>NC_089252.1:48126826-48765576 GCF_963930625.1 Muntiacus reevesi
AATTCTGCCTACCACATACTTTCAGTTCAAATTCAGGACTACCTAACTTCTTCCATCTTCCACCATTATCTCTTTTCCGTATGTCAAAATCTCAGTTCCCAGTAACACCAATACACTTATTTCCTTTATCTTGCAATACACACTAACAGTCTCAGAATGATAATAAATCCAAAACTCCACCACCAATGTGGTTCCAAAAAAATTTTTAAGGACTTACTTGGTGGTCCAGTGGTTAAAGCTGTGCTTCCAATGAAGGGGGAGTGTGTTCCACCCCTGGTTGGGGAACTAAGATCCCACATGCCCTGTGGTATGGCCAATAAGTTAATAAGATCAAATAAATAAAATTACTTAGGAATGTTTAAGACTTTATATGTGTGTGTGTGTGCGTGCGTGTTACCATTCTTTCATCCTTTGGGTATATCCCACCAGGCATGTAGAGTCCAATTATTTGTTTTAAAGTCACTTGGAATAGCAGCTCCCTGTGAGTTATCAACTTGATGCACAGTTAGGTTTTATTTGTTTCAATTTGTTTTCACGTTTTAGGGATTGCCTTTTAATATAGATTGAATTTTATTATGTTAAATGTTTAGATAGTTCTACAATAAAATCTGCAGAACAGCTATATTTAGAGAATTCTAGCTTCTCTATTATTGGCTCTTCCTCATAGGCAGCTTTTAAGTATTTTTTTTTATGATTTAGTCTCCCATTATTTTTTAATATAAGCAAATATGTATATATGTTTGTATCTGATGGAGTGAGGGAATCACATTATGATTTCACAATTTTTAATGGTTATTTTTCTATTCAAACTTGTTTCTCCTTGTGTCATTAAGTATTTTATATTTTTCCAGCTTTGAATTCCTTTCATTTAGATTTTCCAATTTATTAGCATGCAGTAGTTCATATCTTTCTAAAACTATTTTGACTGTAAATTATTTCCTCATTGTTTTTTGCATTCTGTTTACTTGTATATCTTTCTACTTTTTCTTGGTCTTACTACAGAACCATCTAGTCTGTTCAACAGATTGCTTTTTATTTTGTTATTCATATTTATTGCTTTTCTTCCCTCTTGCCCACCATCATCAAATATCATTGATTTTTGCTCTTATCTTTTGCACTGAACACTTAGCCCTTTGGTTTCCATATATCTTGTTTGTCAAATAAATGTGTGTGGTGCTATCAGTCCCTTTTAAGTACTCTCTTACACACACTTTGACACTTGGTGCTTTCACCGTATTTTGCAGTTTCCTTTATTACAATTTTTCTATTCTAGTATGTGATAGTATTTTTTACATTTTCAGATTTTTAGAAATTTAAGTTACCCTTTTGTTATTGATTTCTACATTTACTGCATTATGGTCAGAGAGCATGGGCTACATGGTGTTAATTCTTTGGAATTTATTGAGGGACATGACCAGTACATGACTGATCTTTGCGATTATTCCTTATATTCCTTGGAAAGAATATGTATCCTTTATTTGTTGAGTATAAAGGTCTCTATTAGAGTGAGCTGACTAATTGAGTCATTAAAATATGTTTTATCTTCACTTTTTAAATACAAACTATTCAGTCTATCAGCTTCTAAGTTAATACACACAGTTCCCGACTTACGATGGTTCAACTTGGGATTATTCAGCTATACGGTGATGGGAAAGTGATACACTTTCAGTAGAAACTGTACTTTGAATTTTGATCTTTGATCTTTTCCTGGGCTATCAATATTCAGTACAGTATTCTCTCCTGATGCTGGGCCGTGGCAGTGAGTCACAGTTCCTAGTCAGTCACAAGATCACCAGGATGCACAACTGATGTATTTACAACCATTTTGTACCCAAACAACTGCTTTGCTTTTCACTTTCAGTACAGTATTCAATGGGTTTCCAAGGTGGCGCTAGTGGTAAAAAACCCGCCTGCCAATGCAGGAGATATCAGAGACGTGGTTTCAATCCCTGGGTTGGGAAGATCCCCTGGAGGGGGGCATGGCAACCCACTCCAGTATTCTTGCCTGGAGAACCCCATGGACAGAGGAGCCTGGTGGGCTACAGTCCATGGGGTCGCACAGAGTTGGACACAACTGAAGCGACTTAGCATACAGCACACAGTATTCAATAAATTACGTGAAATAGTCAACACTTCATTATAAAATAGGCTTTGTGTTAGATAATTTTACCCAACTGTTGGCTAATGTAAGTATCCTGAGCATGTTTAAGGTAGGCTAGGCTAAGCCATGATTAGTAGATTAAGTGTATTAAGTGTTATCAATGTTTTAATGTTTTCAAGTGTTTTCAGTGTTTTCAAGATAAAACTCCTTAGTAAGTCAAAGAAGATCTCTATATTAAGTGTCCAGTTATGCTTGTTGATTCCTCTACCAGTTGTTGCTTTGTATTTTTGGAGGTGATATTGCTGGGTGCATATAGTTTATAATAATCTTTATAGCTTCTCAGTCTGTACTGCCTATGAAGTCCTCTTTGTCCCTTATGAAGTTTTCTACTTTAGTACCTATTTTGAGTGATACTAAATGGTTTCTTTTGATTCATATTTATCCTGTATCTCTTTTCCCTCCTGTTAATATTCGATTAATGATTCCCTGGGCCCTCGCTTTGGCGGTGTCATACCATAGCATGACAAACATTAGGATGCCCCCGAGTCCAAGTTCAGCTCCTCAAGTTGCAATAGGGAGCCTCAGCTGACTCTGATCCTGCTCATTCTCTCATCATTTTTCTCTCCCACAACGGTCTTGTTCATTATTATATTCCTGTGTTATATCACTGTACCTGATATTTAGTAGGCACTCAGTAGATATTTGTTCAATATGAATGCCCTCAAAGAACACACAGCCTTGTTAGGGAAATGAGAGCCCTTTAAGAGCTGATGGAACACTTACTATCTGTGAAAACTTTCCCACACATATCACCTCTCTGATCTCACCTCCAACCTTGCCCCTCTCCCTGACTCTGTTCTGTCTGCTGTGATCCTACTATTGCCGCATTTACCAAGCTCATTTCCGCTTCAGGATCTTTATACCTGCTCTCCCCTGACTTTTCATAGTTCACTCCTTTACACTTCAGGTCTGCTCAGATGTCATATCTTCAGACAACCTTCCCTAATCATCCTATTTAAAATATCATCTTCTCTCCCAATCTAGTCATTCTCTGTGGGTTTTTTTTTCTTTTTAAGTAACAGTTATCACTGTATAATATTACATTATTTGTTTGGCTACAGGTTTATTGTCTCTAGAATGTAAGCTCTTTAAAGACATCTAGAGCAGTGCCTGGCAAAAAGTAGACACTAAATTTTTGTTGAGAGAATTTTCAGTTAATTCTCAAGGAAAAAGTTTTAAAGAAGTGTGAGGTACCTATTTTTACGGATGAAGTAAATAAAGCTGAGAAGTTTCCATAAGTTGCCTAGGAACACAGCGATGGAGCTGGATTTGCATGTAGGTCCCTTTGACACCACAGCCCGTCCACAATCCCCACCATCACGTTACTGTCTCCTAATGAAGCAGATGCAAACACACAAGACCGTAGGGAATCAAGTGCGAGCTGGGGGCTTGTGGTTTTTCCGATGAGATCAGCTGGGATGAAGTCATTGCTCAGCAGAGGGCTGGGTGCTTTGGATGACTGAGAGTTGGAAAGGTGGGGAAGGGAGTGAGGACAAACCCCGGGCTCGGTCCATGATTGCCCACCGTAGCCTTTTCCTTGACTGAAGAATCGGTTCTGATTTGCTCTCTGGGGGAGCAGGGAGGGTGGAGGGTAGGCTGCAGGGGAGAAAGGGCATGAGCCTGCCTTCTGGGGCCTTTGGGTCAAACACTTCTGCAAAGAACTCTTACCAAGGAGCCTTGTGGACGGCAGTTAGGAGGACGGTACAGATGCGAATTCTAACAAGTGCAGCCTTGGGTTAAGTTTAGACCAAGTCTAAGCTCCCCTTTGAAGCCAATTATCTGTGTTGGGGACAGTGGTTGCAGGGGAAGCATCCAGTCTGGAGAGGGCTTCTGAGCCAGGGCTTTTACTTATTCATTTATTATTTTTGCTGCGCTAGGTCCTTGTTGCTCCATGTGAGCTTTCTCTGGTTACAGCGAACGAGGCAACTCTCTGGTTGTGGTGCGTGGACATCTCATTGCAGTAGCTTCTCCTGTTGTGGAGCACGGCCCTGGCTGTAAGGGCCTCTGCGGCTATGGCGCACCAGCTCGGTAGTTGTGGCCCGTGAGCTTAGTTGCCCTGCAGCATATGGAATATTTCCAGCTCAGGGGTCCAACCTGTGTCCCCTGCGTTGGCATGCAGATTCCTAACCATGGGGCCACCACGGAAGTCCCAGGGTGTCTTATTTAGAGAGGATAGGGGTTACTGTTGAGCCGGGTAGGAGCTGACCTGATAATCAGCCTCCCCTAAAAAGGATGAGGGCGAGGAAACAGCTTCGACCACAAGGGACATCTGGGGCCTTCTCATTTCCAGCAATGGAGGAGGCTCGCTTGGCCTGGGAGAGGGCTGTGGCCCCCATACGTCTTAGGAGCAGACCCTGGCTCCTGCCACACTTCCTCACTGGGGTCACCTTGCAGGCCAGGCTCCAGCCAGCTCTGGGTAACCAAGGCAAGAAGAGAGCAGAGGGCAGGAAGTGGGTAGGGACAGTTCAAAGGCAGCAGCTGGGGGCAGTTTATCAGCTGTGCCTGGAACTGAAAGTCAGCCAGGCGAAGGAAAAGGGAAGAAGCAAATGCAGAGAGGCATCGACCACCACCGGAAAAAGGGAAAGAAAACTTGCAGCGGGCTCAACGTGTTCTGGGAGCCTCAGAGAGTGAGGCTTCTGCTGGCCACTTCTTTTTTTTTTTTAATTTTGATTATCTGTTGGCTACCCTGGGTCTTCGCTGCTGTGTTCGGGCTTTTCTCTAGTTGCAGAGAGCGTGAGCCATGCTTCAGTTGCAGTCCGCAGGCTCCTCGTTGCGGTGGCTTCTCTTATTGCAGAGCACACGTTCTAGGGTGCAGCGGGCTCTAGAGCAGTTATGTGCATGGGCTCAGTTGCCCCACAGCAAGCAGGCTCCTCCTGGACCAGGGATCGAACCCATGTCCCCTGCATTGTCAGGCGGATTCCCAACCACTGAACCGCCAGGGAGGTCCCTGGTCACGTTTTCTTGGAAGAAGGGGACTGAAAGGCTGAGTCTTGGAACCAGGTATCCTTATCCTTCTCAGGGCTCCTTCCTGAGAGGTAGATGTGAGGTGTATACTGCTCAGATGCTCATGGCATCCTTCTTCTCCTTCAAATTGTCCTTTAGTCGCGCAGTTGAGTCTGACTCTTTGCGACCCCACGGACTGTAGCCTGCCAGGTTCCTCTGTCCACGGGATTTCCCAGGCAAGAATATTGGAGTGGGTTGCCATTCCCTCCTCCAGAGGATTTTCGAGACCCAGGGATCAAACCTGCATTATGGCTCCTAAATTGGCAGGCAGATTCTTTACCACTGAGGCAATAGGGAAGATCCTTCTCCTTCAGATACCTCGTCCCTAAAAGGTGGCACCTGATTATCCTCAAAGCTCCAAAAAAGTAGTAACTGTAATTTTGGTCCTGGGTAAAATCAATTGTTTCCCTCAAGGTTGTCTCCCCCCCAAAATGCTTTAAAAATAATAAAAGATGTAGGCGATGTTAAGGTAAGATACTTTCCCCCTTAGGGCTGAAAGCTGAAAGTCCTTTGTACAAACACTCATTATAAAATTCTTATGTCACTAAAATGATGCCACAGCACAAATGCCAAGTGTTTTTTAAATGTCTTGTTTTTGTTTTTGATGAAATCATCATTTACAGGGTTCCCTGCCTGCAAAGTTCTCTCTTGTGCCTGTGATGCTAAGTGAGACTGTTGGATGACAAGTTCACTTGTTGGGCTAAAAACTGTCTAGATTTAAGGCTGATTTGGAGTCTCCGAGGACAAGGAAAGACCGGATAAATCATAACTCTTTCAGTTAATGTTAATCACCATTCATTTCCTTACTCTAAAGTATGGCGCCCCAGTAGGTTCACTCAGAGTCTTTATCGAATGCCAGGATGTTTGAAAAATGAAAGCTTTTGACTGAAAAGCATTTAAAGTACATAGAATCACAACTGTGGACCATCTCCTAAACGTTCCTTTCTATTCCTCCCCTCCCACATACATTTTGCATTTTAGGCCCTAGAGTTCTGGGTCCTAGAGTCTAGGGCCTTGCCTTTGGAACTCTGATCCAGGGACCAGCAGGATCCGCCTCATCTGGAAACTTGTTAGAAGCACAGATGCTCCAGCTCCACCTTGGATCCACTGAAGGAGATTCTGCATTGTAACAAGACCTCCGAGGGATTTGTGCGTGTGTTCAAAGCTGGAGAAACACCGCTCTGAGGCACCTGGGCCCCCTCCTTCCTGAGGCATCAGGTCAGGAGGCCCTGCTGGGGCCTGGCTTCAGCAAACAGCTATCAGGGTCACTGGGCAGATCCACAAAGCACGATGTGTGGAGGGCTGGAGGCTACAGAGGGTTCAAACTCCAGTGGTACTGCTGAAGGAACTTTATCACGTGGGCAAGTGACCGAAAAAAACTAATCTTACAGAAAACTTGCAAGAATAGTACAAAGAACTTCCATGTAGCCTTTATCCCTATTCACCGATTATTAACATTTTGAAGAATCCGCCTGCCAATTCAGGAGATGTGAGCTCAATCCCTGGGTTGGGAAGATCCCCTGGAGAAGGCAATGGCAACCCACTCCAGTATTCTTGCCTGGAGAATCCCATGGATAGAGGAGCCTGGCGGGGTATATAATCCATAGGGTTGCAAAAGAGCGGGACACAATTTAGCAACTATGCAACGACAGCACAATATACAGCTACTCCACAATCAAAAGGAACTAGCTACTGATACATGCAATGATATTCTGGATCTCAGAAACAACATGCTGAGTGAAAGAACCCAGTTACAAAAAGCTGCACACTATACGATTTTATTTATATGAAATTCTAGAAAACCCAAAACCTTAGCAACAGGAGGCATGTCAGTGGTTACCTGTGGTCTGGAGTATGGAGGTGAGGACTGACTGAAGAGGGGTAGAAGGGAACATTCTGGAGTGACGGAAGTGTTCTAACTGGGTCGTCGTGGTGATTGCACGATGTATACATTTACCTAAATTCACTCTCTACTTAAAAAAGTTAATGTAGATTATGGTCTAATGCAGATTATACCTCAATAAATCTGTACACAAAACCCACACGTATCCGTCTTCCACTGGAGTTCAACTCATGAGTGTGTCTTCCTTCACAGCCTGGCTCCAAACCTATCTTCCCAGTCTTAGCTCCCACCTCTCCCCTCCGATCATTCACTCAACAAACATTCGAACATTCCATGAATGGCCCAGCGTTAGACATTCTGCTGAGGGCCAGAAAAGAGAACCTCTGTTCTCAGGGAACTCACAGGCCAGTCTAGGAGCAGAAAGAAAGGGTGCCCAACCGGGACAAACACCAGGGATCCTAGAGGATCACTGAGTCTTAAAGGAGAGAAAGAAGAAGATACATACTAGTCACTCTGAATTTCAAGTTTCAATTTAATCTTTTGAACAGAGGCTATGGACTCACACTCCAGTCACATTCCCCTCCCCACCCACCCCCACGCTCCACTCTGGATTCTGTCAGCTTCTGTCCACAGCTGCTCTTGTGGCCCTTGCTGGATCTGGCTATTACAGCCATTTAGTAAGGAAAGAAAAAAGAGAGAGGGAGAGACGGAGGAAGGAAGGGGATAGAGCCTCGGCTCCATCTGTCTACTTTCTTCCTCACTGAGTCTGGCTTTGGCCACCTAGAAAGCTAAAAGAGGGCTTACCACAGGTGGCTCAGTGGTAAAGAATTTGCCTGCAATGCAGGAGACACAGGTTCGATCCCTGGGCTGGGAAGAGCCCCCGAAGAAGGAAATGGCAACCTACTCTAGTATTCTTACCTGGAAAACCCCCATGGACAGAGGAGCCTAGTGGGCTGCAGCCCACGGATCACAAAAGAGTCAGACTTGACTTAGTGACTAAACAAAACAAAGCTAAAAGAACAAATCACTTGATAAGTCAAATGCACGTCAGTCATACTTTAAGTCAAAGGAGAGGACAGGATTTACTGTAGTGGTTTTAGGAATGTGGGAATCACTGATAGTGTTCAGGTTAATCAATGTCAAGTGATTTTTCAAAGGCAACTTGGATAACTGTAAAAACAAAACAAAACACTGGGTTAACTCTAAAATGTCTATGTACTAACTCTTGCCTGGAGCTGTGAGCTGTTAACTACTAGGCCATTTCCAGAGGAAGACTGTATTATCCTATTCCTTCCTAGGTGGGCAGTGCAAGAGGTGAGAGCTCTCTGTCTCCACCTCTGGGATGAAAAGGTTAAAGCTCTGGATTCTCCTCACCCTGCCGTTCAGATGTTAAGCTGGGTCTGACTCTGCTACCCTGTGGACTGCAGTATGCCAGGGTTCCCTGTTCTTCACCATCTCCCGGAGTTTGCCCAAGCTCCTGTCTATTGAGTGGATGATGCCATCCAACCATCTTGTTCTCTGTTGCCACCTTCTCCTCCTGCCTTCAATCTTTCCCACCGTCAGGGTCTTTGGGGAAGTTCCATTTCACAGGAGGTGGAGCCATCAAAAAAGACAGAAGAGGATGAAAGCTTTCAAGCCTGTGCCTGCCCAAAACAGGATGGATCTGGGAAATGAGACGTTTCATTCAGGGAGGTTTCGGGAAAGGTGGCAGCTTAGCTCCTCTAGGACTGTGGTCTTCAAAATTTCTTACTTACCTCCTAAAAGAAATTTGACAAATTATGTTTCTTCTTGTATTTTTAAAGGTCATATGTAAAATGTTTCGTCTTAAGTTTAAATAATGGCAAAGTTTGTTATTTCTGGCATATTATAGGTATTGCCATTTAAAAATAAGATGGTTACATCATTCTTTAAATGTATCCAAGGGAATCTAAATACCATGATGCATCTAGCATCCATTTAAAAAAAACATGAACAAGCAATTCTTTAAGAGAAATTTAACATAATTCTTTTTCTCCTTATCTTGTATTTCTATTCCATTTGCCCCTGAACATTTTAATGTGATATTTTAAGCTGCAAAGTCTTTTATTGATCAGCCTATTGTATTTCCTTATAAAAAATTTAAAAAAGCTTTGAGTCCCTAAGTTTAAAACATTTATCTTGATTGTATTACCAATACAATTTTGTTATTTTTGGTTCAATTTTGAATATCTAATTTATCTAAATTACATATTATGAATTTTGATCAACTATTAAAATTATAGCAGAAATGAACCCAACTTTGTAAAGCAATTATCCTCCAATTAAAAAAAAACAACTGTTAAAGTGTAAAATATTTTTGCTGGAATAAAATAGGGTTCAGAGTCAACTCTATTTCTAGTTTACACTTGTAAGGATAGAAGCATGAAATATTCTGTTCATTCATTCAACAAATATTTATTGAGCACCTCCTACATGGCAATAGGAACTCTAGGCACTTGGGATAAACTAGTAAACACTACAGGCAAATCTCTGCTCTTGTGGAGCCGACATTCTAGGGGAAATGACAGACAATAAGAGTACACATAACACATAAGTAGAGAGTACAGTCTGTTAGAAGATAAGAGCTATGAGAAGACAGCAGGGGAAGGCGGACCTGGGGTTTAGAGAGAGGGTTCAGAATAGGCTGTGCTTTTAAAAAGGTCTGGGTGGGCCTCAGGGAGAAGATGGTATTTGACTAAAGTAGGTGAGGGCATTAGCAGTGCAGATATCTGGGGAAGTGGGTGGTAAGAAGAGGGAGCAGTTAATGCAAAGGTCCTACCTTGCGAGCTTGGCTGGTGTCTTCTGAGGTCAGGTAGGAGGTCAGTAAGGCCAGACCAGAGTCATCCAGGAGAGGAGGAACAGAAGATGAGATCAGAGAGGTAAGGATCAGAAGTGTGGCGGTGGTGTAGATCTCACAGAACCCTGTAGACTATTTTAAGGATATAGACTTTTACTCTGAATGAAATGAGGAGCCATAGAAGGGATTTAAGCAGACGTATATTTTAGGAGGATCACTCTGGCTGTTCTGCTGAGAATAGACTCTAAGGGGCAAGCGTGAAAGAAGGGAGAGCTTTGAGAAGACTAACTCTAGTGTTAGGTGATGGTGGAATGGACCAGGGGACCAGTGGAGGTGGTAAGGGAGACTCTGACTCTGGACTAGACATGGGATGGATAAGAAAGAGGGAAGTCTAGCATGACTCCAGGGCTTTTGGTCTGAGCAACTTCAAGGATGGACGTGTCACCAACAGAGACAGGGAAGTTGCTGGGCTGAAGAGATCTGAAAGAGACGAACAGGCTGCTGGTATCATCTGGAATTCAGATGAGGAGTTGGAGATAAAGATATAAATTCAAGAGTTGTCATCCTCTATGATGATATCATATATCTTACAGAGTACTGCAAGTCAGGAGACCTGATTAGATCACCAGTGAAATGTGAGTAGGTAAAGAAAACAGAAGAAATCCAAGGAATGAGCCCTGGGCCATTACGAGGTCTGGGAGAAGAGATAGAATCAACAAAAAAGAAAGAAGTCAGGGTATGAAGGATCTGATGAAGTGATGAGGAGGAAAAGCAAGAGGGCACAGCTTAGGCAATGTGAAGTTCATGGTTGACCTCAACAAGAACAGTTTTGATAAAGTGATAAGGATGAAAACATGAATGGAAGGGGCTTACGGGGGTGTGGGTGACCCTCTCAGCTCAAGACATAAAATACACACATATGTAATCTCATGTGTGTTGATATGATTCTATTACATATGTGTACAGTCATAACATACACATTATATTTGGCATGCTTTTTATCTTTATATTAATTGTACCATATGGTATGTCTTCTGTTGCTCTAGAGTGGGAGCAGAACAAGAGACAGCACAGGAAACTCTTAGGAGTTTTGTTGTAAAGGAAGCAGAAAAATGGGAAGGTTACTGCTGGTGGAAGTGAATCAAATAGATTTTGTAGGACTGGAGAAATAAGAGCTGTTTATAAGCTTATGGGAATCAGCCAGTAGAGAGGGAAACACTGCTGAAAGAGGAGGGGGAACAATTGGCGGAGTCATGCTGATAATCTGGATTAAACAAGACAATATTAGGGTCTCTTGCCTTTAGCAGGGGCACTAGCTTTAATTCGGAACATGGAAAACTCACCTACATAATGGAAGGGAGGGTGGAGAAGAGGTTACAGAGGCTAGTATGTGGTTTATGGGTAGATGAGACAGCGAGATGTTGTGGAAGTTTCTGTCTCATTGGTTCAACATTCTCAGTAGAATAGGAAGCAAGGTCGTAAATCAGTGAGGATGGGAGGGAAGAGGGTACAGGTTGGAGGACAGAGAAGGTCTGACATCTAGAAGAACAGAGGAGGGAAGGAGAATTCCTGGGCAGCAAGCACTAAGGGCCCACAGGCAGTTCACGGTGATGAAATCACAGTGAAGCCCATTAGTGACTCTGTTCTTCTTGAGCCACATTCAGAGGCACGGTGCCGACATGAAACAGATGGAGGGTGGGCTTGAATCAGGGCTGTGGTTTTGCCCAGTAAGCACGACAAGGCGGAAGAGGGGAGAGGGTTGAGAGTGTGTGCAAGAGAGTGTGGGATGACTGGCCAGGAATTTAAGTTGGGTAAGGATGGGACTGGCTCAGCTGGTAAAGAATCTGCCTGCAATATGGGAGACCTGGGTTCGATCCCTGGGTTGGGAAGATCCCCTGGAGAAGGGAACTGCTACCCGCACCAGTATTCCAGCCTGGAGAATTCCATGGACTGTATAGTCCATGGGGTCGCAAAGAGTGGGTCATGACTGAGCGACTCACTTCTAAGGATAGGAGAGAGTGATAAGTGCGTTGCCGAACTGTTGGAGTTAAGAGTACTACAAGGAAATATGGAAACAGGAGGTAGTGTTCAGAGTGAGGTGTTTGAAATTGTGATGATGAAGAAAGTTGCCAAGTTTGACGAAGCTCCCGTGCTTATGCCAAGGGCATGAGAGGCAGAGTGAGGATAGGACTAGATCCTCGGAGAAGTCAAGGAACTAAGAGGTTAGGGAAGGTGGATGATCATTGGAGTATACATGTTATAGAATAACTGCCTAGGATTAGGACTGAAATGGTGTTGGAGGGCCTGATGAGAGCAAATGATGAAAAAATAAGGGGGAATGTGAGCAAGGATGAGGGACACTGGAAGACAAGATTTAAAGCTGCAGGTGAATAGGGAGGAGAGAGGATGGTCTAGAAACATTGTGCAAGTGTAAGCAGGACGCTTACCTCACCTCCAAGCCCAGTCTAGAAGGCTTATGGTTGAAAAAACAGGACCTACTACTTGAGAGGGGAAGGGGAAACAATGCCCCAGGGAAGTTAGGTTTCCCTTAAACTAGGATCTGAAAGGAATCCAAAGAAATTCGGAGGAGGTTGAGCTTATAGGAACTGTCCCTTGCATGAGTAAACAGACTCTAATGCAGCCCCACAGGAGCGGGCCTCCGGGAATACAGGTGTGGTCTCCTTCCCTTGAATGGGGGTGGGACTGGTGATTTGCTTCTAACAGAGTAGGCAAAGGTGACAAGATGCATGTGTATAGATAACTACTAGAGATAGGAATGGAAGAAGTTTAGATTTAGCAACATTACTCAGTTCTCTAAGTTCTTCCAAGTATACTGCCAAGAATCACATGGTGACCTGTTATCAAGTCACGTAGTTAAAGTTTCCTTCAATTTTGTTGATAGCAAAGAACTGGAAGCCACCTGACTTGTAAGATAACTTATAACCCATTTGTTCTGAGTCACTTTTCAGCAGGACACCAATTTCTGAATGTTACTCTGAATTCTCCTAGAGGTTTTCTACATCTTGGATCTATGTGTCTGAGTAATGGGTGAGTTTTTACTTGGCTTTGTAACCTGGGAGTTGAACAGTTTTGAAAGGGGATGCTGTGTCTTCAGGTTCTTTCTTAAGCTGAGCCAATTAAAAAAAAAAATCTCTGGTCACATGCAGCATGGAGGATCTTAGTTCCCTCACCAGGAATTGAACCTGTGTCCTGGAGGCTTAACCACTGGATGGCCAGGGAAGTCCCAAGCTGAGCAATTTTAGACCATAGAACACATGCTGGTGAGGCATCTGGAAATGAACACCTTAAAATTGGTCTTGGAAAGTCTTCATAAAGCCCAGGGATCGCCAGTTTGAAGATGACAGTTGTAGAGGCTGCTGGGCAGAAAAGGAAAGGGCAGGATAGGGTTAGGGCCCTAGGAGTAAAACCCAGTTGGGGGAGAAGACAGATTCTGAGGGAGAAGATTTAAGAAGTGACCTTAGAACCTTCCGATAGTAATCTTGGTGGGATTAAATATATGTAAATATTTCCTGGCTGGTGAGAAAAAAAATATATGTAAATAGTATGTCATCTGGTCCCATCAGTTCATGGGAAATAGATGGGGAAACAGTGGAAACAGTGTCAGACTTTATTTTTTGGGGGCTCCAAAATCACTGCAGATGGTGATTGCAGCCATGAAATTAAAAGACGCTTACTCCTTGGAAGGAAAGTTATGATCAACCTAGACAGCATATTAAAAAGCAGAGACATAACTTTGCCAGTAAAGGTCTGTCTAGTCAAGCCTATGGTTTTTCCAGCGATCATGTATGGATGCGAGAGTTGGACTCTGAAGAAAGCTGAGCACCGAAGAATTGATGCTTTTGAACTGTGGTATTGGAGAAGACTCTTGAGAGTCCCTTGGACTGCAAGGAGATCCAACCAGTCCATCCTAAAGGAGATCAGTCCTGGGTGTTCATCGAATGGACTGATGCTAAACCTGAAACTCCAATTGGCCACCTCATGCGAAGAGTTGACTCATTGGAAAAGACCCTGATGCTGGGAGGGATTGAGGGCAGGAGAAGGGTATGACAGAGGATGAGATGGTTGGATGGCATCACAGACTCGATGGACATGAGTTTGAGTAAACTCCGGAAGTTGGTGATGGACAAGGAGACCCGGCGTGCTGCGATTCATGGGGTCGCAAAGAGTCGGACACGACTGAGCACTGAACTGAACTGAATTGAAATAGTATGTGTTTTCTGAAACTTTAAAAACATCGAGTAAATGCATTCATCTTGTAAAATTTTCAAATAACCCAAGTATAAGGTCAAAAGTGGAGTTTACACCTTTCCTTTACCCAGCAGGTAACCTACTTAACAGGTGTGCCGTAGGAACCCCGAAAGTCCCTTCCAAGTCTTGAGGTTCTACCTAAACCTCTTCCAACAGGAACCATTCAGGAATTATTAACACCTATTCAGGCTCTCAAATCTGCGGTTCCACGACCTGTCCTGCTCAACCTAAGAAGGCATCTCGTGAGTTTAAACACCTCCGGATCTAGCGACCCAGGACTGGCGGAGAGGGAAGGTGCGGTCACCCCAGTTTCTTTTCCAAATAACCCGCTACAGGTACGTTCTCCCCAAAGCAAGCTGTTAAAAAGTGTCATTTTTTTGCGACCACGCAGGTCCTCAAAAAAATAAAAGAGGCCCGCCTGATCGTTGTTTATAAACTTACTGGACACCCACTAACACGCCGAGCTCTCCCGCGCTGTTTGGGTACTTTGTGGCAAAGGGACGCCCACGGATCAGCCGCTCCCCCGACCTTTGAGGGTAGCGCACCCGCCCGGGCCCGGGACCAGGCCGGGATTCGGAGCTCCCCGCCGCCGGCGCTGGCCCGCGGGCGCCTGCGCAGAGCGACCCTCCCGTCACTCCGGCGGGGGGTGCGGGGCGGGGGCAGCGAGAGAAAGGAAAGCAGCGCGGGGCGGGGTGGGGGAGAAAAGGGCCAAACCCTGAAATTACCCGGATGTGGTCTCCGCGCGCGCATGCTCAGTGTCCTCCCGACAAGTTGGCAGCAACAACACGGCCCTGGTCGTCGTCGCCGCCACCGCCGCTGCGGTAACGGAGCGGCTCGAGTGGCGGAGCCCGCGTTCGTAGCCGCCCGCTGTCCTCCGAAGGCCCCCTTCCCGCCCTCCCCTCGGCTCCGCGGCCGCCCAGGGGGCGGGAGCGGGTGAGGGGAGCCGGGCGCCCCGTGAGAGGGGCACCCCCCTGCCCCGGCCCTGCCGCGGGGCGGCCCGGGAGCTCGGAGGCGGCCCGGCCCGCGCGGGCAGCGGCGCGGCGCGGAGGAGCGGGCGGCCTGGCCCGGACGCCTCGGGGCGGGGGGCGAGGAGCGCGCCGGGGCCCGCCGGGCGGAGGGACGAGCCGCGGCGGGAGAGCGGAAGCCCCTCGCCGTCGCCCGGGCCCAGGTAACGCGCCATGTCCCCCTCCCCTTCTCCCGGGCCGGGCTCGCGCGCCCCCGTCCGCGGCTTCCCCGCCCCGGGGCGGGCTCCCGGCCGCGGCGGCGGCGGGGAGCGCGCGCGGGAAGCCGGCGGGCCCTGCCCGGAGAACCGGCGCTGCCCCCTGACGGGCCGGGCCGGGCCGGGCCGCGGCGCCTCGCGTTCCTCGGGCTCCGGCGTCGGTCCTGCGGCCCCGAGCTGCCTGCAGGGTCCGCGGCGGAACCGAGTGGAGCCCGCGCTGGGCGTGCTACCGCGGCCGTCGCCGCTTCTTTGTTGTTCTGAGGTAGTTCCCCCGTCCCTCACGGCGGAGCGTGCGGCCCCGGCGGGAGCGGGCTGCCTTCGGTCTGAATGAAAGTTGTGAATGGTCTCTCTTCATTTCTTTTCTCGAGCAGTTGTTTTCTTTTTTCTCTTTGTCCCTTATTTTCTCTTCCTGGTTGTGTCACTCCAGTTCGTGTTTCTGGCTTTGGCTTGTTGACTTACTTTTTTGAGTACCGTGGGTGGTGGCGGTGTGCTGGAAACGTCGTTAGCACCTAACTGACCAGCCCGCCTCCACCCCCCCGCGCCCCGCACTCTTAATGAAAAGAGCCAACTTATTTTATTGCTCCAGCTGCAAGTACTGAGCGTGAAATCGGTGTAGGCTGCGTAGGGCGGTGGCTCCATCTCAGTCCCCAAACTGCTCTTGTGATTTCTCAAGCTGAATTTGAGATTTTCGAAGAAGTGGGTGTGTTTCGTTAACTTGAAAGATTTTTTTTTTTGGGGGGGGGGAGGGCAATATAGAGAGGTTAAAAAAAAAAAAAACTACTGAAAATTGATGATTATTAATATTTCCCCCTTGAAAACCATAGTAAAATTTTTGAAAATAAGTATATTTGCCTGTTTCCAAATAGTTTATTTTGAATTTAGTTTCTCGATGCCTTTAGTGTTTGGGCTGTAGTTAAATGTGAAACTGCCAGTTTATTTAGGAATGATGAATATAATGGGGAGTCATTTTAATTAGTCTGAATTGACTTTCTAAAAGCTGTCTTGGCAGATTTTAACAGTCTTTTGACTTTTGCAAGACTTAGCATCCTTTCAGTCTCAGGGTGTTTAAAAAGTAGGTTCAGTACTTTTTTTTCTGGTAGAAACTATTTAGTCCTAATAGAAAATACAGAAATAAATACGTTTACGAACTTTACTAGATTTAGTCCATTGCATTTCAGTAATTTTTATTGCAGTTTTCATACGTTGTCTTTGCTATATTGTATTTAGACCAAATTCATTTCAGCTTGGCGAGTGCTAGTGTGCAGCTTTTCTTTTTCTGCTAAAGGATTTATTTTCTCTTTTGGAACGTTCTGATGTGATTAGTGTTTGACATTTCAAGTTGTAAATGATTGGTATCATTATCATCTTAAAGTATGATTTTAAAAAAATTAATGTTTCTTAATGTTATGGTTTTACTTTCTTAAATGGGTTTATTACAGTACAAATATAATACAGGTAGGCCAGGCCTTTAAAATTTGGAGTCCATTTAGGTCTAAGGGTGGTGATGAGTTATGTAGGTTTAAGTTGTTGGAATTAAAACTAAAACCTTTTCTAGAGAAAATTGATATAACATTTTGTGAGTCTGTTAATAGAAGTGGCTTTTTCTTTGCTTTCCAGGTTTTTGGGGGAACTTACTTTAAAGAGGTATTGCATCTTAATTTTTTAATTAAGTGCCTATGTAGAAACTTCTTTGTTTAGTTAAGTTCCTTAGTTGTATATCTTAAGCTTAGAAAAAACAGCAATTCGGTTTCAGATTTAATGAAAACCTGTGCTGAGGAAGTCACTGTGAAGTTTTTTGAAACAAGTTTTATATGCATCATTGACCTTTTTCGATGGCTTTGCTGTTCGAAGCAATTCTGCTTATACTGGGAAGCAGCAAGTCTTATTTGCTTATAAAAACCTGTGCTTCACTTTCTTAAGCCACATTTTAGTTGAGCTGTTGCACCACTTGTGTGTGAGTTTATTTTTCTGCATTCCCCTTCAGATCCTCCCCTCCACCCCCCCACCCTCCAAGTGTTAAACTAATTTATGCTGTCCAGTCACACTCCAGCTCTCTGGCTTGGAAGTTGTTTTTTTCTGATTGAGCTGGTGTTATAGTAACATCATTAGACACTCTTCTAATTGAGTTGTGAATTGCTGAGGCCTCTACTAGGGCAGTTAACCCTACAGGATCTGCCTCATTATATGTAAAATGCATATTTAGTCTCATCTAAAATTTTGTCCATTTTGGTGAGAACATATATTAGTTTTCTTATGTGTAAACTTAGTTCTGTTGTGTGCCCCTCTAGCTTATGCTTTCTTTTTTCCTCCCAGTTTTTTTCATTCAGTGAACATGTTAGTCATTTCAGTGTTCTTTGTATGTGTTTGTATTTCATTTATTTTTGTATCCTACAGGATTGTGTACTTAGGCAGAAATTTTTGTTTTGCTTCAGTGATGATTAAAAGTGACTATTATGTGTAAAACTAATCTGATGGAAATGGTTTCGATTGATTTCATTGTTTTCTACACCAAAATTAAAGGAGTTAGATAAACCTAACCCAGAATTTAATACCATTTTGTTAAATTATTAAATTTCGGACTTTTTGCTCCACAGTTGATGAAGATTTAACTGTTTTAAAAAGAGAAATTTTAAAAAAATCAAAAAAGAAAAGAGAAATTCAAGCAGTTGACAAATATGTCTAGATATTATTCATTTGAGCCACTTTCAGTACTGTTAGCATAGATAATATGCCAAAACATATGCTTAGTAATGAGTCATATTTAGAATTTTTGGATTTTTTCCCCCTCATCCTAAAATGTGTAATTTTGGTGATAGGAAATGTGGCTAAATTCCAGCTTCTCAGGAACAAAGTATTTTAGGTTGTGTCACCTTGACACTATTACGTGGTGTACTTGGCATCCAGGAAAATTTGTTTTAACCGTGAGAGTGGATAAAAACTAGGGTAGCACTTACCTATGTAGAACTGAGATGGTAGATCATCAGAATCTTATAATTCAAGTTTTGATTATTTACTACTGTGAATTATATCATAGGTCATATAGCTACTACATACTGTAAAGAGTCTGTTAATTTAAAGTTGGTGATAATTCTAAATACCTTTAAAGTCTATACTTCATTATTTACATTTTAAATGAGAATTGTTTGCATTTTGGAAAACTTGTTACTGCGTGAGGTTCATCTTTTTGTTGTTGTTGTTGTTTTTTTACTCTCAAGGTTTAAGGCAGTGATTCTCAACCTTGGTTGTGTTTTGAAATCTCTTGGGGAGTTTTGCAAAATACTGATGGCTGGATCGCACTTCCAGAAATTGTGACTCAGTTGGCTTGGGGTGCAGCCAGATCAGAGTTCCAAAAATGATTGAGCTATTAGGGTCCTTTGGCTTCTTTTTAAAATTTTTTAACTGTTTCACTGTGTCAGCTTTACATTCTTTAATACAGTGACATACACATTCACATGGTTCCTTGAAGGTATTGCCATATTTCTTTTGCTTCCAAGTCTGTCCTCTGTCTGTCTCCTGTTTGAACCTTTCGTCATTTTTCAATTCATTTGAGTTGTCTGGTAGCAAGTTTTAGGAAGCTGTATTTCCCCTGCTGAGAAGTTGGTTTATCATTGCTATCCTAAATAGGAAGTTGATATTTTAGCATATTCTAAAATGCTTACTTGGGCTCCTTTTGAAGACTAATGACTTGGGTTAGGTGCTGAACTTTGCATCTAAACTCCCAGTGGGAATTTGGTCTTCATAGTGGGGTTGATCTGCTTGGAAACCATCGCATTTTGTAGGCAACAATTAACTGGTCACTTCATTGGTTCCTGAGAAGCGCAGGAGGGGTGCAGGCTTTCTCTGGTTGTAGTGCAAGGGCTTCTCGTGGTGGGGGCTCCTCTTGTGACTGAGCTCAGGCTTTAGGCGTGGGCTTCGGTAGCAGTGGCACACGGGCTTAGCTGCCCTGCAGCATGTGGGGTCTTCCTGGATCAGGGATCACATGAGTGTTCCCTGCATTGCAAGGTGGATTCTTACTTAACCACTGGACCATCAGGAAAGCCCCATTAGCAGTTCTTCAGAGATCTTCCAGGAGAGCATGATCAGTTCTCCATTTACATTACCTGAAGTAGTTCAAAAGTGCTGGTTTACCAGTAGTTGCATCTGGACGAGCTATTTTTAAAAAATTAAACAGAATATTCTTTGTCCCTTCTGCACATCCCATCCCCTAAACACGGATTCAGGATGAGAATGGAGTGGAGGAGGCATGGGAATCTATCTATCTATCTGTCTATCTATCTATCTATATATATATATATTTTTTTTTTTTTAAAGAACCTCTTGATTTTAAAGCCTTTGGATGTGTTAGTATGCTTATCTTTATTGCTTCATTTGTTTTGATGCAGTTATTTTGCAGTCATTGATGCACTGGAGTAATTTACTTAAAATTCATCAAACCCCAATCTGCGTGTTTAGAATGCAAATCTTCTTTATGATTTTTTTTTTAAAGAACTTCTACTGAATATTTGTCTTTGTTATGATTAAGGTATAATTTTTTTTAATGTTAATATAGATGAATGTGTGTAATTCAGATCTTTTACATTTTTCAAAATGTATTTCTGAATGTAAGGTTATTTATCTGTGGTGTTCACTAGTGAATTCTGGAGCATTTCATATCAGTAGGTGGCCAGTCATTGTAATAATTGAATCATCTGATGAGAGGACAATTGAAAGTAGTGCTTAATGTGGTGAGATAAACTGGAATTACTGTTTAAAGTAACACTCGGTGCATCTGGGTCATACAGGTCTACCAAAACTAGCTGAAGGAAGAATTTTATGTGTACAGATGTTGAAATTAGGCAGCTGGCTAATAATAAGAAAAATGGCACAATTTCTATGCAATTAGTCTTTTTAATAGTTTCATGTATCCGTGACATTGCAGTTTGTTCCACTGTGTTTCTGGTAATTTGTAAAGTGAAGCATGTAGACTAGTACAGGCTACATCAGTGCTTTGTGAAATTGATAGCACCTCAGACTCTGGGTGCTTTTAAAGTTAGGGCCCCGTATGACAAAACCCACTGAAATGTTGTAAAGTGATTGGCCTCCAACTAATAAAATAATATTAAAAAAAAAAAAAAATAAATAAAGTTAGGGCCCCACTCAGTATAGATTTAGTAGGGCTGGTGTGACCTGCGGGGGAATTCTAGTATAGCCCCTGTTTGAAAGAATAAGCTTGATGACTTGATAGTCTTCTTCAATTAAGAGGTTTTATGAAATGTATTTTTCAGTTTCCAGTTATTATTAAAATCCACCCACCTTTACAATCTTTTTTTTTTCTTTTTACAATCTTTTAAAACAGTGTTTTCCAAAGTGTGGTTGACAGACTCCCGGGGATCCCCATGTTCCTCCTTCTAGGGGTTCCTGAAACCAAAATCATTCTTTTAATGAAAGACGTTAGTGCACTGTTGCTGTGCTGGCATTTGCACTGATGAGGGGGCAGCGGGGGGCAAACTGCTGGCATCTTAGTTTGAATCAAGGCAGTGGTACCAAACGCACATTAAGCGTTTGGGGAAAAAGCCGATTTCACTTAAAAATGTCCTTGGTGAAGCAGTGAGATGTTCTCCTTCTCAAAATCTCTACCCTGGAGTGCATGTCTTTTCAGTGTGATTAAATAAATGTGTGGAGACTTCCCTGGTGGTCTAGCGGTTAAAAATCTGCCTTGTAGTGCAGGGGACACAGGTTCGATTCCCTGGACAGGAAACTAAGATCCGATGTGCTGTGTGCTGCGCGCAGAGCAAGTAAAGCCCACTTGCTGCAGCGGCTGGGCCCACACGCCACAGTGAGTCTGTTCATTGCAGCAGATCCTGCATGCCACAGCCAAGACCCAACACAGCCAAATAAATACTAGATAAGTTAATAAATAAATTGGGCTTCCCTGGTGGGTCAGTGATGAAGAATCCGCCTTCCAATGCAGGAGACTATAGAGTTCGATCCCTGGGAGGAAGTGGCAACTCACTCCAGTATTCCTGTCAGAGAAATCCCATGGACAGAGGAGCTTGGTGGGGCTACAGTCCATGGGGTTGCAAACAGTTGGACATAACTTAGCCACTAAACAACAACAATAAATAAATATTAAAAATATTGAGTTGTACTTGGAGTTCTTCTGCACACTGACGTACAAAGTTCATCTCTAGGAAAAGCACTCGCTGCTTTTTAAATGGAACACTACTTTTATTTTTACTTAAAAGAATAATAAATTGTCATTACTTAGACTTGGATATTTCGCAGGCATTTTCCTTGAAAGTGAGTGAAATGAGCCTGCCATTCAAGGATAATAACTGGTTGCTACCAGTGATAAGAATCTAGTCTTTCAAGTGAAAATTAGATTTCTGGAAAACGTGTACCTGTCACCATGGGCTTGCCAGCTTCCTGTACTTAAAAGATTTTTCTGATGAGATTGGTGATGATATTTAGGAATGTGATTTTAAAAAATGTATTTTGTAAGAAATGTGTCAACCCTGGGAAGGTCTATATAACTCATTGAACCAGTATTTTTCTAGATGACCAGTGGATGATGTTACAAATCATGAGTGGGTAGGAGAGCCATTCAGAGTGTAATATGGACCAGTGGATTTTTATGAGCCAAGAAGTTCATTGATACAGTTTCAGATTCCACATTGCAACTACTTTCAGGAATTGCCATTTGTTGCATTTTGCATTGAATAAAAGATGAACAGCCATCATTGTATAGAAAGGCTGTTAAAATATTCCTGCCTTTTCCAATTACTTATCTGTGTGAGGTGCATTTTCTTCATAAACATTAACCATAACAATAGATTGAATGCAGCAGCACTTATGAGAATCCAGCTGTCTTCTCTTAAGCTAGACATTAAAGAAATTTGCAAAACCAAAAATGATGTCATTCTGAATATTGACTTTTTTGTTTTAGAAAATACTTATTTTTCATAAAATTTATATTAATATGTAATGGATTTATTTATTTGGATAGAGTAAACATTTTTAATTTGTGATATGGTAAATATTAATAGATGTAAGTCACGTAAACAAAGGTTATTTGGAATTCTCAATAATTAAGCATGTAAGTGGACTGGAGACCCGTTTGGCAACTGCTCTTTTAAAGTAACTCATTATCTGTGTTACTGACAAAATTATTGGTTATTATTGTTGATATATGTGGTTTGTATTATATTACTCTTATCTCTGAGAATGTTATTAACTCGGTTTTAAAGAAAATTGAAACATAGAGTTGATTTACAATGTCGTGTTAGCTTCAAGTGTACAGCGCAGCGATTCATATATATGTATGTTTTTTCAGGTCTTTTTCCCTTATAAATTATCATAAAATATTGAGTATAATTCTCTGTGCTATATAGTAGGTCCTCAATTAACTCAATTTTTGTTCAGTTAATTTGGGAAATATGTTGCAGTCAAGTGAAAAGGGAATTCATTGGTTTGGTCTGGAATCAGACCTGGGCTCAGTGCTGGATCTGGGGTCACAAGGAGCTGGTATCATCAGGATTCTGTCTTCTGGCAGTGCTTCCCTTTCTGTCAAGTTTAAGTCTCAGGCAGGGTCCCAGGTGGTGCTAGTGGTAAGGAATCCACCAGCCAATGCAGGAGATGTAAGAAACGTGGGTTTGATCCCTGAATCGAGAAGATCCCCTGGAGTAGGAAATGGAAACCTGCTCCAGTATTCTTGCCTGGAGAATCCCAAGGACAGAGGAGCCTGGTGGGTTACAGTCCGTGTGGTTGCAGAGTCAGACACGACTGCAGTGACTTAACAGGCAGGCAGGCTCCAGACTGACTACTCCCAGCTTCATGTTCAGGTCCAGCAAAGAAAGGCCTTTTTTTCTTTTTTCTGTCTGTAGTTCCAGCAGAAGTCCGAGAGCTGTCGTTAGCCTGACTTGGGTCCTTTCCCACTTTTGAAGCAGCTGATATGCCATGGAGGTGACTGGTTAGGCAGAGTCTAACCTACCTGCCCAGGTATATTCTCCTTGGGAAATCAGAGTACTGAGTACTGTTACAGAAAGGAAAATGTATGCTGGCAGACAAAAAACATGTCAGCTAGAGGACTTTCTTGATTCTTCTTTAGCAACCTTTAATATATTCATTCAGAAAAAATAATTTTACAGTAAGATTATTCATTAATTGTTAAATTATTTATGAAAGTGATACACCAGTATGACATTTAAATCTAAGCCCAGAGGGTGAATAGCAAACATTTTAAAATTTGTCCCTTGTAGTTCATCTTAAAAGTTATCACATACGTGTAACTATATGGCTGATTCATGTCAATGTATGACAAAACCCACTGAAATGTTGTAAAGTGATTGGCCTCCAACTAATAAAATAATATTTAAAAAAAAAAAAAAAAGTTATCACAAAAAATGTCTTTTTGTTTCTTTGTATTATTCTTATCTTAAATCTTTATTATCATTGAAAAGTGTTAGTCACTCAGTTGTGTCCAACTCTTTGTGACCCATGGACTGTAGCCTGCCAGGTTCTTCTGTCCATGGGATTTTCCAGGCAAGAATACTGCAGTGGGTTGCCATGCCCTTTTCCAGGGGATCTTCCTGATGCAGGGATCGATCCTGAGTCTCCTGCATTGCAGGCAGATTCTTTACCTTCTGAGCCACTTAATACTGTGCATGTAATTCCTTGTACTTTTGGAGGTTTTCCTCCAGCTGCCCTCATTTTGATGAAGCTCAGTCTAGGCTGTAACTTGTGCTTCAGGTAACTTGTGTCTTCCGGTAATTGAATTAAGCTTGCACCCTCTCCCACCCCACCCCTGGTGCACGCCTATGCTTGAAAGTGAAAGTGAAGTCGCTCAGTCGTATCTGACTCTTTGTGACCCCATGGACTGTAGCCTACAATGCTCCTCCGTCCATGGGATTTTCCAGGCAAGAGTACTGGAGTAGGTTGCTGTTTCTTAGAATTCTTTCTCATGATACTTCACCAGGCCAGGCTGTTTTTTTTTCTTGTTAAACTTAAGCAGTTTCTCAAATATTCCCATACTTAATCCTTGACTAAGGTATGTATAATTTCTAGAAAATATGCCTCTGTGTTTGTTTTACAAATGTAATCATCCAAAAGTAAACAGACATCTGAGAAATTAAAAAATAGCAGCATTCATTAACTAAGGTTCATGAATCTCCATGAGAGCCTCTCCAGGCAGCACTCAGCCTGTTTAATTTTACTGAGTATTTTAGTTATTGTGGCTTTATACTTCATGGAGTTGCTTTTAGATCTATGGCCAACTTCAGGTGGCATCTTATGTTTAATAGCAAGGCTAGGGACAAAACACAAAACAGGTAGATATAAGAACAGACCTCTGTCCCATTTGCTGACTTCCTGCTTTCCATTAATTACCCCATTGCAGTGGGATTGTTGTTCTGTTACAGTGACTTTATCTAATATCTCTGTGTTAGAGACTTTCATATTGGCTTAACATCTTCAAATGACTGTAAATACAGCGTATTTAAAGCTGAATTTGTTACTTAACCACTTTTAAATCTTTTATTCATTCTTCATCCTTCAGTCAACCTGTCTAGGAAATGGGCCATCTTTTGACTGTTGACTCCTTGTCAACACTCCTTGTACGCAGTTGACTAAAAAATTGTTTTCTGTTCTGCCTAGAAGTGTCCTGTTGGTTTCCATTGCCCATGCCTCTAGTCTGGGCCCATTCATTCTTCTAATCACTGTCTCCTGACTGGTTTTCTTTTCCTCTTTGCAAAGCTATCTTCTTGCAGTCACTAAGGTTTTCTTTCTAATGCAGATCCAGTGCTGTTTCTCCTCCCCGCACCCTTCCTACCATAAACCTGCTCCTGTCCCTCTGCTTTTTTCTGTGATTTTCCTTCAGCCTGGCAAATTCTTATTCACATGTGGTAGTACTACTTCATCAATATTCTCATGGCTCTTCTGGTGCCTGGTAATATTGTACTTCTCTCTGTCTCCCTCCCTGACCTTGAAATTAGCCTTGGTCCTGGGTTTCTCAGCTTTGGCACTATTGACATTTTGGGCATGGTAAATTTTTGTTATGGGGCACTGTACTGTGCATTGTACAATGGTTAGCAGTAGCCCTGGTCTTGACCCACTAGATACCCAGTAGTACTCTGCCCTCCACCATTGCCACTGCCTCCCCCTCTCCCCCATTCCAGTTGTAGCTATCAAAAATGTCTCTAGACATTTCCAAATGTCCCTGGAAGGACAGAGTTGCTCCAGTTGAGAACCACTGGCATGGCCATATGACTGCCTATCAAGTGTGAGCAGAGGCGATAGTCAGCCTTTAAAAGCCAGAGTATGAGTTGTCCTATCTTTCCCCCTGCTTATTTAACTTATATACAGAGTACGTCATGAGAAACGCTGGGCTGGATGAAGCACAAGCTGGAATCAAGATTGTCGGGAGAAATATTAATAACCTCAGGTATGCAGGTGACACCACCCTTATTTATGGTAGAAAGTGAAGAAGAACTTAAGAGCCTCTTGATGAAGAAGCAGAGTGAAAAAGTTGGCTTAAAGCTCAACATTCAGAAAACTAAGATCATGCCATCCGGTCCCATCACTTCATGGGAAATAGATGGGGAAACAGTGGAAACAGTGACTGACTTTATTTTTTGGGGCTCCAAAACTCACTGCAGATGGTGACTGCAGCCATGAAATTAAAAGATGCTTACTCCTTGGAAGCAAAGTTATGACCAACCTAGACAGCATGTTAAAAAGCAGAGACATTACTCTGCCAGCAAAGGTCTGTCTAGTCAAGGCTATGGTTTTTCCAGTAGTCATGTATGGATGTGAGAGTTGGACTGTAAAGAAAGCTGAGTGCCGAAGAATTGATGCTTTTGAACTGTGGTGTTGGAGAAGACTCTTGAGAGTCCCTTGGACTGTAAGGAGATCCAACCAATCCATCCTAAAGGAGATCAGTCCTGAATGTTCATTGAAAGACTGATGCTGAAGCTGAAACTCCAATATTTTGGCCACCTGATGTGAAGAACTGACTCATTTGAAAAGGTCCTGATGCTGGGAAAGATAGAAGGTGGGAGGAGGGGACGACAGAGGATGAGATGGTTGGATGGCATCACCGACTCGATGAATATGAATTTGGGTAAACTCTGGAAGTTGGTGATGTACAGGGAGGCCTGGTGTGCTGCAGTCCACAGGGTTGCAAAGAGTCAGACGCGGCTGAACTGAACTGATCTTTCCCCCTGTCATTTAAGGACATATGTAGAAATGGAGCTTTCTTAGCCTAATCTGTGAGAGATGACAGTGAGCAGTGATGAACATTGCTATTCTGGGTGTATATTTGTGATTGACGTTTAGTTTATGCAGAAAATAAAGCTTTGTTTTAAGCTGCTGATTCTGGGGAGTTGGTTGTCACCGTGACATAGACTAGCCTCGCCTGACTGATATATCATGCTAAGACTTAGCTTACCTGTGGATTTTCCATGCTTTCGTATTTCCAGATCACTTTAATTCCTACCTCTTTTAGGCATCTGTTACTTAGTGTAATGATGTGTTTGGATTGTCTTGGTCATTGGTTCTCAGTGGAGTAAGTACTCAAACTCCCAACACTTTGGCCACCCGATGCAGAGAGCTGACTCATTTTAAAAGACCCTGATGTTGAGAAAGATTGAGGGCAGGAGGAGAAGGGGCGACAGAGGATGACATGGTTGGATGGCATCACCAACTCAATGGACATGAGTTTGAGCAAACTTCGGGAGATGGTGAAGGATAGGGGAGCCTGGCGTGCTGCAGTCCATGGGGTCTCAAAGAGCTGGACATGACTGCAAGGCTGAACAACTGCTCTTTAAGAGATGTTGTGGAAGCTAGTGGGAGGAACTTTGGTGCCTGGGGGGTGAGCATGACATCCTGCATGCGGGAGACTGTTAAGAACATTTTGCTTCCCACAGTGCTTTCAAATGCCCAGAATATTCATGTAGAAGGAAAGCATAATTAGCCGAGACCCTAGCTCCATCTTAATATATATTCAGTTTTGGGGAGTTAAGCTTCTCAGTTTTTGTTTATTTTTTATTGGAATATAGTTGATTTACAATGTCATGTTTCTGCTATAGAGCAAAGTGAATCAGTTTACATATATCCACTCTCTTTTAGATTCTTTTCCCATATAGATCATTACAGAGTATTGAATAGAGTTTCCTGTGCTGAACAGTAGTGTATACATGTCAATCCTGTTAATTCAGTTTCTTAACTGAAGTTGTTTTGTTTGGAACTTTATCAGCAGTTAACATTTTGGGAAACCCATGTCACTGACTACAATGCCATTGTGTCAAAACAACACAGCTGTCTTGGAAGGTCTAAATTCACAACTGTCATATTTATGGTGATTTACTGTATTCATCCTAGCATCTAACCTTTTTATTATACTTTCTGATTTTGTTGATATGCTTGAGCATTTTTATTGAACTATATACTACATTATATATTAATCTTTCCCCCCTTTATATTAGGGTATTGTTTATTTAAAAAATTAAAAATAGGTTAGAACTTTGTTTCAGGATAGCTAATGAGGTGATATAAATTGTTACAAAAATGGGATTTTCTCAGTGGAGAACCCTTTTCTGACTACTTGTTAACTTGTTTTTGTATCTGTAAGTGCTTTGCTCAGAGGGGATACAGTGTTTGTTGAATCGGCCAATTTATGGTTCCCAGGTTGCTTTGATATATACACTGTTGCATTTGATTACCATAGCCAGTCTGTAAACTTGGCAAGGCAGATACTGTTTCCATTTTATAGACTAGAGAATTGAGAGAGATGTTAATTTACCAGTCTTGCTACTAGAACTTTGATTAAAATCTATGCATTTGTTTATACCACTTAAATGCTCTTGTCTACTGTCATTCCATATGACTCTTTAAAAAGTTGTAATCTAGAACTGTTTAATTTAGGAAAACACCTGTATACCCTTGCTGGTATTATTTTTTTTATACTAGGAGCTTTTACATTATGTTTCAGACACTTGTGGTCATAGGAGTATTTCTACTAGTTTTCAGAGAAATATACAAATTAAAATGTTTTCTGAGATACTGTTAGGGCCAAAAATAGTGTAAATTTTAGAGGTGGTTACATCTGATAGTGAGATTGTGATGAAATAGTTACACGCAGGTACTTTGTTGTTGTTTTTCAGTGTATCTGACTCTGCTACCCCATTGACTGCATCATGCCAGTTTGTTCACTTACCTGTTGTTCACTGTATCCCTGTTTTTGCTCAGATTCATGTCCATTGAGTCAGTGATGCTATCCAACCATCTCATCCTCTGTTGTTGCCTTCGCCTCCTACCCTCAATCTTCCCAGCATCAGGGTTTTTTCCAGTGAGTCCACTCTTCACACCGGGTGGCCAGATTATTAGTGCTTCAGCTTTGGCATCTGTCCTTCCAGTGAATACCCAGAGTTGATTTCCTTTAGAATTGACTGGTTTGATCTCCTTGCAGTCCAAGGGACTCTCAAGTGTTTTCTCCAGCACCACGGTTCAAAAACATCAATTCTTAATGCTCAGCCTTCTTTATGGTCCAGCTTTCACATCTGTACATGACTACTGGAAAAACCATAGTTTTGACTATACAGACCTTTGTTGGCAAAATGATGTCTCTGCTTTTTAATTCTCTGTTTAGGTTTATCATAGCTTCCCTCCCCCCCCCCCCCCCCCCCCGCGCCACTCCCTGCCCCCAGGAAACAAGAATCTTTTAATTTCATGGCTGCAGTCACTGTGCACAATGATTTCAGAGCCCGAGAAAATAAAACCTGTCACTGTTTCCACTTTCCCCCATTTATTTGCTATGAAGTGATGGGCCCATGCTATGATCTTAGTTTTTTGAGTGTTGAATTCTAACCCAGCTTTTTACTCTCCTCTTTCACTCTCATCAAGGGGCTCTTTAGTTCCTCTTCCCTTCCTACCATTAGAGTGGTATCATCTGCATATCTGAGGTTATTGATATTTCTCCTGGCAATCTCGATTCCAGCTTGTGCATCATCCAGCCTGGTATTTCACATGATGTACTCTGCATGTAAGTTAAATAAGCAGGGTGACAATATACAACCTTGATGTACTCCTTTCCCAATTTTGAACTGGTCTGTTGTTCCATGTCCAGTTCTAATTGTTGCTTCTTGATCTCCATTCAGGTTTCTCTGGAGATAGGTAAAGTGGTGTGATATTCTCACCTCTTTAAGAATTTTCCCACAGTTTGTTGTGATCCACATAGTCAAAGACTTTAGCATAGTCAATAAAGCAGAAGTAGATGTTTTTCTGGAATTCCCTTGCTCTTTCTATGATCTGACTGATGTTAGCAGTTTGATCTCTGGTTCCTCTGTCTTTTCTAAATCCAGCTTGTACATCTGTAAATTCTTGGTTCATGTACTGCTGAAGCCTAGCTTAAAGGATTTGGAGCATTACCTTCCTAGCATGTGAAATAAGTGCAATTGTATGATAGTTAGAATATTCTTTGGGATTGGAACGAATACGGACCTGTTCCAGTCCTGTGGCCAAGGCTGAGTTTTCCATATTTGCTGACATACTGAGTGCAGCATTTTAACAGCATCATCTTTTAGGATTTGAAATAGCTCAGCTGCAATTTCATCACCTGCACTAGCTTTATTTGTAGTAATGCTTCCTAGGGCCCACTTGACTTCACACTCCAGGATATCTGATTCTAGGTGATTGACCACACCATTGTGGTTATCTGGGTCATTAAGATCTTTTTTGTATAGTCTTCTGTGTATTCTTGCTACCTCTTCTTAATCTCTTCTGCTTCTGTTAGGTCTTTGCTGTTTCTGTCCTTTATTGTGCCCATCTTTGTATGAAATGTTCCCTTGGTATCTGCAATTTTCTTGAGATCTCTTGTCTTTCCCATTCTGTTGTTTCCCTCTATTTCTTTGCATTGTTCTCTTAAGACTTTATGATCTTTCCTTGCTATTCTCTGAAACTCTGCAATCAGTTGGGTATTTTGTCCTTTATGTTTCACCTCTCTTCTTTTCTCAACTGTTTGTAAAGCCTTCTCAGACAACCACTTTGCCTTCTTTCATTTCTTTTTCTTTGGGATGGTTTTGGTCACCGCCTCCTGTACAGTGTTACAAACCTCCATCCATAGTTCTTCAGGCACTCTGTCTACCAGATCTAATCCCTTGAACCTGTTGGTCAGCCTCCACTGTAATCATAAGGGATTTGATTTAGATCATACCTGAATGGCCTAGTGGTTTTCTCTACTTTCTTCAGTTTTTAAGTCTGAATTCTGCAATAAAGAGCTCATGATCTGAGCCATAGTCAGCTCCAGGTCTTGTTTTTTTCTGACTGTGTAGAGCTTCTCCATCTTTGGCTGCAAAGAATATAGTCAGTCTGATTTCGATATTGACCTTCTGGTGATGTCCATGTGTCGAGTCTTCTCTTGTGGTGTTGGAAGAGGGCTTTCCCTATGACCAGTTTGTTTTCTTGGCAAAGCTCTGTTATCCGTTGCTCTGCTTCACTCTGTACTCCAAGGCCAAACTTGCCTGTTACTCTAGGTATCTCTTGATTTCCTACTTTTGCATTCCAGTGATGAAAAGGACATCTTTTTTGGTGTTCTAGAAGGTCTTGTAGGTCTTGATAGAACCTTTCAACTTCAGATTCTTTGGCATAAGTGATTGAGGCATAGACTTGGATTACTGTGATGTTGAATGGTTTGCCTTGGAAATGAATCGAGATCATTCTGTTGTTTTTGAGATCGCACATAAGTACCGCATTTTGGACTCTAGTTGACTGTGAGGGCTATTCCATTTCTCTAAGCGATTCTTGCCCACAGTAGTATGTATGATGGTCATCTGAATTTAATTCATCCTTAATTACATTATAAGGTGGAACAAGTCTTTTGGATATAATGTCAGAATGAATTCAGCGACGTGTGTTTGCATTCTTCCAGATTTGTTGCAAGGTAGTGATACTGAATTAAAAAAACTATAGTCAACTTGTAAGCATTTGCCTAGTATATGAAAGGAATAGAGCATTGTACTGGGACTTTCTAAGATGAGAAAATACTGCCGTTTTCTAAACTTTGGCAACAGGGTGTGAAGCAAATACATAATCAAATAACTACAATATAATGTGTTGAGTTGTAATTGGGGTGTGGTTTTGAGAGTGGTGTCAAGTAATATAACAGGGCACACAGGAAACATACCAGGGAAGTAGTCTCCAGGATTGCCGTGAGAGGAGACAGGGTGTTAGGGGAAACTCTTGGAGGCGTTGAGATATTTACACTGCACCTTGAAAGGTGGCTAGGAATTTACTGAGTAGATAAAATGAGACTGGATATATTAGGCAAAAGAAATAGCCTGGACATGAATCTTAAAACACAGGCAGAACTGCATTCCTTTAATAAGAAGAAGCACTTATATGTCCTGTGGGCATATAATGATTAGTAAGACAACCATTACTCCCTGTCCCTGAGAGCTTTCAGTCTAGAAATTAAAATTGTTATGAGGTTGGTTTTCTGAGTTTTCAGACTGACGATTCTCTTGGGACAGATTTGAGTCGAAGGTGTGTTTGGTTTGGCTTTCACAGCAGTTTCTCTTTCTCCCTCTTCCTCCCCTTTCCCTGTAAGTTGCCAAAACTTATTTTGACATACAAATAGGCTTTGAAAATGTGGCAACTCAAATGTTAGTTCTGCTGGGAGTACCGGCTGCTCTCTTTAGATGGCTGTGCACTTGCTTGCCTTAGGACTTTTCTTTATACCTGCCACATTTTATTCATTTATGTAATTTGCCTGACTCCTGTATGCCTCTGTGTTGTGAGTCCTGGATGGGCGGTTTACTGCTGTTCCTGCCCTACTAAATTTTCTTGGACAAATTTTAATAAGAGAAAATGCAGAGAAATGCATAATGTGTTGTAGGAAAATCTCTTTAAAACAATTAAGCATTTTGGTATTCAGAAAGTATCTGCTTTTTACTCAGCATTACGTGCTAGACACCTTTATATAGATTTTTCCACTTTGAGCTCTGTATATTCTCCTTTTAATCCAGGTTCAGAGAGAGAGAGTTTAAGTAACTTAATTTGTGCCACTATTTAGTGTGAGACTTGGGATTCTAATCCATATCTCTTAACTCCAGAACCCACCAGGTAGGTTATCTCTGGCTATCTGAAAAGTACACCTTCAGCATGTGTTTTTTGAATGTGGGCAAGTGGCTCAATATTCAAAGATACACAAAAAATGTGTTTCTCTCTGCCTGGGGCAGGTGTTTATATAAAATAGATAACAATAGAAGGGAGCACGTGTTAAATATCAAGTAATATAAATGTAAGGGAAGCCCAGAACTACATCAGTGTCTGATAGAATACAAGTTGGTAGAAATGACTAGGGTAAAGAACCATGTAACTTTATGAGAGAATGTAGGGGAGGTCAGAGACAGGTAGGTCAGATATGATTTACCAGGCTTTCCAGAGCTGGGTAATTGAGTGGTGTTCAAGCTGTACATGGAGAAGGAAATGGCAGCCCACTCCAGTATTCTTGCGTGGAAAATTGCACGGACAGAGGAACCTGGCGGGCTGCAGTCCAGGGGATGGCCACGACCGAGCTCATCAGCACGCTGTGCCAGTGAAGGTTGTCAGGAGAGGAGTCGATTTTGGCAGAGTGATGAGTTAGTTATCAATTTGGTAGTGGAGAATGAGTTTTTACAATTCAAGTAAATAGCCAAAGAAAATAAAAGTAAAATAAGCGTACTACGCAGCAATATCAGCAAACGCATGCAGAACAACTTGGAATGAGAACAGCCTCCGCTCCCGCTTCATCACATTTGTTCTTAGGCTGGTGGCCTTTTCTTACTCCACGTGAGATTTTGAGGTTAGATAAGTTAGTTTGTGTTGTAGATGTTGAATGGATTTTTAATGAATATTCTTATATTTTAATTTCTTTTGAAAGGAATTTACCTTGTTGCTTTTATGGGTAAAATCTTCTGAGGAATTCAGTAGTGTCTCTTTTTTAATAGTAACTTTATTGATGTGTTAATTCACATACTATAAAAGTCTCCTGTTTAAGGTGTATGATTTGATGGTTTTCTCTATAGTGATAGAGTTATGCAGCTGTCACAAGTATCAATTTTAGAACATTTTCATTACCCCTGAAGGATTGGTGGCTCAGTGGTAAAGAATCTGCCTGCGGTGTAGGAGACACCGGAGATGTGGGTTCGATCCCTGGGCTGGGAAGATCTCCTGGAGAAGGACATGGTTACTCACTCCAGTATTTTTGTTGGAGAATTCCATGGACGGAGGAGCCTGGCACGCTATATAGTTTATGGAGTTGAAAAGAGTCAGACAGGGCTGAGCGACTGACACAAAGGAAACTCCATACCTATTAGCAGTCACTCCTCACCCTCCCCCCCAAACCTTTGGCAACCACTAATCCACTTTTTTTTTTTTTTTGGTGCTTTGCCTGTTCTGGATGTTTCATATAAATGGGGTTATACAGCATGTGGCCTTCTGTGACTTGCTCTTAGCATGTTTTCCAGGTTCATCCATGTTGAAGCATGTACCAGTATGTCATTCTTTTTTATGACTAGGTAATATTACATTGTATATATTTATACATTCATCAGTTGATGGGCATTTGTGTTGTTTTGGCTATTAGGAATGATACTGCTATGAACATTTATGTATATATTTTTGTGTGGGCATAGGTTTTTGGTAATTCTGGATGGAATTGCTGAGGGTATGATGGCTGGATTATATGGTAACTTTGTGTTTAACATTTTGAGGAATTGTCAAGAGTACTTTTCCAAGGTGGTTATACCATTTTGCAATCCCACGGGCAGTGTATGAGGGTTCCATTTTCTCACAAATGCTTTTTGTCTCTTTAGATTTATCCTAGGAACCTAGTGAATGTTAAGTGGTATCTCTTTGTAGCTTTGATTTGCAGTTCAGTAATGATTAATGATATTGAGTATCTTTCATGTGCTTGTTGGCCCTTCTTCTTTGGAGAAGTGAATATTAGAATCCTTTGCCCATTTAAAAAAAAATTATTCATCTTTTTATTGTTGTCAGTGGTCTCTTATAACAAAGATGGCTATTGCTGATGGATAAACAGCATTTGGTACCAGGTGATGGCGAGTTTTTCATGTGTATTAGTGGTAGACTTTTAGCTTTAGCTAGTTGTTAATCAAGAATATTTTAAAGTGCTGCTCTTCAGAAGTAATCCATTTTAAAAGTTCTGTTAAGATTTTACTTTAGGGTGACTAGTACAGTCAACAAGACTTGATTGAACATGCCTGTATAATAATAAGGCCTCACTTTAATATTTTGGGAATGTAAAAAATGGCAACATTTTAAGTCATTTAAAACTCTAAGCACCACATTTAATTTTGTGCATTGACTCTTTGACTTAACTGAAGCAATTCCATCTTTTCCAAAGTAATTGAATCTACTTTATGAAATGTGTTCTGATATCTGTCTCTTTTTTTTTTTTTTTAGATTATCCTGAATACTACATGTCTAACAATTTTCCTTGCAACGTTAACTGTTGTTTTTCGCTGCCTCCGAAAGATCAAAATTGCTCCAGAAATTGGAGACATATTTGATATAAAAGAAATAACCTTAACAAATGGACAATATGTCTATTACGAATACACCAACAAGTAATGATGCCTGTCTGAGCATTGTACATAGTTTGATGTGCCATAGACAAGGTGGAGAGAGTGAAACATTTGCCAAAAGAGCAATTGAAAGTTTGGTAAAAAAGCTGAAGGAGAAAAAAGATGAATTGGATTCTTTAATAACAGCTATAACTACAAATGGAGCTCACCCTAGCAAGTGTGTTACCATACAGAGAACATTGGATGGAAGGCTTCAGGTTAGTCTTGTTCCAGAGTTTCTTCTGTACTCTCTAGTGGCAGGTTTTTACAAATTCTTGTTTCCTCTTAAGTTACTACAGAAATTTCATGCTTGCTCCATCTCTTTAGATACTGTAGTACATCCTTTAGTACAGATATTATCAGTACATGATCCTGCACTGATACACTATGGAAATAAATGGAAGGATGTATCTTCTTTAATAGAGGTATAGCTTAGCAGTTTTAAAAAATGTTTTGACTAAAAAAAATGTTCAGTATAGAAAATTTGGAAAATAAAAATTAGAGGAAAACCTACATCTTTAGCACTTTGATATTCATCCTTGTAGCCTTTTTTTCTTTTTTGGTATTATATGTACAACTCAGTTTTTTTTTTTTTTTTTTTTTTTTTATAATTTAGAAATCTGGTGGTGTATGTCTGGTACTTTTATGTGAAAAACAATCCAGAAGAATTCAACAATATTTTTAAAACTTACGGAGTTAACTTAAATTTACAAATCTTTACCTTTTACTTTCAGGGATCAGATTATTCATGTAGAATTACATAATCTCATGTGTTTATTATTTTTAAAGAAACATATAGAAAGCATATTGTTAGGTTTAAAATTTTTTATTTCTAGATTTTAGGTATTGTTTCTTCATTAAACGCATACTTTTTTGTGTATTTTTAACACCTGAGCATAAGCCTTGAAATCATACTTAAGTTTACTACTTTGTGACCTTGTCCAGTTATTTTGAGCATTTAGTTTTCTCGTTTAAGAAATAGGAATTATAATACTAACTTTGTATGATTGTAAGGATTAAATGAGAATGTATTAAGTGCCTTGTAAATTGTGTGATGCATAATTGATGTTCATTAAATGGTCATTTACTTTTCTTAGGTGGCTGGTCGGAAGGGATTTCCTCATGTGATCTATGCCCGTCTCTGGAGGTGGCCTGACCTTCACAAAAATGAACTAAAACATGTGAAATATTGTCAGTATGCATTTGACTTAAAATGTGATAGTGTCTGTGTGAATCCATATCACTATGAACGAGTTGTATCACCTGGAATTGGTAAGTAGACTTTACTTAAATGCCTGGAAGCATAAAGGGAAAATATATCAATAGTGTTTTAATTTTTCTAAGTTAAATTGTAAATTTGGAGATAACCCAGGATTTCAACTAATGTTAAAAAGTCAGACATTTTTAATGAAATATGTGTATTTAAATTTGAATTCTGAGCAAGCTTATATTTTGACTGCTAAAACTAAGTGTACATACTTGGTATTTTGCCTGTTTAGAACACTGGTCTTGAAAAATAAGATGAAAAGCACTTCTGCATTGTTAGATAGCATTTACACTACTATTCTTGAAATGGTTCATGGAAATTTTGAATCCTTGGCTTAAGTTTACATTCTGTAATTTTAAATATGGTGGAAATTATTTTCATGATAATGATTAATGTTTTATTTTTTTTCCCCTTTAAAAATTTAAGATCTCTCAGGATTAACACTGCAGAGTAATGGTAGGTAATCCCTTTCTTTTAACTCTCTTTTCTTTTATCTCATTCCCTTTATTTTTTATTGACCTAAAATTAATCTGTATGGGTGGATGCTGGTAACATTTACAAGAAAAGTACTTACTGCTTTAAAAATGTCCATTTTGCAGAAGTGGGGCATGCATCAACATTTGAAACTGGATTAAAAAAAGAACAAACTGGATATAGTAGACTGTTGACTCTTTGAATTTGAACTGCTATTTATGACTACAAGTAGTCTAAAAAATGTGATGGGGAACATAAAACATACAAAGAAAGAGTAACTTTTGAATTGGAAAAAACTGGCTATTTTAGAAGTAAATCTCACAGAACCAGTTTCAGTGGGTGTAAATAACCTGTTTGGTAATTTAGAATCATGTATAACATAGTTTAAAAACACCCAAATTCTCATTTTTCTTCATTTCAGCCAAACTTATTTTTATGATTGATAATTTTGTGAATGACTTAAAACTGTATACTATTTTTTTTTTCAGTCTTGTTATATTTTGAGTAAATAAAACAAGGCTACTTTAAAGTACATGGCAATCACAGATGTTCTAAGCCTATTTTTAAAAGAAAGTTTTGAGATAGGAAAATGAAACAAATAAGAGGGTGTTTTTTATTTTTTGTGTAGTATTTGAGAACAGAGATCTGTTAAAACTTTAGCTGTTTCTTGGAACATGTTAATGAGCTAAAATTTCTGTAAGAACTAGTTACTTTGAACAGAAACTGATAAAAAGCCACCATCACCTTAGAAGACTTCCCTGGTGGCTCAGATGGTAAAGAATCTGCCTGGAATTCGGGAGACCTGGGTTTGAACCCTAGTCAGAAAGATCCCCTGGAGGAGGAAATGGCAAACCACTCCAGTACTCTTGCCTGGAAAATCGCATGGACAGAGGAACCTGGTGGGCTACAGTCTGGGGTCCCAAAGAGTCAGACACGACTGAGCAACTAAACCAGTACTATATCACCTTAGAAATGTGTGCTGTTGTTCTGAAGGGGAACTAGTGGTTCAGCAGCACTTTTGCTACAGAATCCTAGAAATGGGTCAGAAGTATCATCAGACCTTAAAATTGGGAAGTGCATGAAAGGCTACTTGTTTTTATTCTCCACTTTTCCATGTCAATAATAATAAAGGAAGACTAGTGCCTTTTGGTATTTGTTAAGGGTTAGTTGGTTTCTGAGAACAGTGGGTTGATAATGGAAGCTGTTGTGGTCTGAAAGGGTAGCTTTAAGATTAATTGGGTAAAGCCCAGCTTATTCATCACCCAGACACTGATATCATGTCACCTCTTTTTGAAAGTAAACACCCTTTAGATATTCGCTATTCTCCATTTGCATTTTTGGAGAATGAAAGCTTTTAACTCAGTGGATGTTAGGGTGATAACTGTATTAGAATCCCCCTAGGGAGCGGTTGTGATGTGATCTAATTCTGAAGACTCATTACACTGCTTCCTGTCCTAAACTGTTGCTGTTATGAGTGCTTGTCGTTGATGGAATTGTGTGGGTTGATGGCCCTTTTCAGTTGCTTTAGCCCTGTATTCAGCCTTATGGATCCCCCTAGTGGTGGCTGTCCATTAAAAAAAAGGCTGGCCTCAGTGACTTCTTTCCTCAGAAAATGACAGGTGTTTCTCACAAGGTCCTTTTAGATTTGGACAAAGTGTATAAGGCCAGGTAGCTAAAAGTTAAGCAAATGGTGTAATTCCTTCACGTTTGAGTTGGGATCTTGGTGGTAATTATTTCCAGCCTGTCTCATCTCTTTTATGAAACTTTCCATGACCACATCCACTTGTGTATTGATTTTAACAAATATTTAATGAGCATGTATTGCCTGGTACTGTGTTAGGTTCCAGGGACGATAGGATAAATAAGGTATGTTTTTTCCACTCGAGGAAGCACATAGTCTAATGGAGGAAAGAAAAGGTAAATAAGACAGTGGCAGTACCATCAGACAGCTGTGCCCTGCTTGCTAGTAGTGTTAAAGAGCAGAGACCTAGGATGAGCTCCGTGTCTTGAGCTTTTCTGTCCACTGTGAGTTCTTTACTCCTCATAGAGCATTTTACAATCTATATATGTGTATGACTGCTCTAAAAATATGGTTAAATCATAATAGCTAACACTTGCTAGGTACTTATTCTGTGTCAAAATGATTTACAGATATTGTGTCATCATTGTTATAATACTCCTACATGGTAGGTGGCATTACCCACATTTTGTCAGATACAAAGAAACTGGTTCCTGGAGAGGTCAGGGAACTTGCCCAAGATTAAGGCAGCTGGGAGGGGCTCACTATTGTTTAAATACCTACGTATCATAAAAGACTGTAGTGAAGGCAGTGGTCTTGTTTACTAATGTATCCCAAGTATTAGAACAGTACCTGGAACATAGGTGCTCAATAAATATTTTTTTCAATGAATTAATTTGTTGAATGCTAGTTCATAAAGAGAAATACTTAGTGGTTTGGTGTCTGTTTCATGGACTTTAAAAATATATACTATATGTTTTTTTAATTTTATTTTTTTGAATAGGCAATACATGGTCCATAAAATCAAAATACTATAAAAAAGTATACAGTGAAAAGAAGTCCTCCCTCCCTTGTCCCCATTCCCCCCTACCTCAGGTAATCACTTTTATTAGTTTCTGGTGTTTCCTTCCAGGGTTTCTTTGCGCAAAAATACATGTGTTATTTCCCTCCTTTCTTACACAAAAAGCATATTGTGCACTGTTCTGTACCTTGCTTTTTTACTTAGAGTATATGATTTTTTGAAATATGAGTATAATTATAGTGTATAGTAGTGTTTTGTAACCAACTTTTTTGCTCTTGGAAAAAATGTATTACAGACATCTCTCCTTGTTGATGACCAGTTTTACCTAAGAAACTTGTTTTAAATTACTTGATTAAAGAGACGTGTAGACTGGTAGAAGTTCTGAACTTAACACTTGGAAAGGTTTAGTCAATGTGTTAGGCAAGAAAAAGTTATGAGGCGTAACTTTTTAAACCAGAATTTAATTATTTTCAGATCTTTTTTTTTTTGGCTGCACTGTGCAGCTTGCAGGCTCTTAGTTCCCCAATCAGGAATTGAACCTGGGCCATGGCAGTGAGAGCACCTAGTCCCAACCAGTGGACCATCAGGGAATTCCCGTAATTCTAGTGTTATGATTACACAGTAAGCCAGAATGTCAGTTGGAAAGCAGAAGCAATGAATGTTAAGGTAACCAGCTGTATCCTTAAATTAGTAACTTTCTCCTTAGGTACTACCAATAGCATAATCTTGATAAAAAGATTCCAGTAACTGTAAGCAACAAAAGCCCTAAAATTTCCAAATATTAAATAGAGATATTAGGATCTTATGGAGAAAATCATAGGACTTTGTTGACAAGTGTAATTTTTTAAAAATTGAATAAATACAGTCATACCTGCATGATTTCTTCTTTGCATTTTTATAATTTGGCTGACATTAGTGATGAATGGTTAGATCCACTCTTTTTTTTTTTCCACTGACATACAATGATATGTTAAGTTCCTTTTGGTTGTCTTTTTGTTTCCATACAATTTTCTGAAGAGAAACCCTTTGGAGTTGAATTTATGGGTCTTAAAAATATCAATGTCTTCATTATGATGCATGACAAAGTCCTTTAAGAGATTATATGTGGAAATCTGAACAATAGATTATTCTTACCTCTTTGAAATGTTCTCAGTTTAATAAAAATAGCCATGTAACGAATTAGTATTTATGTGTAATAGATTTTTTCAAAGAGTGACATAGAGAAAGATAAGGAGCATTACATGCTGATTCTTAATGGAAAAGAGAATGGCTTTTTGTGGACTATTGACTACTCTAAGAACAGAACCTAGTGTTAAGAGTTCAGTAGATTGTAAAATTGTAGGGTAGTATTAGTTCAGGTGCAGTAAAGGGTTGCTTGCTAAAGATAAAAAGCAAAACCCAAAACTGTTACCTAAAAAGAAGTGGGAAGTTCTGGGCAGAGCCACTGATTCTATAAATGCATTTTCAATTTTCTTTTTTTCCTCACAGTAAAGCCGACTAACTATTCCAGTTTGTTCAAGAAAAAGATGTTGTATCAAGTAGGGTCAGTTTACAGGGTTACATTAAGGTGTAACCATGTAGGAGAAAGATGTTGTTTATTGAGTTTTTTCACACTACATATTTATCAAACATCATTATTTGGATTGGGTTTCTAGAAGGAAATTTCAGTATGACTTACCATTTGAGAATTTTCTGCTCGTTCTAATTTTTTAGGGGACATTTAGTATATTTCACTTTCAAAGAATACATTACTTAATGATGTTGGATCCTAGCATTGGATAGCTGTCAGATCCCACTCATATTTTTACATTGTGAAATTAGCAAAAAGATGAAAAAAATTAATTACTCAATCTCAAATTTGGTTTTCTTACTGAGGTAAACACTTTCTCCAGCCACTTGATTTTTGCCTATGTTATATATTGAAGGTGATTTTTACCTTTAGGTTATTAATTGGGAAGCTCAGAAATACCTTTTCAGGACCATAGCTGGAGGTTGTTGGAATTTAGTCGCCTTCAGATTTCAAGGAGTTAATCAGATTGATCTGATGCCACTATCTCTAAATAAATAGCTTCTGCTGATAAAGTAGAATGCTTTTAAAGTAGTATGAGAAAATTCTGAGTTATACTCTAGTTGATTTTAGGTGTTGTTATGTTACTTACAAGCTTTTTTTTTCCCTGGGAATAAAAGCTTATAAGATTTTAAAATTTGTTTGTTTTTCTATGTAGCTCCACCAAGTATGTTGGTGAAGGATGAATATGTTCATGACTTTGAGGGACAGCCATCATTATCCACTGAAGGGCATTCAATTCAAACCATCCAGCATCCACCAAGTAATCGTGCATCGACGGAGACATACAGCACCCCAGCTCTCTTAGCTCCATCTGAGTCTAATGCTACCAGCACCACCAATTTTCCCAACATTCCTGTGGCTTCCACAAGTGAGTTGTAGAGTCAGATGTAGTCAGCAAGATGAATTTTCCTAACCATTTAATATTTATAGGTAGTCACTTGGAGGAGACCTCCAAGTAAGTGAATATTAGTACTGTGGTTATCTTTCATAGGTTAACAAGCATCAAATAGGATTTTGAGTTGTCCTGGAAAAAAAAAAGGTATTTGTAATTTTAAAAAGTTTATAAACCGTCTTATGTTGATGTATAGTCCCTTGGAATTTAAGTAATGCTTTAAATTAGTGGTCTAATTAGTTCTTTATTACATGCAGAAGAAGTCTTTCACATAAATTTTAGAGAATGGTTTTGAACCAAGATGTTTATAGAAGTCTGTATTAATGGAATTGCAAGCTTTCCTCTAATCAGTGTTTTTATTTTGCTTTATGCAGCAGATTACTTTATAATCGTCATCTCAGTCTCCAGTTGTACAAGCTTATTAGAAAAAAGGATCTTGACAAATTTGTTTGTAACATATGACCCTCAAGATAGATGTTAAGTGTTCTAGTCAATTTTGAAATAAAGCTAAATTATATATATCTTTTTTTTTTTCCTAACAAGAAGTATATTTTAAAAAGATTCTTTCCAGTTTAGAGGTACTGCCTTCTCTGCTTTGTCATGGAAGCAGAGGGCTAGTGGTTCAGCTTTTCTTGAGGCCTGGTCAAGGCAATAATGACCTTATGTTGGACAGTTTTCAGCTTGGCAAGTGGAGTGGCCTTTAAAAAAAAAAAAACAATTGGAGTATAGTTGCTTTACACTGCTGTGTCAGTTTCTGCTGTACAGCAGAGTGAATCAGCCGTATGTGTACATGTATCTCCTCTTTCTTGGGTTTGCTTCCCATTTAAGTCCCCACAGAGCACCAAGTCGAGTTCCCTGTGCTATATGGTAGGTTCTCAGCGGTTGTCTGTTTTATACATCGTAGTGTGTGTATGTTAGCCCCAGTCTCCCAGTTTGTCCCCACCCCGCATTGATCCTTTTTTTTTAGTTAATCACAGAACAGGGTCTTGGCATTTGTGTTACTGTGTTACTTGTTCCTCGGTACTAAGGAGACTGTATCTCAACCCACAGCAGCAGTGATTGTTGATGCATCTGGACTGATACTTTGTGTATTGATACCAAAGGAAGCATATTCTATTTAATATCAGATCAAGTTCAACATAGAAATTTGATCTTTGGAACAGATGGAGGATTTATTTCTACAGTTGAATTTCACATAAAGTACACCAGATTTCCCCCACTTTAATTTATTTTACCTTTTCAAATAAGATCTTTTGTATTTCCTACACAAGATGACAGTTTTCATATAGACAGCATATTCCAAATAGGTTGGACCATATAGGTTAAACACATATACTTTAGAGCCTGAACCTTTAATCACTTGGTGCTTCTCTTACCTCTGTATTTACCAGTTTGGGAATATAGTTGATAAACGAGTGGGCAGGGAAGGAAAATAAAAGAAGGTACATTATAGCCACTTGAGCATAGATTAGTGCCACTTACCTCTGCTGATACTATCTGAGGATTGTATTGGCATTCCTTTGTTGATGATTGCTCATGTAACTTCATTTTAACCATTAATGTTCCCTGGGACCAAGTCCTAGTCAAGATCAGAAAAAGTGGTATGAACGAAATATGGATAATTTTGTCTTGGTGTTTTTTGGATGTATTTTCACAATGAGTAGTAATTGTAAGTTTTAGAATTTGTTGCAGAATGTTTCCTTAGATCTTAAAAAGTATATTGATAAAATTAGAAAAAGGGAAAGAAATGACTAAAATAGAGGAATTGAAAGACTTCATGAGTTGTTTAATTTCATTTTATGTACTTGGAATTGTGTAATGAAAGTATTCAGTATAGATAACTGTAGTGGGTGTTATGTTCAGATGGAACCTGAATATCTTCAGGGATTCTTTCTAAATTAAAATAGTTTAATTTCTTCTGTATAGTGACAATTTTTATAAGATAGTTAAGAGTATATAGCATGTACAGTTGTTAAAAACAACAGCAAATATGTAATTAACCTTTAAAGATAACCTGTAAAAATTTGAGGGGGATGAGTAGGAAGGGAGGTTGCTGAAAGCATCATCTTTAAAAGTAAACAGGGAGTATTGAAATAGTCTCTTTAGCTTTTAATTTTATAATCTTAGCCTTACAGAAATCTGATTTGTAGCAGGAAGAAAAATTTTCCTTTTTCTTGATACTTTGAGCTGTTCATTGCATATTTGAGCAATGGTGTCATTTACTCTCTTCTATCTGATTATACTCCCATATGGATGAGAAAAGATTTAGGTAATGCCAGTAACAATAATTATGGAATTTTAGTGCTTTCCAAGTGAGATGCACAGTTGAATTAATACTTGCTTGAAAAAATTTAGCTTTTTCCACACAAAAGATAAAGCCTTAAAAATGTAAGCAATTTCATGGAATGGTTTTGAATAGATAGTTCTCTTGTTACATTACATACAGAGAGGGCAACTAATTTCCTGTAAATGCAGAAATATGACAGTGTTCTTAGAGGCAATTCTTGATTTTTAAAAGTGCATGAGAAAATTTCAAAATAGACTGATTTTTTTGGTTTGTTTTATTCATTAAAACTCGCAGATGCTTCGTTGACTGGACAGTGGAGCTTACCTTTTTTCTTTTTTCCCCTTAACTTTCTCACCTTATCCATTACATTCCATTTAAAATACTTGCCTGCTCTGCTTTTTTATTGGACTTTAGCATTCTGCCATTACTAGTACCATTGCTGATAATAATGAACTTTCCAGTTTTCAACATTTCCTTGAGCCTGGACTTTTGGAATCCTAACAGAAAGATGCAAAAGCTAGATGGAGTGGCTGTGAGTGAGCTAATGTACTTCTGAAGAAGTTATTAAGATAGGCTAGACCTGTACTGGGGTTTTGCTGGCATTTGGAGAATATTTGTGAAGAATGGGCCACTAAAATTAGCTAGATATTACTTAAAGAACTTCTTCAAATTAAGATTTGCCTTTATAGATGAGTGTAGGGTTTTTTATTTGATAGGCCATGGGTGAGTTCCTCTCTTTGCTCATCTTTATAGTTGTGACTTTCAGGTGTAATTAATCCTTCATTTACTGTATAAAGCCATAGGATTGCATCTGTAAATGTACCATATTAATGTCTTCTTGTTCCTCTAGGTCAGCCCGCCAGTATACTGGCAGGCAGCCATAGTGAAGGATTGTTGCAGATAGCTTCAGGGCCTCAGCCAGGACAGCAGCAGAATGGATTTACTGGTCAGCCAGCTACTTATCATCATAGTATGTACATGCTTTTTAAAATCTTTTCAGTAGTTGAGAAAAAACAGGCAGATGTTATGAAAGCACATTAACCCATGTGGGCCTTAATTTTTAGACAGCACTACCACCTGGACGGGAAGTAGGACCGCACCATACACACCCAATTTGCCTCACCACCAAAACGGCCATCTTCAGCACCACCCGCCTATGCCGCCCCACCCCGGACATTACTGTAAGCTCTTGTTTTGTTGTAAGGGCTTTTCTTTTCTGAAGTTTGTTTTCTTTCCGTTTTTTAAATAATGTTTTTACATCTTTTGCCCATCTTACAATTTAGTTTCATTAAATGATTAGTGCTTTTCAGTTTTTCATGGTTACATTTTCATACCTTTGCTTTAGAGGATTGATATTTACAAAACACTTTTATTTCTTCCTTGCTGATGTTTCATTAACACCACATTGATTGCCATTCATTTGTTTGTTTTGTATATGTTCTTAGATCTCATGTGTATCTGTATATCCATCCTAAGTGAACTGAAATTCCTTGAGAGTCACGATCTCAAGGTTTCTCTCACTGTAGAGTTCAGCATACTGTAGACACACAGATGTTGAATCTGTCATTATTCTGTGCAGGCTTGATTGGGAGGGGTACCCTACTGGTAACCAACCGTACCTTGTCGTTTCAGGCAGAATAGGAACATTGTTCATTTGGCCTAATAAAATCAAGAGTATAAATCTTTCATATATATTAAACCCTTTTCCTCCATTATAAGAGTAATAGTACCAAAGGAAACTTGGAAAATAACACAGAGGAGTAAATAAGAAAATAAAAATTACCCAGAATTCTAATACCTAATATTTTGTCACATTTTTCTTTCCAGTCATATAATTGGTATATGTGTTAATTTGGGGTGAGGAGGCTATCAGACTGCGAATATGTTGCTGTACCTTGCTTTTTTATAGTTATGTTACTGTGTTTCCCTGTCTTAAGAGAGTGTAACTTTTACTGGCTGCCTGGCCAGCATAGTTGTTAAGGGTGCTGAGTGTGAACGCTTAACTACCTGTGTGACCATTGGCAAGTTGCTTAACCTCCCTAAGCCTTAAAGGTAATAATAATAGTATATGTCTCGAGGGACGCTGTAAGAAGTGAATGTGTTAATTCATGTGATTCGTTTAATATAATGTCTTAACACGTAATGATCTCTCAGTTATTGCCAGTTTGTAAATATTCTTAACTTAATAAATCATAACTTTTATTTTAAAATGGACCTAAGTTTGGATTATAATTATATCTTACAGTATGAATTATACTGTATTACATGTTACATGAATAATTTACTTATAATTTGCATTGAAGTTTGCATATGTTTAAACTATCTGCATGTAGAGTTATTATAAATTAATAGTTGGCATATGGCATTAAAATGTTGGCTATTAGATGTCTGCAAAAGCAATTCAAGAAAAAAGTGATTTAAGAGTATTTGCATACTATAATTTTAAAGTAAACCAAGTTTTTAAGTTCTTAGACATTGTATCAACTTGATCTAAACAATTCCTAAGGTATAATAGTTATATTTAAAGGTTTATTAAAAGTTTTGGCACTGGAAAACTTTTAATAAATAAAAATGGGATTTTTTACTGTCTTTTCTTTAGGGCCACCAGTTCACAATGAGCTTGCATTCCAGCCTCCCATTTCTAATCATCCTGGTAAGTGTATTTCAAAATGAATTACCTACATTTAGTTTTTCTTTATGACAATGAGACATATATGCACACAGATTTTAATAGAATTGCAGAATAAACTTTTCAGATAAGTGCGATATTTATTATGGCATTAGTTAATTAACAGTTTATGAGTAACGGATATAATCACACACAAACTGTCCATATTTGATTTTTTTTAACTGTCTGAAAGAAACGACAAGATTAGTGGTTTTGGCTAAAATATAAAGTACCAAAATGCTGGTTTTAAGACAAACATTTGATACATAAATGTGCAGTGGAAGAAACCAGGTTTCAAAATAGAACAGCTGTAACACTGTAACTTAAAAAGCCAGGAAGAATCTGAAGTAGATGCCGAACAGAAAAATAATTCACTGTATCTGTCTTTGGTAGGTTCAGGAATCTCTGGTTAACTGGAATTTAGAAACTATTTTCTTTAAATTATGTTTAAAATAGTAGATTAAATAGCTCAGTAGATTTCAACTATAAACATAATGAAACAAAGTTTGGAAATAAAATACTGAAGGCTTCTTAACATAAACATAGGATTTTGATTTGTTTTTCTTTCCTCCTTCCTATTGTATCTGTTTTTCTTTGCTTAAAAAGATGCAGATACATAATTTCAGTTCATCACCTTAGTTTTTCCCTAGTTAAAAAAATTTTGTTTAATTATGAGGAATTTCAGCATATACCAAATACCAGTATAGAAGATTCTCATTCCTCAGTTTTAGCTGTTATCAACTACTGTCCAGTCTTGTTTCTTTCATATCCTCACCTACTTTTCGTACCCTTACCTGTTATTAGGGTAGAAATCCTATATAATCATTTGATACATAAATATTTCCATGTTTATTTCCAGTGAAGATTTTTTAAAAATATAACTACAGTAACCATAAAATCAAATTAAAGGGTAACTGATAGTTCCTCAAATAGATCTACATTATTTTCTTAAATAGTGTTCAGTTATCTATTTTTTTGTTGGTTCTGATTTCTAGCTGTTAAAAAAAAAAGCATTGAGGGTAGGCTCTTTATTCTTTAATTAGTCTCATATTTCAGTTTAGGGGATTTAAAGAATTTCTGTCTCAAAAGGCCAAGTTGCTTTAGTGATCACTTCAGAGTATGAGAACCATTTTACCATGCTCACCAGTAGTAGATGTGATACTTTCATTAACTTTTATTAATTTGAGAGGCAAATGTTTGTTTTGATAAGGAGAAAAATGCTGCTGGCGGGACAGAAATATTTTTTAAACATACGTATTTACTAGTTGAGCAAACTCCAGGAGATGGTGGAGGATAGGGGAGCTTGGCGTGCTATAGTCCATGGAGTCATGAACAGACACGACTTAGCGACTGAACAACAGCAATGATTTACTAGTTACATATATACATTTTTTAGCCGTATATATTTACTAGTTAAATTATCCTTTTTAGTGGATTTCTGATCTTATTTGTACATTTTGTGATTTTAAATATTTTTTTGTGAGTCAAGGGGTCTTGCCTTTCTATAAACATTTTTAATTAAGAAATCTAATAAACAAAGAAGTACATAAAACCAGTATACATATAGTCTAATGAATAATGTGAAAGCCAGCACCTGTGTAACCAGCACACAGACTGAAAATCAAAACATTGCAGCGCTACCAGAAATCTCCTTGCCCTACCCGTTTTGTCTCAGTCAAAGGCTTTTTCTCCCCTCCTCTGGAGGTAACTGTTGTCTTGCTTTTTATGGATTTGCATTTCATTTACGATGAATGCATCCCTAGACAATCCAGTTTAGTAGTTTGGTTTTACCGCTTTTTGAAATTACATATTGTATCAGAATCTTACTTTGTGTTACTAAATGTATTGTGAGAAGCCAGGAAAATGTAGAGGCTTAAGAATGAGAATTTTGCTGGCTTCAGGCAGCATCACTGAGAATCAGTCGTGGCCCCCGCAGCTTGGAGGTTCTTGGTGTTCATGGGGCCTGGTGACAGGCGGTCTTCAGGAGGAAGGGTGATGAGGGCTCTGAACAAAGACCTACCCTGGATGAGCGGTAGCGTAGGGTTGGGAATGGTGACATTTAGCTAGTTAATTGGGTTCAGTTTTGGATTCATCAATTGCTTTGGCCTCTTGATGGATTTACTTCATTTTTCTCATTGTAGAACTGATGTTGAGACTTAACCCGTCCTGGTGATTAGGGAATAGCATTCATTAGTTACTAGGATACGCATCTGTAGTGCCCTGCACTGGCATTAAAGCTTCTTTTTTACAAGTAGAATGAGAAGCGACCAATTAGTATTGGTCTTTACCTTGGTGTAAAGAGTTTCAAATAGGACATCTGCTTGGCCAGTTATGTGCTTTGACTTTGATGGCTAAGTTGAAGAATATTTTTGGAAAAAGCTAATCTTTCATTTCTAATTTCTTTTGACTGATGCTGTTTTCCTTTTTTATGAAACTGAGGTAATACTCATTAAATATTGATTGCAAATTAAAGTGAAGAGTTTTCCTCAGTGTCTTGAGGTGGTTTTGGTCATTGATACGTGGATACAGAATTCACGGATTTTCAGATTCAGGTGTATTCTACCAGATGTACTACCAGGTGTACTCTGGAACTACCATTTAAGAGAGTAATTTTATGTGTTTATAAAATATTCTCACAGGACATCTCATTCAGGTCTAAATAACAGAAAGAGTAATTCATAATGAGCCAGTTAGGTTCTTTAACTAAATTTTTAACTTTTTCTTGAATGACTTTTGTTTAAGAAATTAAAGATAATGCCTTGGAGCATTAAAATATAATGCTTATATTTTCTATTGTAATTGAACAACAATTTTTTGATAAAACTGTGCTTTGTAATACATTTCCCCATTACAAAAAAATACTTAGCTGAGTTTTTAATATATTTTTAAAGAAATTCATGTTGTTAAGTCAGTCTTTCAAAACCTTTCCCCTGGTCAGTGATGAGCAGCCCATAGACTTCACGAGACCAGTTCAGCCTCACTAATTTAAGGAACAAGAAACTAAAAATAGCTACGTCAGCAGACACTAACAGGCTCTCTCCCTTTCAGGTGAGTTGGGACATTAAGAATGCTCTCTTGGAACTGAGTAAATTCTGTCTTGCTGTTGCTGTTAGCTTTGAGAGGCTGCAGGCTTGTCACCTCTATGGCCTTTGGTTCTTGGAGCAAAAGAGCACAGAGAGATCCAGAAAGGCTTAATGGGTGTTTCCTATTACCTTCCCCTGTTTTAAAAATGAGAATGTTCCCTCCTAGTTGTATAGCAGGTTTAGAGTGGACTAGAAAATGTTTTCACGTGGTATTTTATATCCCCACACCACCAAATTCTCTGGATTGCCTTTTAGGTTACCTCTAGCACCCTCCCTCCTCACAGATAACCCCTTGCCTCTTGCTTTCCTGGGCCCTAATGTTCCTGTTAATTAGATGTTTGTTTTTAATCCCTGGTCTGTGGTACAACTCTGATGTCAGTTTCATTTGACACTCACAGCTGCCAGAATGCAGCTTTATTGTATGGTGTCATTGTTGTATTGAGCTCAGTTGCTTCAGTTTTGTCCATTTCTTTGCAACCCCGTGGCCCATAGCCCAATAGGCTCATGGGATTCTCCAGGCAAGAATACTGGAGTGGGTTGCCATGCCCTTCTCCAGGGGATCTTCCCAACCCAAGGATCAAATCCACGTCTCCTGCGTTGGCAGGCGAGTTCTTTACTGCTGAGCCACTGGGAAGTGTATGGCGTGAAATATTAGGCAAACAAAAATCCCTTTGGTGACTTGGAAATAATAAACTAAGGTTTAATTATAGTTGCAGATGTTGTAATTTATGATGATGAAAGTATATTTTTCTTATTTAAACATGAGGATAACATAACTCTCTTTTTCCCCCTCAGTTGACTCTCGGAAAAAAGTGCTATGGCACTTTACTTGAAAATAGTGTTCTTTAGTATGAACTAGAAAATGCATGTTCTTGGATCTCATTTTTTTAAGTATCATTGAAAACATTCATGACTTCAGGATATTATTTGTAACAAAATTTACTGTTTGGGCTGATTATTTAAAGATCTGTTTTAAGTGCTGTTACCGTTTTTTGCTGCCAGAGCATTGGGTAATTTTTATGTTGTTTAGACTACCTCTTTAGTTTTAGGTTCAACCAGCATATCTACCTGTTATGTTTGATGAAGCTTCTTTGTCTACAGCATAATATAATGCCTTTAATAAGTAGTTTTACTTATAAAGTAAATATTTACTATATTTAGTTTCACTATAAAGTGAAACTGTAAATATTTCAAAACTAGCTTTTTAAGACGACACTTTAATATATTGCTAGTTTTCATGTTATAATAATAAAAAATATTTAAAGGAGTGTTTGTGACTACTTGGTTCTTCTGTATGGCAGAATATTTGCATTATTCAGGTTTTGAATCACCCAATTTTCATGTGGTCTTTTTTATTAATACTTCATTGGGAAGTACTTTTTTCCTTGACAACATTTTGAAAAGCAATTAGATACTTACAGACTTGATAAGAACTTTGTTTTTAATACGTTTTAAGAATTTATCATATTTCATTTTAAGATCTTTTGGGAGGTTTAAAAATGCTTTTTTTTTTTGTCGTTCTGAGTATCTTTTCATCTTGTTGAAAGTTTTATTGCTTCATATTCTAGTTCAGCTAAAGTTCATAAATGGCACAGTAATATGCAGGTAAATTGGTTTATCACAGAAAACTTGAATCCTCTCGTAAGTGGCACTGGCCTTTCTCGCATTATGTCAGATCCCTTTCTACTGTCTAGACTTTTGCATTTGCTTTCCTCTTAAGATTTACATTTGCAATCTCCACATAGTTACATGGTCTTTCAGGTCTGACTTCTTCACTAGGATGTACCCCTGCTGTCTAGTTTGAAGGACCTTCCCACTCTTCTTCTGTCCCATACCCTTTTTAATTTTCTTCATGGTGTTTGTCTTTACCTGAGTTATCTTGCTAATTTATTCACTTACTTGTCTCCTGCACCTCCATGAAAATAAGGACAGTAGCTAACAATAACTACCTTGTTCACTGCTGTATATGTAGTGCCTGCAGTAATTCTCATGTACCCCATAAATACTTGTTATTTCAAAAAGGAAAATAAAATAATTTCCATGTATGTGGCCTCTATGTAGTAATTGTACTCAAACAAAAATTAGAAATACTTGATTAGCTGTATTTACATACCAAACTAGATAGTGGCTTTCTTTCCCCCCAATCATTTAAAATTATTTAAAATCATTTATTGTTGTTAAATGAATACACTACACACATTCTCAAAGGTAAAATTGTAGTAGTTATCATGAATGGACTTCACCAAAAATACAGATGGGACAAATGACCTTTCATCCCAGAGACAGTTGAAAATTCCTGCTCACAGAAGCTATGTAGTTGGAGTGTAATTAACTTTGACTCTCTCGCCTTGAATGTCTGACTTGGTTATGTCCTTTCTCTCATTTAGGGATCTATAAATATATATCATAGATAGATGTTACTCAAGAACACTTTTCTGAAATATGTATTAGCATCTGTGTGTTGTTTGTTTTCTTTTAAAGTTCAGACTACATAGAACATATTATGTGCAGTCAGATGAAACACCATGGTAAAGATTTTATGATTCTAATTGTTTCCATTCTTTAAATTCCTCGTTGATTGGGTACTTTGAAGTAAGAACAAAATTCCAGATTTTAAAAATGATTTTTTTTAAACTTCAAGATTGCTAGGTAATAAACTGAAAAATAGAGACATGGCTGTGCTTACTTTGTAATGCATTGTCAATTCTTTTGGATGCTCTCCCCTTCCTTTAGCCTTTAAGAAAAGCTTTGTCATATGGAGTGAAAGTGACAGCCTTGTAACTTTCTCACACGAGTGACTGTCTTCTCCCATTTGTCTCCTATAGCTCCTGAGTATTGGTGTTCCATTGCTTACTTTGAGATGGATGTTCAAGTAGGAGAGACATTTAAGGTTCCCTCAAGCTGTCCTATTGTTACTGTTGACGGCTACGTAGACCCTTCTGGAGGAGATCGCTTTTGCTTGGGTCAACTCTCCAATGTCCACAGGACAGAAGCCATTGAGAGAGCAAGGTATTGTTGTATAGTTAGTTCATTTTAAAAATTGAACTTCTATTTGAAGCTGTATTTTTTAGTGTAAATTATGTTTTTGAATATAGATAAAGGAATAAAGATGATCTTTAACATTTAGAACTTGTAAGCATTTCATTTTAAGTGTAGATGTTTGTTGTTTGATAAAATACAGTCTCTCTTTAAAACTTCATGAGGTTTCTATGTTTTAAATAGTAACTGGACCCTATGGAACTCAGTTTGAAAACTAGTTTTTATTTCCTCTGATTGTATAGTATTTCTACAAATTTACTGAGAGGAAATAACATAAAATGAAGACATGTTTCTGCAAGTGTTATTTATAATGAAAGACTGATAAGAAAAGAAAAATGCTTAAGTAAATTTTAATAAACCTTTGTTTTTATGCAGTCATTAAAATATAAAAAGTTTATATAATCAAATGTAAATACTTTTGAAATACTTAGGAAAGCTTACTTATGTGTGAAAGTATGAAACTTTCATATGAAAGTATGAAAGTTTAATTATGAAAACTCACACAATTTTAAGTATTGTGTGATCTCAACTCTTTAAGGAAATATGTGTGTGTATAAGCACATAATCTCAACTCTATCACTATTTGTGTGCCTTTGGCAGATTATCTACTCTCCAAGCCAGTGCTGTCTAGTAGACTTCTGTGACGAAGGAAGTGATTTACCTGTGCTGTCCAGTATAGTAACTACTGGTCACACATAGCTATTGAGCATTTAAAATTTGGTTCATATGATTAACTGAATTGTAAAATTAATTTTAATTGTGAAGGTTAAATGAGAATTTATATTAAATGTTTCTGACACATAATAAGCATTATGTGAATGCTCATCATTATTACATGTGACTAGGATACTAAAGAAAGAAACAGAAAAATATTAACAGTGGCTGTCTGTCTTTTGGCTATGGTTTATAACCAAAATATAATGTCCTTTATTCTTTAAAAATTTTCAGTATTGAGTATGCTGTATAGTCTGAACTAAAATTTATTTTTAAATACCTGTCAAAATGAAATATGACTCACTTTTTCTTCCTAAGGTTGCACATAGGCAAAGGTGTGCAGTTGGAATGTAAAGGTGAAGGAGATGTTTGGGTCAGGTGCCTTAGTGACCACGCAGTCTTTGTACAGAGCTACTACTTAGACAGAGAAGCTGGGCGTGCACCTGGAGATGCTGTTCATAAGATCTACCCAAGTGCATATATAAAGGTTAGTTGTAATTTTACCCAAATACTTTAGATTTGGAAAGCTCTATTTGTTGTTTAAGGAATTGAGATGGATGTGGGAGAAATGTAAAAATGTCTTATGTATTAAAGAAATTGTTTGTATTACCAAATTTGTTGAATGTTTTAGAGAAATACACAAGTTCTTGGAAATACTGAGTGAAACCTCCAAATTTGTGTTCCTTTGATATTTAAAATAATGTAAAAATCAGCCTCTGAAATTTCATCTTAGCCTATCTTCAGGATTTTATGGAAGAAAATTCTAAAAGTAAAAGATTTTGACTTAACAACTGAGAAATGAAAAATTCTTCAAAACCATGTTTTTTTAAGGTTAGTTATTTTGTTCTTTGAATGAGTTTTATTTTCTGTATCATTTTGCAAATGAAACCTGAGGTATTTTTCATTAATTGTCTCATGTTCAACCCATTTCAGTTTTAGTTTATAACATACACTGTTTTTGAAAGAGAAAGATAGTTGTAATTAGATAGCCTCAATATATTTCTTTAAAGAAAACAGAAACATTTCTTTTCAATAAAGATACATTTATGTATTTATTTGACTGTGCTGGGTCTTTGTTGCTGCATGCTGGCTTTCTCTCTTGTGGAGAGAGGGGGCTCCTCTCTAATTGCAGTGTGCAGGCTACTTACTGTGGTGGCTTCTCCCGTTGCGGACCGCGGGCTCCGAACGGGTGGGCTTCAGTTAGAGCACGCAGGCTCAGTAGGCCCGGCTCCCGGGCTCTGGAGCGCAGGGTCAGTAACTGTGGTGTACAGGCTTTGCTGTCCATGGCATGTGGGGTCTTCCTGGACCAGGGATCCAGCCAGTGTTCCCTGCATTACAACGTGGATTCTTAACCCCTGGACCACTAGGGAAGTCCTGTATTTCTAATTTAGATTTTTCACATTTTTTTAAAGTCCTGAGTGTCTTCAAGTTTAGTTAAAAAGCAGTTGTAAGTTAGTAGATTTAACTCTCATTGCTTAGTCCTTAGGAAATTGCTTAGCACACAAATAGAATTCTCTTTATTCGCATTTTCTAATTTTTCCACAAGGAATTTTAGTTATTTGTACTTTGTTATTATTTTTAAGTGGTGCTGGATTTCCTCATATACTTTGTATTCTATTTAGTATTTGTTGGCAAGTTTGCCTCAAGAGGTTTTGTTTTTTCCTCCTTGTCATTGTTTCTCCCTGTAGGGCAGTTCTGCCTTAGTCTGGCATGCACTAAGATACACATCTCAGAACCAATTCTTATATTTACAAGGTAGAGGAATTTTGTCCCTTGAGAAAATTGAGTTAAAATCCCCAGGTGTGCTCAGGGCCTAAATCCTGTTGTATAGATTTCTCTGAGCTTAGCCATGTCATGGACAAGAATTTTATTCCTAGATGCATTTCTGAATTAACTGTCAGACTGTTGTACTAGCACTTGATTCATGGTCAGGTATCCAGCGTAGCCCTCATAGAGCCTGCCTGTTTTCTCTTTCCATATCACTTCCTGTACTGTACACCTTCTGTTTGGTGCTAGTACCTTAAGTACCTTCTGTCTTTAGACCCTGCTGTCCACTGAGGATTATGTTTATCCATCATCAGTTAATGGATCCACGGGTTGTTGCTATACTTTTTTTGGCTATTATGAATAATGCAGCTGTGAATATTCATGTACAAGTTTTTAGGTAGATGTATGTTTTTGTCAAATAGCCAGGAGAGATAAGAAAGCCTTCCTCAGCGATCAATGCAAAGAAATAGAGGAAAACAACAGAATGGGAAAGACTAGAAATCTCTTCAAGAAAATTAGAGATATCAAGGGAACATTTCAGGCAAAGATGGGTTCGATAAAGGACAGAAATGGTATGGACCTAACAGAAGCAGAAGATATTAAGAAGAGGTGGCAAGAATACACAGAAGAACTGTACAAAAAAGATCTCCACAAGCCAGATAATCATAATTGTGTGATCACTTACCTAGAGCCAGACATCCTGGAATGTGAAGTCAAGTGGGCCTTAGAAAGTATCACTGCGAACAAAGCTAGTGGATGTGATGGAATTCCAGTTGAGCTGTTTCAAATCCTGAAAGATGATGCTGTGAAAGTGCTGCATTCAATATGCCAGCAAATTTGGAAAACTCAGCAGTGACCACAAGACTAGAGAAGGTCAATTTTCTTTCCAATCCCTAAGAGAGGCAATGCCAAAGAATGCTCAAACTACCACACAATTGCACTCACCTCACACACTAGTAAAGTAATGCTCAAAATTCTCCAAGCCAGGCTTCAGCAATACGTGAACCGAGAACTTCGAGATGTTCAAGCTGGTTTTAGAGAAGGTGGAGGAACCAGAGATCAAATTGCCAACATCCACTGGATCATCAAAAAAGCAAGAGAGTTCCAGAAAAACATCTATTTCTGCTTTATTGACTACGCCAAAACCTTTGACTGTGTGGATCACAATAAACTGTAGAAAATTCTGAAAGAGATGGGAATACCAGACCACTTGACCTGCCCCTTGAGAAACCTGTATGCAGGTCAGGAAGCAACAGTTAGAACTGGACATGGAGCAACAGACTTGTTCCAAATAGCAAAAGGAGTACGTCAAGGCTGTATATTGTCACCCTGCTTGTTTAACTTATATGCAGAGTACATCATGAGAAACGCTGGGCTGGAAGAAGCACAAGCTGGAATCAAGATTGACTGGGAGAAATAGCAATAACCTCAGATATGCAGATGACACCACCCTTATGGCAGAGAGTGAAGAGGAACTAAAAAGCCTCTTGATGAAAGTGAAAGAGGAGAGTGAAAAAGTTGGCTTAAAGCTTAACATTCAGAAAACTAAGATCATGGCATCTGGTCGCATCACCTCATGGGAAATAGATGGGGAGACAGTGGAAATAGTGTCAGACTTTATTTTTTTTGGGCTCCAAAATCACTGCAGATGGTGACTGCAGCGATGAAATTAAAAGACACTCCTTGGAAGGAAAGTTATGACCAACCTAGACAGCATATTAAAAAGCAGAGACATTACTTTGCCAACAAAGGTCCATCTGGTCAAGGCTATGGTTTTTCCAGTGGTCATGTATGGATGTAAGAGTTGGTCTGTGAAGAAAGCTGAGCGCCGAAAAATTAATGTTTTTGAACTATGGTATTGGAGAAGACTCTTGAGAGTCCCTTGGACTGCAAGGAGATGCAACCAGTCCATCCTAAAGGAGATCAATCCTCCTGGGTGTTCATTGGACAGACTGATGTTGAAGCTGAAACTCCAGTACTTTGGCCACCTCACGCAAAGAGTTGACTCATTGGAAAAGACCCTGATGCTGGGAGAGATTGGGGGCAGGAGGAGAAGGGGACGACAGAGGATGAGATGGCTGGATGGCATCACCGACTCAATGGGCATGAATTTGAGTAAACTCCGGGAGTTGGTGATGGATAGGGAGGCCTGGCGTGCTGCGATTCATGGGGTTGCAGAGAGTCGGACACGACTGAGCGACTGAACTGAACTGACTGATGTTTTTGTCTTCCTGTATGTATACCTAGGAGTGGAATTCCTGAATCAAAAGATAACTCTTATGTCTATCTACTTGAGGGACTGCTAGACTCATTTTCTAAATGGCAGTGCTATTTTACTTTTCCACCAGCAGTGTACATGGAGGGCTTCAGTTTCTCTGTATTCTCATCAACACTTGTTATTATCTGCCTTTTTTATTTTAGCCATCTTATTGGATGTGAAGTGGTATCTACCTCGTTGTGGTTTTGATTTGCATTTCCCCAGTGTCTAATAACATTGAACTTCTTTTTTGGCTGTTTGTGTATCTTCTTTGGAGAATGTCTGTTCCCATCTTTTCCCATTTTTTAATTGGGTTTTTTAGTCTTTTTATTATTGTTATGAGAGTTCTTTGTATATTCTGGGTATCAGTCCTGTATCAGATACTTGATTTGCAGATTTTTTTTGTCATTCTTTGTCTCATCTTTCACTCTTTTCATAATGATTTGCAGTACAAAAGTTTTAAATTTTGTTGTAGTCTATTCTTTGGTTGCTTATGTTTTTGGTGTCATGTCTAAGAAACTGTTGCCTAATCCAAGGTTATGAAGATTTACACCTATGTTTTTTTCTAAGCATTTTATAGTTTTAGGTCTTGCATTTAGGTCTATGATCCATTTTGAGTGTATATCTGTGTATGCTGTGAGGAAAGGATGCCACTCTGTTCTTTGTCATGAGAACCAGTTGTTTGCATAATCATTTATTCAAAAGACTGTTTTTTTCCCTTACTGAATTATCTTGACACCCTTGTTGAAAATTCAGTTGACCTTAAATGGTAAAGATCTATTTCTAGGTCATCAATTTATTTCATTGATCTATATATCTGTCCTTGGGACAGTACTACCTTGTCTTGATTGCTGTAGCTTTGTAGGAAGTTTTAAAATTGGCGAGTGTTAGCCCTCCAGCTTTGTTATTTTTCAGGGTTCTTTTAACTGTTGCCAGCCCCTTGGATTTCCATGTGAATTTTATGATTGGTTTGGAAGATACTTATTTTTAATAGTTTTTCTAGCTTTTTAATGTGTTTGTACCTGTGTATCCATCTTGACTAGAAGTCTCTAGATTATGTGTACAGTTAGAAGTCGATGAACAGAGGGCTACAGTGTTGAACATATACTTTGTATCAGACAGTAATTATGAACTTATCACATATGAGGTAGTATTTAAAACATTTAGGCTTTTAAAATGTGGTATTTTGTATAATTTAATTTCTAGGATTGTCAAATAATGTAATATCTCTATTCTGATATAAATGGTCCTTGAGAAGACCCCCAAATATGAGATTTGTCATCACTTGATAAACTACTATATCGTGGATATATTTTATTTTTTCATGGATAGATTTTTATAGCAAACTCAGACTTTTGCCTTGAACAATAAATAAATTATCTTCTGGTACATTTTCGTGGAGTAAAAAAAAAATCCCAATTTTGTTTTATTAACTAAGATTTAAAATAATTATTTTTAATTTACTGTTTATTAAGTATATTATTTTTTTAGAAGAGTCTTAATAGCCAGAAGGAGATTCAAGTATATCCTAAATCTGGCCATTGGTGTTTTCTTCACTTACTAATTTTTGGGGGCACCAGTAACCTAAAGGATCTGTATTTTAGTGTTTTAGATCGTCAATAGACTTTTACCAGAGGTGACATTACTGGGGTGAGTTGAGTGCATATATATGAACCCGTGGAAAGAGTGTCTTTATATACGGGAATCCAGCTCAGCCCCAATCACACATATACACATAAACATATTTTTCTCTTTTCAGTTAAAATGAGGAAAACATAGGTTTGGAGAGCCATTCTTTCATTTTATAAACTAAGAAGCTAGGACTAAATTGCATTGTTTTTTCTTCTACGATACTGATTTTTTTCCTACTTCTCTCATGACGTAGCAGTCACCTTACATTTATGAACATTTGATGTAATGAAATGGCATTTTACAAGCTTTAAATGGAGCAGATGTTTGAATTCTTTTTAAGTGTCATTGCTCTCTTGCTTTCAAAAGTAAGATCTGTTTGTGTTGCTTAAGCACTGGACACTCGGGTTAAGGCCTTTATTGAGATACAGAGATAGTTCACATACCATATAATTCTCCCATTAGAAGTGTACAGTACAGTGATTTTTAGTATATTCACAGAGCTGCAACCATCACCACAGTCAGTTTTAGAACATTTTCATTACTCTAGAAAGAAATCTTGCACCGGTTATGTGCTACCTCCCAACCCCCTGTACCCTCCAGCCCCAGCCAGCTACTAATCTACTTTTTCTCTCTATGGATTTGCCTACTCAGAACAGTTTTTGTAAATGGAATCATCCAATGTGGTCTTCTGTGACTTCTTTCACTAAGCCTGATGTTTTCAAGCTTCATTCATGTAGCATGTATCTGTACTTCATTCTTTTTAGGGCTGAATAACATTCCATTTTGCATTGCAAAATGTTTATTGCATTTTGTTTATCTGTTCATCAGTTGAGGGACATATGAGTTTTGGCTGTATTATGAATATACCACTATGAACATTCATGTACAGATTTTTTTGTGAATGTACATCTTCATTTCTCTTACAGATACCAAGGAGTGGAATTTCTGGATCATAAAGTAACTCTATATGTAACTTTTTAAGAGACTGCCAAACTGTTTTCCAAAGTGGCTGTACCATTTTATATTTCCAGCAGCAGTGTATGAAGTTTCTGATTTCTTTACAGTCTCATGAATACTTACTCTTACCTGTCTTTTCCATGTTAGCCTTCCTAAGGGCATGTGACATGGTATCTCATTTATGGTGGGTTAGATTTGCATTCTCTAACGCTGAGTCAGGTTTGTTGTTGCACGTATATATATGTAAGGGACAGGACGCAGACAGTGCTTCTAAATCACAACTGGACTAGGTTAAAGTTATTACGATCCACTTAAATTTAATCCCAGTCACTAGATATCATGACTCTTACATCCCCAGGTCAGATAACTTAGCAAATCTTTAGTGCAGTCTTCTGTTCAGATGCCCAATGTATCACCAACACAGGGACCTGTTTCTCTTCCTGGATTACTGTTTCTTGGTGTTGATATAAACAGTATACTATAATTGAGCCTTATGAAAAAAGAATGCCAAAATTTGACTCCTGGTTAAAAGAGAATATCCTGAAGGTGTTGACAGTGATCTTTATAAGACACCTTGTTAAGTAATGGGTTTGTAATAAACTTAGATGAGAGTAAGGAAATATGTTTAAACAGATGAAATCAGAAGTAAATTGTTGAGTAGTCCAGGGGTGGAGATGAGGAATATCTTGGATCTGAGCCAAAAAGAATATTTAAAACCTTTGGTTACTTTGAATTGTCTTTATCAACAATTCAGATTCTGAAAGGAAGACGTTTCCTTTTCAGTGAAAGCCTTAATTTTACCATCCAGTATAATAGATGAAACCTGTTATGGTATAGACAGTGCACAGTGAGGAGGCAGCCTGGGTTTCAGTTTAGCAGTGTAGTCAATAGTTATGTCTTTTGGTGTGAATGCTGTAATTACATAAATAACCCATGTGGAAAGGAGATTTGCTGAGGTGCTTAATGAATCATTTTTACTACATCTGTAGATAAGAGTCACAGTGTTTTAAAATTTCATCTTTGGTTAACTGGAATATGTGCTCTGGGTGTTAGCATAGATTTTAAGACCATCATAATTGCGATTGTTTATAACATATTGTAAAGAACCTATGTGTGAAGATCTCTTGGTTAATTTTAATTACTCTTGGTGGAGGTGGGGGTATGTTGAGAGCGTATTAGAACCCAGGAAATTATAAGTAAGTTGTATTCCCTCCTCCCAAGTGATATAAGATTATATATGGGCCATACTAGGTTAATGATGGTTAAAAAAATTTTTTGTAAATGGTTGTACTTAACCTAAATGTAAAACATAAAACTCCTAGAGGATATAGGAGAAAATATACATGACCTGGGGTATGGCAATGACTTTTTAGATATAACATAAAAGGCAGAATCCATGCAAGAAATAGTTGAGAGACTAGATTTCATTAAGATTTAAACTGTCTGCTCCATGAAAGACAGTGTCAAGAGAATGAGAAGATTAGCCTCAGACTGGGAGAATATATTTGCAAAAAACACATCTGATAAAGGACTGTTATCAAAAATATAGAAAATACTTAAATTCAACAATGAGAAAACAAACAACCTAATTAAAAAAGGGGCAAAAGACCCAAATCGGTGCTTCAGGGAAAAGGATATATTGATAGCAAGTAAGCATATGAATAGATGTTCAGCTTCATATGCCATTATGGAATTGTGAATTAAAACAGCACTGGGACACCACTGCATACTTGGAGAATGGCCAAAATCCAGAACACTGACAAAGCCAGGTGCTGGCCAGAATGTGGAGCGGCAGACGCTGTCTTTCGTTACTGGTGGAAACTCAAAGGGGTGTGGCCACTTTGGAAGATAGTTTGGTAGTTTCTTACATTGCCAAACATATTCTAACCGTATGATCCATCAGTCAGCACTCCTTAATATTTACCCAAATGATTTGAAAGCTTATGTGCACAGGAAAACCTGCACCTGGATGTTTATAGCAGCTTCATTCACAACTGCCAAAAACTTAGCAACCAACACATCCTACATCTGCAGAGTGGAATATTACTCAGCACTGAAAAGAAGTGAGCTCTTAAGTCATGAAAAGACACTGAGCAACCTTAAGTGCATATTACTAAGTGGAAGAAGCCAATCTGAAAAGGCTACATACATACTATATGATTCTAACTGACATTCTGAAAGAGGTAAAACTATGGAGACAGTGAGAAGACGAATTATTTCTAGGCATAGAGAGGAGGGAAAAATGCATAGACAGTGCTCAGAGGATTTTTAGGGCAACAAAAATACTGTATCATTATGGTGTATCTGTGTGTGTGTTAGGGCAACAAAAATACTGTATCACTATGGTGTGTGTGTGTGTGTGTGTGTGTGTGTGTGTGTGTGTGTGTGTGTGTGTGTGTGTGTGTGTGTGTGTGTGTGTGTGTGTGTGTGTGTGTGTGTGTGTGTGTGTGTGTGTGTGTGTGTGTGTGTGTGTGTGTTAGCCGCTCAGTCGTGTCCGACTCTTTGCAATCCCATGGACTCTAGCCCACCAGGTTCATCTGTCCATGGAATTCTCCAGGTGTCTGTGTGTGTGTCTGTGTGTGTGTGTGTCTGCGTGTGTGTGTGTGTTAGCCGCTCAGTCATGTCCGACTCTTTGCAATCCCATGGACTCTAGCCCACCAGGTTCATCTGTCCATGGAATTCTCCAGGAGGGGGGGTGTTGTTTGTGTGTGTGTGTGTGTTTGTGTGTGTGTGTTAGCCGCTCAGTCGTGTCCAACTCTTTGCAATCCCATGGACTCTAGCCCACCAGGTTCATCTGTCCATGGAATTCTCCAGGCAGGAATAGTGGAGTGGGTTGCCGTTCCATCTCCAAGGGATCTTCCTGACCCAAGGTTCAAACCCGAGTCTCCTGCATTGCAAACAGCTTCTTTACCATCTGAGCCGCCAGGGAAGCCCACATATTACTATACATTTGTCTAAACCCATAGAATCATAAAACCACCAGTGAGACCTAATGTAAACTGACTTTTGGTGATAATCTTGTCAGTGTAGGCTCATTGATAACAGGTGTGCCTCTGTGGTATGGGATGTGGCAGTGGGAGAGGCTGTACTTGAGTAGAAATAGAGAACTCTTTACTTTTTTGCTTAATTATATCATGAACCTAAAACTGCTCTAAAAGAAAGTTTGTCAATTTCCTTTAAAAAAAAAAGTCATTGTGGTGCTAATTGGCTTTTCAGATATTTGCATCCCTATTTTGTGCTGTGCTGGGTAAGGCATTCTAACAGGTCAGAGCACAGTGGAAAGTTCAGAATCTAATGGACTCTTGAAAAAACAGCAGTTTTTCTGGGCGTTGTGGGATTTCTGATTTCCAGACCTGACTTTGTCATGCTTTCTGTCTCTTTTAGGACTAGTAGCTTGGTCAGGTAAAGAATACATCCCTATTTGACAAACTTCGATCCAGAGACTGAGATAGTCTTTAAGTTTTGTCCATCGTTGTTGCTAGAAGATAGGCACTGAGTAGAAAAATGAGTAAATAGGAATTTGGTTTGCTATTTGGAGAGGATTCTCTTGTTTATTATTGTTGTATGCTCTTATGGTCCATGTAAAGACAGTGACTAAAGACAATCAGAATTTTTTCAGGAATCTGAAAATTACTGACTTGGATTTCAAACCTGTTCTTTATCTGATAAAGTTCTATGTTACACATTCTTTGATTTCTTTTATTATCAAAGATAATTATGCTCACTCATATTTGGGTTTTGTGCATACTTGGATTGTTTTAAATTGTACTTTACTTTTGTTGAAGGAGTATAGTCACATAGTTCAGAAATTAAAATGCTGCTAAAATGCTCATTGAGCAGTCTTGCTTCTACTCTTGTCCTTGTCTTCCTTTCCTACAACTCACTTCTCAAGGTGACCACTCTACCTGTGTAACCTTCCAGTGCTTTAAAAAATGCCAGCCCTTGGCATGGTTGGTAAAGAGCGTTGAGATTACTATAAGCTCCTTAACTCATTCTGCAAGGTTGGTGGCTACCTGGGAGACCAAAAACAAAATAAGAAATAATAAATAACGTTTATTGAGAGCTTACTATATACTATGCCAGGTTTACAATAATGTGAAAAAGCATGCACACTTAACATTCCCATTTTATAGATAAGAAAGTTGAGGCTTCAGAAAGGTTAAGAAATTTAACCCACAAAAGTAGCAGATATCAATTATAGGATTCAAAGCTAAGCAATTTTTAAAAAATCATGAGCATTTTTAAAATTAATGAGGAACTAGTTAATGGAATCCCATATATCCATCACTGAGATTCAGTAGTTGTTAAGATTTTACATTTATGTGATCAGTTCTTTTTCCTTTGTTTCTATAGTTTTTTAAAACATGTCCTAAATATCGTGTTAGATTGCTTCTGTGCATCTCTGAGATATGCTGTTTTCTTCTTATGTAGTAACAATGCCTTTTATGCATTCCTCCAAATAGAATGATAAAGAAAAGGAGCTGGCCATATGACCTAGGCCGTCAATTCAACCTACAGGAAACTCTTCATTTAGTTATGAAAGGGTGGGATGATTTCTTAACTTCGTTTTACACAGTGGTATGGTTTTTCACAAAGGCAGTAATGGCTGACCCACACTGAACTCAGATAAAGGATACAGAGGCCCGTGGCAACCAAAACTGTCCTAATAGTGAGCTGTGCCTCTTTGTTGAGCTTCATGCAAACCAGCTTTCCTAAGAAATTACCATCTACATAAAAAAATTAAACAGTTAATTCTTTAATCCTGAGAGCTAAATCAAGCTGTGAGTTTTAAATAGATTGTGCATTGGTTTTTGATATATGGAATATTTCTGCTGGACTCATGGCATGAAACTTGCACTTACTATTTTTCTTTAAGGTCTTTGACTTGCGTCAGTGTCACCGTCAGATGCAGCAGCAGGCAGCCACGGCACAAGCTGCAGCAGCTGCCCAGGCAGCAGCCGTGGCAGGAAACATCCCGGGCCCAGGCTCAGTAGGTGGAATAGCCCCAGCCATCAGTAAGTATGCTTTTGATTTTCTTTTTTTCAAGTGTAGTAGATGGTGCTTTAACTTGATTGACTCAGTTAATTAGTTACTTTAACCAGTAATAGAAAGTGAAGTTCTTTTTACTGGGATAATAACATTTTTGAATTTGTACAAAAAAAAAACCTAAAAAACTGTTTGTCTATAATAGTTGCCCTTGGTTTACAGCCCTGTGTTCATTCTTTTTGTATCAAAAAAGGGACTGTGGGATAAAGAAGAAAGGGGGTTGTTATTATATTGATCAGTCTCCCCTATTTTTGTTGATGCTTTTAATTCTTGCCTCACCAGCCAGGGTGGGTTGTAATCACCGATGTGCTTTGCTTTATTCTAGAAGGAAAGCATATTTCAATTTCAGAATTAGACATCTCTCCAACTTTTTTTTTAAAGTATACTAAGCACGGAGAGAAAACTAAGTGAGGGTGGTATTTTGATAACTTGTAGACTTTTTTTTAATTTTAGGGTAAAATTGAACTGTGTGCCAGGTTTCACACTGATGGGGAATTTTTTACTGCAGAGTTAAACTCCTGACTATAGACTTTTATGATGGAAACACGTGGCACCCATCTTCCACGTCTGAAGGCATAACTAGTGATTCATTCAACCCCTGTTCTTAACCTCTTCAGTGTGGTAAGCAAATCACACTGGCTAAGAAAACTGCAGTGGCCCTGCAGGTTTCTCTACAGTACATGCAAATTCCTCCCATTAGTTTCATTGTAATATTGATGAATGCAGATTGACTATATGACTGTATGTTCTGACTGGAGAATTAGATGCAGAGTCTCCATTGTGACTTATGCTCAGGAGTTTACAATTTTGAGGTAGATAAGGCATACTCATTTATAGAATTTGATTTTTTTTTAAAAAATTGGGCATATAAACAATTAATTTGCTAGTTTTGATGTTACAAATATGCTTTTACTGAAGAATCCAGAGCTGTTACTAAATTTCTCCTTCTCATCTACTGCCCCCCATTGAGTAATTATATACTATCTCTGTTACATTGTGAAACTGAGAGACAGACATCATCTGGGTCATTCAAGAAGTCTTAGTGGAACCAGGACTATTTTCTGTCTGATTGTTAGTCATGTCTTACCCTGAACTAGACAGTTTAGACAGAGAGTGAAGTTCTTAGAACCAGCATGTAGACATGCAGTGCCTCTTAAAAACAAGTTGTTTCTTATCCCTTCACCTCCACTACTAAAGAGAAAAAGCAGATGGGGTGTTGGTGGATTGTGGTAATTTATAATTAATGGTAGCTAGAAGACCCATGTGGAATATACATTGTCTTAACCAAAAGTTTTCAGTCCCTGTTGACAAAGTATAGATCTATACTTACTTTTTGGCACTTTGACAGAGAAGTCTTGTGCTGGGGAGAATGCAGTAAAGAAAGCTGGTCACCTTGTTTTAATGTAAGATTTAGGGGGGACGGGAAGGGGTCAGCCTGTCCCGCTGACGTCTTCCAAATCTTTTCTGTTAGGTTTGTCGGCTGCTGCCGGAATCGGTGTGGATGACCTCCGTCGTTTATGCATACTCAGGATGAGTTTTGTAAAAGGCTGGGGACCTGATTACCCAAGACAGAGCATCAAGGAAACACCTTGTTGGATTGAGATTCACTTACACCGGGCCCTCCAGCTCCTTGATGAAGTCCTTCACACCATGCCTATTGCCGACCCACAGCCTTTAGACTGAGGTCTTTTAACTTACTGTTGGGCCCTTACCATTGTCAGGATGGTGGACTATAAGATGCAATCCTGTTTATAATCTGAAGATATATTTCACTTTTGTTCTGCTTTATCTTTTCATAAAGGGTTGGAAAATGTGTTTGCTGCCTTGCTCCTAGCAGACAGAAACTGGATTAAAACAATTTTCTTTTTCCTACTTAGAACTTTTCAGGCATGGCTCAGAGCTTGAAGATTGGGACAAATACATTCTTATTAAATCTTCACCAGTTATGTTTGAAGGAATCATTCCAATGCTGGAAAATTTAGCCCTTTAAAATGTTTTAGAGCCTTTTATATGCAGAACATCAATATATGTGTTATTCTACAAAATAAATTTAATATTGTTCATTTTAAAGGCAGAGAAGTTCTCAAAGTTAATTCACCTATGTTATCTTGTGTGTGAGTTGTTGTCGTTGAACATACTTTACTCCAAAATATTGTGCCATGTGGGTGAGTTAATTTTACCAAGAGCAACTTTACTCTGTGTTTAAAAAAGATAGTAGTGTATTATAACCTTTTATCCAAAATATTTTTTTCAAGTTAAACTAGTGAAGATGATTTTAACTCAGATTGTCTTGCGACTTCAATTTTTCTTTTGCCAAGGCAAAACACTAATCTGTGTATATTGAGAATTCCTTAAAATGACCAGACAAAGGAGTGTCATTTAAAGTTACATTTGTTATTTTTGTTGGATACTATTTATCAATAGATACACTTTCGCCCTGTTAAACAGTAGATGTATTCTGTATTTCTAGGCACAGGGTTGGTTACTAAGGAGCCTAGAAGAGGAATTTCTTTCCTTCCTTAACATAGGGAAAGATTTTATATTTTTAAAAACACTAAAAGCAGTGTCACTCCATCTAATACCTTACCGTTCTGCACAGGTGGCAATGCTAAGCTAAATAATGAGTATTTTGGAAACTGCTAAATTCTTTTTGTCAAGTACTGTGCAGAATAATAGAAACATTACCATTCATTGATAGGTAGTTTGGATATTTTTGTACTTGATTTGATGTGTGACTTTTTTTTTCGTATACTGTTTAAATCATGTATGTTATGACATTGTTTAAAATTCAGTTTTTGTATCTTGGGGCAAGACTGCAAACTTTTTTATACCTTTTGGTTATTCTAAGCCCTTTGCCATCAATGATCATATCAATTGGCAGTGACTTTGTATAGAGAATTTAAGTAGAAAAGTTGCAAATGTATTGACTGTACCACAGACACAATATGTATGCTTTTTACTTAGCTAGTAGCATAAATAAAACTGAATCTCAACATGCAAAGTTGAATTCTAGGTTTGATTTTTAACCTTTTTTTTTCTTTTGCACTTTTGAGTCCAACCTTAGTGGTGAGACACCTTCTACTAAATGACAGGCAGCAGCTAGTACTATTGGGCAGCTTTGGTTTTCTTCTCCCACTCTACTAGGACTCCCCATGGACGTTACGTATCAAGCGTAGGGGTGGTTATTTTTTTCACTTTTATTTTACTGTAGCAAAGCTAGGCCTGATTGTCTATAAGATAAATAGGTTGTCTGCAGGATAAATAGTGTGAAATAAAATCAAAGATTATCTTTCAGGTGTTTTTGCTTTTTTCAAAATGGAGGGCCTTTCTTAGTGTAATAAGATTATTTCAGGTGTGTTACAAGTTTTGAGACATGAGAAATACTTACGCATGATAATCATCCTTATATCAACTTAAATCAACAAGTCTTCTACTTCCTTGCTTAGGTCTTCTTAATAAGACCATCCTAGAAACCACTGAGTTTGCTTATTTCTGTGCTTTAAACATATCTTAATCCAAGCTACATGTCTTTTCGTTTTTTAAAATAACATTTCTACCAACTCATTTATATTCTTGAGTTCTTACAAACACTTCTGTTAAAAGACCTAATTCTAACCTGTAAAAATGTGGTGATTTTACGCTTTATTGGCAAATTTTCTAAAAAGGTATCTTCATTCTCTAGGAATTTTTGACTTTAGGTCTGTTTTACTGTGAATGAAGAGTAGGAGCGAGAGGAGAGAGTTTTAGAGTAACAGATTTTAACAACTGAGTTTATTTGATTAGAACTATAAGCATGCTATGATATAATACATTGCCCCTTTTTCTGCTTTAAAGAAAGTTTACGTGTTTAATCATCTGGGGGAAGTATTGTGGAAAATATTTGCTAAATAGTCTATCTTTGAGTCCAGGCCACCCACCTTGGTTGCTTTTTGCAAAGAGCCATAAAAATACTACAAGTACATAGAAGTACTTCTAGTTATTAATTGCTTTATATATGTGCCTAGGTTCAGTCACATGCTTTTGAGAAAACATTTAGTATATTATAATCAGTTATTTCTGAGGGTCTTAGTTGTTGAGCAGTATTTGCATTTCTTAGAGGTAGTCATCTTTGATGAGCAAGACTAAAAGAACCACTAGGTTTAAGATTTTATGGCTATTTTAAGAGTAGAAGAGTTTCCACATTTCTTGGAATCTGACTGTTAGGAGGATAGGGTTCTGGGTGGGTTTTCTCTAGCTAGCTCATCTCTCGGAAATGCTCAGAATGTTGAATTTCGGTGAAAACTGAGCAAGAGTTGAACCAGGTACGTACCTTTATGATCCAGTTGACGCCTCTCCACTTCCCTCTAGTGCCTTTCAGCGCATTGTTAAAGGGAATCCTTAAATCCAAAATGGTGTTGTTGCCTTTAATTTCCAGGGGATAGGGTCTTCTGTGGGATATAGTCTTATCTCATTTTTTATAGTATACTACTCCTGTTATACAAAGATAATGATAATAAATCACTGCCATATAACCTTGTTTTTCTAGAAGCATGGCTCATTTGTATTGACCTAACCACTAAATAGGTTGCCTATCCCATTCCTCTTGTAAACATTGTAGGTTTACAGTTTAGGTGATCTGGCTTAAGGAGAATCATACTCAAAATAACCAGATAAACTGGACACATATCAGTTGTGTTGCACTTCAAAGTCAGAAATCCGCTTTCATGAGGAAGGGTGTAGTGTAAAGAAGGAGTATTTGTGATAGAACATTTGATGGCAGAATAAAATGTCCTGTCTTCCAGATGATAAATATCTTATTTTAAAAGCTTAATTGCAGTTGTCTTCTTGACCATGCCCACCTAAAGAAGGGGAATTTTACATTTTCCCCATTTTCTCCTTAAGTATCTGTGGAGGTTAAAGAATATATGGTGAAGTATTTCTGTTCTTGATTTGGTGGTAGCTAGTTAATAGTTAGTTACTCACTAGTGATTATACAAAATCAGATTAGTTCTGAACCTTTTTGAGAGCCTTTTGGAAGGAACAGTGTTATTCTGAGTAGGGCAGAATCCTTTTGTTGATAGTTTCTAAAGGTTGTTCGCACCATCACTGAGTCATTTTACTGGCATTGTATTTAATGACAACAGATTGGGAAAATGGAGTGTTTTAAGTTACTGGGGTAAATGAGTATATGAAAATAATTACCTCTAAAGTCAGTTAACAGCTCCTATGGATGGGCTTGGCTAAGACTTGCAGATGGAAGAAATGCTTTTTTTCCTTCCTAAAGGCAGGGCCCCTCTTGTTCAGATAGCTATCTGTAAAATAACCGCCTAAGCCCTCCTTTGCAAGATGATAGAAAATGGGATGTGAGAGCCTTGTGTGCAATCTTTCCATTTTTTTCCTTGGACAACTAGATAATTTCTTTTCTCCTAAGATATATTAGGAAGGACATAAAAAGCTAGTGACCTTATTCATAGCATCCTCAGGCCCAGCCTTGTCCCTAAGCACTTGCCCCAGTGTTGATAGAGTGTTTATCTTACTCTTCTGCTGTCACCACAGAATGGGAATTTTTGCATAATCCACATTTACCTTATTTAAGCAGTAAAACCTTTTTTACTGTGCTCATTTTCTGGCGTGGAGTTATTTGATATGTGTATCAGAGAACATACTGGGTACGGTGTTTCTCTTGTGCCTCCTGGCTTGTAGACTTAAGGGGCTGCTAAGACATGTGGGACAGTTTTACCTTCACCAAATGGTCATAGGCTGCTATGGTTTGGAATGTTTGGTTTTGTTATACACAGATCCCTTCTTTCCCTGCACCCTCATTAATGACAGCAGCCACTTCCTGTGTGTTGTCAGTATACCTCCCCTTTCTTCCTTCTCCCCTTTCTGATTGATTTTCCTGACTGCTTAGGCAAGAAAACCGGATAACCATACTTATTAGAACTTTCTTTAAAACATGGGTAAACTGGGACAGGACCCAAGAAACTTTCCTGTAAAGTATTGAAAAGGACTTTAGGGCTTTGGCATTTGATATCAGTTTGACTGCTGAGTGTGCTTCCTGATCCTTGCTGAGTTTCAGGTAGTTGAGAATAGAGAGAAGTGAGTCATATTCATATTTTTTTTCCCCCTTAAAAGGTTTTGTTGCTTCCACTTGAGTGCTGCTCAAAACAGAAACTGGGGTTACAATTGTTGGTTGGTTACAAAATGAGCATCAGTAGTCAAAGGCAGCATCACTGCCTAGAGGACACCAGCAAAAAGAGAACACAGCAAAAAAACGAAAGCTTGGAAAATGAGAGGGTTATTTTCGTTTCGTTTTGGTGTCCCTTTTTGAGTCCTATCTTCTGGCTTTCCTCCTCACAGATATTTTTGACCTTTAGGTGCCTTTATGAGAATTGAGGGTCTGATAACCTGCCCCAAGGAGTAGCTAAAGTGATTGCTGATGCTTTCAGGGATTTTAACGTCAGCCTTGAATGAGTGAATGAACCTTTTTTCTTCCCCTTTCATCATTTTTTTCTTTTTTAATGTAGGAAGAACTAAGGAAAAAACTGGTGAAGACAATCATTTCTCTCTACTGATGTGGATAATTTTCAGTTTATCTCAGATGCTTTCTCAAATAGGTCTCAGAACCAGTGTTCTTGCTCAGCCTGAAATGAGTGGCTCTGGGCTGGGGCCAGAAGCTGCACCCTCTAGTTTGCGCTCTGCCGCTAAAACTTGATGTATATGACCTTGGGCAAGTCATTTCCCTTCTTTGGGCCTCAGTTGCCTCATCTGTAAAATGAGGGAGTTGGACTAGATGAGTTCTTCCAGCTCTGAAGTTTAAGTGACCTTGCTTACCTTGCAGCAGTTTGGGAGTTCTTCCTTACTTTGGTCTGCTGTTTGAGGGGGCTTTTTACTTACTTCCATGTTATTCAAATGAGACTAGGCTTGATATTTTATTACTGTTCTGTGGACAAGAAGTTACATAATATGTCCTTAAGACTTAAATTCAACCAAAGGCCTAGCACCACCTTGGGGGCTGCAATAAATACTTAATAATAAGAGGGAGAAAAGCCTTCATTTTATTTTCCCATCATCTGTTTTCATGGTGTATTAAGGCTTCTTTTGAGTCATAATATTTTTACCTTTTGGGTATGTGTGTGACACCATCTTCTTAAGTGCTATGTGCTGGTAAAATTTTTTAAAACTAGAATGGGTTGAAAATTACTGTAAATGCCTAGTGATATTAGAGGTCATTGCTTTGGGTCTTTGGTTTCTTAACTCTTCTCAAAATAGGGAAATTCCCTTGAACTGTATCAAATGGTTTATATGACTCAAGAAAACAATACCAGTGGATGACTATTCTCTTTATTTTTGGCTCTTGTTAGGTCCATTTTGATCAGAAGAGTTGGCTGGAGCATTCCTTTCAGAGTTCTCTTCCAGCCTATCCTTGAATTAGTATAATTAATGGACTTGGCTTTTTCAAGGATCAAGCCTTCTTTGGGGGTGGGTCAAGGGTAGGGGGTTGGGGAGTCCTGGTAGAGACCAGCTCAGTGGTAGCTGGAAGGGAAGGGATGAAACCAGCTGCTGTTGCTATGGCTGCTTGTCATTGATAGAAGGACTCAGGGCTTGGATTGGTTAAAAGGCTAAACGCGGAGTCAACAAACTTCTTCCAAGTATTGGGTTCTGGCCAATGCCTTGGACATGTGATTTAAGGGAAAAGTGTGAAAGTTTGTAGATGATGAAAACCTGGTGGGCTGCAGAACCATTTGGAAGAGGTGACTAGGGGCTGGGGACGGATTTGGTGGTTATACCTCTCAACTCTGTCTCCTCTCCTGAAGTCAGAGGAGCCATGCCATATCTCAGAGGAGAGCCACCCTTAGCTTCTGCTTTGGGGAAAACTGATCAGCTAAGGGCTCTGGTAGGTCCTTTGTGGCTTTCTGTATGCTTTTGCCTGGTTGAAGTCTGTGGCTGAAAAACAGTTGAACCTTTCCTGAGAACTCTGTAACAAAGTATGTTTTTGATTAAAAGAGAAAGCCAATGAAATCATTATGTGCTCATTCTTTTTCTTAAGCTTGTGGGTGTTTTAGATTTAAAAATAATTCCTGATCACTGAGTGAATTCTCAGACTTGAGGACAACATTTTCCTTTATTGCTTTGTGACCACTGAGATGGGAACTGAAGCATTTCAAATAAGACCATGGGAGAAGAAGCTCCATTCTTATTTCTAAAAGGAGAGAGTGAAGTGGTGGTGGTTGAAGAGGTGGCTGCTAGGGAATTAGAACCAAGATGCTTAAAAGTGAAAGTGAAAGTCGCTCAGCCATGTCTGACTCTTTCATGGAATTCTCCAGGCCGGAATACTGGAGTGGGTAGACTTTCCCTTCTCCAGGGGATCTTCCCAACTCAGGGATCGAACCCAGGTCTCCTGCATCGCAGGTGGATTCTTTACCAGCTGAGGCACAATGGAAGCCCAAGATGCTTAAAGGAGAGACGGAAATTGGGAACTCTATCATTGCCTATCTAAAGGCAAGGAAAGCTATTCCCCTCTAGCTGCCTCCTCCATGAAATGAAGCGTCCGTGTGGTACAGGGGGTGGTCAGGTAAGGTGATTCTTTGGCAGTGACTTGTAAAAAAAATGGATGACCACATCAGGATTTTGTTTCTGATCTTGCTGACGTAAGTTCTAGAGATGTTTATCAAGATGAGAGACTTGTCCTCACCTGACCTAAAGTTTACAGTATTTAAGCCAGAACTTGGAGAGGGTTGTCAGTTGGCATTCCCTTGGGGGGAAGCAAAATCTTTTCTTTGTGGAACACGTCAGCAGAAAGGGCAGTTTTGTGTATTCGTCTCTTTCTGCCCTGTGCTTTTGACCCTTTATTCCATCTCCTGCCTTAGCATGGCTCCCCAAAACTGACAACCTGAAAAGTCCCAGCTCCTCTTAAACCCTTCTCACTCCATCTTCTAACTGTGATAAATTGTAGTGCTCTTTGCCTCTCAGCCCTTTCTGTTCTAAATGAGCAATTCTTTTTGTTCTGGCCCTGCTATGGGGATGGCACTTTGATGTAGTCCTTTTGGGCCATCGCTTGGGCTCGGACGCACAGAATGGGCTCAGGGAATTTTCATCAGCAGATCTACCCTAAAAGAATGGCAGAGGAGTTTCTTTAAACAGGAAATTATAAAAGAAGAAATTTAAAATATGGTAAGCAAAAAATACAGTAAGGAAAATGTGTAAATCTCATCTTGAGTTTTCTAAGTTACATTTGATAGTTGAAGCGAAATTGTAACGCTACCTAAGGTGATTCTAAATGTATACAGAGTAAATATTTAAAACTGCTGAAAAAACAAAACAGATGAATTCAGAGTACTATAGATAAATCAAGATGGAACTCTAAAGTATGTTCAAGTAATTCACGGTGAGGCAGGTGGGGGGTGGGGCAGGTGGAATAAAACAAGCAAAAACAGAACAAAGAGAAATATGTTTTTAAAAATAAGACTTAAGCTCAATATATTAATAAATGGCCTAAATATACCAATTAAAAGGCAGATATTAGTAGAATATATTAAGAAACAAGACTAAACTATATACTATCTACAAGAAACTTCAAATATAATAATATCTGAAACAAAATCTGAAAGAAAGTTTATAGGAAAATACATATAAGGCAAGCAAAAGCGGGAATGGCTATGTTAATATCAGATAAAGGAGATATCAGAGCAAAGAAAAATACCAGAGATAGGGATATTATATAATGATAAAAAAAGTTTGATTCATCAAGACAGAGTTAATTCTAAGTGTGAGAAAAGTATGAGAAGCAAATTTTAAAGAATTGAGTGGGGAAATATAGCCACTACCATAGTTGGGGACTTCAACACAGCTTTTTAAATAATTGATAGAACAACCAAACATAAAATCATCGAGGGTATAGAAGAAGTGAACAACACCATCAACTGATATGATTTATAGAACAAGTCATCCAACAATAGCAAAATACTATTTTGCTTTTTTAATGCAAACAACATACACAAACCATATCCTGGATAGACTCAAAGCTCAACAAAATTAAATCATAAATGTTCTCCAACCACAAGGGAACCAAACTGGAAATCAATAGTAGAAAGATAACAGGAAAATCTCCAAACACTTAGAAACTAAACAAAATATTTCTAAACCATGGGATTAACAGGAAGTCCCAAGGGAAATTTAAAAAAAATAATTCACTGAACTGAACAGAACAGTGGTTGTCTGAGGTGGCCTTACAAATAGCTGAGAAAAGAGAAGTTAAAGGCAAAGGAGAAAGGGAAAGATATACCCAATTGAGTGCAGAGTTCCAGAGAATAGCAAGGAGAAATAAGAAAGCCTTCCTAAGTGAACAATGCAAAGAAATAGAAACAATAAAATGGGAAAGACTAGAGATCGCTTCAAGAAAATTGGAGATACCAAGGAAACATTTCATGCAAAGATGGGCACAATAAAGGAGAGAAACAGCAAAGACCTAACAGAAGCAGAAGAGATTAAGAAGAGGTGGCAAGGATACATGCAAGAACTGTACAAAAAGATCTTAATGACCCAGATAAGCACGATGGTGTGGTCACTCACCTAGAGCCAGACATGCTGGAGTGTGAAGTCATGGGCAGCATTATTATGAACAAAGCTAGTGGAGGTGATGGAATTCCAGTTGAGCTATTTCAACCCCAAGAGGTGATACTATTAAAGTGCTGCACTCAATATGCCAGCAAATTTGGAAAACTCAGCAGTGGCCACAGGACTGGAAAAGGTCAGTTTTCATTCCAATCCCAAAGAAAGGCAATGCCGAAGAATGCTCAAACTCCCACACAATTGTGCTCATTTCACATGTCAACAAGGTGATGCTCAAAATTCTTTAAGCCAGGCTTCAACAGTACGTGAACTGAGAAATTCCAGATGTACAAGCTGGATTTAGAAAAGGCAGAGAATCCAGAGATCAAATCGCCAACATCCATTGGATCGTAAAGAAAGCAAGGGAATTGCAAAAAACCATCTACTTCTACTTCGTTGACTATGTGAAAGTCTTTGACTGTGTGGATCACAACAAATTGTGGAAAATTCTTAAAGAGATGGGAATACCAGAACACCTTACTTGTCTCTTGAGGAACCTGTATGCAGGTCAAGAAGAAACAGAACCAAACATGAAACAACAGACTGGTTCAAAATTGGGAAAAGGAGTATGATAAAGCTGTATTGTCACCCTGCTTACTTAACTGTTATGCAGAGAATATCATGCAAAATGCTGGGCTGGATGAACCGCAAGCTGGAATCAAGATTGCTGGAAGAATATCAACCTCAGATATGCAGGTGATACCACTCTAATGGCAGAAAGCAAAGAGGAACTAAAGAGCCTCTTGGTGAGGGTGAAAGAGGAAAGTGAAAAAAACTAGCTTAAAACTCAACATTAAAAAAACTAAGATCATGGCATATGGTCCGATCACTTCATGGCAAATAGACTGGGAAAAAGTAGAAGCAGTGACAGATTTTATTTTCTTGGGCTCCAGAATCACTGTGGATGGTGACTGCAGCCATGAAGTTAAAAGACACTTGTTCTTTGGAAGAAAAGCTATTACAAACCTAGACAACGTATTAAGAGACATCACTTTGCCAACAAAGGTCTGTATAGTCAAAGCTATGGTTTTTCCAGTAGTCATATATGGATGTGAGAGTTGGACTGTAAAGAAAGCTGAGCACCGAAGAATTGATACTTTTGAACTGTGATGTTGGAGAAGACACTGGAGAGTCCTTTGGACAGCAAGGAGATGAAACCAGGCAATCCTAAAGGAAATCAGTCCTGAATATTCATTGGAAGGACTGAAACTGAAACTTTGGCCATCTCATGCGAAGAGCCAGCTCATTGGAAGACCCTGATGCTGGGAAAGATTGAAGGCGGGAGGAGAAGGGGATGACAGAGGATGAGATGGTTGGATGGCATCACTGACTCAATGGACACAAGTTTGAGCAAACTCCGGGAGATAGTAAAGGACAGGGAAACCTGGTGTGCTGCAATTCATGGGGTGCAAAGAGTTGGACATGACTTAGCGACTCCCCAACACTGAACTGAATGAGAAATGAAACTGGAATGTTTATATCTGTAGGATTCTGCTAAAGCAGTGCTGAAAGAAAAATTTATAGCACTAAATGCAAACATTAGAGAAGAAGGGGAAAAAAATCTCAATACTCTAAAGCTTCCACATCAAGCACCTAGAAAAACTCAAAGCAAGCAGAGGAAGAAAATAAAGTTGGAGCAGGAATCAATAAAATTGAAACAAAACCAACAGAGAAAAATCAATGAAACAAAAGCTGATTCTTTAGAAAAGTCAGTAAAATCAACAAACATCTAGCAAGACTGACAGAAAAAGACAAGACACAAATTACCAATATAGGGAATTGTTGTTCAATCGCTCAGTTGTGTCTGACTCTTTTCAGCCCTATGGACTGCAGCATGCCAGGCTTCCCTGTCCTTCACCATCTCCCGGAGTTTGCTCAAACTCGTGTCCATTGAGTCGGTGATGCCATCCAACCATCTCATCCTCTGTCCTCCCCTCCTCCTGCCTTCAATCATTCCCAGCATCAGGGTCTTTTCCAATGAGTTGGCTCTTCGTGTCAGGTCGCCAAAGTATTAGAGCCTCAGCATCAGTCCTTCCAATGAATATTCAGGTTGATTTCCTTAGGATTGACCGGTTTGATCTCCTTGCTGTCCAAGGGAGTCTCAAGAGTCTTCTCCAACACTGCAGTTTGAAAGCTCTTTTTTAGGAAATAAAATGGGATATTACTACAGCCACTGTAGATGTCAAAAGGATAACAAGGGAATACTACAAACAACTTTACACTTGTAAGTTTGACAACTTAGATGAAAGACCAGTTTGTTGAAGTCACAAATTATTAGAACTCACCCAATATGAAATAGGTTATTTGACAGCTATTAAGGAAATAAGATTAATTTTAAAATCCCTGAAAAGAAATATCCAATCCCCAGAGTTTCACTGAAGATTCTACTACAGAGGAATCAATACCAATTATACAATCTTATCCAGAAAATAGAACGCTTTCTAATTCATCTTATAAAGCAAGTATTACCCTCGTACAAAACCAAAGACAATACCAAAAGAGAAAGAAAATTATAGACCAATAACTCTCATGAATAGATATGCAATAATCCTTAACAAAATATTAGCAAATAGAATTCAGAAATATACAAAAAATTATACACAATCAAGTAGAGTTTCTTCTAGGAATTCCAGACTGGTTCAATATTTGAAAGTCAATTAGTCTAACTACCACATCATCAGACTAAAAAAGAAAAAAAATCTCATCATTCTAGCAATTGATGCAGACAAAGCATGTGACAAAATTCTACACCTATTCATGATAAACTCAGAAAATAAGAATAGAGGAGAAATTCCTCAATGTAATAAAGCACATCTACAGAAAACCTACAGCTAACAATATTTATCGGTGAGAAAGTGAATGCTTTCCATCTTAGATCAGGAACAAGTCAAGGATGTCTACTACTCACTATTATTCAACACAGTGCTGAAAGTTTTTGCCAATGTAATAAAGCAAGAAAAGGATATAAAAGGTATACAGATTTGAACAGTGAAAGTGAAAGTCACTCACTCATGTCTGACTCTGTGACCCCATGGACTATACATCCTTGGGAATTCTCCAGGCCAGAATACTGGAGTGGGTAGCCTTTATCTTCTCCAGGGGATCTTCCCAACCCAGGGATTGAACCTAGGTCTCCTGCATCATCGGCAGTTTCTTTACCACCTGAGCCACAAGAGAAATTCAAGAATACTGGAGTGGGTAGCCTATCCCTTTTCCAGCAGATCTTCCCGACCCAGGAATCAAACGGGAGTCTCCTGCATTGCAGGCGGATTCTTTACCAACTGAACTATCAGGGAAGCCCTACAGACTGGAAAGGAGGAAGTAAAACAGTCCCTATATGTAGATGACATGATTGTCTATGTAGAGATTCCCAAGGAATGTATTTAAAAACTCTCAGAATGAGTGAGTCCAGTGAGGTCACTGAATATAAGACTTACATACAAAAGTCAACTGTAGTTTTATCATAAACAATGAACATGTTGACACTGAACTTAAAATACAATACTATTTATAATCACTTGAAAAAGAAACATATAATCTAACAAAACATGTAAAGGACTAGTATGCTGAAAACTACAAATGCTGATGAAATAAAGAACATCTAAATATTAATAAATGGAAACACATGCTGTGTGTTCATGGATTGGAACACTGTACCTAGTAAACATGTCAATTCTTCCTAGACTGGTACAGATTTAATACACATCCTGTCAAAATCCAGACAAGATTGTTTTTTGTATATATAGACAAGATTATTCTAAAACGTACATGGGAAGGCAAACAGAAGGTAAGACAGTTTTGACAAAGAAGTAGGAAGAGTTAGTTTACTCAAATCAAGATAATATAGCGTATATATGTGTGTGTGTATACTGAATATATATGTGTGTGTGTATATATATATATATAGAGAGAGAGAGAGAGAGAGAGACAGAGAGATAAAGAGGGTTTCCCTGGTGGCTCAGATGGTAAAGAATCTGCCTGCAATACAGGAGCCCTAGGTTCCATCTCTGGGTAGGGAAGATCCCCTGTAGAAGGAAATGGGAACCCACTCTAGTAGTGTTGCCTGAAGAATTCCATGGACAGAGGAGCCTGGCAGGCTACAGTCTATGGGGTCGCAAAGAGTCGGACACGATTACTGTAATCGAGACTGTGGTATTGAAGGACACTCAAATCAATATGATGGATGGGGATTTCCAGATGGCGCTAGTGGTAAAGAACCTGCCTGCCAATGCAGGTAGATGTAACAGACACGACTTCAGTCCCTAGGTTGGAAAGATCCCTGGAGGAGGGCATGGCAACCCACTGCAAGCAAGTATCCTTGCCTGGAGAATCCCATGGACAGAGGAGCCTGGTGGGCTGCAGTCCATAGGGTCCATAGGGTCGCACAGAGTTGGACATGACTGAAGTGACATAGTATGCATGCAAAGAATCCAGAAATAGACCCACAGAAATATGCACAACTGACTTTCGATGAAGGTGCAAAAACCATTCAATGAAGAAATGATAGTTTTTTCACCAAGTGGTGATGGAGAAGTTTGAGGCCAAGGTGGGAGGTTAACAGGTAGAAAGTTGAAAAGTAACGGAGGGATCCTTGTAGTGATGGAAATTCATACCTGGACTGTACAGTGGACCTTGAACAACCCGGGGGTGAGGGGTGACGACCCTTGAGCAGTGGGAAATTTGTGTATCATTATAGCTCCCCTGGGTTCCACATCTGCAGGTTCAATCAACTGCATATAAGTGGACCAGTGCAGGTCAACCTGTGTTGATCAATGGTCAGCTGTATTAATGTGGACAACCTGATGTGGAATTGCCGTATCATTTACCAAGATGTTACTGTTGGGGAATCTCTCTGCGTCATTTCTTACTGCTGCATGTGACTCTATAATTATCACAAAATAAAAAGCTTAATCTTAAAAAGGCCATATGGTGAGGCTTATCACGAAAAGACAGGTCTCTCACCTCACCTCTCCCGACTCCCATTCCTGTTTCTTAGCTCTTTTTCTGGGTTTACCTCCATCTTTCTTAAGTGCTTACTCGTGTTGCCATTTTTTGATTTAAAAAACAATTTAGATGTCCACCGACTTCCTACTCTGAAAAATGAAGATCTGGCTCTCTCACATCACCACTACCACCATTATTTCCCATTTGCCGATCGAGTTACATTGTAGCTTTGACTAACTCAGTATTCACCATTGAACCACTTGGTGTATATTTTCTTTCTTGGATAATTTTTTTGCTTTTTTCCCCAAAATTAATTGCCTCAACACTTTAATATGCTTATTTGCTTATTCTGTGTAGCTCTTGTTTTAGCCCCCAACGTTGCAAAATAGCGATGAAATTCCTTTCATAATGGTCAGTCACATCAGATAACCTTTCAGTTCCATTAGTGAGGGACATTTCTGGAGGTGGCCTTCTGTCTTCCTGCTCCGGTTTGGATGAAGCCTGCCTCCTGCTTGTCATCCATGGTCATCTCCTTGCTGTCAGTGTTAGGATTCTCGAGAGTTACTTCCTTGCGACCAGAAGGGGAAGGTAGAAAGTGGAGGATGTGACATCGCAATGAGTTGCCGGTGAAAACCCTAGAGAAGTGGCCAAAGAGGAAGTCCTCTGTCACACAGACACTTCACAGAAGGTGCGGGGTGAGATTTAGAACAGGCCAGACAGCCACACGGCTTGCTGATGGGACCAGGATGCAGGGGTTCCAGGAGGGACAGAATCCTTCCTGCTGGTCCTGGCAGCCGTGACAGCTGGCATCATCAGCCTGGAATCAGAGCAGCCTGGTGGGGCATCTGACCCAGCCTCCAACCAGGGGTCAAGAGCACACTCTCCCGTGCCTGCGACTCGTGTGCGTCCCAAGTCACCTTAGAACTTTGCAGACATCCCATTTGCTATAGTGCGTGCGGGCTAAGGTGCTTCAGGTGTGTCCAAGTCTTTGCGACCCGATAGACTGTCCCAGGCTCCTCTGTCTGTGGGACTTTGCAGGCGAGAATACTGGAGTGGGTTGCCACTTCCTTCTCCCGGGGATTGAACCCGTGTCTCCTGCACCGGCAGGTGGATCCCTTACCACTAGCACTGCGTGGGAAGCCCTATTTGCGATAGCACTTGCCTGTAAAGCTTTTAACTAAATTAAAGCCCAGCGAAAATGAATGACCATAATACCCAAGATGTATGGATTATAACGAGAACATGAACCCCCATAAACTCACTCCCCTCCTTCAGAACTAGCACACTTGTGGCAGGAACAACCTTTTACTCGCCTTACGTGGATCTGAACGCCCAGGGCTGCTGGGACCTTGGGGGAGCCTTTCTTCGTTGAGACAACCCGCAGATCGGCCGCGGCACAGCGGCCACGCTAGACAGCGCGGGTCGCAGAAACGTGGGGTGAGGGCCCGGGACCCCTGTGAGCGCCGCTGTCCCCTCGGTTTTCCGCAGGACACAGCTCGGGGAAGCCCACGCAGGCTGCGCGGCGGCCCTTCGGCGCGCCCGTCTGCTAGAGGAGACTGCCGTCCTGCGAGCCAGTGGCCTCTCCAGGTCCTCACAGTTTACGCTGGGCTCCGCACACGGAACCTCTTGTTTCAGATGCTCAATGCGATGTGCCGATGGAGGACTGGGAACCAGACGCGTCCCTCTCTGCTCTGTGCCGCTTTCATTGGAGGCTGATCTTCAGGAGCTAGGGCTTGCTCCCGTAGGGCTGTTCTCCCCAAGTGATGTCAGCGGGTTCTCCAGGACACCCAAGACCTACTCAGGAGTGAACCCGGAGAAGCGCTCTTGAAGTCAGCCCCAGCTCATCACCGTGGTGCCCAGGGGTCTGGCTCTGAAGAGAAAGGGGTGCTCTGATCCATCCCTGCAGACCAGAATCCTGGGGAGCAGAGCGTTCCGGAACCCACAGGTCTCACAGCCCTGAGGCCCTGGGGCAGGGCACCCCCACTTCCCACATTATGGTGGCTCCTCCATGCCATCATCCATGCCCTTCCCAATCCCTGAGCAATCGCCCTGGCTCTGAGCTTCTAGCCTATTCTATTCAACAGTTGTGTAATACTGTCTTTGTTTCACTCTTTGTTCCCTTTTGTTTCAGGAAGACTGTGTAAACGTCTTGTCTAGAGTGTGAATTTCTTAAGGACCTGGTTTATCTAGTAAGCAAAGAAACCAACTGTGGCTGAGTAGAACATGAATGTATTAAAAGGATCTGGCTTAGTAAGTAGAATCCTACCTAGAGAAGGCTTCCCTGGTAGCTCAGACCCATAATGAATCTGCCTGCAATGTGGGAGATCACGATGCCTGGGTCGGGAAGATCCCCTGGAGCAGGGAATGGCAACCCCCTCCAGTATTCTTGCCAGGGAAGTCCCGTGGGCAGAGGAACCTGGCGGGCTACAGTCCATGGGGTCGCAAAGAGTTGGACACGACAGAAGCGACTTAGCACTAGAGCGGGAGATGTGAGCTTGGAGTCCACAGAGCTAGGCACTGCCCACCTCACGGGGCAGAACCGGTCTGCTGGGTCCTGAAAGGGCAGCGAGCCTGGCCTGTACTGTGCACACTGGCCCCTAACGTTGTCGCTGCCCCTGGATCCTGGCGGGGTCTGCCCCTGCCACAGCGCCCCTCGCCGGCAAGGATCCTGCACCATTCCCACTGCTGCCGGTGGCCCGCCAAGTCTGCGTCAAGGTCACATGATTGGAGAGCCTAGATCGCCGTGTCCACGTCTTGGCTGCAGGAGAAGCTGGGAGAGCAAGTATTTGTCAGGTTCTGATTAGATAGTGGGCGGTGGGCTCTGCCTGGAAGGCGAGAGTTCCCCAAGACTAGATAGAGCGCTTAGAGGCTAAGGCGGGGACCCTAACGTGCAATGCTTTGTCTGCTTAGAATGGTACCTGGCGTAGTAGTCAGTAGGTTGTTCCCAGCTTGTGATCAGGGCAGGACTCCACTAAACCCTTGCCCAGGAATGAGTCATAAAGTAATAGAGGGTGCATGGCATTTGTCACTATTTGTGGTCTTCAACTTAATTGAACCAACCCACCTGGAGGCACTTAAGAATGTCAGAGGCCTAATATTTTGGCATAATGTCAAGACTGTCTTAGAATTTCACTATTACGCAGCAGCTGCTATGAACATTGATGTACAAGTTTTTGAATGGATATCTGTTTTTATTTCTCTCCAGTGAACACCTCAGAGTGAAATTGATTGCTTGTATATACATAATCTTTTTTGTTGCCTTTTTGTACCATAAAAAAGAAAAACAAACAAACCAAAAAAACACCAGAAAACCCTGATGGGAAGAGCCAACTCATTGGAAAAAACCCTGATGCTGGGAAAGATCGAAGGCAAAAGGAGAAGAGGGTGGCAGAGGATGAGATGGTTGAATGGCATCACCGACTCAGTGGACATGAATTTGAGCAAACTCCGGGAGATGGTGGAGGACAGGGAAGCCTGGCATGCTGCAGTCCATGGAGATGCAAAGAGTCGGACATGGCTTAGCGACTGAACCACAGCAACAACAATATACATAGTTTTAGAAAGTACCAAACTCTTTTTTCAAAGTGGTTGCATCATTTTACTTTCCTACCAGAAAAGTATGAAAATTCCAGTTGCTTCACATCCTCACCAACATCTGGTATTGTGGGGCTTTTTCATTTTAGCCATGCCAGTGAGTATGGGGTGGTATTTCACTGTGGTTTTAGTTTGCATTTCCTCGATGACTAATGATGTTGAGCATCTTATGTGCTTATTGGCCATTTATATATATATATATTTTGGTGAGTCTGTTTAAATCTTCAGATTGTTTGCCTTTGGACTGAACTATACGATTTTAAAATACATCCTATAGAAAGATCTAGATCAGATATACATATGGTGACTATTTTCTCTCAACCTGTGACTTACCTTTTTGTGTTCTTTTTTTCCAAAGAGAATGTATTTTTAAAAAAGGATTTCATCCATGTATTTATTTTTGGCTGTTCTGGGTCTTTGCTGCTGCATCGGGCTTTTTCTCTCGTTGCGGCAAGCCGGGCTTACTCTCTAGTGGCCACGTTCGGGCTTCTCACCGTGACGGCTTTTCTCGCTGCAGGGCATGGGTTCTAGGGCACACGGGCTTCGACAGCTTTGGCTCTCGGGATCTAGAGCCCAGACTCAATAGTTGTGGCCCACGGGGTCTGTTGAGCCACGGCATGTGGGATCTTCCAGGATCAGGGACTGATCTGATATCTCCTGCATTGGCAGGTGGATCCTTTACCCTGAGCCACCAGGGAAACCCACCATGTCCTTACTAGTATCTTTCAAGAGCATTTTAAAATCCTGATTAAGTCAAATGTATCAAGGTTTTCATTTATTATTGATGCTCTTTGTGTCCTAAGAATTCTTTGCCAACCTTATCATGAAGATTTTCTCCTGCGTTTTCTTACAGAACTTTCACAGTTTCAGTTTTTACATTAAGGTGTAGGATCCATTTCAAATTGATTGTTATGTGTGCTGTGAGGTAAGGGTCAAGGTTTTTTTCTCTAAGAATATCCAATTGTCCAAGCACCATTTATTGAAAAGTTTTCTGTTTCACCCGTTAAATTAGTTTGACATCTTTGTAAAAAATTAATTGACTTTTACAATAGAGAAACCTGACAAACTTTACCTCAGCCATCTGATCAAAGTTCACATAAATATTGATAAAATCATGTGCCCTTGATATAACGTGATGAAAATGGGACTTTACACCTTTGATCTTCCCAGTCTCATTAAGAGAAAAACATCAAAAATCTCAGTTGAGGGACTTTCTACAAAATACCAGTACTCTGCAAAACTGTCAAGGTCACCAAAACCAAGAAAAGTCTGTAAAAAGTCTGTAAAAAGTCTGTAAAAAGTCACAGCCACGAGGAGCCTAAGGATACATCACAAATAAATAGAATGTGGGATCCTGGGTGGGAGCCTGGGTGTGCTCCTAGGACAGAAAAGGGACATTGGGTAAAAACCAAGGAAATTTGAATAGGGCTTCCCTGATGACTCAGCTGGTGAAGAATCCGCCTGTAACGCGGGAGACCTGGGTTCGATCCCTGGGTTGGGAAGATCCCCTGGAGAAGGGAATGGCTACTAACTCCAGTGTTCTGGCCTGGAGAATTCCATGGACTGTATAGTCCATGGGGTTGCAAAGCGTTGGACACGACTGAGCGACTTTCACTCTCCCCGACAGCCCAGTGGTTGGCAGTCCGCCTTGCAATGCAGGGGACTCTGGTTCAATCCCCGGTCCGGGAAGATCCCACATGCCTTGGAGCAACTGAGCCTGTGGGCCACAATTCCTGAAGCCAACGTGCCCTAGAGTCCATGCCCCGCAGCAAGAGAAGCCACTGCAACAAGAAGCCAGTACACCAGAACCACAGAGTGGCCCCGGTCGCCGCAGAGTAAGGCCATGCGAGCAGCGAAGACCCAGCACAGCCAAAATAAGTAAATAGTTTTAAAGAAGGAAATCTGAATAAAGTGTGGGCTTTAGTTAATAGTAATGTATCAATATCATCAATTTCAACGAATGTACCATTCTAATATAAGATGCTAATAATAAAGGAGAGGGGGATGATGGAGGGTGGGATGGTTGGATGGCATCACCGACTTGATGGACGTGAGTTTGAGTAAACTCCGGGAGTTGGTGATGGACAGGGAGGTCTGGCGGCTGCAGTCCACGGGGTCACAAGGAGTCAGACACAACTGAGTGACTGAACTGAACTGAATAATAAAGGAAACTGGTGTGGAGTACATGGGAACTCTTTGAACTAACTTCACAAACCTTTTGTAAATCTAAACAAAAATTTTACCACATGCTTTCTTTTTGCTTTATAATTTTTCTTTTACATTTATTGGAAGAATCTTAGACTTATTTACACAAAGGGTTTTTTTTTGGTATTGTATTTCATGTTAATACCTGAAATATATATTTTACATGAAATGCATATTTTAAATATAAATAAGTTGGTTCAGGTGTCTGCTAAAATTTCTGAATGTTCAGAATCTGACTCTTTGGAATCTCTTCTGACCCCAAATGGCCCATGACTATTAATACATACCATGTCCTCTTCACAACATCAAGAGTCTTGGGTCCAGCATTTCTTAAAAGACCACTTCACGACTGTCTCAGGGAGTTTCTTCTAAGTTGTTGGCACCCATTCTGCAGTTTTTGAAGCTGTCACTTTCTTAATCTTATGAGATGTTTAACAGAAAGTTTTCAGACAACAGACACGATTCTTGTTTCTTCACCCAACAGTCCTTTAATGATTTACCTGAAATTCTGAGGGTTCACGCACACTAGGCAGTAAAGGCACTGGGCCAGTAGCACTTTAGATGCCGCTGATTATAAGGTGACTTCTCATTTTCAGAGACGTTGAAAGGGGATAGAATGTGGGTCTCAGAAACAATAGAAAATACATGTCAGTATTCTGAAAGTTCCTATCTTCACCTACTGATATATACACACCTTTTTATGTTAGTCTATGCAGACCTGCCTTATTTTAACACAATAACTGCAGTATTCCACCATGTGGCTGTCCCACAGTTTATCTAACCACTGTTCTATTATTGGATGTTTGACTTTTCTGGATATTATGAAAATACTACAATAGATATCTTTCACAGGGCTTTTAAAAATATTTCTCTGGGATAGACATTTAGAGTAGAATTGTTGGATTAAAGAATTTGCCGATTTAAATTTTTAATTGTTCCCCAGAAGGTCTTATCATTTTGTAGTCCCAACAAATGAGCTTTAGAGTACCTGTATTCCCTCACCCTTGCCCACTTTGGATATTATCAACTTAGAAATCGTGCCAGTCACACTGGGTCAAGAGTGATGTCTCCCTGTTATTTTAGTTTGCCTTTTCCTGATTACTAGTAAGTTTAGAAACTTTTCATATGTTTATAGTTTATTTACTTCCTTGGTGAATTGTAATTTTTTTTAACTTATCAGTGCAAGCTTTTGTATATTCTGGACCTAGATATTTATCCTTTGTTGCATGCGTGCTCACTCAGTCATGTCCGACTCTTTGGGACCCCATGGACTGTAGCCCACCAGGCTCCTCTGTTCGAGTGACTATCCAGGCAAGAATACTGGAGTGGGTCGCCATTTCCTCCTCCAGGAGATCTTCCAAAGGGGGGATCGAACCTGTGTCTCCTGCATCTCCTGCATTGGCAAGCAGATTCTTTACCACAGAGCCAGCTGGGAAGCCCTACTTTGTCTGTTATGTACGTATGAATGATTTCTTTCAGCCCGATTCTTGCTTTTAGCTGTGTTATTGGTCCCAGTGTCTACATGAAGGTTTGAATGGATGTAGTTAAAATTTTCAGATATTTCCTTAACAGCTTCTGTTTTATGTTTTGCGTAGGAAAGCCTTCCTTACTCAAAGATTATAAAAATATTCTTCTACATTTATGTAACACTGTAGCATTTTACAGATTGTATGGTTGTTAAATTCTTTTAGTCATTTAATCCAGTTTTAATTTATATGTGATCTGTGGTTGAAGGATCTAACTTAATTTTTCCAAATGGATACCTTAGTGGTCCAACACCATTAATTAAACATTATTTATTCACTAATTTAGCTCAATGGATACATCAGTGGTCCAACACCATTAATTAAACATTATTTATTCACTAATTTAGTTCAATGGATACATCAGTGGTTCAACACCATTAATTAAACATTATTTATTCACTAATTTAGTTCAATGGATACATCAGTGGTCCAACACCATTAATTAAACATAATTTATTCACTAATTTAGTTCTTGATATGCCTCTTTTATCATGAACAAAGATTTCATATCTATATATTTAGTTCTGGGTCCACTGTATTGCATGATTGGATTAATCTACCTATATCCCCGAGCCCAATGCCAGGCAATTTTGATTCTTCTGGCTTTAAAATATACTTTAAATACCTCGTAGGGCAAAATTTCTCCTTATTGTTTTTCTTTTTTTTAAGTTGCAAGGAGAAAGTGCCTCCAGCCACTAGAGCGATTTACCTGCAGCAGAGTGGAGAAGCTCTGCCCTGGGAGGGGCCCAGGGGGTCGGATCAGTTTTCTACTGCCGTGTGACAGATGATCACAAACAGAACAGAGTACATGGCATCCGTTTACTGGCTCACGGTTTCCACGGGTCCAGCACGTTTTAGCTGGCCCTCTGCTCGGGGTCTCTGAGGCTGAAACCAGGATCTCATCAGCTGCATCCACATCTGCAGGCTCCACGAGGGAACGAGCGGCTTCCCAGCTTCCAAAGAACTAACTCCCTCGTGGCTGTAGGACTGAGGTTCCCCCGTCTTGCTAGCTGTTGGTGTGGACAGCTCTCTGCCCCCAGAGGCTGCTGTCAGCTCACTGCCACGGGGCCCCTCTGGTCTCGAGTCAAATCCCTCTCACACTTTGAGAGCTCTCGGACTTCCCGTTGTGTGACCAGCTGAGGAAGACTCTGTGTTTAAAGGACTCATGTGATTAGGACTGCTCCCACCCAGACAACTTCCCTATTTTAAGGCCAACTGTGCCATAGAACACAGCCTCATCACAGGAGTGACAGCATCATGTCACAGCCCTGGGGATATTCAGTGCAGGAATTTCCTGGCGTGCAGGGAATCCTGGGGGCCACCTTGGAATTCTGCCTACCACGCCACCTAAAAGTCAAAGTGAAAGTCGCTCAGTCATGTCCCACTCTTTGCAGCCCTATAGACTATACAGTCCATGGACGTCTCCAGGCCAGAATACTGGGGTGGGTAGCCTTTCCCTTCTCCAGGGGATCTTCCCAACCCAGGCATCAAACTCAGGTCTCCCATATTGCAGGCAGGTTCTTTACCAGCTGAGCCACAAGGGAAGCCCAAAAAAGGGGGACACAAAGGAGAGACCTTTTATACGGGGTAGGAGGTTATATGTGAACACTGATCTGTGCTGGGCACAGGTGTGGTGTGTGTGTGTGTGTGTGTGTGTGTGTGTGTGTGTGTGTGTATAAAGGACCTCCAAAGAAGTCCAGGTATAGTTTCTACAAGGATCTCATGGTCTGAAAATCTTAGCAGCTGAAAGAAACTTGGGGCACATGATTCAGGGAAGTGTTCTCTTTTCTAAGTAAAAGAACAACTCAGTTATTCCTTGTATGAAATTGTCTCTAGAGGCCTCTCCATTACGGCTTAGTAGGAGTAGGGGGAGTGAAATTTGTTTCAAAGCAGTGCCTTAACTGAAGGCCAACCAGGGCCTCCAGCCTTCTGAGGAGGAGCTGGAGGTCAGGAAAGCTTCCTGGAGGAGGTAGCCTTTGAATTTGGCCTTTCAGACAGGGGGAAGGGGACTTCCCTGATGGTCCACTGGCTACAACTTTGTTTTCCAATGCAGGGTGCCCTGGTTCAATCCCTGGTCAGGGAACTAGATCCCATCTGCCACAGCTAAATAAAGATTCTGCATGCTGCAGTTAAGACCTGGTGCAGCCAAATAAATAAGAATAAATATTAAATAAAAGAGAGACTGGGGGAATGTCAACAGAAAAGCTGGGTATGGGGAGGGGATTCTGGGAATGACAGCAAAGCCATGGATGTGGAAGCCCGAGTCGCATTTCTGGGAAGGGCAGGCGGCCACGTGCAGGGAGCTCAATCAAACGGGAGCTGGGGCTGGACTGCGCAGAGCCTTAGGGACCAGCAGAGGCTTCTGGACTTCAGTGAGTGCCCGAGGCCAGCCTGACCTATTTGGACACCAGAATGCTTCTTGCCATGGCTGGGGAGGGAGAGGCTATATTCTAAGTTAATACTCTATTTAACACCTAACATGAAAGGGAAACAGAGGCATTTAAGCCCGGAGTACACACAGTCACTGTGCTGTGTGCTTAGTCGCTCAGTCGTGTCTGACTTGTGACCCCGTGGACTGTGGCCCGCCAGACCCCTCTGTCCGTGGGATTCTCCAGGCAAGAACACTGGAGTGGGTTGCCATGCCCTCCTCCAGGGGATCTTCCCAACCCAGGGATCGAACCGAGGTCTCCCACACTGCAGGCGGATTCTTTACCGTCTGAGCCCCCAGGGAAGCCCCAACACAGCCACACTTGACCACAGAAGCATCACAGGTGGACTAATAAAAACGGGAAAGGAATCACGGGTGAAACAAGCACCTCTCTGCAGTGTTCAGGGCAGCACCACCTCACGAACACTGGTGGCCTTTTACTGGCCGTGCGAAGCCAAGCCCCAGGAGCTTTCGCTTTCCTAGAAAATCAGACCACAAGAAAATTGCCCTTAACAATTGTTTAGGGTTGCATTGCGTCTTCCATAAAGATTTGCTGAAGTTCTAATCCCCTTACCCGGGAACATGACCTAATTTGAAAATAGGGCCTTTGAGGTGGGGCGGGGAGTGATGCACTACCAGCCAAGCGTGGCCAAGACCGCTGCCACTACCAGAAGCTGGAAGAGGTGGGGAAGGACCCTCCTCCTTGGGAGGAGGGAGCATGGCTGTGCTGAAACCTTGATTTTAAACTTCTGGCCCCCAGAGTCTTGAGAGAAGTTTCTGCTGTTTTAAAGCCACTTGGGTTGTGGCACTTTGTTACAGCAGGTCCAGGAAATTAAGGCAACATTCATTTCTTTATTCTTGAAACAGGTAACAAGTGTCCACTGGCGGGGCCTGTGCTGGGGGCCTCACGGCTCTCGGAGGGGTGAGATGGGGGCAGCACAGGGTGGGTGGGTTCTCCAGGGAGGAGTCAGCTGGAGGCAGTCCAGGACAGGTAGCAGTGTCCCTAGGGGGGGCCTCTGAGAACCGGGGACTTAGTCTGGAGGACAAAGGCTGAGAGGCAAACTCTGAACGAGAGCACTTCTGCGCATCTCCCAGTTCAGGGTTAGGGCCTGGGGCGGTGGGCTGCTGATGGCCGCCCGGGGCCCTGGAGGCACCTTTCCTTGGTACATGGAGGACCCGCACAGAGGAGCACTCAGACAGGAGCGGGGGACGTGTCGATCTCCCGCCGAGGGTGAGAACACTCCGGCAGCGGTACCCGGTACCCGGTGCACTCGTGGCTGGCGGACAACGCAGGCTGGGAGGTGGTGCTTCGAGGGTCTTTGGCATCATCAGACCCGCGGTCACTCACCATCGCGCCTTCCGCAACTTCTCTAACTTAAGCTTCAGTCTCTTTATCGGTAAAACACAGGCAGGCATAGTGAGGATCTCAGGTTTGATGTGAGGATTGATGGAGAAAATGTATGTGTAACAGAACGCCCGCTGCCAGAAGGGGTTGCTTGGGCTTAGCCATCATCACCATCACCATCATCAGAGCCTTGGCGAAAAACCAGTGTCTGGGGGCTGCCCCTCACCATTGAAATGCGCGGGTCTACCAGCGTGCCCGCCGGAGGTGGGCTGTGGGGGTCGTCGTTCGGCCCCGGGGGGCCTCCTGTCCTCCCCCACGCTTGCCTTGCCATCTCGGGGGGTGTCCCGGGGGTGCCCCTGCACCGGCCTCAGCGGGGCTCACAGTCCGCGGCGGCAGAGTTTCGCGCCCGCTGAAGCCAGGCGACGGCGTGGGGCCGAGGACACTGCGCTCCCCACGGGAGGCTCTCCATCAGTCCCGCGCCGCGTGCCCAGAACGGCCACCAGGAGCCGCGCGCATTGGGAGCCCGGCAGGTGGCCGCGGACAGGCGTCCCGGTGCGGTGAGTCCGGGTCCGCGGGCCCTCCGGACTGGGCCCGGGAGGGGCGGAGGAGCGGGGCGCGCGTCCGCGGGGAAGGCGGGGCCGAGGCGGGCCGGAGCCGCGGGGGCCCGGGGCCCGGGGCCTGTAGGCCGCCTCCCTCGGTCACCGCCAGGGGCCGCCATAGCCCCGCGCAGCGCCCGGCGCGGAGCCCGCGCCTCCCGGCTCCTCCCGGGCGGCACTCGGGGAGGACTCGCCCCTCCCAGCCCCGAGCTGCTCGCCGGGTACCGAGCCCGACGGCGGAGCCGGGAACAGGACGACCCCCGGCGCGCCCACCCCTCGATTTCGGGTATTAGGAATCTTTCATTCGATGTCGCAGGGACTCCGGGAGCCAGCGGGGGATGGCTCTCGTTTTCCTCCGCCGGAGCCTCGGTCTTGCTGGGCTTGCTTGGACCAGGCCCTGGTTTGCGGGGAAGCCGCGGTCCGAGCGCGCAGACCACGGGCCACCTTGGAGCTCGGAGCCCCTTCCCTTCCCGAATGGAGCCCACCCCCCACCTTCCCCCGGCTGATGGCTTGATGGACTCTCGGACGTTGGAAGGAAAGTTGGTACTCACCGGCACCCCCCCAAAACGCTCCCGTTTCTGAAAGGTTAGGGTCCCCCTGAGCCCAGGGAGCCAAAGAGGAGATTCTAGGGCCAGGCCCCGGGGGCATGAACTAACAGCAACAGTAATAATAGTAACAGTTAATGACGCTGAGTCAGCACTCAGTACGTGCCAGGCAAAGTTCTGAGCTCCTTACCTGCAGTTACTCGTTCCATCCTGACAAGCATTTTCCGAGGGAGTATCATCACTGGTTTACAGATGGGGAAAGTGAGGCCCAGAATCTTCAACCCTCTGGGTCTCAGTTTCCTGAAACGTCAACACTTGTGAAAGAAAGTGGCCCACCAGGTTAGTCATCAATTATTTTTTAGCAGCCAGTTCCTGGTAAGTGGCAAAGTGAGACCAGGAGAATGTGTTTTCTGGATGTGCCTCTGTGGGACAATGGGGCTAGAAAAATTGCTGAAGGGCCTAGAGGAGAACGGCTTGGAAATGAGCCGCCTCTGATTTTTTCTCTTATGGCGACCCCCTGGTGGAGAGGGCGGGCAAGGCCTTGACAAGCTTCCTTGGTCGGCCGTAGAAGGGATGTTGATGGAAGTAACCAGTTTTGCCCTGAGTGTGAGAGCTCCCAGTGTGGGCAAAGGGCAGGCTGACATGAAGCTGGAGGGGACTGTCACTGGGTCACCGTGCTGACTGGTGGCCCATTGAGAGGGAGCAGCGACGGACAACCAGCTCGGGGCTGAACGGAGGACTGTGCCCCTTATTTGTGGCCTGTGAACCACGTGGCAGAGGCCATGTCCTGGCAGAGGTGGAACTGGAGGGGGTGGTAAGCAGCGTCTTGGAGCTCCACAGCAATCCCGGAGCTGCTAACGCTATCAGAAGCTCCAGCCCTGGAGGTGGCTCAAGCCTGGGTCCCAGTTTTGCATCCCTTTGAACCTAGAAAATTCTTCCCGGTGCTGCGACAAGGCTGTCTCCCAGAAACTTCCTTGCAGCCCCAGAGCCCTGCTTCCCCAGAGAGGGCATCTAATGTCCTAGGAGGGATGAGCTCATCGGATACCTTCTAGGGTGCGGTTGGGGGGGACCCCTGGGACAGTTGGAGAGGTGGGGTGCTGGACCTGTTCCAGAGCTGCCTCTGTAGTTAGAGCTCAAACCCTCCCCAGCTCCTGCCTTGGGTGTGGCAGTGGGAGCACTGTCACAGAAGTCCTCACACCCCCATCAAAGAGCTGCCAGGTCCACTTATCAGAAAAGATTAAGGGCAGAAGGAGAAGAGGGCGTCAGAGGATGAGATGGCTGGATGGCGTCGCAGATGCAATGGACATGAACTTGGGCAAACTTCGGGAGTTGGTGAGGACAGGGAGGGCTGGCATGGTGCAGTCCATGGGGCTGCAAAGAGTCGGATACGACTGGGTGACTGGACGACAACCACTTGTCCTTGAGACTGATGTACCCCGGCGGTGGGATGACGCTGTTGTTACAGAGGAGCTAGCCCCGTAATTGCCAGCTCCAGGGCACAGCGGTCCCGTCTCATGCTGCTGCTCTGATGGTGGGGGGGGCCTCTCCTCAGCCCACCTCGTACGGTTCTCACCCACCATGTGTTGATTTCAGCTTCTTCCCAGACAAAGAGGCTGCCTTGTTTGGGGACAGTTCCCACCCTCGAAACTAGTCATCAACTGTGCAGTGTCCAGCACTGGGTGGTAATTGAACATGTTTATTTAGTAACCTAGTCGAAAGAACGTGAGCTTTGAAGTCAGATGTGATTGTAAATCTCACTGTTTATCAGCTAGAATATCAGAGCAAGTTTCCTCGTCTATAAATAGTGGTGGTGGTGGTGATGGTGGTGAATGAAAACTATCTAATGGAACATTGAGAAGATGAAATGAACACCCGTGGTGGGATTTTGCTAACAGGAGACAGGGCAATCCAGGTGTCCGAGTCTCCCAGGGCGCGGTGTCTCCTGCAAGACTTCAGATTCTGCCCCCTAACAGCTTCCTCCCCGCAGGTCTTTTGGTCTTGGAAACACTCTGTGATACCCCATTGCCGCAGGCCTCCGCCTGACCTGGTTCCAGAACAAAGGCCCTCAGCTGTATGGGATTTACACAGGGGGCCACGTGGGAGGCAATTTAGAGAGAAAAGAAGATTTTAAAGTAACGGCAGCTCATATAGTAAGTCTGGGGAGGAAAAGACTAGGAAGAACTGAAGAAAGAGACTGAGAGATCAAGTCAGACCCAGGAGAATTTCCTGTGAATCCAACCATCAGAGGAGGGGGTCAAGGCGCTCAGCAGTGGTCATCAGCAAGAGCTCTGCAGCCAGACTGCTTGGATCTCATCCCAGGTCTTTTTTTTTTTTTTAATATGTATTTTGATGTGGACCATTTTTTTAAGGTGAAGCCTTAGCCACTGGACTACTAGTGTGTGTGTGCTAAGTCACTTCCGTCCTGTCTGACTCTGCGAACCTCTGGACTGTAGCCCCCGCCAAGCCAAAGTCAAGAATACTAGAGTGGGTTGCCGGGCCTGCTCCAGGGGATTTTTCCCCATGCGGGGATAGAACCTGCATCTCTTATGTCTCCAGCATTGGCAGGTGGGTTCCTTACCACGAGTGCCTCCTGGAAGCCCTGGACCACCAGGGAAGTCCCTACATTTTATGTATATTTTGCCACTATTTTATTTTTTATAAAACTCCTCTGTCCATGGGATTTCCCAGGCAAGAATACTGGAGTGGGTTGCCATTTCCTCCTCCAGGACATCTTCCAGGTATTGAAGCCATGTCTCCTGAGTCTCTTGCATTGCAGGTAGATTCTTTACCGCTTGAGCCATCAGGGAAACCCAGGTCTCATCCCAGCTCTTGCACTTACAAGCTTGGCCTTCGAGCATCTGTACCTCAGTTTCTTCATCTGTAGAGTGGGGGTGGTCATACCCCCCAGAGAGCTGTTACAAGGATGAAATGAGGGCTCTGTGAGTGCTAGCTAGTGTTATTTTTCCTTTGGAATGAAAACTTAAGAGAATTAGGGAACATGAACAGAGCGGCCACAGAGACCCCGAGCCTAACCGTCTCTTCTGCAGGTGAGCAATCTGAGCCTGGAGAGCTGCCCTCCCCACGGCCCCTGTGTGGGTGCGCCAACCTCACGCCCACCACCAGCTCCTTCTTTGCTGAACCTCGAGGTTCGCCTCCACGGCACTCCGGGGAACTGGGTCTTGCTGAAACGCAGCACCTAGGCAGGGTCACCGTGGCCTGCTGTGCATCAGTCACGGCGCTTATGACGGACAGCCTGTCTGTGGGATTCTCCAGGCAAGAATACTGGAGTGGGTTGCCATTTCCTCCTCCCGGGGGTCTTTCCGACCCAGTGATCGAAGCTGAGAGTCTCTTCGATCTCCTGCATTGGCAGTCGGGTTCTTTACCATCAGTGCCACCTGGGAAGACTTGGGATGGACAATCCAACTCCAAATAGGTTAAGGAAAAAAAGTAAAAGAGACGATTGCCCCTGTACCAAGGAGTCTAAGGTGCCTTTCAGGCACAGGTGGATCCGGGGTGTGAAGAGATCCCATTGGGCCGCTGTCTCTCCTTTGTGTTTCTGTAGGTGGGCTTTCTCCTCAGGTGGGCTCCGGTGTAGGAGGTATGGGGGACCACCTGCAACTCTAAGCTCACATTGTCCTTGCGTTTAAAAGGTAGACTTTGTTTTTTTCTTTCTGACTTACTTCACTCTGTATGACAGAGTCTAGGTCCATCCGTGTCTATTAACACATATATGTGGAATCTAGAAGAATGGTGCAGATGAAGGTATTTGCAGGAACAGAGATGCAGCTTTGGAGAACAGACGCATGAATGTGGGGGGGGGGGGGAGGAGAAATTGGGATCTTAGGACTGACACATATACACTCCTGTGTGTAAAATAGCTCGCTAGTGGGAACCTGCCCTAAAGCCCAGGAAGCTCAGCTCAGCTCTGCAGTGACCTGGAGGGCCGGAGAGGGCGGTGTGCGTCGAAGGGAAGGGGTTTGTGTACACACAGAGTGGCTTCGCTTCATCGTGCAGCAGGAGCTAACATAACGTGGTAGGGCAGTTATTCGCCAATAAGAAAAATAAAATATGTAGGATTTATCCTTGGCTATGGCGAGGCAACAGATCCCGACACCATCACTATTGGAAAGACTGTTTCTCACAGCTCCCAAGAGGAGGGGGCTTACTGCACCGTACTTCCCCCGTGGGGAAGAGTCAGAGTGGGTCAGGAAGACACCTTTGCAGTGTCTTCCCTGATTGTGTCCGGAAAACAAGCTTGAGAGCAAGAGCCTGTATTCTGGTGTTTGTGGGAAGGAATGGATGAGCGGGGTGAGCAGGCTGAGCAAGGACTGGCTAGCTTGAGCAACTTCAGAGGGGCTGCCCCTGGATGTCCGACACCTGTCCTTGGGATGATTAGAAGAGGGACAATGAGGCCCCGGAGGGTAAGAGCCAGTGAAGGAGGTGGGGGTGGGGTGGGCTCTGGTTCATTTACATATGAAAGGCACTCTGGTTTACCATCTCTTGGAACTGGCTAGCCCTGGGAGGGGCAGTCTTGTCAGGGTCAGCAAGGCCCCAGATGTCAAATCATCAGAAATATGAAAAGTTAAGGAAAAAAACCCTAATGAGTACAGCTGACAGCTAGCCGCCCCATAAAGGACTTGCCTTTCTCAACATCACTGACTGACATCTGGGAGGGTTTCTGGTTAGCCCACTCTTGTGATGCGCTGAGACCCACAGCATGGGACGGACATGGAAAGCCTGGGTTTCTCCTCTTTTGTTGATGGGAATACAAAATTGTACTGATGCCCTGAAAAAGGTTTGGTAGTTTCTCAAAAAACTAAGTTTAACTTCCCAGGTTGGTTCAATGGTCTGCCAATGCAGGAGATGTAAGAACCGCAGGTTCAATTCCTGGTTTGGGAAGATCCCCTGGAGAAGGAAATGGCAACCCATTCCAGAATTTTTGCCTGGAGAATCCCATGGACAGAAGAGCCTGGCAGGCTCCATGGGGTCACAAAGAGTCGGACACGACTGAGCACGCATGTAAGCAAGCACTTACCCTATGGCCCAGCAGTGGGACATTTATCCTAGAGAAATGAAGGTGTATGCCCACACACAAACCTGTACATGAATATTCACAACAATTTATTTGGAATAGTCTCCAAAAGCCAGTCTCAAATACACACTGTTCAATTTATACAAAATTCTTGGATGAGAAAATTAGGGAGATGGAGAAGAGATTGCCTGGGGTTAGGGATGAAGGTGGGTAGAAATGGTAGCACGAGGGAAACCTCTGTGATGCTGCAGTGGTTATCTTGATGGGGTGGTGGTTATGGGAACCTGTCCACGTGGTGAATGGCATCGCACTACACACATGTTGTCTCAATGTAAATTTCCTGGTGTTGATGTATTTGATCTTCTGTAGCTATGTATTTGATCTACTATGGCTACAGCACAGACTTTATTTTCTTGGGCTCCAAAATCACTGCAGATGGTGACTGCAGTCATGAAATTTAAAGACATTTGCTCCTTGGAAGAAAAGCTATAACTGATCTAGACAACATATTAAAAAGCACAGACATTACTTTGCCAACAAATGTCCGTCTAGTCAAAGGTATGGCTTTTCCAGTAGTCATGTATGGATGTGAGAGCTGGAATATAAAGAAAGCTGAGCACCAAAGAATTCATGCTTTTGAACTGTGGAATTGGAGAAGACTCTTGAGAGTCCCTTGGACTGCAAGGAGATCTAACCAGTCCATCCTAAAGGAAATCAGTCCTGAATATTCATTGGAAGGGCTAACGCTGAAGCTGAAACTCCAATACTTTGGCCACCTGATGTGAAGAACTGACTCCTTGGAAAAGACCCGGATGCTGGGAAAGATTGAAGGCAGAAGGAGAAAGGGCTGACAGAGGATGAGATGATTGGATGGCATCACCGACTTGATGGACATGAATTTGAGTAAACTGCGGGAGTTGGTGATGGACAGGGAGGCCTGGCGTGCTGCAGTCCATGGGGTCACAAGGAGTCAGACATGACTGAGCGACTGAACTGAAGTGAACTGACTGATAGCTATGTATAGATATGTATAGGGCTTCTCAGGCGGTGCTACTGGTACAGAACCCGCCTACCAATGCAGGAGACGTAAGAGATACAGGTTTGATCCCTGGGTTGGGAAGATCCACTGGAGAAGAAAATGGCAACCCACTCCAGTATTCTTGCCTGAAAAATTTCATGGACAGAGGAGCCTGGTGGGCTATGGTCCATGGGGTCGCAGAGTCAGACAGGACTGAAGCGACTTGGCTCATAGTTATGTAAGACCTCACCAATGGGGGGAACTGTGTGAAGTGTGCCTGAGACCTCTCTGTCTTATTTTTCCAGCTTCCCGTGAGTCTGTGATTATTTCAAAATAAAGGGTAAGCAGATCTTAAAGGGCTCTTAGCTCTGAGAGGACAAAAACTGCCTTTATGGGGTCTCCGGTGTTAGGTCAATGAACGGTCATTGCCTTGTGGGGGAGGCATGGGTCCTGGCTGTGTTTTCCTGCCTATGTCCTGGGAGAAGAAAGTCTCCGTTTTGCTTTCCCATCAACGTTACATGCTGTCGCTTTAGTCATTTCTGACTCTTTGCGACCGCATGGACTATAACTCGCCAGACTCCTCTGTCCATGGGATTCTCCAGGCAAGAATATTGGAGAGGGTTGCCATGCCCTCCTCCAAGGGATGCTCCTGACTCAGGGATCGAACCTACATCTTTTATGTCTCCTGCATTGGCAGACAGGTTCTTTACCACTAGCGCCATTAGTTGTAGCCATAATTGTGCCGGATGATGAACTTCAGAGCTAATCAACCTGGTGAACTTTAGAAATAGAGAAATAGACACCATGGGTCTTTAGAAGCAAGAATGGTGATAGAATTTTCTTTTTCTTTAATAATTTTTTTTTTTTTCCCCAGAGCATGCTGGCTGTTAGTCCCCCAACCAGAAATCGAACCCAAGCCCCCTCCGGTGGAAGCCTGAGTCTTAACCACTGAACTGCCAGGGAAGTCCCAAGGTGATGGAATTTTCTGTGTCCAGTCCAAATGAATCCTATCCGGCAACCTGGAAAACACTGATGATGGACAGTGAGATAATTAGGAGGCAAATTTCTGAGTCTTGTCTTTTATGTAAAACATAAAAGCGTGTGGGTAAAGCAGGAAGGAGACAGGCACAAATGAATGAACGCATCTGCGCTTTGACGGCAGTAGAATTAAGGGCGCATGTCCTTCATCTGCTTTTTAAACTCTAAAGTTGTTTGTGGCGTTTCATTTTAAATTTCATTTTATTTTCTAAGCATATAATTTGAGATATATTCCTTGTACTTTGCCCCCCCCCCCCCCCCCCCAGTAGCCACTTTTGTTTGCTTCTAGCATCTCCTTGCATGTTTTCCTGGGGTCAATTCAAGCAAGCCTGAGGCAGATACCTATTTTTCTCCACTCTACTGTAGACATGGGGCTAAATGAATTGCTTCTGCTCCGTTTTGGTTTTTTTTTTCCCCCACTTAGCAATCTTTCTGAATCCCTGCATGATACGTTTTTTCAAAACAAATGAACGAACAAAGGGGAAAACCCAAACAAGCATAGAAGTGTCAGTGCTGTGACCGCTAACACAGTGGGCAGACTCGGATCAGGCCCTCAGGGGCCGGCTTGGTTGGCAGAGTCCAGGCCACCTCCCTCCACTCCCTGTCTTTCTCCCCCTCCTTTCCTAGCGAAACGAAGGACTCCCAGTCTCTGCCATTTACCTCGAGGTGTTGTGCCCCAGTCCACGGAGCTGGGCAGGTATCCGTGGCCATCTTGGTTTGTGAGGTTTGGGGACAGATGGGAATGGGTTTCTGCCAGCTGCCAGGGCATCTCTGCTGTGCCCTTCTCATTACTGTCTTGCCCTCATCCCCCAAATTTTGAACCACAAGAGCGGCCTTAATTACAACCAGCACCCCCTTCCCCCGCTTCTCCTCTCCTACTGAGGCAGCCTGCACTCTCCTACCTCTGCACGTGGCTAAAGAAACGATCCCAATCCATTGGTCTCCTGGGACAAGTAAGGGCTTCCAAGCCCTTTGGTGGGGAAGCTGAGAGGCACCCCTGGCCCCCGGGGCTGCCCCGTTCTCGTCAGGGTGCCAACCCGCCCAGGGCAAGCCTTATCTGGATCTAGGTTCTGAACGCTGGGGGAGTCTGGGCGTGGCTGGCCCTACACCCTGGGAGACAGGCGTGGACTCCAGGACGCCGAGGGCAGGATGCCATCAGGGACGGAGGGAGGGCGGCCTGACACCAGGAACAGTGTTAGTCGCTCAATCGTGTTTGACTCTTTGCGACCCCGTGGACCTCCAGGCTCCTCTGTCTATGGGGATGCTTCGGGCAAGAATACTGCTGCCCAAAAGCAGCAGAAATGCCAGCAGGAACACCTCTCTCGTTTCCTGACCTCAGCACGGCTGTGTCTTTCTCTTTCCTGTGCCAGGATCTGGCTCTTAGGAGGAGCCCTGGGGAGACTGACTGTGTGTAATTTGCCCCTAGAGGTACGTTATCTGTCCTCGGGACAGGAGGCACCTGCACCCTGGGGCCCACAGACCCTGATAACTTGGCCTCGGAATGCTGGCGAGCTGGAAAGAAGCCCCTCAGGGGCTAAGCCCTGCAGCCAGCTCCTTGTATTCAGTAGATGGTTCCTCTGTTTCCTCCTGGAAAATGGGTGAAATGGCCTCCTTCCCTTTTGTCCTGGGGCACAGCAGAAGTAGATCAGATCAGATGGCAAACTCAGGTTTCTCCGCTGAGGAGAGAGGTGATGCAAACGGGGGCAACAGCCGGTAAAAAAGATTTATCCCCCCCGAAACATGATGCTGTCTTGGCCTGGCTTTTATTTCTTCCTCTGTGGCTCAGATGGTAAAGAATCCACCTGCAGAGCAGGAGACCTGGGTTCGATCCCTGGGTCGGGAGAGATCTCCTGAAGGAGGGCATGGCAACCCACTCCAGTGTTCTTGCCTGGAGAATCCCATGGACAGAGGAGCCTGGAGGGCTACCGTCCATGGGGTCACAAAGAGTCGGACGTGACTGAGCGACTAAGCACAGCATTCGTCTTGTGTGCGTGTGTGCTAAGTCACTTCAGTCGTGTGAGGCTGTGTGTGACCCCATGGAAGGGAGCCCACCAGGCTCCTCTGTCCATGGGATTCTCCAGGCCAGAATCCTGGCATGGGTTGCCACTCCCTTCTCCAGGGGATCTTCCGGATCCAGGGATCGGACCCGCAGTTCTTAGGTCTCCTGCATTGGCAGGCGGGTCCTTTGACACTAGCGCCACTGGGAAGCCCCACTTGCCTCTTACCTCTGCCCTAAGGGAACTAGAGGTCACAGTGATTACAGCTGAGCCTCCGGGGGGCACGAAGACCATGGGGGAATGGAGGGTATGACCCCACACCCGAAGGGGCCGCGGCCATGGGGCTGGCAGGCGACTGCTAAGCAGGACCACGAGCCCACTGTCTCCAGATCTAAGTTTTTAGGAGACGTTGGAACCCACGTTTCTATTGATGTTTCCTAAAGTTGGAACATTGGCAAATGATTTAAAAAATTGTCAAACATCGCAGCCCAATCAAAACAGATCAGAGGGCCAGATTTAGGCCTCAGGCCGCCAGTTCGTTGACCTCAGACCCAGACCTCTTCAGGCCCTGCGTGTCTGCGGGCGGGAGCCCAGCCTTCTCCCCCGGCAGTGGGCAAAGGTCCGCGGCCCTGTGCTCCCCACTCTGAACTGTGAGACACTGAAATAATGCATTTTATTTATTTATTACTATTTAAAAAATTTATTTACTTTCGTTGAAGTATAGCTGCTGTGCAATATTACATAAGCTACAGGTGTATAATATAGTAAGGTCTTCACAGGGATTCACACTTTTTAAAGGCTATGCTCCATTTATAGTTATTATGAAGTATTGGCAATATTTCCTGTTGTGTAATACATCCCTGTAGCTTATGTTACACCTGAGAGTTTGTACTGCTCGATCCCCGACCACTGCATCGCCCCTCCCCACTCCCATCTCCCTACTGGTAACCATTAGTTCTCCGTATCTGTGAGTCTGCCTATTTTTTTTTGTTGTTGTTATATTCGTTATATTCCCAATTTGTTGTATTTTTAGATTCCACATATAAATGATATCACCCAGGGTTTGTGTTTCTCAGTCTGACTTATGAAATACTCCATTCTGAGGCATGTATGCTAAATGACTTCAGTCCTGTTCAACTCTTTGCGACCCGGTGGACTGTGGCCCGCCAGGCTCCTCTGTCCATGGGATTTTTCAGGCAAGAATACTGGAGTGGGTTGCCATCTCCTTCTCCAGGGGATCTTCCTGACACAGGGATCGAACCCGCGTCTCCGTGTCCCCTGCATGGCAGGCAGACTCTTCTTCGCTGAGCCATCGGGGAAAGCCCTTTGAGGCACATGTGTTTAAAGGATCTTCTGGAAGTCTGGTGTCTGTCTTTCCCATGGTTTCATAGGAGCTGCTTGAAATGGCAGATGTGCTCTGCAGTGACCGTTGGTGACCTCGAGCCAGGCCTGTCCCTTCCCTCTAGGCCCCAGTCTCACTGTCTGCAAAATGAAGGACTGACCCTCACCTAGAGACTTATCCAGATCAAACCTCTGTTGGACCAATTTTTTTGGTGGGGCGGGGGAGGAGAAGGAGTTTTTGTAACACGAAATTAAAATGCAACAAATCTCACTCATGGTTTTAGCCGAGTCCTTGAGGCTGCCCTGTCCAACAGAAATATAAGGTGAACCATGGATATAATTTAAAATTTTCTAATAGCATCACCTATTCAATGGACTTGGATTTGAGTAAACTCAAACTGAGTCAACTCAAACTCCTAGAGTTGGTGATGGACAGGGAAGCCTGGTCCATGGGGGTCACAAAGAGTCAGACTGAGTGACTAAACTGAACTGAATAACCACATTAAAAAATTAAAGAGTTGAAATCAATTTTAATAATATATTTTACTTAATGCAATATAAACATATTATCAGTTCAACATGTAATTAATATAGAAAATAAGATATTTTTTGTCATTTTACCTTGTTAATGAGCTATTTTACATTATTTTTCATACCGAGTTGTAGAGAGCCAGTGTGTGTTCCCTGCTTAGGACGCATCTCATGTGCTCGGTAGCCACATGTGACCAGCGGCTGTCATTTTGGAGAGCATGGCTTCGAGGCAAGATGTGCCAACTGTTTATCCCCCATTCCCATGTGAGATGCCAGGTCACCTAAGGGAGGGGAAAAGCAGTGCATATCCTCCCCTCCTCTGATGAGATTTTTCCTTCCCAATGAAAAACCGTCTTCACAGTGATGGGCAGACACACATGTTCAGTCTACCCAGCATGCACTGCTCTGCAACCCAGGCAGATGTCTGCTTCCACCATCGTCCATCAGCTCTGGGACCAGTTCTGGGAAGGCAAGCCCTGCAGAGGAGAGACGGAGTGTCCACTTCAGGGTGTTTAGCCTACCACCACCTCTAGCCTTGAGAGCCACTGGGAACCTCTCCCCCAGCCCTTACCTGTGAACCCTGAAGGAGCCAGAGGCAGCTGTGAGTGGGAGGAGAAGAAACTTCAGCTGGGGAACAGAGAAGACCCCCGCCACACTTCCTTCCCAAAAGCAGTCTCCCAGTCAGCAGCAACCCTGGATGGGAGTTCAGTTCAGTTCAGTTCAGTCGCTCAGTCCAGTCTGACTGCGACCCCATGGATTGTAGCACGCCAGGTTTCATGATCCATCACCAACTCCCAGAGCTTGCTCAAACTCATGTCCATCGAGTTGATGATGCCATCCAACCATCTCATCCTCTGTCATCCCCTTCTCCTCCTGCCTTCAATCTTTCCAGGCACCGGGGCCTTTTTCAAGGAGTCAGTTCTTCGAATCAGGTGGCCAAAGTATTGGAGTTTCAGCTTCAACATCAGTCCTTCCAATGAATATTCAGGACTGATCTCCTTTAGGATGGACTGGATAGGAGAGTGAACTTGAAACTGAAACAGAGTTTTCAAGTCCTTGATTGTTCCACAGCACGGGGTATTCTTTCCTGAACTAAGGCTACTTTTGTTTCTGAAAGTAATCAGAGGATTTGCTTTAAATATTTCAGCAAAGACAAAGTGTGTGTGTTGGCAGGGGGAGGGGTGGGGTGAGGAAATACGAATTGATAATGCAAGTAGGACTGTTGATAATTGTTGAAGCAAGGTGATTGGGTATATGGGGATTCATAATACCATTTTCCTTAGTTTTGGAGGTGTGTGAAAATTTCCAAAATACAATTTTTTAAAAAAGTATTTATTTATTTGGTTGTATTGGGTCTTAGTTGCGACTCGAGGGACCCGTTCATTGTGACTCACAGGCTCTGGACTTGCTGCACTTGGGCGTCATTGCCCTGAAGCATGTGGGATCTTAGTTCCCTGAGCAGGGATGGAAACCTGAGTCCCCTGCTTTGCAAGGCAGATTCTCAACCACTGGACCACCAGGGGAGTCCCTCCATAATATAAATTTTTAGAGGTGACCAGAGGACTTTTTGAAATTGGGAATGAACAGAATAGGCACAGAATCTACTGGAGAGTCATATGTGGGGTAGGATCAGAGCAGGTTTCAATGGGTGAAAAACGTGAGCCAGAATTGTAAAATAATAAAATTGTTTTCTGGGCGCATCTCATGAGGTCCACTTGTCCAGTGGGCTGGTGGAATTTATAAGTCCTTGCCCTCCAACCATTGCATTCCCCACTCCTGAGATTGTGCCTTCTGGCTGAGTCCCCGAGTGCTCACCCCAACAGACCTGGGTTCCCCAATTTTTTGGATGGTTTTGTGACACAGTAGTTCCTGTGTCAGACACTCAGATGGATGTTCCTGAAGTACAGAGGCCCTTGGGTCATGGAAAGACAACCTCTGTGAAGATATTGAGCACAGCAGGGACCATTAGTCACCAGGGAGCATTTGACATTTTGAAATGAACTCACGCTCTCCCATAAATAAGCTCAAACACCGAATCATGCCTGGAGCAGGGAGGTGGTGGTTAGAGGTCAGCTGAAGTGCTCTGGGACGCTTGATAAAATGACTAAATGTGTGTACAGCGAGCAGCCTGGTGCACAGAGGTCCCTCCGTTTGGGGCACCTGTCCCCGAAACCCACAGCCCGGTCCTGTGTGGACTTCTCTGCCTCTCTGAGAAAGAAGCCTTTTACTTAGTGTTTGACTTTTGTTGTTGAATGTTATAGCTAACACTCTGTGAAGACTTCCTGAATGTTAGGCCTTGTCCAATGCTTTGTGTGAATTATCTCATCTGCAGAGAAACACTGTGAGGAGGGGATTATCATTTCCCTGCTTCCCAGCAGGCACTATTGGTAAAGAACCCACAGTGCAGGAGATGTGAAAACCTCAAGTTCGATCCCTGGGTTGGGAAGACCCCCTGGAGGAGGGCATGGCAACCCACTCCAGGATTCTTGCCTGGAGAATCCCATGGACAGAGGAGCCTGGCGGGCTACAGTCCTTAGGGTCACCAAGAGTCGGACATGACTGAAGTGACTTTGCATGCACGCACATGCATAGATGACAAATAGGCACCCAGAGGTTTCTGGGGAGTGACTTGTCCCAGGGCAAAACGGGAGTGAATTGTGACCTCACAGCCCAGCAACCACTGTGGAAGCCCGCCTTCCAGGGAGCGTCAGGAAACCAGGCTCGTCACACAGACAAACCAAGATGTGCCGGATGCGTGGGAAGACTTGGGTGAGGCTCCCAGCCGAGGCTGTGGAAGAGTTCAGCCGCAGGGCGTTTCTTATGGGACATTCCAATACACGTCCGGCGCCGGGTGACCCCTGCCAGTCAGGGCTTCTTGGGTGACCTGGGAGAAGAATTAAGGATGAATTCATTGCTTTTTAAGATTGGCTATTTATTTGTGGCTGTGCCGGGTCTTCACTGCTGCGTGTGCCGTCCTCTACAGTGAGGCAGTGTAGGAGGGTAGCAGGGGCTTCTCTTGCTGTGGAGCCTGCACTCCAGGGAGCCCCAGCTCAGCCGGTGTTGCACGTGGGCTTAGCTGCCCCGGAGCATGTGGGATTTTTGGCAGGCGGGTTTTTAACCACGGGACCTCCAGGGAAGCCCTGAGTAAGAATGACTTGTGATGAGGTCAGATCTTTCAGAGTGGGAGAGGATGTTTTTCTGTGTAACCCTTCTCTCCTCCCAGCCCAGGTGGCCACACCCTTCGTTGGCTTAGCAAACCTTTCCTCCGGTGGCCCCGCAGAGTCCATCAGAGACATGAGCTGTTTTGTTTTTCACTCACTAAGTCGTGTCCGACTCTTGGTGACCCCAGGGACTGCAGCACGCCAGGCTTCCCTGTCCTTGACTATCTCCCAGAGTTTGCTCAAACTCAAGTCCACTGAGTCAGTGATGCCATCCAGCCATCTCATCCTCTGTCATCTCCTTCTCCTTTTGCCTTCAATTTTCCCAGCATCAGGGTCTTTCCCATTGAATCGCTCTTTGCATCAGGTGGCCAAAGTACTGGAGCTTCAACTTCAGCCTCAGTCCTTCCAAGAAATATTCAAGGTTGATTTCCTTTTGGATTGACTGGTTTGATCTCCTTGCTGTTCAAGAAATCCTCAATAGTCTTCTCCAGCACACCACAGTTCAAAAGCATTAATTCTTTAGCTATCAGCCTTCTTTATGGACCAACTCTCACATCCATGTATAGCTACTGGAAAAACCACAGCTTTGACTATAGGGACCTTTGTTGGCAAAGTGATGCTGTCTAGGTTTGTCATCGCTTTTTTTCCAAGGGGCACTTGGCTTTTAATTTCATGGCTTCAGTAACCATCCTCAGTGAATCTGGAGCCCAAGAACATAAGGTCTGATATGTGAACTAAGAATGTCTAACACTTTTTGAGTTTACAAAATGTTTCTAATACCATCTTGCCTCTCTCTCCATGATATAGCCCTTCAGACCCTCTAGAGAGACTAGGAAGCATAAGCCTGTGGTGGCCAGAACTCCTGCCTGGCAGCAGAGCCAGGACTCAAACCACAAATTCAAAAACCAGATTTTCCAGTTGAAAGAAGAAGAAAAACGAATGGGAAAGGAGATACCAGACTGATGGGATTTTGCACAACCACCCTGTGTGTCTTCAGGATTTCTGGTCAAGCATCCCCCTTCTGTCCCTCCTCCCAGGCCTTCTTGCTGATGAGTGCACAAAACCCTTTATCGTCAGTCACTTTGGAAAATGAGGGCAGCGTGAGAGCTGGATTCATCAGACTGTGCAAGCATCCATCTGGATGAGCAGGCTTCCAGGTCCAGATTTCAATAAAGGCAGACAATGCCCAGCTGGATGATGATTTAGAACTAATTAAACTGGAATTTTCTTGGAATACTTAGATCCATCACAGGAACACAGAATTTATTGCGGCCTCTTTCCTTAGAGGCTGAGGAAGATTTAAGTGGGGAGGTAGGTGGAGTGGGGACGGGTTGTAACTTGCCAGCCACAAGATTATCTTGGCTCCCAGCAGAAGCCGGGGGCAGAGAGTAGTCCCCTTCCGAGAGGCAGGAAGCCCTGTCTTCTCCTTCCTGGTTTCTTGGAGCTTTTGGTTCTTTAGCCTTTCTTCTCCTCCTCTGCTGTGTCTCCAGGGCCTCTGCCCGTCCCCTGACCCCTACCAGCCTGCTTGGAAACTTGGCTGTCCTCACTCAGGGGCCTGCTTTCCTGTTGATCAGGACCTTCAGTGCGAACCTCCAAGTCTTCCTTCGCCAACTTGCTGATGAGGACGCGGAAAAGAGGAATGCCCTTTTCTAAGGTCACACAGAGCAGGATGTAAGCCTGGATTGTCTGAGCCCAGAGTCTTTCCACTCCAGTCACCCACCCTCCCTAACTCTCCTGCCAGTGGTGTCTTTTTAAGATTCACCTGTCAGTGAGGAATTGTTAGATCTTTATTCACAAATATATATCTCCCCAACCGAACTCTAAGCTCTTTAAATCAGATCAACGTAATATAAAACAAATAAAACATGGCAAGCAGGCAAAACCCCCCAAACCAGAAAGTATATCTTATTCCTGGGCAGGACCTTTTCCTTAAATCTCCTAATTCCTGCTATTCCCTTGCACCCACCCCTCCCCTAACGGTTAGGGTGGGGTCTGGGCTGAGGTTTCAGTTTCCAGTAACTCCTCATAGGTGCCTCATGTGGACTTGCTCATCGAGAGCTCCCCATAACTTGGGGTTGCTCACTTGTGGATATAAATTAGTGCTACTCAGAGAATAAAATCCAGTTGATGTGTTTCATCCATTAATTATCCTGAATGCTCACATTGTCCCATATTTGGCCATTTGGAGTTCTACTTGGCTCCTGAGTCTTTGCAGCTTCTTTTCCAGCCAGTATGACAAGATATAGCATCACTGACTCAATAGACATGAATCTGAGCAAACTCTGGGAGATAGTGGAGGACGGAGGGGCCTGGTGTGTTACGGTCTATGGGGTCGCAAACACTTGGAAACAACTTAGCAAATGAACAACAACGACAAATAGTTAATACATATTATGCTCCTTTTATTTTCTCCTTTTTACTTTTAAAGTCCAATATTTTACTAGACTATGTCTTGGTATTGGTTATTTGGGGTCACTTAAGTGGTTATCCTTTTAATTCCTTTCAGACTTCTCCAAAATTTTTGGGAGAAATATGTTACCATCTCCTAACTGTAGTTACAATTTTGGATTTGCCTTTTTTTTTTTAACTTGTCAAATTTTCTTTCTACATGTTGAGGCTATTTTATCATATACATGCAAATTTAGATTTGTTACTGATAGATCTTTCTTGTGAGTCAACCTTTTTATTATTATGAAACACTGGGTCACTTCCAGTAATACTTCTTGATTTTAAATGTTTTTTCTGATATTAATATGGGTACTCTGTCTTTAGATTTTTTTATTGCTTTATCTTTTATAGTACTTTAACTTTTAACCTTTCTGTATCTTTTATTTTAGGTGTGCTTCTTATTAGCAGCTTTTAACTGGGTTTTGTTTTTATCAAGTCAAACTACCTTTTAATTGGAGCATTTAGTCCATTTCCATTTAATATAATTACTAATTCACTTGGGCTTAAATGTTATTATTTGCTCTTGCTTTGTCCCAATTAGCCCATGTTTCTTTTTACTTTCTTGCCTTCTTTAGGTTTTTTTTTAAATTATTTTTTTTTTTTGTTCCTTTCTTAGTTTGGTAGTTATAGTTCTTTAAAAAATATGTGGTTTTTAGTGGTCAAACTTAGAGATTACAATACTTCTTTTGCGTTATCAAATTCTAAAAGAATTTAGCACTTTTACCTTTTTAAGACAATATGCATACCTTAGAAAAACCTTAATTCCAGTTATTATTTTTCTGACTATTTTTATGGATCCCTGCCCTGCAGTCTGTTCTGTGCTGTGCAAGTTGCTTCAGTTCTGTCCCACTCTGTGTGACCCCGTGGACTGGAGCCCACCAGTCTCCTCTGTCCATGGGATTCTCCAGGCGAGAATACTGGAGTGGGTTGCCGTGCCCTCCTCCAGGGGATCCCCCCAACACAGGGATCGAACCCGGGTCTCCTGCACTGCAGGCAGTTTCTTTACTGTCTGAGCCACCAGGATGGCCCGCCCAACAGCCTGTGAGCTTTGAAAAGCTATGTTCAGCCTCTCATCTGCTCTCTGTGGATTAGCAGATCCACCCAGGCTCTGGACGCCTCTCACCCGCATGCGTTTCTGGTCTCCACTCTCATTTTTCCACTCTCATGTTAGCGCTCTGATGTCGTCTTTGATTTTTCTATCTAATCCTGCTTTTCTAGTTGTCCTTGATGAAACAACTGGTCTGATTTACTTATTTTGTCATTAACGGCCGTGGAGACTGTTAACTATACTGTACTCAGAGAAGACCCACGGGGCAAGTATGCGGGCAGGTGTTGCCTATAGAGAGGGGGGCACGGCAGCCCCCCCCAGGATTCTTGCCTGGAGAATCCCACGGACAGAGGAGCCTGGCGGGCCACAGTCCACGGGGTCACACAGAGTCGGACACGACGGGTTGACTCAGCACAGCACCCTGGCTGCAGAGCAGCTCTGAACACCTGTGTGTCTGGGAAAGGTGACTCACAGACCCAGCAGGGGCGCTGTTCCGGGGCGGGGGTGTGTGTCTGCCGGCCCCGGGAGCTGCACGTAGCGCTTATCTCCCTGAATAAACACAATCCAAAAGGGCACCCGAGGTGGCCGGCAGATTTGGGCTCAGAGCCCAGGGCCCGGTGCCACGGGGGCCTCCCCGGCCTCTACAGGTCAGTACGAAAATAGACTCTTTGTTCCACTTTCACAAAGATGGAAACAGCAAGCGCTCACTGCATGTTCAAAGACCTGGGCCAAGGGTCAGAGTCAGGCCGTCCTTGCCGGGGCTGAGGCAAGGTGAGAGGCCATTCCTGGAGCTCCGGCATCATCTTCTCGGGGCTGAATGAAGCTGGGGGCTCTGCAGGACTCTCACTGGCAAGGGCACAGCTCGGGTCTGACTCCACACCTCACACAAAGCCATTTCTTGGTGGTGTGAACTGAGTCTGTGCCTGCTAAGTCACTTCAACCGTGTCCAAATCTTTGCGACCCTATGGACTGAAGCCCGCCAGGCTCCACTGTCCGTGGGATTTCCCAGGTAAGAATACCGGAGCGGGTGGCCATGCCCTCCTCCAGGGCATCTTCCAGACCCAGGGATCGAAGCTGTGTCTCTTCCATCTGCCTTGCCAGGTGAGTTCTTTACTACTAGCACCACCTGGGAAGCCCACGGACTGAATGGTGTCCCCCCCATTTGTTGGCTTTAGCCAACAAATGCACTTGGGGTGACACCCTCTCTTGGTTGATGGGAAGGTAATGCTGAGAGCCTCTGTCCTCCTGGGAAACACCCCCACCCCTACCTGGTCCCGGGGTCTCGTGCTCCTTCCCTCTCTTTGTGTCTGGGTTTGTTTGCCAAGGCTTATTTCATCTTCCTTTACCAACCACCCCCGTCCCAGTGAGGAGACTCTAGCAAGTTCTTGTCTCAGGGGCCGAGAGCGCCGATCGCTGGAGTTTGCGCGCCCAGGGGACCTGGCCCCCGAGATCCTGGCTGTGCGGGTAGCACCAGCAGGATCGCTGGTTGGATTTTCCCCTGGGGTCCCCACACCGCAGGGGCAGTGACATAGCTGTCACCCCTGTGCGACTGGATTTCTTGTTTCGCTCTTGTGCACACCAGGACTCTTGGGAAGTCTGAGAACGACCCGAACCAAGCTGTGGCCCTGGCTCTCCCTGGCCCTGACAACCACACCCGACTGGGTAACCCTTAACCCAGCAGCGGGGGAGGCGGGGGAGCCTTTGAGGTTTCAGTTCCCAGGGCGGAGTGAAGGCGCTGGCTTCACCCCTGGGTGGTGACCTCACCTGCCTGCAACTGCTCTCCGGAGATTGTGAGTGTTCAAATCGCCTCACACATGCTTCATTTGGCAACAGCACATACACAAAACTCACTCACTTTTTACTCATTAACCACGAAGTGCTAGAAACTAAGATTTCAGGCCCGAGTAACGGTGATGGCAATAAACAGCCCCTGCTTAAACTGAGCTCCCAGGAAACACACAGGTGATCACATACCCCCTGCAGGTTCATTCTCTTGCTTGGTCCTAAACCCTAAGAGACTGTTCTGGAATTCTCCCTGCATAAACCCTTGCTTTAGGTAATTCTGGGTATTTGATTCAAATGCCAAAGTGGTCATTTTAAATTCTGAGTCAGGTACAAACTTCTTTCAAACAAATGAAACCAAAAGTCTCATGCTCCCCCAGGACTGATTTAAATGATTTTGCTTATAATATTACTTAAATAAGTCTGGATACAGAATTATGTAAACTCTGTATGCTTAATAGCTCTTACATGACGCTCAAACCCAAGCCAGCATGCAAATGAAATACAGAAAGTCCCTATGAGGCTATCGCTGAAATTCTTCTTAGCTCACTTCTTTTTTTTTAAGTCTTTGAGTTTGTAACAGTATTACTTCTGTTTTAAGTTTTGGTTTTTGGACCTTGGGATCTTAGCTCCCCAACCAGGGATCGAACCTGTACCCCCTGCACTGGAAGGTGAAGTCTTCACTGCACACCTTTCCCTTGGGCTAGGATGCCATGATGTTCATGAGGAAAAGCCTCTCTGTTCTTTTTAGAAATAGTAATTGGCCCTGAAGTCTCCAGAAATATTTAGCCATGAGATAATCTTTCTTGTGACATGGAACATGTTGACATTAATTTCTAAGATTTTCATCCAGATGAAAGTCAAAATTCTCATAGTGGGGGTCATGGAAACCCCTGAATGGGGTTGGTGCCTCTTGGGTCGTTTGCAGACCCCAGTTTGAACACTCCTGGATTTGAGGATCTGGCTACCATGTGATAAACTCTCTTGCTACAGTCCTCAGCTACTCTCGAGTCCTGGGGGACCCGGCTTCCCCTAAGGTGCGGGCCTGGCTTGTTTTTGTTTTGCCTTCCTTGGCTGGAGCCAGACGGTTTGCACATCTGAAATTCAACCAAAGCACAAATGGCGCTTAACCATCTGGGGGGGGGGACTGGCTCCCGCTGGCTCCGCTCCCCTGGGCCCCCAGCGGTCGCTGGAGGGTCCCCAGGTCTCTGGGAGGGGCTTCCGCCACCCGACTGACCCTGCCGGGGGGTGGGTGGCTGAAGGTGGGGGGCTGGCTGCTCACTGTGCCTCCCCCAGGGGGAAAAAATAGCACTTCAGTCCCTGAAAAAAAAAAGCAACAAAAACCCAGCGACTCACACAGACCAGAATAGCAACTGGAGACGGATTTAAAAACAGAAACACCTGCCTCCGAATTGTGACAGGAAATGAGATTTCAGAAATGCCACGGCCGGGTTGTGGGGGGCGGGGGTGGGCGGCGGCCCCTCCCTTGCGTCTCCCCTGCTTTGGGCGGCCGTTTCCCCGGGGAAAGCGGTGCCCACCCAGGCTGGCCAGCAGCGGATCCAGCCAGGCTGGCCCCCGGGGAGACTCCCGGCTCCAGGAGGGTAACAGGGTGCTGGAGGGAAGGGGCCGTGTGGCCCTGAGACCACCCCGACCGACCTGCCCTCGGGGGCCTGGGCAGCTCCTGGCAGGCTCTCTTGACGGGATGCCTCGTTGGGGGCATCCACAGGCTTTGGGGGGAAGTGGAGAGGTGCTATATTCAGTCTGGGGTCTCCAAAGTGGCGTACATGCACCCCAGAGGGCGTGGAAGATGATTTATGGGGTGGAGGAAAGAAAAGAACAGCCCCTCTATTTGGACTGATGGTTTACTTCAAAAGCAAAAGAGAAAGCTTGGCAACAGTAGGAAGGCTGCGTGTTGATGAACTCTGGCCTCCCGGGTTGTCGTGGGGGTGCAGGGAGGGGGTTCTGGAGGAGGGAGGAGGGAGGAGGGGGCCCCATGTGGGGAGGGGTATCTCAGCACACTGTAACTTACATGTGTCCACACGGGAGCTGAGAGATTCTGTGATTTCTTTTGCAGTAAACAAACTCTCATGAAAATAACAAGTGGCCTCTTTCCGGGTAGCTCAGCTGGTGAAGAATCCGCCTGTAATGGAGGAGACCCCAGTTCGATTCCTGGGTCGGAAAGTTCCCCTGGAGAAGGGATAGGCTACCCACTCCAGTATTCTTGGGCTTCCCTGGTGGCTCAGATGGTAAAGAATCCGCCTGCAATGCAGGAGACCCTGATTGGATCCCTGGGTTGGGAAGATCCCCTGGAGGAGGGCATGGAGACCCACTCCAGTCTTATTGCCTGGAGAATCCCCATGGACAGAGGAGCTATAGTCCATGGGGTCCCAAAGACTCAGACATGACTGAGCGACTAAGCACGTTAAATCATTGTTGAAAGGAATCTTGGAGTGGAGCTGACGCTAACATGGAAATCACAGGGAACAGCTCCGGGTGGCAGAGCTGAGTTGACCCGTCCCCAAGCGCTGGTAGGAGTTCATGGTCAGCCACATGCTTTAAGCAGATCTGACCAAGAGCTGGACAAAACTGAAATTATCCAGAAGACTTTACATCCATAACGGTTCATGGTGAAAGTTGCCGGCAGTGTATATTGCGTCACGAGATACTGTTAATTTCAGCTGTATCTCATCCTTCATAATCTTTTTTGGATGCTTTACTTTGTACATAATATGATAGAATAGTACCTCACCATCATTGATAAAATAAGGCAATCAGAGCTTGTAAACAGCTTTTTGCCCCCAGGGAAGAGTGGGTCACGCAGGAGTTTGAGGACAGCTGACTTCAGACTTCACGAGCCTCAGAGTCACCGGGAGGCTTGTAACGACAAAGACCCCAGAGGGTCTGGTTGGGGAGATCTGGGGTGGGATGTGAGAATTCGCAGGTTCCCAGGTGACGCCGCTGGCCTGGGGCCCTCTGTTCTGTGGAAATGGCCACAGCCTGAGGGGACATACTCTGAAGGCCCCCGCTGCCTGTCACCTTCCTCGCAGTGAAGACAAGTGTCCCCCCGAAGACCAGCGGCACCCCTGTCCCCCTGCCACGCCCCCCACTGCCCAAATGTCCCCCTCAGAGGTGGATCCCCTCATCTGAGGTTTTGCAACTGCCTCTACAAAGGGCTTCCCAGGTGGTGCAGCGGTAAATAATTCTCTGCCAATGCAGGAGATGCGGGTTCAACCCCTGGGTCAGGGAGTTCTCCTGGAGGAGGAAATGGCAACCCACTCCAGTATTCTTGCCTGGAGAATCCCATGGACAGAGGAGCCTGGTGGGCTGCTGTCTTATGGGGTCGCAGAGAGTTGGACACGACTGAACAATCGAGCACACCCTAGAAGGGGAGGACCTGGGCAAGAAGAGTGGGGGAGGACCCTCCGGCTGCCTGGGAGGACTGCCCGGCTGCCTGGGGCCGCGGGGGGCAGGGCCCTGTAGCCCACCTACTGGCCTCACCTCGAGGACCCGGCCCGGGTCACAGGGGCTTCGATGTCAGAGAGATGTGATGGGTTCTGTGAGGCCTCGTACTAGCTTTTGACCTCACATCTTCAATAAGTTAATGTATGTGCAACAGGACTCAAACATCGTAGGATACATCCTTCTTGCAAGGGTGGGTCTCGCTGGCTGAAGGCTCTTGTGGCCGGTCTTGACTTGCTGAGCTGATCTGTGAGGAGGGGCCAGGGCAGAGGCGGGGGTGCGGGGGGGGGGGGGTGGGAAGCTGGGGGAGGGGGGGAGGGGGGGGCGGCCAGCAAGGGGGAGGGTGGAGGGAGCTGGGAGGAGGGGCCAGGGGGCGGGCTGCTCGCTGCTCCATATCCCCTCCACACCCTTAGGTAGCACTAGGGTCAAGGACAGGAGGCTGGTCCTGCACCCGCATCCGTGGCTGGCCCAGCGTGGAGCCCTCCCGGCCCTCTGCCCCGCGCCTGCCCCCTCCCACTCATAGTCACATCCAGTTTTCTTTTCTTTTTATTCCCCCACACCATTTCTGTCTGCTTGGAAGTCAGAAGCAGTAACACATCCAGGGCAGGATTCCTGGCACAGGCTGGGCAGTCAAGAGTCAGGGTCTTTGACACTGGACCCCAATCACGCCATGTGCTTGTGAGGGAAGGTCTGCTGTGCGGTCACTTTTCTGCACCCGTCTGCACGGGCTGCCAGGGAGAAGTGTTAACATCCCAGCCGCAGGTACCCAGGCTGGAGGGAAGGGAACAGGCTGCCCTGGGCTCCTGCCCAGCCCCGGCACACCTGTGCAGGTGCTGCCCTGCTTGGGTGAGGGGGTGGGGGGCTGAGAGGGATGGGGGCATGGGGACCCAGGGATCCTTCCTTCCCCAGCCCTCTTCCTCTTGGGGCCTGAACTTCAGGGTGGATTATGGAGCCTCCTTGACCTGCACGCTTGGTGCCCAGAACAGGCCGGTGTAGAGACAGCCAGTGAGACCGGGGTCCAGATCCTCGGGCCCCACGCTGAGCCTCAGTTTCTTGATCTGTGAAATGGTGTGATGACGGTGCCTAGTGCAGGCGGCCACGAGGATGAAGCGAATGTATGTGAAGTGCCGGGTCTTTCGACTGCTCCCTTGAATCCTTATTATGTGCTGATCCAAAATAACTAAATTTAAAAAATTTCCTGTGGGTCATGCCACTGAAAGCTAATCATGGAGACTCTTATCCTGGCGTTCCTGGGGTATCTGAAAGTAAGAGGTATTAACTCATTCACTCCTCCAGGCACAAATCAACATTGAGTGCTGATTGCATGTCAGGCAATGAAATAGGAAACATATAAGAAGAAAACGCAGTGAAAGGGATAGACGGCAGACAGACAGGTCTGGGGGCTCCCGTGGGCCTCCCTGGAGACTGTGGTGCTTGGTGGGGTGGGGTCGAGGCAGGCAGCGGGCCCCGTAGGTAGATGGAAGCCCCCAGGCCACAGAAGAGCCACAGAGGGGCCCAAGTGAGAGGCAGGCTGAGGCTGGAGGCTGTACCCAAGGAGGCTGGAATGGCACCTCCTTGCTCTGGGTCAGGGCGAGGCTGCCAGTCTGCAACGCATCCCTCCTCAAGTCACCCTGGAAACTGGGTCAGGACTATGGACTCTGACCTGGATACAAACCGGGCGCCCCTGCTCTGCCTGGGGAAAGTGAGTTTAGTGCTCTGGGTCTCAGCTTTTCCATCTGTAAAATGGTGGTAATTACATCTCATTGTTCATTCCACTTAGGAGAACCAGATGGGATTGTAAGAGGAAGCGCTTGCAGGACGATGGCATCTGATAGTTCGTGTCTACCAAGTGGCAGGTCAAAGTGTCAGCCCACAGCAGTGCTCTCCGATGGATGTATATATTTTTAAAATCAGTAACAAAAGCCCTCAAATGTAAAAGTACCATGGAGCAACCTGACCTTTCAGCCTCCTCGTGGTGGGGCACGGAGCCTACAGGTGGATGTGGGGAGAGGAAAAAACCCTAAATATCTGTGCAGCTGTGTGCCAGAGACGGGAACAGTCGGCTCCCCCTCGGTGGCCAGCCAACCTCGGCATCAAAACCACAGCTCCCCGTAGCTCCAGCAGTGATCAAGATGCAGGGCTTGCTCAGACAGCCTGGTGGGCAGCCGCCTCCTTCTAGATGGGCCCGGGGGGGCTGCACTAGGACAGACTGCAGACGGCAGTGGTCTGTTCACACCACCCCCTTCCTTGCCCGAGGCACTCAGGGGTCTCCTGCTCACTACTCGCCCCTCTAACGCCCCAATCCTTTCTGCAGAGCCTTGACCCACAAAGCACGGCCCTGACCGGGGGATACCTTAGAGCAAAGGCTGGCTCTATTTTTTGCATGCTTGTGAACTAAGAATGGTTTTCACACTTTTAACAGTGTAAAACGCTTCTCAAAAGAATAACGTTCTCTGACATGTGATAATCATATGAAACTCAAACATCAGTGTCCAGAAATAGTAATTTGTTCATTTGTTCTGTAGTCTGCAGCTGCTTTCCATGCTACTGTGGCAGAGTGGAAAAGTTGTGGCCAAGACTGTGTGGCCTGCAAAACCTAAAATATTTATACTCCGGCCCTTTCACAGAAAGTGTTTGATGATACCTGAGACCCCTTCCTTCTGGGAGCATTTGCACTTTAATTCACACTCATGCCTTAAGCAAAAGAAACGAAGCTCTAATGGTGGAATTTAGGCATCTATCTCTGACAAGTGGCTTCCTGTGACTGAACTTTCCAGGGGAGGGTGTGTCAGGGGGATTAGAGCCAGGTGCAAAGAGTCAGACACGGCTGAGAGATTAACACTTCCACACAACAAAAAGGAAGAGGCAGCAGGGTGTCAGATAGAAGGAAGAGGCAGCACATGTCAGATAGAAGACTGGACTTTCTAATTCCAGCTTCAGCTAATTCATAATTATGTGATTTTGAGCAAAAAGGCTTTTCACGTTCTGGTGCTTTTCTCATCCATCTAAGATCTGCCCTCTCCACCTGTGAAATGTTTTGAGAGCGTCACTCAGATGTGAAAATTGGCTAGTTCCAGTGCATCCTGAGAAGGTACATTGCTTCCCTCCAAGGCAAGGAGAGTGAAGGTGTGTGCAGGTGTTGTTGTTAAGTTGCTAAGTCATGCCTGATTCTTTTGCGACCCCTTGAGTTATAGCCCACCAGGCTCCTCCGTCCATGATATTTCCCAGACAAAAATACTGAAGCGGGTTGCCATTTCCTCCTCCAGGGTGATCTTCCCAGCCCAGGGACTGAACCTGCGTCTCCTGCATTGCAGGCAGATTGCGCACAGTTGTAACCACCCTATTCTCACTCCCGACTGAGACCCTTGGTTTGACGACAAGGCTGTTGTATATCCTTGGCATCTGTACAGCTGGCCTTGTAGCCATTCCTGGAAGGTCCTCAACGTGTGTATTTGCCATTTTGCAGGGGCACAGATCTGAGTTACTTACTTGCTATGGAGTGAATCTAGTGGACCGTCCGGCGACCCAGTTCAGGATGGCCTACTATTCTCTTGTTATAACAGACAGAGTAATAAAGTGATTAAAACCTGTTCTTTGTAAATAAGTGTTCTGTATTCATGACACTGGCCCTCTCAAAAGTCTCAGGAGAGATTAGTCATGAGGAACATGTGTCTCCAGTAAACTGCAACCAGGAGACTGGCCTGTGACAGCCATCTCTAGAAGCTGTCCAATATGTCTTGAAGAACAGCCCCAGGAAGTGATTTCCTGTTATGGTTGTCATAGTTTCTGGTTCCCAGAAACAGCTGATTCCAATGGCACCCAGTGACCACATGTCACCTGAGGGGACCTGAGGCCAGGAGTGGGTGATGGTCACATTTTCCTTGGACACCAAAGGGGGGTGCAGTCTGACTTGCAACCACACGCTGCAATGACCCCAGAGCCTGTGGCGGCATTTGCACTGGTTTATTTCCATTCTACCCAGTGAACATGTGTGCTCTTAAAAATGCAGGCCACACCCGAGTCTGTGCCAGAGACAGTTGCAACAAATTGCATCACCTGGATTTTTTGGTTTGGAATAGTTAGCCCATGTTGGCAGGGCCCGTTGGTGAGTTGTGTGCTAATTTGAAGCCTTCCTACTCCTTTTCCCATTGTGCCAAGAGTACACAAGGCTACCCAGAAGGAAGGAATTCAATCAGCATCAGAAGAATGCCCTGAAGTCCTGCTTCCTGAATTCTAGGGGAGACCCGGGCGGGAGGGGAAGACCCAGATAGCAGGACATGGTTTGTTTTCTGTGACTTTCTCCCAGGCCAAAAGCCGGGTCCAGCTGACACACGTTAGTGGGAGGGCTGTGGGCACGGGGAGGGGGTGGAGGCACTCTTTCTAGGACTCATCCTGCCCAGAGTTTTCAGCTGCCACCTGCACATCCCCGTCCATCTGCATGGCCTTGTCCAATGGGCCCCGGGAGCATGGCTGCAGGTGAGACCTGTCACCCCGTCCTCTTACCAGAACCCCCAGCCTGAGTCAGAAACCTGATCAAACCGAGCTGCTTTCTCTATCTGATCCTCCATCGGGATCCCTGGTGGCTCAGATGGTAAAGAATCTGCCTGCGATAGAGGAGACCCAGGTTCGATCCCTGGGTGGGGAAGATCCCCTGAAGAAGGAAATAGCAACCCCCTCCAGTGTTCTTGCCCAGAGAATCCCCTGGACAGAGGAGCCTGGTGGGCTACGGTCCATAGTGTCGCAAAGAGTTGGACACGACTGAAGCGACTAACACTTGCACTTTTTAAAAAAAAAATTAATTTATTTTAATTGGAGGCTAATTACTTTACAATATTGTAGTGGTGTTTGCCCACTGACTTGAATCAGCCACGGGTGTACCTGTGTCCGCCATCCTGAGCACCCCTCCCACCTCCCTCCCCACCCCATCCCTCAGGGTTGTCCCAGTGAGCCGGCTTTGAGTGCCCTGTTTTATGCATCGAACTTGGACTGGTCATCTATTTCACGTATGGTAATACACACGTTTCAATGCTATTCTCTCACATCATCCCACCCTCGCCTTCTCCCACAGAGTCCAAAAGTCTGTTCTTTACATCTGTGTCTCTTTTGTTGTCTTGCATACAGGGTTATTGTTACCTTCTTTCTAAATTCCATATATATGCGCTAATATACTATATTGGTGATTTTCTTTCTGACTTACTTCACTCTGTATAATGGGCTCCAGTTTCATCCACCTCCTTAGAACTGATTCAAACGCATTCTTTTTAATAGCTGAGTAATATTCCATGGTGTATATGTACCACAGCTTTCTTATCCATTTGTCTGCTGATGGACATCTAGGTTGCTTCCACATCCTGGCTGTTGTAAACAGCGCTGTGATGAACACTGGGGTGCACGTAACAGTTGCACTTTCTTTCCATCAAGTATCTGCACTTTGGTGCTGAAGGTCAGCTTTTTCTCTGACGTCTCTGCCTGGGGAGTCTCAGAATGGATACATTTTTCCTCTCCTCGTGGCCTCCCCCTTTTGTGAAATGGCTGTGAGTCCTGTTCCGCACTTACGCAGGGCTTGGGCTGGGCAAGCTCCCTGCATGCTGACAGCTCCACGTGCCCAGCCCCCTGCATTGCTTCATTTTGGGGGCAGAGGACCCCACCCAGCCTGCCCCCCAGCTCTGAACAGTGCCATCCTCAGGCCTGTCCTGCCACATCTAGGCAGGATGGGGGGTCCCCTCCAGGCCCTAGTAGGCCTCCAGGATGTCAAAAGCACAGGGTCTCTTGTGGGATGGTGGGAGGGCCGTGATGTAGGATGGAGTCCGCCCTGAGCCTCCATTTCCTTCTCCAGGGGATCTTCCCCACCCAGGGATCGAACCTGGGTCTCCTCTATTGCTTGAACCCGCCTAGGGGGCCAGCCCAAGCCTGCAGGTGACAGGACGGCATGTGTGACCCGCCCCATCCCCGCAGGGCTCAGTGACGTGGAGTGACGGATGTCCGGATATCCAGGAGAGTCTATTTCTATGAACACGGCAGGACGGACAGGTACTTTTTTAAATGAAGAAAACATTTCCCACCCAGGGGCTCTGTTTTACCATAATTAATATAAGCTGTGAATCCAGAGAGCATTTGAATGCTGCAAACATCCCGAGGAGAGGAAGGCTCTGGGTTGGCATCATGTGAGGTTGTTTGTTCCAACCAAATGTGCCTCCTGGTCTCGGGTTCCCCAAGCTTTGCTTCTGGCCTTGGAGCCTCCAGCTCTCCAGTTCTGGAACCTCACTGAGACTCATTTCCTTCTCCTCTGCAGAACCAGGTCTCCACCCTGCCTCTGGGACCGGCAGAAGGGTCAGAGATAATACATGAGGAACTCGTTCTGGAATGAATGGAAAGAAAGTGAGGCGTTGAGTGAGGTGCCAGAAGGCCCGGGTGTGCAGACCATGGAGCAGGAAGCCTCTCTCCCTGCTTCCTCCGTGTCCCCCGGCTGTTCGGTCAGGGTTTTCCCCATCTGTGTCATCTTTCCTGGTCAAAATGTGTTGTTTGTCACAAACAAGCAGAACTTCTTGTTCCTGTTTTACCTGTGCAGCCTCAGACGCTCTCAAGAATCAAGAACCTGGCCCTGGGGAAGTCCAGGCGCTGGTTCAAATGAGGAAAGGGGTTCCCAGAGGCCCAAGAGAGGTGGCCAGCAATCATTCATTTCTCTCATGATGCAGCTTTGCACACGGTACGAGTGTGAAGTGATTGTAAAGACCCGGATCCCACCCGCCTCAAATGAAGGTATGTGATACATGATAAACAGCTTCCAGGCTCATCGATTTTACTCTTGGAAGTGTATGCGAGAAGTTTAGTAATTTAAGATACTTTAATATCAAATATCTGGAGAAGGGAATGGCAACCCACTCCCGTATTCTTGCCTGGAAAATCCCACGGTCAGAGGAGTCTGGTGGGGCTACAGTCTATGGCGTCGCAAAGAGTGGGACACGACTGAGCAACTGAGCCTCAGTTATCAAATAAAGATGTTTGTAAAATGCAGATTGTTCACGGATCAAGAGTAAACACACAGCTTCAGGAAGGTTTCAGACTTGCGGTTTAACAAGGCTGGTGCGGGAGAGGATATGTAACACCCCCACCCTCGGGGAACACCTCCATTCCACGGCCTCCAGGCAGCCTCACCTGGCCCACCCCATACCCACTGAATCGGGACCTTAAGGGGCAGGTGTGTCTCAAAGGGCTCCCAGGCGGCTCTAAAGTTCAGATAGAATTAGCAATGCCGGCTCAAGGGTGTTTGTTCTTAGGTGGAAAGGTCTGGAAGGTACTCCCTCAGGGGTGGTTTCTGGTCTCTTTGTAGATGCGCTAGTGGTTTCTTCAAGATCTCAGTGATACACTGACAAGTCTACTGGGGAGCTTTGCTGGATCAAACCGGTGTGAACATCACACCCTGGAGGGTGAGGATGTCCTGGGGGGTCAGCTGCAGATGGCCTCGAAACTGCACAGTGTGCACGAGACGCTGGGTACAGATCTGCCGAAGAGCACCCAGGTCTCATGATTGGGTGGCTTTTTCCATCTTTTGATAATGGGGAGCGAGTGATCTAAGGATAACTGTCAAAACCCTGGTAAAGGTAAGACAGCATCTCCCAAACTAACCCCCTACCTTCCCCACCGAGGCCTGGAGGTGATGCTTCCTTCACGGGACCAGGGACGGATGGGAAAACCACAGAAAAATGAGATTCCCCAGAGAGGTGCAGGTCTTAAGTTTTCAAAAAAAAAATTCTTGGCACCCAGAACATGGATTCTTAGGCAGGCAGCTTAGCTCTTCATTGTTTGTTCCACAAAGAACACAGTGTCTTTCATCAGATGGATTTCTGAGGCAGCTTTCTGACGAAGCTGCCAGGTTGATGGACAGCATGTCCTCGGTGGTGAGGGCGGTCCAGGGCGATCTGGTTAGCTCTCAAGCCAGCCCTTGGGGAACAGTCGCCTGGGACCTGGTGCAGAGAGGCCTCCAGAGGACCGGGAAAGGCTGAGACAGCCCTGTAAGAAGGGGGCCTGGGGCTCAGGGAGGCTGACGACTGTGGCGTCTCAATTAGAATGGCAGCTGCCGGAGGGCAAGGGCGCAGAACAAAGAGGGATGAAGACGGCGGGCGTCAGAGTCCCACCAACCTGGGCTGAATGCCGGTTCTGGCCCTGGCCGTGTGACCTTGGCAAGTACACCCATCTGAGGGGGGCTTCTCTGTAAGGGGGGGGGGGGCTTCTTCCTCGACAGAGTCTAAGGATTAAATGCAACTTCTATAAAATGGGGCTTCCCTGGGAGCTCAGACAGTAAAGAATCTGCCTGCAGTGCGGGAGATCTGGGTTCAATCCCCAGGTTGGGAAGATCCCCTGGAGGAGGGAATGGCAACCCACTCCAGTATTCTGGCCTGGGACATTTGGTAGCATGCTTACCCTAAGGAACTCAATGGGTATTTTAGCCATTTTAAAATGTTTTTTTCGTCACTTGCCCATAGAATGTCTAGTAAGTCAACATGCTCAAGTTGACTGGCTAAATGAGGGCTTGGTTGAATGTTTATTTAATAAACTCAAATATTTTTCTAAAGTAGTGGTTCTCACTTTGCTATACGCCTGAAAATAACTCAATGTTGTAAATCAACTATACTCCAATAGAATGAAATTATTAAAAAAAAAAAAAAGCAGTGGTTCTCAATCGGGGGCAATTTTGCTCTCCAGAGTACCACTGGCGATGTGTGACTGCATTTTGGATCATCACCACTGTGTGTGTGTGTGTGTGTGTGTGTGTGTGTGTGTACAATTGATATCTGATTGGCGGAGGGCAGGCATGCTACTCAACAATGCGCAGGACGGCACCCACCACCCCCACGCCTGGGTCCTGGTTACCCAGCCCCAAATATCCACAGGGCTGAGGCTGAAAGCCCCTGATGTAAAGGGTGAAGCTGAGGCTAGCCCACTCAGATGAGGGGAGTGGGGGAAGCAAATGGGACCCCCAAGTCTCGGATCTGGCAGCAAATGAAATCTCTTGAACACATCCCTGAAAATGGAACCCTCTTCTCAATTAGGACACATCTTAGTGGTTAGCACTCACAGGGTTAAGTCAGGGAAACTGGATTCAGAATTAAAACTCAGTGGACTGATTCAAAGAGCTTTTTGGGAAGCTGCAAATTAAAAGCAGTAAAAAATTAGAGGGTCAGAAAGGGAAAAGCAACTGGGGGTTGAAATGTGGTCCGGGGGCGGGGGGAAGGCATCACATAGCGGTAAAAGAGAGGAGACGTCTCTCCCATTTCTTAAAATTTTCTTTCTAGGGCAAAACAAATTACATACTAAGAGACTGTAAGTAAAGGAAAGTTTCCATGATTCTGGAAAGACTAATGCCTCAGTAGGTCAACAGCTATCTGATTGGGCCAATATCTGCTCATGGCTATGGTCTTAACGAAGAAATTAGAAACCTAAAGTGAAAATCCTGGTTTGACTACAGTTGCAGCCAATTTTGACATTCCAGTTGCTTGTCAGAGCACTTCAGTGCCCAGCCTGAGTCCACAAATCAGTTTTGAAAGAAGACATGATGAGCTTCCATGGTGGTTCAGTGGTGAAGAATCCTCAGTGTAGGAGACACGGGTTCGATCCCTGGTCCGGGAAGATCCCCCATGCTGTGGAGCAACTAGGCCTGTGTCCTAGAACCCAGGAACTACTGAACCCACGTGTCGTCATGACTGAAGCCCATGCAGCCTAGAGCCCATGTTCCCCAAAAAGTGAAGCCACTGCAATGAGCAGCCCTCACACCATAACTAGAGAGTAGACCCCTTTTGCTGGTGAGAGAAAAGTTCAGGTAACAACGAAGACCCATTACAGCCAAAAAAAATCCATAAATAAAATTAAAAAAAAGAAAATGTGGAGCCTTAATCCAGTCCAAGTCCTTCATGCTCATGATAGTTTGAGAATATTTACAAATGAACCCAATTATATTAAGAAGTACTGCTGAAGTTTTTTGATTGGCATGCCCAGGAATTTGAGGACCACTGTGTTCTGTGAAAAATGCTCATGCTGCAGTTATAAGAAACTCATGAGACATTTCCCATGAAATCTTCCTGAAAGTGCTTTTAGATTTGGGGTTTTTTATCTTTATCTTAAGTCAGTTACTTAGATTCTCAAGCTTAAGCTTTTTTTTTTCTCTGCAAAATGGAGATAATAGTTCCTACTCCTAGGGCTGTGGTCAAGATTAACTAAGATTACGCACCAGAGTTCGCTCTGTACTGACTGGGTCACTCAATTAAAGGTCAAACTTTCAAATAGGAAGGTCCTTTACTTTTACTTCATGTTGCTCTCAGCAGCACCTCAGCATTTTCTTTCAGGGTCATGCTGGGTGTTACAAAGAGCCAAAAGAACAAGAAGGATGGTGCCAAGGAGGAAAATGATTTCACAGTGTCTCCGGGTCTTAGTTTCTTACTTGGATTTCATGTAGGTAAATCATTTCCATTTTGTGGAAATAAGGAAAATGAGATTCAAAGTACATAATCTGTCAAGCATAGCAGTAGATGCCCTTTATCGAAGCCAGATAATAAGAGAACTGGAATTGAAATAAAGCCCAAAGCTGGAAAATAGGCTGTGTAGGCCCAGTCCAGGAGCAATTCCCCACTGACCAGGAAAACATGGGAAATGACTGAAAATCAGCCATGATCAGTCGAAAATCACCTGTAAAAGGGGGGCACACCCAATTCCCTTCAGTCCTTTAACTTGAATTTGAAGGGCTCTGAGAGAGACTTGCAGTTCAATTGATTCCATGTTTTACCCAGAAGGGCTTACGTGTGTGTGGGCTCAGTCATGTCCAAGTCTTGTGACTCCATGGTCTATAGCCCACCAGGCTCCTCTGTTCATGGGATTTTTTCCAGGCAAGAATACTGGAGCGGGTTGCCATTTCCTCCTCCACGGGATCTCCCCGACCCTGGGATCGAGACCGAATTTCCTGGGTCTCCTGCACTGGCGGGCGACTCTCTACTACTGAGCCAGCTGGGCAGGGTTCACCTACAGGCCCAGATGGCAGGTGCAGTAGGATCGCAGAAGGCTACTGTTTCCCGGGGAAAGGTCAAAAAAGGAAGGCGCGAGGGCTGAAGGGAGGTGACTGAAAAGGCTGAGAAAAATGGAATAGAAGAGAGACTTTAGAGAGACTTGTCTGCTAGCAGAGAGAGTAAAAGTAAAGGAAACATTTCTGTCATCCTTGACCACAAATAGAATCTTTGATTGAGGGCATAGTTTCCCAAAAGTACTAGGCATCACTTGCTTGGGAAGAGAAAACATAAAATATGATTCTGACTCAAGAGTGCTCACCACAGTCACAGGAAAACAAGATCTCACTGGTTTTCATGCGGCTCAAGAAAAGCCACAGCGACCAGGCCAGGAAAATTAGACACGATTGGAGTTTGTTCTTCGCACTTCCAGTGAGATGGTGGCTCTCTGAGAACGTCCATCTGGGTACTGAAAAGACAAACTTAGGAATGTAGGTCCGGCTTCAAGATAACTGGAACTACCAGAATTAAAGAGAAACACCCTCAGCCATGGCGTTGGGTGACAACATGCAGTTTTCAAGTCCGTATTCAGCAATGTATAGAATAACAAAGGAGAGTTGCTTTTTAATCCATATACAACCCAAAACCCATTCACAGTCCATTCTTGGTTTTTATCAATATGGGAGAAAAAAAAAAGTCCTTAACTGAAGTGTTAAATGTGCTAAGTCGCTTCAGTCATGTCCAACCCTTGGCGACCACCCCATGACCGTAGCCCACCAGCTTCCTCTGTTCGTGGGACTTTTCAGGCAAGGATACTGGAGTGGGGGAGTGGTGGTTTGCCATTTCCTCCTTCAGGGCATCATCCCAACCCAGGGATTGAACCCTGTGCCTCTTACGTCTCCTTCACTGGCTGACGGGTTCTTTACCACTAGCAAGAAAGTAGTTTTAAGAGCCACTTTAAGAGAAAACCCACATAATTACTTTCACACACAAAATTTTTAAAATTTACAGTAAGGTCTTATAGTAGACTCCACCAATGTGGAAGAAATGAAACAGTCCATCTCTCCAGTTTTTCTCTGTGATCTTGCTTTCAGAAAATCTTACTTTATGAAGAATTCCAGTAACAATTTCTTAAGAATAGTAGGTTTGGCTCTTTCTTTAGTTAAGAGGCAAGGTTTACCTACAGGTGCCCAGGTTACCCATATTAAACCATATTAAAAAAATTGTCAATTGTAAAGTAATTAGCCTCCAACTAATAAAAATAAATAGAAAAAAAAATTACCAGAGCTTTTAGAAATTAAAAAAAAAAAATTGTCACCCAATAGTGAACATGAGAGGCTTTATATCTAGGTAATTTACAAATATTTAACATTAGTGAAGTTCATAAGCTATCAAGTATTCCCTCAACCTTTGTGGAAATCTTAGCTCTCAGTTTTAGATTTATCTTTAAAGTACAATGCCTAATTTCCATACGTTAGCATTTTCCATCTATGACTCAAGTAGACTTGAAACCTCTACCCCACTCAGTTCTCTTGTTAAAATGCCTTTGGTAATTCCCTTGAAATTACAGTAACAGATCCTATAAAAAATTCCACCGTAATGTCATGGAATTGATATGAACCTCGGTGTTTTAAAATAGAGAAATACCTATAATTTATTTTCATTTTAAATAATCATTATATTCATATAGTTCCAGGATCACATTTAAAAAAAAAACCTCAAATTTTCATTTTGAATAGAGGTTATTGTTGACTTCTCCAAGAACATTCCGTGGTTGCTTCAGCAGCACGTATACCAAGAAGAATATTCCACTTTAATAGAACTTATCTGTCTCAGCATAGGTCATCTCTGTATTTTGAGCATATTTTTTGTGCATCCTTTAAGATGGTGATTTTTCCCATCTTGGTGTTCAAAATTAATATATGCAGTAAATTATGCATGACACTGCTAGATGCTTTAGGTAAATATTGAAATGTTGCTGGTAGGCACTGAAGAAAAGATTTATATAGTCTTGGCATTAGTTGTCTTTTTTTTAGTTTATTGAAATATTGAAGTATGCTGATTTACAGTATTGTTACTGTCTCTTAAACAAGCAAGATTATTAAGCCAGTTCTTTTCAGTTTTTCACTGCTGTTTTCAGCTGAGTGTCATAGCTAAGATTTTCATACTTAATAAGGTATTTTTGTATACGCTTTTGCAAAATTGAAGATTTGTAATCACAAAGGCAGCAAGGACTCCCTTAGGTGTCAGGTGACAAACATCTCCATTTCCCATGAGCCCTCTAAAACCACCTCGAGGGCCTAAAAATGTAGTTCCTCTCCAACCGTTTTCCTCTTTTGCCTTCTAATCCTGATCTCTGATCATTGAGCTCTGTTTACTGTTAAAGACACCTAGCCAAGAGATACGGAAGGACTCTTGCACTGGGGTGCAAATGCTTCTTATAAACTAGATAAAACATTAATATGGAAACAACATAGAAAATCCCCAAATGGCAAGAAAATGTAACGTTCATACCTTTCAATTATTTCATGTGGTCAGCTGAAGACACTTACTGGGAGTAATTACTCTGTGACACTCAAGTAGGAGGGCCGGCAGTTTAAACAGAACAATTCTTAATTTTATTAAATGGAATCTCCTCATTAGGTTTCTCAATGTCTTTTCCTATTTCATCAGTGCTGCACTACCTATAGTTACTTACCTGCTAATAGAAAATGGTTAAGGTATGGAATAGCCATAAAACAGTATTACTGCAACCACTAAATTATGCTACGAAAGTATACTGACAATGGGAAAGAGGTTCACAAGACACAGGCATACCTTGTTTCATTGCATCTCGCTTTTCTGCACTTTAAAAAAATAAACTCAGGGTTGGTAGCAATCCTGCATTAAGTCTGTCAGCACCGTTTTCCCAACAGCAGTTGCTCACTTTGCGTGTCGCCTTTTGGTAGTTCTTGCAGCACTTCTGTTTCATTATTTTATCCGTTATGATGACCTGTAATCCTTGATGTCACTGCTCTGTTTTGGGGTGCCATGGCCTGTGCCTATAAAAGATGGCAAACCTAACTCATGAATTGCTCCATCAATAAGAATGCTTCCATCTCTCCCACTCTTTGGGCCTCCCTATTCCTGGAGACATAATTTTGAAATTGCGCCAATTAATAACACTACATAAAAAGCTAGAAATGATGTAGTGTGGAAGGCATGTCAAGAGCAGAGACAGGCTGAAAGCCGGCTCCCTTGTGCCAGTTAGTCAAGTTGTGATTCCGAGGGAAAAGTTCTTGAAGGAAAACCAACCAGTCACATTTCCTTAAGTCAAAGCCTAATCCAGAGCAAGGCGCTTTCTTCAATTCTATGAGGGCTAAGCAAGTTACAGAAAAAAACCTCTGAAGCTAGCAAATGTAGGCTCATGGGATTTAAGGGAAGAATCTGTCTCCATAATATCAAAGTGCAAGGTGAATCAGCAAGTGCTGTAGAAGCTAAATAGCAAATTTATCCAGAAAATCTAGCTAAGGTAACCAGCGTGGGTGGCTATACTAAACAGACTTTCAATGTAAACAGCCCTATATTGGAAGAAGATGCCATCTAGGACTTTCCTAGCTAAAGAGAAGTCAATGCCTGGTCTCAAAAAGTTTCAAAGGACAAGCTGACTCTCTCAGTTACTAACGTGGTTGGTGACTTTTAAATTGAAGCTAACACTAATTTACCATTCCAAAAATCGCAGGGTCCTTAAGAATCATCTACATCTGCTCTGCCTGTGCTTTACAATGGTAGCACACTATTTATAGCATGGTTTACTGAATATTTTAAGCCCATCACTGAGACTGACAGCTAGAAAAAAAAGGATTCCTTTCAAAATATCACTGCTCATTGAAAATGCATCTGGTCAACCAAGAACTCTGATGGAAGCTGTACAGTGAGATGAACACAACATTCACTCTGCAGCCCACGCATCAAGGAGTTTCAACTTTCAAGTCTAATTTTTGGATAAACGTATTAGGACTATAGCTGCCATGGATAGTGTGCTCTCTGATGGATCTGGGCAAAGTCGACTGAAAACGTAGAGGGAGTTCTTGATGCCATCAACAACATTCGTGATTCATGGGAACAGGTCAACATACCAACATCAAGAAACTGGAAGCAGTTGAATCCAACCCTCATAGATGATTTTGAGGGATCAAGACTTTAGTGATGGAAACAACTGCAGATGTGGTAGAAACAGCAAGATGGGTGGGATTAGAAGTTAAGCCTTGAGATGTGACTCGGTTGCTGAGGAGTTGCTTATGGATGAGTAAATAAAAAGGTCTCTTCAGATGGAACCCACTCCAGGCAAAGATAACATTAAGGCTGGTGAAATGATGACAAAGGATTAAGAATAGGGCATAAATTTAGTTGATAGAGCAGCATGGGATTTGAGATTTGACTCCAAATTTGAAGGAAGTTCTACTGTGGGTAAAATGCTACTAAACAGCCTTACATGCTACAGAGAAATCTTTTGTGAAAAGAAGGGTTAACTGATGTGGCAAACTATTCTTTTCATAAAATTACAAACTTCAGCAACCACCACCTTAGTCAGCAGCTATTAACATTGAGGCAAGACCCTCCAGCAAAGAGATTATGACCCACTGAGGCTCAGGTACTGGTTAGCATTCTTTATGAACGAAGTATTTTAAAAGTAAGGTAGGTAGTACATTGTTTCTTTGATACAATGCTATTTCAAACTGAACACCAGTATAAATGACTTTTATATGTGGTGGCCTTGAACTGAACAGAGCTATGCCTGTATTATACATACTACTATCCCGCATTATTTGTAAAGAGTTTTGGAACGAGAAAGGGAGAAATTTGAGGGAAGGTTGGTAGCAGATTGAGAACATGTCTTTTTATGCTAACACACCCACTGGTAAGAATAATTTGAAGTATAACATTCATGTACCTATTTTTTAAACCTAACCCTTCTAGCCTTTCTCACTCTTACTAAAAACCTATTTTGCAAGGGGATACTTTTTGATAAAGTCCTTTGTAGAAAGAATCACATATCATTATAACTAAGCTGCTATCTGATCCTCATGTTTGCAGTTCAGCATCTAGCCTCTAAGGCCATGTAAACGAATAATGTCAAGGTCTCAACAAGTTTGTCTAATCCTTGATTATCCACACTGCAGATTGTCCAGTCTGGTGCAACAATTCCCTGGGAACGCTGGTCCATGGGGTTCGTGGAGCCCCTCTCCTGGCACTTCGTTAAACAAGAAAATGGATATAGACATATGAGGAAAGGTAGGTTCAGACGGAGACCTTGGATAAATGTTTATCAGTTTTGCTAACATTAATTCCAGACAAAGTTTTGGCTTCCTCTGGCAAGGAAAGCCTTGGAGATTATTTTCAAGGTCCTCTGAGAGATCTTGACCTTATACTATGTGCAAGTTCAAATTCATATTCACCTCTCAGTCTATGCTGGAATTGTAAAACTACAACATAGTTGAATAATTTGACTTTCATACTTCTGGAGGCTAATCCTAAAATGAGTGAAACAGTTCCACAGGGCAATGATCCTGCCCATCACCAAATCTATACATTCCAGAGTTGTCTAGCACAGCCTGAGAATCTGTTCAAAATTTATGATGGAAAGATTTCCTATGGCTGTGTAATGCCTCTAAGTATTAAGGACAGAATTTTGGTTTTAGTAAAACAATCTAGAAGTGTCTTTATTCTTGCTTTTTACCAAACAGCAACAATTTATTCTAGTCAGCAAAGTCATTTTCATTAATGGAGCAGTATTTTTTTTTATCAACCACAAAGTCTTTCAGAAGGTACTTTAGAATTAAAAGTTAAAAACTTGCACCTTCATATTAGAAAAAATTAGTTTTGGTGATAAAAGGACAATCTGTAACAATGGATAAAAACTAAGTCTAAGTTGAGTTCAGGATGTTAGTTAACATTAATATGTACAAATTACTCACGATTTTATTCATATTAGATTAAGGGTGACTATGTTGTCAACTATATAAACATGCAACTATATAATCTAAAACTAGCCAAATCTCTAGATTTACTATAATGTGACACTATTTAAAGAAAAAAGCTACATTCGGATAGGAGCATAAGCAGCACATTCCACACCTGGAACAGGGGTCACTGGCTAGGGAAGGGGAAAGTCTTGTTAAAGGACGTTTTCAATTCTGGCAAATAGCAGTCTTCCAGTGTAAACTACTGAATACATGAAAAACACCAAGGAGAATACATTCAAGTTAATGGAAACAAGTCTTTATTAAGTAACTTTTAATATCAGAAAAATAAAACTCTTATAATTCTCTTTACAGCAAATATATAATATCAGTGCTTTGGCCATCTTAAGTTAAAGGCCCTTTATCATAAAATATATGGTTTTAAACTTTACTCAAATTGAATTTATAATCCCTATGACGTCCCTACATATACATAACAAAAGAGTGTAGTAAAATTAGCAAATACTAAACTATATTGATAATTTATCATTCTTAGTTTGTGGTTTTTAGAAACAGTACACGCACCTAATATATGTCGATTCCTTGGCTTATTAGTTGCAGTGTACAATGCAACAAAATACAAAATACATGCTTGGTGAACATTCGTTTGTATCTACAAGACGGCAGCTAAAGATTAGGTTTCAATACTGACATTTAACTATTCTACAAGCAATTAGCATTACATCATAATATGCCATCAAGGCAATTTTTTATACTGAAAAAATCAAAATAAAAACCGTTATTTGTAAACTTTTATACGAAATGTAACTCTTCAAGTGGAAATAAAAAATAAAATTTGTCTATTTACTATTCAATACACATAGGATTTCAATTTTTGTTATACTGAGAAAAAAAGCTCTTTTGTGTTGGGAAAATAACGCTTCAAAAAATAATTAGTAGAAAAACCCACCAGTATAATGTTTTATCCGTTCAATGCCAGCAGATTTGGGAACAAACTGAGGATGAAAAGTCACAGACATCCACAGGTGAAATGTAAAAAGTGTATCTTAAAGAAATCTTTCCTTGTGATTGGAAATAAGTTTTGAAATGAAGTAAACTGATTGGAGGTCGTCACAGCTGCTTCTGTAAATATGCTGAGGGCATTGTTACCCCTCTCTCCCTCCCCCTCCCCTAGATTACTAAAAAATAAAAATACATTTATAATGTGCAAGACAAATATGGATTGAACATAAAATGTTTCACATTTTGATCTATAGTCTAAAAATTAATCAATAGCTTGATCAGACTAATGAATGGAATGTTCGTATCCTCAATTATTAGCCAATACAGGTGCACCCCAAAGCCTTTCCTGGAATGGAAAAACCCAGGTGGCCATTTCCACATTCACCGAGGGAGGCAATGGGTAGGAATTCACGATCGACACATCTGCATTCCTGCTCCACTGATCAGACCAGCCGGGAGCACTCTGGGCGAGATGAAGGTCAATGCAGCAGTTTTTGTCCCAAATTATAACCAGTGATTGAGTAAACCGCCATCAGCCCTATTATTACCAATAAGTAACCACAATGCATTAAAAAGTTACTTGCAATCCTGCAGAATTAGGCATAAGTTGTTGTAAAATAAAAAACAAACGGACCTGTTTTGTCAAAACTGGCAGTGTAAAGAAGGCAGCCCTGGAAGTGTCTGAGTCATCTGTAATGCCGCGTACCCTCCATAAACTCTTAATGTGGTTAGGCTTTGGGACCCATCATTTGGAAATCTTAGACGTATACATTTTTCTCATAGGTTCACACAACCTATGATAATCTTCATTCAGCCGAGTTGAACGTCAGCTTTAGCAATTTTTACACAAGCTATGTCTGTCTCTGGGTCTACAGGATAAGATTAATAATTCAAACCAAACTAAGACAAGAGACCACTTAGGTTTAGTGTTACCATAGCAGCCTTTTATAAGTTTACTAACAACTTTAGCCTAATCCCAATAAAGCCTGATAACAGTCATAAGAATTCATTAGGAAGTTTACTGGGGGTACCATTATACCCATGCCTTTACGAGTCCATATAGAGATATAGTATTTATGTATATATATATAGTTAAGAGTGAATTTGGATTGCCTGAGTAACAGCTGTCTGGCAAACTGGACATGATGGCGTTCTCTTTTCACAGATCTTGTTGGCACATTCCATGCAGAAGAGGTTGTGGCCACATGGAACTAGGGCAGCAATAACTTCATTCTCAAAGCAAATCACACAGTCGTGCTTTCGTCTTGATTCTGGAGGTGAGCTAGAGGTGGAGCCACCATTGGAAGAGGAGTAACTATTGGTACCATTAGAAAAAGCAGGGATGTATATTGGAAGGCCAACATGGTTGCCTGTACTAGGTGGGTCGCTCCTAACCCTCCGAGCAAGTGGGTGTTCAATGCTCTCAGGAAATGTAGGAGACAGACGAGGAGTAGATGGCTGACTTCCTCTACGCTGAGTCTTCATGTTACCAGGAGGATCACTCCCAAAGCCAGAGAGTGGGTTAACTGGTTCAAACGGAGTCCAGATAGTTTGAGCGGATGTTGGTAGAGAGTCAAAGGCAGGAGAATCAACTGCAAGGTCTTCTGAGCCTACAGAAGGTAGTGTATCTCCAAACCAAAAGTTTCCTGTGCTAAATGGGCTTGTTGGACTAAAGTCAGCCAGCCTATTGCTTCCAAAGTAGGAATCTGTGGAACCACTTCCCAGGGAACTGGAACTATCATTTCGATAATTGGAGATCATTCTGGCGCGGCTAGGAGGAACGGGATTGGAGGAGAGCCACGCAGAGCCCAGGGTGCCACCTTCAAAGCTGACGTCGGTACCGTTGTAATGGAAGTCATTCTCTTCGTTGAGCTCAATGTAGTTTCCCGTACGCATGGCAATATGCATTTCAATTTCTTCTCGGGCTCGGTCAACATTTTCGGGCATCCCTGTCACTTCAAAGACAGGCTCCTTATCTCTGCTCGGAGTTACTATGTACGTGTGGGTCTGCTGCTGGATTCTTTTGATGGTTGCTCCTTTGGGTCCAACTACCAGTCCTACCACGCGATAGGGCACCCTGACTTGAACAGTGGTCTGACCCGGCAGATTAGGACTGCATGACAACCCTCCCAGGGCAGGGCCATTTTTGTTTCGAGATGCACGAATCATGGAGAAGTGCTCTGCAGCTGACAGGATTTCTCGTTTGGCCATGGCAACATCTTCTTTCCGTCCAGTGACAACAAAAATGGGCTCTTCACCACGAACCGGTGTTTTGATATACGTGTTCGTCTTGGCTCTCAGCGCTTTAATTTTACAACCTGTTAGAAAGAAAATATTTCATTAAGTATCAACATCTACTTCAACAATATTGATAAAGACAAATTACAGAAAGTTCCTTTCAAGACAGCAGTCTGTTTTGGGGCAGTTCTTCTTTCCCTCTGTAAGTTTGAGAGTATTTCTTTATCACAAAAACTTATCACTAAATGCTGGTAAAGTTTTCCTAGTACCACCATGACTCCTGGATCCTGAGGGGTACTTTCCTGGTGATCTCATTCTCAGCAAAGAGGTGACGCCTCCACTGAAGGCCTTCAATGCAGAGGACAGGCTTATAGTTTTCTTCCTCTTGCTATTAGTCATTGCAAATGATGCATGAAATAGGCCAGCCCTATGAGTGGATCTCACTTTCAGAACACTAATAGTTTACTACATTTCAGGGTGTCGGTGGCAAAGAAAAAATATTAACGTACAATGTGAGATGATACCTGTCATCTTATTTCATCTATATAACAACCCTAAAGACAAGACTATTACATTCCTTTTATTGCTAAGGAAAATTAAGCACAGAAATATTGTGTAACGTGTCTAAGTTCACACAGCAAGTAAGAAACAGAGCCAGAATTAAACCTAGTCTGACTTCATAGTCTATAGTCTTTTTCTATTGGTCCTGGAACCTCAAATTCCACAGAACTATACTGCATGATAAAAGTTCTTCAACTGACTTCCACTTAACTGTCTTGTCATTCTACCTCAACATTCTTCTTCCCTCTGTAAAACTCGATTGATGACAATAGCAAAGTGCTCAAAGTGAGCACATCATCTCATTTCTGTTCCATCAGTTGGATTTTAGGCTTAACTAAGAATCAGTTGTCTTTATCCCCATCTGTTTATGCTAACTGAACTCATGCATTAACTAAATTAATAATTACATTTAAAGCAGTGACATATAAACTCAAGACATGGAACTTGTATCAAAATTGATTATTTTTAAAAATTTCAATAATGATGAGTACCTTAAAGAAAAAAAAAAGATGCTGTTGAAGTATGGGTGAGACAACTGTAAACTTCTGGGGTAAAAAAACTGGCGCAGAGTAATTTTGTATTCATTGTGAAGTTCTTGCTAAATTCCAAAGAAACATACTGGAAATTGTATGGAGAATGGTCACTGGATGTGGTTTTACTGAAGGACTATGCTGGTTGGCAGCCCCATTCTCAAATAGAAGTCTTTGGTTCTAAATCCTAAGTATATTTAAGCTGACTAAATAAAATATCTAAGATACATATGTATAGCTACCCAAAGATTACTTTTTGGAGTAATCAGCCAATTACTTTCGAACAGTAATTTAAGATGCCAGATTTACACTAAAGGCATAAGACTCTGGGGTTATGCTTTTCAAAGATCTTAAAGTGAAGCTTGCCAGAACAGATTTCTTCTTGTGACTGTATCATGCTATTCCTAGTTTCTCAAAATAAAGCAGTTAGATGCTACTGAAAAACACACACCACAACCTGAGCAGATCATTTTCTTAAAACTTTTTTTCCCCTGCCCCCAACAAAGTCACAATGTACAAAAACTAATTCTTTCTGGACATGATTCCCAACCTGTGTGACTGCACTAGCACCCTCCACCCCACAGTAACAGGCCTCCTTCCCTCCATGCTCGCCTCACTCCAGTCGGTTCTCTGCCTTCACTTTAGGTAGATGATGCTCTCTAAACAAGCACCGACCAAAGGCTCACTTCTTTGCATAAGGCCTTAATGACTCCCTTGGACTGTCAGGATAAAGTCCAGACAGTGTGGCACATGGAAGGTGACCCTGTGCTTGACGACTACCCTCTCTCGCCTTATCTCTGCGCCCCTCCTTCCCCCTTGCTCACTGCTTAAACTGTGGTGTGCTTCCACCACATGCCGACCCATGCTCCTTGCTTCCACGATCAGAATGTTCCTTTATCCACGCCCCTTTGCTACCAGCTCTGCTGAATTCCTGATGGCCCTTCAGACTTTAGTTTATTAGGTGCCTCATTCTCTGCGAAGTTTCTGCTGCTTTCCCTGAGTCAGGTTTACCCTAACCTGAAGGTTATATCTGAGAAGACCAGGGGGGTGGGGGTGGGTTGGGTGGCACAGCTAAAAGCAAAACTGCAAGGAATGCACGTAGTGGAGGAACCAGAGGAGCTAAGCAGGGCAGGGTGACAGAGTGGGTTGGGGGCTATCAAGAAATTACTACAATTAGTCTAGTTACGCTACTATAAAACACAAAGGTTATTACAGAGCGCTGCTGTAAGTTTATATCTACAATGAACTACAAGATTACATTGACAATGTGACTTCTGCGTATAGGAAAATCTATACCTGCCTCTGCTCCACCACAGAAAGTGACTTGGAAGACCATAAAACTTCCACATCCACTTATCATTCACGCAGGCTGAATCTAGGAAACTCCCTCACTCAGCAGAGGAGGTGTTGCTTGAGGCCGAGAACGACAATCATTTCCATTGGCCAGTGTGTGACTGATGGAGAGACTCCTAGGAAAGTCTGAAGGGGTGGTGAGAACGCCTAATTCTTCCTATTGCACCCTCAGAGGAGTTACTATCGTTATGTGGATACATGAGCTTCTTCTCGGCACTACAACCTAACAAGAAGGCAGTCTGTTAGAATCACACGTTTCTAACAAAGAGGGCCCTGATCATCCTAGAGAAAAACACTTTGGAAACTCTATTAAGGACGAAGGGAGAGTTAGTGTGAGGGTCTAGCCTTCTCAACCCTTACGGCAGTGAACATTAGAAAGCTAAATGAAGAAACTTCTCGAAATGCTTCTGAGACAATAAGCAATTGTCAGATGAACCTTAGTAGAATACTCTGCTTGATATACCCAGTAGCTGTAATATTGGAGGGGGGCATGGCAACCCACCCCAGTATTCTTGCCTGGAGAATCCCCATGGACAGAGGAGCCTGGTGGGCTACAGTTCATGGGGCTGTAGAGAGTTGGACACAACTGAGCGAAAAACCTGCCCATGCCTAAGTCAGATACTCCTGAGCCTATGGTTGTTACTAATGAGTATGTGTCTGACAGTCTCACTAGGAAGACAGAGAAGGCAGAATGTGGACCACCTCTAAGATAGGGGTGTAAGATAGCCTACCCTGCCCAAAAGGCCTACTTACCAAAAACAAGGTAAAAAAAAAAATTACTTACAATTCACATCACAAATGGCTAATTTCTCTTACACAGGTACCCATACACTTACCCTTGTATCTCAACACACCAAAACCACAAAAAAAATAGGTAAAAGAGCTCATAGAAAAGGAAACATATAAAAGGCTCTGAATACGAAAATTCCCATTTTCATGTGAACTGAGGTATCATTTCCCACCTATAACACTGTCAAATATCAAACAGCGCTAGTGAGAGTGGGAAAAAGCCGTCACATTTAGCTGCAGAGTGCTGTCCATCAAAATTACAGCCCTGTATCCTCCTGCCCCTGCAGTCCCACCCACGGGAGCAAGTCTGCAGGAATACTTGCCCAGGCACGAACAACCTCTGTACTCCTGCTTGTATTAGCGGGAAGTTGGTTCAGCTATGTAAGGGAATACTTTGCAGCCATGAAACTGGGAGACTAAGGGAGACAGGTAGGGGGGTGACTTAACTTCCCTGGTATACTTTTAAATTCGTACAAATTTTGGAACCATACGAATGTGTTATTTTTTTTTAAAGAAATGTTATTAAATTAGAAAATTTTAAAAATTAGAGATGAAGAAGTGACAGATTTTACTAGACTAAATAAGCACATCGATCAGACTTTTGACTAGTTCTGAGATTTAGATTTAAAAAAATTATGAACAGCAGGGTAAATGATTTCATAACCTCAAAGTTGAATAAGGCATTTTAAGTCTAACAGGTAGGGACTAACAATTGTTTTCTCATAGCTACAAATAAATATATGGCAAGTTGTATACCAGACTGTGTAGAGATTAAGAACCAGGACAGCACTGATGACTTTCATGGTTACCATTTTATTTTGATTTGGAAGTAAATTCCCCCAATAAAGTCTCTAACTTACCTCCCTCCTGTAGGAACCCATTTCCCCTTTCTGTATCACTGTGACTAGGGCTGTGATTCACCTTAAAACTCTTTAGCTGCAGCCAGAATTCTGGTCTTCTCACTTCCTGGTATAGCAAATAGTTGGGTCTGGCTTCTCCAGGGTAAAGAGTCTCTCCCACCACTGCCTGAGCAGTTAAAAGGGAGAGGGCCTCTGTTGCTGGGATAGGAGTTTAAAGAAAAGGAATTGAAATGGTCTTGAGTATTTCTCAAACCATGGTCTGCAGTATCAATTTAATAGGTTCCAAATGTTTTGATGAAATATGTGTACATTGACTGCAAAATAAAATGTTCTTTTGATGGGGAGTGAGGGGGGGGGGGAATGTCACAGAAAAGCTTAAAAGCACCTAGACTAGACCTTTAAGACTGCTTTTTAATTCCATGAAACATGTGGAATGATATACTTAGAAGAATCAGATATAGAATTATAGTCTGCAATGCAGATATAATTACAGTCCAAATCAATTCACCTTAAAACAGGAAGATTATCCAGATCACAGGGGTGGGCCTGACCTAATCACAAGTTTACAAACAGGCTTCAGAAGTAGTCAGATGTGCTCTGGCTTTTCTGGAAGAAAGCAACCTATGCTTGACCTGCCCGTGGAGGCCTCATGGCAAGGAACTGTAGGTGGCCTCTGGGAGCTGAGAGCTAGGAGGAAAATGGAGGCCTCAATCTAGAAACCTTGTTCTGTTCTTTACTTTTATTATCTGCTTTAGTTTTCTAATGCTGCCATAACAAGTTACCTCACACAGTGCTTTCAATGTCACAATTTTTTTATTTTACACTTCTGACATGGGTTTCAACAGGGCTAAAATCAAGGCGTTTGCAGGACTGTGTTCCTCTCTGGAAGCTCCAGGGAAGAGCCTGCTCACTTGGCTTACTGGTAGAATTGAGTTGTCATCATCACAGGACTGAGCGCCCGGTGCTCTTGCTGACTGTCTGCTGAAGGCCATTCCCCACCGCAGGAGGTCACCAACACAGCCTGTGGCCCTGTCGCTCCATCTTCAGTCAGCAATGGGGACTGAGCCCTTCTCGTATCTGACCTAGCTGGGAAGTTCTTCTGCACTGAAGGACTCATGTGGTTACACCGGGCCCAGCTAATCTCAGATAACCGTTACACCTCAAGGTCCATACTCTACATCTGCACAGTCAGGGTTTCCAGGGATAGAGGGTAGAGGCATCTTCAGGGAAAGGGGGTTTATTCTGCCTACCACAACACCAATTTTCCGTTCCTCCAATCTTATCCATTCTTCCAGGCTCCTGGCTTTTAAGCAAAGGAAAAGTATTGGATTCAGAAAAATCTGAAACCCTAACCCAAGAATAGTGACCCACTGTCCAGAGCAGTAGCGAGATACAAGTACAAGAAAAGTTTGGGGATCACAGGCACTGAAGTAGGGTGAAGGGGTAAACTACTGACAAAAATCAAAACAGGTCGAAAATAAAATATAAGCCAGGGTGTTGATGCAGACAGGGTGTTTATGTTAAGAGATGAGTGATTTGGTAAGAAACTGACAAGTGAACCTGGTCTCCACTTGTCCTATGGGATGTGGCTAAGTGTTCCTAGCTAAACCATTCCTTCGGCCCAGAACATCCACCAGCCTGATGCTTCAACTTACCAATTCAAGTATCAAGTTCCCTAGAAAGGTGCAGGTGGCTAATTCCAGGTGATATACAGAAACTACAATAATTTCTGCTCTCCAGGAGCTGACAATGTAGAAAGGAAATAGTCATGAAAACAATACTGATATAAGGCACCTGCTTTAATGAAAACAGGCATACAAAGCAATGTAAGCACAGAAAAAGGCAGGGCTTTACTGCTTCCAGTGGAGAAGGAAATGGCACCCCACTCCAGTGTTCTTGCCTGGAGAATCCCAGGGACGGTAGAGCCTGGTGGGCTGCCGTCTGTGGGGTCGCAGAGTCGGGAACGACTGAAGCGACTTGGTTTGGCCTTATTGTTTACAGAAGATGAAAGAAGGCTTCAAATGCATTTGAACTTAGGTTTGAAGAAAGTAGTTCTGCCAGGTGGAAAGGAAGAGTCAAGAGAACTGCAAGTGCCAAAGCAGGAATCAAGAGCCCAAGATGGCAGCCTGGATACCACACCTGGCTCAGTGCTGTGGGAGCTTTAGGTCAGATGGGGGATGATTTAGTTTAACAAAGGCATGGGAGTTAAAATTCTGTCTGGTAGGTGCAAAGAACTTGTTTTGTTTTTAAAGAAAGGAACCCCAAATGCTATGGGAAGTGTTGCTGATTTTCGACAGAGGGTTTTGTTTTCCAGAAATCAAATTCATTATATTTTCCACTCATTTCATAAATTAGCTACAAATATAAGGTGATTTAAGAAAGCTAAAACCCTTATAAACACACCAAAACTAAGGTCTATATATTTTCACTTTGGGTCATCCTCAGGTATATCTTTCTTCAGAAATTTTCTCCAAGAGGTTTTATTTTAAAAGGGAAATGAGTGTACATGCACATACACAAACATACCTGCTTTAATAAAAGTAGGGAGGGGAGAGTGAAGCAGTTCTTTTTATCTTCAAGAAAAGTAGAATGCTGGGCTTGATATTAAAAATTACCTCCCCATCCCAACTCCCTTTCCCCATCTTTCTCCTAACTAAGTGGCATCACCTACCTTCTCCCAGACTTCATCATCTCCTAAATGTGCCTGGCTCCTCCTGTCTCTACTCAGATATTTTCCGAAATAATCTGGAAAATCCTCCTAGCACTCCCCCCTCACCCTGTATCTTCTGAGTAACAAACACAGTCATTTGGAAAAGATGAGACTGTGTGTTGAAGGCTCTATGAACTCAAGAATAATAAAAATATAGATATGACTATTACTATTACAGTTACAGCTTACCAATACTATTCCAAGGTCTAGTTTAAAGGAAATGTAAGGAGCAAAAAACTGATTATCTGCTGGACTGGGCTCTAATCTACCACTAGTTTGCTTGTGGTTTTAATGTTAGGTCATTCAACCTCTAGGTCCTTTCCAATGCTTTTATTTTTGACCAAGTCCCTCTTCTCCTGGGACATACAAAATCACTTCTTTCTGAAAGCTATAAAGCACATGGGACAATCTCACATGTATACACATCTATTCTTCCTTTCCTCAAGAAAAGTAGGTTGAGTAACAGCTGGAAGCACACGACTTTGAACAGACCATCACTAGCCACCTTTGTGAGCTCTAGCAGGCCACTAACCCTCTCTCTCTCCTTGGTGTGTGCTGAGTTGCTTCAGCCATGTCTGATTCTTGGCGATCCCATGTACCACAGCAGGCCGGCCCCTCTGTCCATGGGTGTCTCAGGCAAGAGGACTGCAGTGGGTTGCCCTGTCCTCCTCCAGGGGATCTTTCTGACCTAAGGACTGAATCTACATTTCTTATGCTTTCCTGCATTAGCAGGCAGGTTTTCTTTACCACCCGCCCTGAGGTCCACCTGGGTGTCACCTTGGAAGCCCAGAAACTATAATGAAAGTTACTCCTCTCACTTGGTTGTTGCAAAGATTAAATGAAATAACGTATTAACAATACTCATCACAGTGCCTATTATTCAAGTAGGTGCTCAGTAAAGGACAGCTTTTTAGGCTATCAAGCCCCTCTCCCCTCTCCACCCCCACCACTTCAAGTGTTTCATAAGTAAATGGAGCCAAAAGGATTGCCTTTGAAATAATAAACCTGTAATGCATTTTCCAGTTTTCAAAACTTTCCTATATTTTCATTTAACCACCATAACAGAGTGATGAATAGCTTAAAAGCTTTAGGAAATATAGGAAACAAACTGAAAGAGATTAGAAGGATCTCCCAGCTAGAAAGCCAGATCTCAACACAAGTTGTCTCCACACTCCTCCATACTATTTTTCTCTAAAAACATTAGAGAAACACATTATTTTATATGTATATTTCATGATATATTAGAATTAACAAGGGGGGATCAAATTCTTTAATGATTGTACATATAAATAAGACCCTTTTCCTCTTGGAATAATCTTGACAGACTATTCAAAAGCGCCTACAATTTTATAGGGACTCGATTTTTCAGTATTATTAGCTTCAAGGACTGGTGAATATCAGATAAATCGAGTAAGAGAGTGTTTCTTACACACACAACTTAACTCGACATTTAAATAAACTGTTTAGATAACAGTGTAATAGATTCCTAAATGTACAATACAGAAATAGCTTTCCTTTCCCTGCTCAAGGGTCCTTCTTGTAGCCCCAGTCAAAAATTGCTGAAATTTTCTGTTAAGAATACAGTTTCACATTAGACATCACTTCGTCAACACTTCTGTTTCATTTATGTGACTTTTTAGATTTGCTTATTACCAGTATTCATACGGACATATAATGCCCTAAATCAAGTAGCATCTAGAACAAACAGATCCAAACAACTTTTGGTTGACTGACTCCTCAGGTAAAGGGTTAGAGATAAAGGCAAGAGGGAAGAAAACCTCACAATATGAAAACTATAATGATAAATACTAAAATGGCAAGTCTGTAGTCCAATAGTTCAGTTCAATAAAATAAATAGCAAGTATCTGCTATGTTTCAGGTAATTTAACTGAGATTAAGATGACTGAGATTCAGTTCTGCCCTCACTGACCTGTATCCAACTTCAAGCATCAAAAGGATCTGCTGACTATATGTGTTCATGTACAGATACTGATCTATCATTTTCTTTTCTTATACTGTTGGCTGGTGGCGGTGTTCAAGTCCTCTATATCCTCGCTGCTTTGTCTGCTTGTTCTACCACTTATAGAGTTGGGAGCATTGAAATCTCTGATTCTATTAGCTTGAGACCCTGGGTAAGTTACTTACATCTCCATAGACCTGTTTCCTTATCTGTATGGTGCAATAAGAATGGATCAAATGAGATGACATACAACTTGACACATTTAAATGTAATTATTTTTAAAGAAAAACTCAAATGAATCGATTTTCTCTAGGAAGTTAAAAACATTAAAAAAAACCTTTAAGTCCTAAAGATAAAACTTATATTTAGATTATTAAAAATGTTTAAGATATTAATTTTACAAAAAAAACTGGGAGGAGATATGTCGAAGTCAATCTAACTGGTAATTTTAAATCTGGTTTACTTTCACATGATTTTAGGCGCTCTTCTTGGACAAAGATAAGAATATAAGGGTTACAGGAGATAATCTAGTCCAATCTCACTTTATTTGTGGAGAAAACTGAAGCCAAGAATTGTCCAAAGTTATAAACTAATGACCCCGAAATACCCCAATTCCCTAAACACGCCACTTTCTCAACCTGCCTTCTTTTCCCAGTTGATTCTTAGAAGCGGAGAATTCCCAAAATATATGAGGTAATTTTAAAAACAGAGGTTTAACTAAATTTAAAATCCCCCCTCTCCTTTTTCACTTAGTTTAGATAAGAGGATCCACATATGCAACAAAAAAAGGGCTCCCATTTGGCCTTTCACTAAACCTGTGACACCCAGAAGAGGGTGTAAATTGGTGATGAGAGGTAGAACAATTTTCCTAACTGGGGATTTTAAAATTATGTTCATGTCCATTAGTGAAGTTGCTCAGTCATGTCTGACTCTTTGCGACCCCATGGACTGTAGCCTACCAGGCTCCTCCCTCCATGGGATTCTCCAGGCGAGAATACTGGAGTGGGTTGCCATTTCCTTCTCCAGGGGATCTTCCTGACTCAGGGATTGAACCCAGGTCTCCTGCATTGCAAGCGGACGCTTTAACCTCTGAGCTACCAGGGAAGCCCATTAGAGGATGTTAATAGAAACTTAGAGTTACTTCTGTTTGGGAACCATATAACGGAATCAGATTCATCTGTAAATGATTCTCTTTCAGACTATAGACTGGATGGAACAAGTTTTTCCCCCAAGAGGAAACTGAGACTCAGTCCACGGTCACAGGCAACAAATGGTAACACCATGTCTCTAACAAGTTTAACTCCAAGTTCAATGTCCTTACTGCAGGTACTGGTAGAAAGGTAGAAGATAAGCCAAAGGCAAGGGGACAGTGGTATGGAAAGGAGGTCAGCCCAAAGGGTAAACATTTTACACTGGTAACCTTCTAGAAGTTTGCAACTATTCCCTCCCCACTCTTCTCTAACTGTGTTTAAGATGAAGCTTTATGCTTATCTTCAAGTATATCTGCAGTTCATTAAATAATTTTCTTTACTATTTTAAGGCCCAGTCTTATTTTATTTCATGATACCACTTTACTTATGGTCAAACCAGGTTTCCCTGCATAAAATGAACTGCAGTTTCTGCTCACTGGACAAAGGCAACAAGCCATGCCCACATGAATTGTTCTTAAATCCTGAACCCTGGCATGAAAGAGGCAGTACAATTACGCAGTGTAACTTAGAATTCTCAGAATCAATCACTGAAATAAAGACTCAAAAGGATTCAAAATAACACCTCGCTGTACATATTCAATTTAGTATAGCTTGGCTTGATATTACTAATGTTAGAAAATCATTTTAAAAGCTTAAATATCAGATGTAATCATTATAAATGTCAATAGAGTACCTAATGGTAATACGGGGAGAATAGTTAAAGAGTAAACATGCAACATGGTATAGTAGCCATTGGGAAAGATTAAGATGCAGTTTGATAAACATATCATTTTAGAATCACCTGAAGATCAATGAGGTTTTAAAATAGATTATTCATAATCTCTTTGGAGTTTCCTAAAGGAGTTTTGTGTTTTTGTTTTTTTTGACCACAGCATGTGGGTTGTGGGATCAGATGAGCCCTCTGTAGTGGGAGCCCAGAGTCTTAACCACTGGACTGCCAGGGAAGTTCCTCAAGGAGTTTTAAACTGCAAACACACTTCCTATTTAGTATCTTATGAACATTTTTATCTCTTTATTTTCATTTTGAGTTTAAATTACAAATGCTATTAAGGCATAAATTACATTAAAAAAATTCTGTCACAATCCCATAGACTTTAAAAAATAATACTGTGATAGTCATCATGGCTGTTCATGAATATTCTGGCTCTCTCCTGTGGGCACATGATTGCAATGCAATTTCTCAACACACTTGAAGTTAACAGTGGCCAGATAACTTGTTCTGATTAATGAAATATGAGTGGATGTGATCACCACGTTACTTCAGGTCTAACATTTAAAGACTGTTGTGTGCTATGCCACTGTCTCATCCTTCAGGCACAGAAAGGAAGACCAGCCAACACTTGAGATGGTGGCAGCTTTGTTGGTCTAAGACCCTGAATGACCAAAATGAGCAGAGCCCCTGTGAAAAAGAAATAAGTCACTGGTCATTTTAATACTGAGATGTTGGGGTTCTTTGTCATTACAGCATCATTTATGCCTATCTGGATAGAAGTTCCATGTGTCTAAAAGGCATTTAGGTATCAGTTCCTTTCAGTTCTGTCACATTAGAAGGATACAGTAATGTGTGAAACTGTCTGCTAAAGCAGAGAAAAGGTGAATGAGATTAACAATTAATTTCAGATTTAACTTAACAACAGTAGTATGTACTTTATCACTTAGTTTCATATATGTCAATTTATTTGTTTACAATTCACAGTCCCTAGAGATACTGTAGATATACCTATACCCAGCTGAAGAAGAGGAATCTAGATCCTAGGGAGTTTAAGTGATTTGTCCAGGGCCACAAAGTGACTTACTGTCACAGAGTAATCAGAATTTAGGAAGTTTAACTTCTGATTGCTATCTCTTTCCAACACATCACAGCTGAGCAAGGACTGCTACGGGCAATATGGGACAGTTTTCAACATGTATTTTTATAGTAAAACATATATTCTAAAATAATTTTTGTCTTCAATTTAAGACACAAGCAACAAATTCTTCCATCTGTGCAAATATTAAACTCATTCAAAACCAGATCCACAAAATATTAAGCACGATCTTATAACTAAATTCCACCTTTCCTTGAAAATGTAAGATGTAAGAACTGTCTAGAATTCCAACCCACAGACATTACTGGAAATCTTCCTTGAGGAAATCTCTATAGGTCTCACATACTTGACTCCCTGCATCAGTTTTAGGTCACTGGCATTTCTACCAGGGGGCAGAAAACACACCCTTGAATTACCACTTTATTTTCCACTTCCTCCTTAGTGAATCAAAATAGTTTATTAGCTCAATAAGGCAGGAAGAAAAGGCAGTGGATTCCCCACCCATTTGCAAAACAATTAAGGTTCCAGAGCTAATATTAATTATTATTTGGATCTTAAAGTCTAAAAAAATGACAATGTTTAATTTTTAAAGCTAGCATGTATATACATACAAATTAACTTTCTGAATTATAAATGATAGCGAATTTCTAGTTAGACATAATAGAAGTAGAATGTTAGAACAATACTTGTGCCTTCTGGACACCAAAATCTTATTAAGTAAATTAATTTGGATAGTGATGATGATATTTTAAGCTATGCGTATTAGAAACACAGTATCCTAAATCATGTTTGGGATTGAAATTGACCCAAAATATTATTCCTGAGCAAAATGCTTAATACTGAGGCAGCAATGTAGAATTGAGAACTTTATCCCCATTATCAAACAACTGGTCTAACCCCAAGATCCACTACCTGAGCAAGATACCTATTAGCACCTCAGTTTCTATGTCTGTAAAATGGGGATAACCACCTACCAGAGTTAAACACCAGGTAATACAGTACCTGAAACTGAGAATGCCAACAACCCTCCTCCCAAAAGAAAAAGCCACTGTGCTTTAGCATCATTCTGAAACTATTTCTCCTCATGAAATAGATATTTCTTCTTAAACAGGGAATTTATGTACAATACCAAACTTTCTCTTTTTAGAACCTGAAAACTTGTTCCACCCTAGGAAACTGGGGAAAATTTTCCCAAGGATGTGTCATATTACCTGTTTTAAAAAGTGGCAATATACACAATCACTGGAGATCAATGGAAACAGTAGCTCAATAAAGAAAAAAAATTTCTAAGGAGGTCTAGCTCAGTAATAGCCAAACCAGGGTACAAGAAAAGTCATTGGAGTGCAGGAAAAAAAATCAAAACACTCCAATTTCCATCTTTAACTCATCCTTTTAAATTGTTTACATGTTTTAAAAATGTATAGCATATCAGCATATGTATTATTCATAAATATTCATATTGAGATTATCAACTTAAATATTTTTTTTTTTAATCAACTTAAATATTTTTTTGACAGAGCGTACAACAAAAGAGGCTTCCCCAATGGCTCAGCAACAAAGAATCTGCCTGCAAGGAAACGCAGGTTCCATCCCTGGGTCAGGAAGATCCTCTGGTATAGGGAATGGCAACCCACTGTAGTATTCTTTCCCGAAAAATCCTATGACAGGGAAGCCTGGTGGGCTACAGTCCAAAAAGGTCGCAAAGAGTCAGACACAACTGAGCTACTGAGAGGGCGCGTGCGCACGCACACGCACGCGCGCACACACACACACACACACACACACAGCCAGAAACAGCTTTTCTCAACTAGGTTAGAGAACACACATATACCATCAAGGAAATCACTCATGAAAATAGTTAAAGATGTACATTAATCTTAAACTGTACTATAAAACCTTGGGTTACAAGTCTTTAAAACAAATGAACTTATGACATTCAATATTTATTTATACTATCGCTAAGTAGAGTTGTACTTTAATTCATTTTTCAGTCTAACTGGTTCTCAATGACTATACAAATTGGAGCAAAGTCCACTGACTTAAATTAAATGTCCTGTTAACCACTGTGAATGTATCTTGCAGGTACTACATTTTAAAAAAGTTAGGTCTTAAATCTGTTGTCAGGTTTACTTTTGCTGTCTATATTCCAGAACTTCTTTGATTATCAACAACCCTCTTTAGTGCCTGACTTTATTTTACAGTACTGTTGGTTTCAAAATGAGATGCAAACTTAAAAAGGAGGACCAATTTAATATTTGCAAATGATTTAACCTTCAACATTTGCTGCTGGGGATTATAAATATGAGATCAACACTGCCAACTTTCATTGCTATCAAAAGCAGTAGTTTGTTTTTCTGAAAGACACTGAAACTAGAGGCCATCTACAGGAGTTGCTAGTCTCTATGACTCAGAATTCCATTTGTCCTACTCTCTGCTTCAGAGCTGAAGTCACAGATGTCTCCATCTGTGACATAATTATTTCCAAAACCAATTAAGAGATGTCAAACAGAAAATTATGACTTCAGGTAATGAATAAAAATGGCAGGAAGGGATAATTCTTAAGGAGGAAAATTCTGTTCCAAAGCAAAAAGTAAATGAAATGATTTGCCCCGTTTATTCACTTAGGGAAAGGGAAAATTATCACACTGTAAAAGGATGCAAACATTAGAAGTTGCCTGGTCCTTTGTGCAAGTGGGAAAATAACTTTACAGGTTTTATAATGGTGCAGCTGAGGTTGGGGGTGGCAAAGGGGTCAATGATCCACTAGTTGAATGGTTCAGAACAGGAAAAGGGTAAAACTTTTTGCTCTTAAGATAAGATAATCTTGAGAATGATGACATACTTTTAACAGTACCGTCAACTCTGGGAAAATATTAAGTGCAAAAGAACAGTCAGCAATTTGTCTCTATGTCCTAAGACATAAATAGACTCACATTTCCTTATTAACTAATAAGCTCTGCCTTAAGAGGAAAAACTTAAGACTTTATTTCATTGCTATAATTTGGTGCAAGATAAAAACCTGGAATTCAGTTTACTTTTAAATAATAGACTGGTATAAAGGTAATTGTCTGCCTAATTAAGGGCCATTTTACCGTGCTTTAAAGGGTATAATACAGAAGACAAAAATTCATATTAAACTAAAAGCTATCAGTATCTTGTCCCTTAGTAAAACTGGCCTCTAAGCGTTTTCCTTTGTTGTCCTAAACTGTCACCATAAGCAAACTGAAGTAACTTGTGCTGAGGAAATTCCAGCCTAGCAGGGCCTGCACACACACCTTGCCATCACCTGTTCCCCACTCTGTTAAGTATCAGACTCTAAGTATCAAAACAAACAGTTCCCGTCACAGCTTTCCAGCCATGCCTAGAGATTATTTCTCCACACCCTTCCTCACCGTGTCCCTCAGTCTTTCTTCCACCTTCCATTTGTTAAAGTCCTATCCATTCTCCAAGGGCCCCCCACAGCTGATGCATGTACAGACTTTGTCACACACTACAGTTAAGGACATTAATTACAGATTAGTGCCACTCCGCTGTTTTTAGTAGACTGTTGGCCTCTTAAGGGTGGCAAGTTAGTTGGAACTAATCTCACATTCCCAACTGCCATAAACTCAAATGCCTGGCAGAATGTAAGCTTGATATATAGCAATTCCCAGATGCTGTTAATGGAATAACCAACTCATTCTGGATCTATAATTTGAGATGTTATAATTTTATCCTATGTGAGGTGAAACAGTTCTTTCCGGGACTGGCATCTTCAGTACTGCAAAAACAAAACAACAAAACAAACCAAAAAAACCCAAAAAGGCAGGCAAAATTTATTCACCAAACTATGGGAATAAACTCTTAAGGGAATGGCATCAGCTTTGAACACTGTCTTTAAGTACCAGGCAGTCTGAAATATGCTATCTCCTCCATCCAGATTTCAGATGGATGGATTTTTCATATTAAAATCCTAGGGGTAAGAAATGAGCCAACTCTGATATTTGAAACCACCATTTCGACAGACCTTATTTATGTGTACTTTAGACCACTTGGGAAAGATGAGATCATTTAAGCAGCAGCGCCATCATTTCTTTTTATTTGACCCCAACAATGCTCTCAACCTAACAGTAGACAGACATGCATCAACCAGGTTCAATCATATTGTATAAGTCAGCTGCAGAGAATATTCACTCCTTCAATAAAGGGGGGGGGAAGCTACACTAAAGAGCATAGGACCTTCCCTAAAAATGTCGGATAGAGAGGTACTCTGGGCATCCCCTTCCCCCACCTTCACAAATCTACTCCTGGAATCTGAGACATAGGTCCTTTGTCTGAACAATGTGGGAGGAGTCTGTCTGCAGTACTGGTGTGCTGGCAAGTGAGGAGAATCTACTGAAAACTGTATGAACGCACAAAGTTCCTTAACTCAATTACTTTACTGTCCAATTTTCCTTCATTGTGTACCCTAAAGCGTTCTAAAAGGTAGCCACTCTCTCCTTTCGAGAGTTAAAATGTATCGAAAATAATACCGTAAGATCGATCAACAGAGTTAGCTAAGAAGCTAAGTTTCTGAACAGCGAGGTGGGGGGGTGGTGGTGGCGGTAAGAACGACCACTTGAACATCCCCTCGTCCCTCGCGAATGAGCTCCCCCCCCCCACCCCAAGTCTCCATTTCTGTCAATTTCTTCTTCCTAGCAAGTCGTTGAAAGGCAGGCTGAGAGCTTTTTATAAAGACAGTAGTCGGCTGTGCAAACTTGCTATCTCGAAGCTTTTCGTGCACGACACCGAATCCACCGACCCGACCTTTTACCACCTTAGGTTGTTTCTGGTGCCACGCCAGCCGGGGTGTTCCAGGAATATAGCCCGAGTCAAGGGGACACCGCCGGGCTGGGTGGCTCGAGAAACTTATCGCCTTGTACCGTGCAGGAGGAGAGGGATACCGTGGGGGGGAGGGGGGCGGTTCGCAAGGTGACCCATCTTCTCGTCTCTTAGCCCCTCGGCTTCCTCCCATACCCCTTCCCGGTGGACCTAGGGGCCTCGCCAGGTTCGCCTTTCCAGCCCCAAGCTCCTTTCCTTCGTCTCCCCACTCATGCCCGGGGCCCAGCCCGGTTGGACAGCCCCCCCGCCAACCCCCTACTGGCACTCACCCTGGCGACCGACAATCTCGGCGACATGCTCGGAGCTGGGCACCGGGACGCACTCGGTGGTGTTAACGCTCTTCCTCCGGAGCAGGGCCGCCTGCTCCCCGTTCAGGGCGGCCGCCGCCGCCGCCGCCGCCCCGCAGCCGCCGGGGCCGTAGGCGTGGGACAGCATCGCCGCCATCATGCCCTGGGCATCGTCCCCTCCGTAGAGCACCCCCGCTGCCGCCGCCGCCGCGGCCGCCTCCCGGGCATCGAAGCCGGCGGGGGGCAGCAGCACCGACCCCAGGGACCCGCCCGGGATCGGCTGGGTCTGAGAGGCGGCGGCCGCGGGCGGCGACAGCAGCAGAAGGGACGGCCGGCCCTCCTCCTCTGCCTCCTCCAGCTCCTCCTCCTCTAGCAGGTCTCCGTCCAGCTCCGCGTCCTCCCCCTCCTCCTCCTCGTCGTCGTCGTCGTCGTCGTCCTCCTCCTCCTCCAGCTCCAGCTCGGCCGCCTCCGAGACCCCGGGTCGGCCGGGCGGCGCCCGCTCCTCGGGTGACGGCCCCGCCGCCCGCCGGGCCGGGCCCTGCGCCGCCGCGGCCCGGATCGCCGGGGAGCCGGGCTCCGCCGGGCTGGGGTCATCGAGGCCCAGGGCGGCCAGGCGTTCCCTCAGCAGGAGCCCGTCCCCCTCGAGCTCCGGGCCGCCCGCGGGGGGCGGCGGCGGCGGCGGCAGCGGCGGCGGCGGTGGGGGCGGCTGCGGCAGCGGGGCCGGGGCCGCCGCCAGGGCCAGGGCCGCGGAGCTGCCGCTCGGCATCGCGGCGGCGCGCTGTCAATGGCGGCGGCGGCGGCGGCGGCGGCGGCGGCCGCGTCAGGCGCGGCGGGCGGCGAGCCCCATGGCGGACAGGGCCCCGGCCCGGCTCAGCGCGCAAACACTTTTCCCCAGGGGAGGCGGCGGGGCCGAGCGACCCGGGCTAAGCAGCGCCAGGGCCGCCCGGAGAGCGGAGAGGGCGGGGTGGAGGGGCAGGGGAAGGAGGCAGAGGCAGGTAACTAGGTGGGTGGGTGGGGACGGCAGCGGGGCGGGCAGACGGAGGTTCGGCCGCGGCTCCCCTCTCAGGGATTCTTTTGTTTCATGGCCTTAACCAGCCCCCGGCGCGCGCGGCGGCGGCGGCGGCGGCGACGCCCCACGCCGCTCTCCGAATGAAGCCGGCGCGCTCTGATTGGCCGCTTTTAATCTCCGGGAGCCCGCCCTCTCCTCCCCGCGGCCTTCTAACTCCTGTCCCTAGCCCCACCCCACCACCCGGTTCTTGGGCCCCGCCCCGCTCCTCCCCAGAGCTTTCTGATTGGGTGACTGGGACGAGCCCGCCCCTCAAAGCCTTCTCCGTCCGTCCTCTGCCCTCCCCCCCCACCCCGCCCTCCCCGTTCCCTACTGGCTCACGAGGAGACGGACTGTAATTGTTCGCTTTATACGTCACTCTTTGTGACGTACAGGGTGGAGGCGGGGCGAAAGCAAGGCCGCAGAGGGCTGAAGCTGGAAGCCTTCTGAAGGGGGTTCTCGCGCAGGCGCGTGCAGTCCAAGCGCACACCTGGCTGTCTGCGGTCCTGGGCATCCCTTGGGGCCCACCTGGGTGGGGTCTTTCAGCTCCCAGTGGGGGCGGCTTTGGAGGTGTAGCGTAGGCATGGGCCCGGAGGGCATGGTTGAAGAGGTGATTTCCCTCTTTCAGAGTAAGGGCCTAGGGAGAGTCATTGAAGGAGGAGCCAGTGAGGTGTCCTCCTATCCAGCCGCGGGGGTGGTTTCCTGAGCCGCGTGGCTCCTGGGCCTTCCTTGCACCACCCCGGGAAGCTCCTCCTTCCCGGGCGGGGCCCTCCCACGCCCTGTCGGCTCGCCTCCCAATACCAGCCCGGTTGGTTCCATCAGGAGCCTTCAATGCTAAACTCCAGTTCTTTGGGGGCTTTTCTTCCTCCAAGACGTTCTTCGCACAGTATTGTCCGGGTGACACCACACAGTGGCTCTCTTTTAGAGGGATTTATTTTTAAATGGTTTGTTAAAAACAAATCTTATTACTTTCCTTCATCTCGGGCTATGACTGTCATCCCCCACTCCCTTGCTCCCCTCCCCCCAGCCCCCGTTAGAATCTCCTCAGGGAGTCTTCCCCAGGTTACTCTTAATCACCAGCGTTGTCTTATGAAGGTAGAGTGTGAACATGTAATTTTAAGGTTTCTAGTGTCACCGTTATAAAAGAAGAAGCAATTTTAATAAATATGAGTTCAGTGTATTCCAAATATCATTTCAAGATGCGATCGATATAAAGTTACTAATGTATCTTATAGTTTTTTTCACGCTCAATCTTTGAAAATGGTATTTTGCATTAGCATAGCTCAATATTCACTTCATGCTGGCCATATTTCAAGTACAAGATAGTAGTGTTAGACTTCTTGAATTCTGAATTATAAATTGATACCCTATTTTGGATTTATTATGTCTTGTTCCCTGAAACTCGTTTCTTATGATGAGCTTGAATGAGTGCCTACTTTTCTAAATTGCCTGAGGTGCTACAAAGACAGTCTAAGAGAAGGCTAAGGTATGTGTTCTGTTGCTCTATTTTATGCTCTTCTATCCGTGTACACAATTCTACTTCAATTTAACCACCCCTCTGGGAACTGGAGTATTTCCTGCCATATCAATAGCCAGAGTGTCACAGTTATCAGCAATTCCAGCTCTCCAGGGCAACCAGGAAGCAGAACCGCCAACTGTTAGGCTGCAGCCACTCCCTATGGTGAGCCCTGAGGAAAAGCTCAGGGTACTAGCTCCAGATAGGTAACATGCATGAATGGAATGATCTCAGTGAGCCCAGACTCTTGCATCTTCCTGTACATAGAAAAGTGCTAAATTCCTTAACTTGAGGTATCTGGTTTTCTTTAATTCACAAAAGTACTTCTGATGTTCAGACTACCTGCCCTTTGTTGCAAGCTTCTATATAACTTGACTCCTCACTGGCCCCCCTCCTGCCTCCCTGGAGCAGTTCTCTCAGGGTCACTTGAGATGACCTGTCTCCTAAGCTTGAAGTCCTAAAATTTCCCACTGAATAAAATATAACTCTCAACTTTTAGGTTGTGACTATTTTTCAGGTCAACACTTCCAATCAAAGGTATAGAGCATTTTATCTAGCACTAACCTTTTCTGTTACTCCACTGTATCCCTAGTCTTTCAATCACCCTATAAGTTGCCTCTCTAACAACTCATTTATAGCAGTGGCCTCTGGAGCAGTGATTTCAGTCTTGGTTATATAGCAAAGTCAAGAAAGGCTTTTTAAAAAGGTAAATGAAGAGAAAGAAGGAGAAAGTCTTAGATTTTGTTATAAAGTGCATCTAGAGTGGGAACCTGGACATGCTTTTTAAAAACTACACAGGGTTGAGTGTACTGATCCAGGGTGTGAGTTTGAGGTTTACAGAAGAAAATCTTGCTATTTACTGAAAAGTGATCTTCTTCTCCCCTACCTTCCCAATTCAGAGACAGAAATGTCAACCCACTCCCGAATTCTTGCCTGGAGAATTCCTTTGACAGAAGAGCCTGGTGGGCCACAGCCCACAGGATCGCAAGGAGTCAGACACAACTGACGCGACTTAGCATGCACACACCTTCCCAATTAGGTACTATTTTCACGGATTTACTATGTTTATACCCTTTTAGTGATATATCCCAAGGACATAATATTTTGTGGCATCTTAGTAAAGGTGCTGAATATATTTAAAAAAAATTTACCAGTGAATAGCTTGTGTAACTAGACATTTACTTATAGAATATGCAGCTATGTTTGCAGTCTGATATTTCTGTTTAAGCAATAATCATTATTTGAAGGATAGATTTTTCTAGCAGAACAAATCTCATTTCAAGGGAGAAACTAAAACACATAGTGGCTACTCCCAGGATATTTTTGTCAGGAGGAAATGCATAGCAGAATTACAAATGAAACTCAGAAGTTCCTTTCCCTGCCTCTTTTCATGACTTGTCATTTATTGCTCACATTCACTTCCCAAGAACTCAAAGCAAAAGCTGTAGCAAAAGCGATAGCTCCTCATAGTTTTCTTTCAAGAGGGGGGAGTTGTAGATAAGATCCATTCAGCTAAGATTATTTTTTTTAACGCTAAGTGGTTTAATTTATGTGTTTTTAACATAAAAATTGCTTCCTGCTTCAGTCTCATGTAATAAATGAAGTTTCCTAAGTTCCTATAGACAAATGTATACATTCATGCATTAATTTACATTTGATCAATATTGTGATTTATGAACAAGGTAGGAATTATTGAAGTTCAGAGACCTTCCCTTTTGGGTCTAAATTTATTGTCTTATATTAAATTTTGTTTATGAAGCAAGTTTAAGATTTGGTTTTGGATCTAAATACATGACTGAGTCTCTTCCATTTAAATCCACTAAACAGGCTATTCCCCTCCACCCTCTCACAACCACACAGCATTAATTTGCACCTGATTTAGTTTTCCCTTTCATTGTCTGCTGTTGTTTAGGACATAGGTTCATACACTGGGACAGAGGGGTTGCTTTAAAGATCCTGGGACTAAAAGAAAGTACAGAAATGGCTACATTTTATCAACTAGCAGGCTGACTGCTAAAACTTTATCAACTAGCAGGCTGACTGCTAAAACCTGATTGTAAGGATGTTAAGGTTGGAACAATTGCAAACTAAACAGACCTCCACAAAGATGTTTGTCCTAGTAAGGAGAAATTTAGATAATAACTTTGAAGCCATGTTGTAAAAGCAACCACAAAAGTGGGGTGAAAGACTTGGCTGACACTGTCACCTAGAACCCCCAAAGAAACATCTGCTCTGTTTTAATCAGAATGAATTTCTTTAGGGTAGAATGTCCCTTAAAGAGCCTCTTCATGAAAGTGAAAGAGGAGAGTGAAAAAGTTGGCTTAAAACTCAACATTCAAAAAACTCAGATCATGGTATCTGGTCCCATCACTTCGTGGCAAATAGGTGGGAAAACAATGGAAACAGTGACAGACTTTATTTTCTTGAGCTCCAAAATCCCTGAAGTTGGTGACTGCAGCCATGAAATTTAAAGATGCTTGCTCCTTGGTAGAAAAGCTATGACAAATCTAGACAGCATATTAAAAAGCAGAGACATTACTTTACTCACAAAGGTCCATCTAGTCACAGCTATGGTTTTTCCAGTAGTCATACGTATATGAATGTGAGAGTTGGACCATAAAGGAAGTTGAGCACCAAAGAGCTGATGCTTTTGAATGGTGGTATTGGAGAAGACTCTTGAGAGTCCCTTGGACAGCAAGGAGGTCAAACCAGTCCATCCTAAAGGAAATCAGTCCTGAATATTCATTGGAAGGACTGATGCTGAAGCTGAAACTCCAATACTTTGGCCATCTGATGAGAAGTGACTCATTTGAAAAGACCCTGGGACAGATTGAAGGCAGAAGGAGAAGGGAATGACAGAGGATGAGATGGCTGGATGACATCACTGACTTGATGACCATGAGTTTGAGCAAGCTCCGGGAGTTGGTGGTAGACAGGGAAGCCTGGCATGCTGCAGTCCATGGGGTCACAAAGAGTTAGACATGACTGAGCGACTGAACTGAACTGAGGATGTCCCCTGAGAACAGGAATACCCTGCTCCATGGTAAGTCTTACTCAATGAACATATCACTCTCCTGCTTCAATAGCTTCCAACTGTTTAGGAATAAAGTCTCCTACATGAAATTCCTAGGCCTTCCACATGCTGGGACATTCTTCTAAGTGCTTGAAATTGTTATTTAAACACACTCAAATCTCTGCTATATTAACAGAAACTCTTCCTTTGATACTGCATCTGCCTCTTGTGACCACTTGGTTCTCTCCTCCAAATCAGCTTCTCCAATAACTGCCTGCTCTCCTTTACTGCATAATGTAGAGTGCCTGTGGCCTCTTGCTGCTTCATTGAAATATCCTTATATTATCATTGTACCCAATAAGCACTTCTTGTCCTTATTCCGCTTCACCTTTCCATGTCAGGATTGGACACCAATGACTGTTCCTCAAAGCTCTGTCTTCCTTTGCCTGCCTTCTGCCTTCCTTCCTGCTCCATATTCCTGCTTCAGTCTTCTTCACAGGCTTAGTGTCCCAATCTCTCCTGAGGTATTTATTGAGGATTTGTCTTGGGCCTGCTTTCTGCTTACACCATACTCTCCACCTAAACATCTTATCCTTTCCTAAGATTTCTTCTTCCTTATTGACAAGTTCCAGACCTCTTGTCACTCCCGATCTCTCAATTGAGCTTCAGACCTAGAAATCCAGTGTTTTAGGTATGTTTCCAGTGGGCAATTAAAATTCAGCTCAAATTTCCAAACGGAAATCTCAGTTAAAATGTTTTTTAGCTTCATTTTGGATAGCACAACTCATCTACTCCTTTCTTCTGGCCCTGAGCCTGGTGGCCATTCTTGACTTCTCTTTCAACCTCCATAGCCAGTCAAGGCCAGATCTTGGCCTTGATTCATACCTCTGAACTCTCAAATACATCTATCTTTCTCCATCTTTACCACTATTACCGTGGTCTAGGCCACTGTCATTTAGACCATGAACTATTGCAATAGTCCCCCAAACAATATCTTTATATCCAGCCTTGCTTTCCTGCAGTATATTTTTCATGCTGCAGCTGGCATGATTTTAATTCAAGTTTACTCTACCCACTTCCCTGTTGTTGTCCTTAGGATAACACCCCGGTTTCTTAACATCACTTAGAAAGTTTTCTGCATCTGGGTCCTGTTTAACTCTTTAGCCTCATCTCCTGCTGTTCTTCCTCTTGCATTCTTGACCTCAACCATAGAGACATTCTAGGAGCCATTCCTGTATTCTGTATACATACTCCCATTATGCCTCAGGGCCTTGAGTATGGCTCTCTTCTGCTCACTCTCAGCTTAGCTAACTCCTACTTGCCTTTCAGAGCTCAGCTTATGTGTCACTTCCTCTAGGATGTTCTCCCTAACCACCTAGGTAAGGTTAGGTGACCTTGTAATAGGCACCAATTGCATCCTGCATGTCCCTAGCCACACTCTGCCTACTTGCTTAATTGTCTCTTTTCTGTTTTCATCCTAATAAAGCCAGTACCTACATAGTCCCTGGTGCATAGGAGAGGCCAGTATGTACTTACTAACTGACGTTTCTTCCAAATAAACTCAATACGTTAGCTACTTTGAGCTTTTGACCATTTTTTCAAAGATGTAGTGTAGTCTCCCATCTTTGGGCCTTTGCTTGTGCTATTTTTTCTGCCCTGATTGCTCTCACCTTTTATCTCCACCCTCCCCATCTCTACCTGTTTTAAGGCCTCAGCTTAGAATGTTGACTTCTTTTGACATATTTTCCTAATCACTACAATCAAGGGTAGTCCTTCTCTCCCTCTCCCCTGGAAAATGCACATGAAGGTGACATTGTGCTTATGTCTTCTGAATGCTTAACAACTCCCCTTTACAGTCTATCCATGGATCTTTTGGGATTGCTCAGACCTGTGACTCAGACTAGCTAGATATTCACTAAGCCACTTCCTCTTCTTCCTGAGCACACAGCCAGACTACATTTCCTGGCTGCTGTTGCAAACTGGGGCCGCCATAGACCCAGTTTTACCAAGGGTGCGACAATTGCAGACCTAGCCCTGAAGAATCCCTCACACAGTATCTTCCACATCCTCTTCCCATCTGTGATGCAGATGAGTATGATGACCACATGTTAAAAGTGGCAGAGTCACGAGATAAAAGGTACATCACCACATGGGGGGAAAGGTGCCCTGCAATCTGATTTGGTGTTTTAAACTTGGCGTGAAATAAAAAAAATTTTTTTTTACTGAGTTTGAGGTATTATATACTTTTGTGTACATTTGTTGCAGTGGTTAACCTATCTTAATTAATATAAAATGCTAAGTTAACAGGGAACTCAGCTCACTATTCTGTAATAACCTAAATGGGAAAAGGATTTGAAAAAGAATACTTACTTACATGGGTATAATTGAATCGCTTTGCTATACTCCTGTAACTAACACATTGATGATCAACTATAGTCCAATATTAGATAAAAATTAAAAAACAATACTGGGTTGAAAACCTGTGGTTTGGTGTATACCATGGAGCTCAACCTGGTGCTCTGTGACCTAGAGGGGTGGGATGGTGTGGGGAGGGAGGCTCACGAGGGAGGGGACATATGTATACTTATGACTGATTCACATTGTTGTACGGCGGAAATCAACATAGCATTGTAAAGTGATTATCCTCTAATTTAAAGAAATCAGAAAAAAAACCCCTGTGGTTTGTAAGGAAAAAGTAAAATGAGCAGTGATTAAGGGGTTAAGAGGGGAAAAAGGATAAACGTGTGGGGCACAGAGGATTTTTAAGGCAGTGAAATTATTCTGTATGTAATCACAATGGTGGATACATGTCATAATATGTTTGTCAAGACTCATAGAAGATAGAGTACCAAGAGAACACTGCTGGCTTTGGGTGATGACGATGTATCAGTGCAGGCTGCAGATTGTAGCAAATGTCCTTCTGGTACAGACTAGTGATAGTGGGGGAGGTCATGCTCTGGGAAGCCAGGGCATGTGTGGAACTTTTTGTACTTTCTGCTCAGTTTTGTTGTGACCCTAAAACTGATATTAAACAATAAAATCTATTTAAGCAAAAAATACACAAAAACATAAATGTTTGTCAATTGATGGCACTTAATTTGAGCTATTCATTTGCTCTGGTCACAAATTGCCTGGGACTATCTCACTTTGTAGCCTCTGTGTGTGTGTTTCCATGTGCGCACTAAGTCACTTCAGTTGTGTCCAACTCTTTGCGACCCTATGGACTGTAGCCTGCCAGACTCCTCTGTCCATGGGATTCTCTAGGCAGGAATACTGGAGTGGGTTGCCTTGCCCTTCTCCAGAGGATCTTCCCCACCCAGGGATCAAACTTGAGTCTTTTTTTTTTTTTTTCCATTTATTTTTATTAGTTGGAGGCTAATTACTTTACAATATTGTAGTGGTTTTTTGCCATCCATTGACATGAATCAGTCATGGATTTACATGTATTCCCCATCCTGATCCCCCCTCCCACCTCCCTCTCTACCCGATCCCTCTGGGTCTTCCCAGTGCACCAGGCCTGAGCACTTGTCTCATGCATCCAACCTGCCACGCGTCAGGATGGCTGCTATCTAAAAGTCTACAAGCAATAAATGCTGGAGAGGGTGTGGAGAAAAGGGAAACCTCTTACACTGTTGGTGGGAATGTAAACTAGTACAGCCCCTATGGAGAACAGTATGGAGATTTCTTAAAAAACTGGAAATAGAATTGCCATTTGACCAAACTTGAGTCTTTTATGTCTCCTGCATTGGCAGGCAGGTTCTTTAACACTAGCACCACCTGGGAAGCCACTTTGTAGCCTAGAGCCTGATAATATTTATTGTCAATCCACCAAGATGACATAGCAATCATAAATTTATATGTACTAAATAACAGAGCTTAAAAGTATATGGAAAACAAATGAATTAACAAAAACAGAAAATCTGATAAGGCTAAAAGGAGAAATAGATAAATTTACAATTGTAACTGGGGCCTTCCCTTTCCATCAATTGATAGTGCTATTAGACAGAAAATTAGCAAAAATATAGAAGGACTGAGTAATACCATCAGCCAACAGAATCTAATGAATATTGATAGATTGCTGCATACAACAGTATGATATGCATTGCTTTCAAGTGCCCATACAACATAGACTATATCCTAGTCTGTAAAACTAATTTCAGCAGATTTAGAAGAAATGAAATCATATACAGTATGCTCTCTGATAATAATAGAATCAAACTAGAAATCACTAACAAAGAAAACAAAAGAATATCAAAATACCTGGAAATTATACACTTCTAAAAATGCATTGAACTGAAGAAAAATGAAAATAAAACATACCAAAATTTGTGGGACACAGCTAAAGCAGAGATGAGAGAATAATTTATGGCACTAAATGGTTATATTAGACAAGAGAAAGATTTAAAGTCAATAATCTAAATTCTTATCTAAAAAAAGAACAAAATAAGCCCAAAAAGCAGAAAGAAGGAACTAGTAAATAGCTGGAATCACTTACATTGAAAATAGGAAAACAGGAAAATCAAATCAAGAAACTGATTCTTGCCCAAAATTCAATAAAATTGATAAATCTTTAGTAAGAATGACAAATTTGAGAGAAAACACAAATCAACAGTATCATTAATGAAACAGACAATAGCACTATAGATTCTACAACCATCAACAGGATAAAGGAGAATACTGCAAATAATTTTATATTTAAAAATTTGACAGCTTGGAAGAAGTGGGCCAGTTCCTCAAAATCCGCAAACTATCAAAATTCAACCAAGACAATTAAAGTAATTGAACTCTTGAAAAGGAAAGGAAAAGATCCTTTCAGGAAATCTCCCAAACCTAATGGTTTCACTGGAAAATCCTACTAAATACTTAAAGAGGAATATAAGACCATGTTATACAATACCACCTAGTAAATAGAAGGGGAGGGAATACTTTGCAATCACTTTTGAGGTCAGTAGAGATGCTAAAACCAAAGACAATTCAAAGAAAACAAAGCTACTGACAAAATCTCTCATGAGCAAAGACGAAAAGGTCTCAACAAAATATTATCAAAATCTAACAACACATAATAAGAATAGTATACCACTACCAAGTGGCATTTCTTTCATGTATGTAAGGCTGTTCCAATACTTAATGGGGTAGTAAAGGTGGCTTAGTGGTAAAGAATCAGGCTGTCAGTGCAGGAGACTTGGGTTCAATCCTTGGGTCAGGAAGATCCCCTAAAGGAGGAATGGCTACCTGCTCCAGTATTCTTGCCGGGGAAATCCCCTGGACAGAGGAGCCTGGCTGGCTACAGTTCATGGAGTTGTATAAGAGTCAGACATGACTTAGCGACTGAACAACAGCAAACATAAGTTCACACAAAAATTTGTACAAGCACCAAGAGAATAAAATATAAAGGAAATTAAAAAAAAAAAAAAACTTGTACAGGAATGTTTGTTGCGGCATTATTCATAATGACCAAAGAGTAGAAACAACCCAAACATTCTCAACTGATGGATGGACAAACAAAGTGTGGTATATTCACACAATGGAATATTATTCAGCCATAAAAAGAAAGAAGTACTGAGACATGCTACAACACAGATGAACCTTATAAACATTAGGCTAAGTTAAAGAAGTCACTTGCAAAAGGTCACATATTGTATAAATCTATTTATATAAATACTCAGAATAGGCAAATACATAAAAATCAGAAAGCAGATTAGTGGCTGCTAGGGTCTAGAGAGTGAGAAAAGGAGTGGCAGTCGAGGAGTCTATTTTTGGAGTAATTAAAATGTTCTGAGATTAGTGGTGATGGTTCGAAAACCTTGTGAATGTACTAAAAACTATGAACTTATATGTTTAAATGTGTGGATTATCATAGTATGTTATTTATATCTTAAAAAGTCAATGAATGTAATCTACCATATCAACTGTCCAAAGAAGAAAAATCATATTATCCTATCAATTGGTGCAGAAAAAGCACATCACAAAATCCCATACCCATTCATGATAAAAAACTCTCAGAAAACAAAAAATGGAGAGAAACTTCTCCTTGATTTACAAAAAGACTTTAGCCACCATTATAATTAATGACAAAAGACTGAATACTTATACCCTAAAATAAAAAATGAGGCAAAAATGTCCACTCTTACCACTCTCATTTGACACAGTACTAGGAGTTTTAACCAGAGATGTAAAGCAAGAAGAAGAGATTTAAAAAATACACAGACTGGAAAGGAACAAATATTTATTTATATGTTTGAATTATCAAATATAAATAAAAAGTGGAAGAGAATGTGAGTGAAAAATTTCAAGCTTCAAAATAAAAGGAGAAAAATCACCAGCATTGATCTCCAGGTTATATGGAACTGATTCTAAAAAGCTCAATGTAAAACAGTAGCTATGGCAAAAAAGTAGAGTCAAGAAAAGCAAAAAAAAAAAACAAAAAAAAAACAACCAGCCCAAAACCCCAAAAACCAGGGACTTCCCTGGTGGTCCAGTGGTTAAGACTTCACCTTCCAATACAGGTGGTGTGATTTCAATCCCTGCTGGGGGAGCTAAGATTCCCACATGCTTGGAGGTGGCGGGGGTGAGGGTAGGGGAAGGAACATAAACAATAGGAGCAGTATTGTAACACGTTCGATAAAGACTTTAAAAATGAAAATGAAAGTGAAAGTCGCTCAGTTGTGTCTGACTCTTTGCGACCCAATGGACTATACAGTCCATGGAATTCTCCAGGCCAGAATACTGGAGTGGGTAGCTTTCCCCTTTTCCAGGGTTTCTTCCCAACCCAGGGATCGAACTGAGGTCTCCCACAGTGCAGGTGGATTCTTTATTAACTGAGGTATAAGAAGAAATGATCCACATCAAAAAACAAAAAATAGCCAAAGAAGAAGAAGAAAAAAGCCATAACATATAGGTACCAAAAAGTTGAGAAAGATAGAGAAGAATCTAATTGGCCAAACTGTTAAGGCCATTGAAACAGAAGGATATGCTATAGCATATAACACACAAAAAGATGTAAAACAGTAAAAATTCATTAGAAAAGTAAAACTAGAGAAACTAAAGAAGAAAAGGAAGTGCAAGTTGTATAAAACAGGGAAAGAGAAAAACAATGAGATGAATTTGGAATCTATAAATAAATATTAGTTGATTGAGAAGCTAAGGAAAATGTCTATAAGGTTAAAAAAATCTGATAGTACATTGCAAATTAACAACATGATTTGAATACATCTTAAATTTATGTTTAATAATAAACCATGTAAAGAAATTTGATTAGTAAGTATATAAGTAATTGCATTCTTTTTTCTTAAATTTCTACCCTTATTTTGGACGGCATTAACATGGCTTACTCTCTTGTGGTCTCCACTTTTGATTATCTATCCATTTTAAAAGCAGAATGATTCTGAAAGGATGGTTTTTCTAACTTCCGCAGTCTGTCAATTCAGAATTCAGCATCTCACCACTAAGTTCTAACCCACTGGAGCACAATGCAGTTTTGAATAGGGTGGTCAGGGTAGATCAATTGAAAGGGTGATGTCTGAGCAAAGACTTGGAGGTTAAAGAGTTGGCCAAGTGGAAATCTGGGGGGAGCATGTTCCAGGAAGAGTCTCACATCTAGTGCAAAGGTCTGAATTGGGAGTAGATCACACAGACCTTTGTAGGCTGTTTAATAGGCTTTAATTTTATATGTGAAATGAGAAGTCATTGCTGAATTTTCAGCAAAGTGATGTTTTCAAAGGCGTGGAGGATCTTTGCTGTAGGAGGCATGAATAGGAGTGGGGTCATAAGGAACCGTAGGATTTGGGATGTATTTTTGAAGAAAGTGCAAACTGACTCCAAGATCTTGACCCGCCGGAGAAGCCAGAAAGATGATGATGCCATCAGAAGGGGTTGTTGCAAGCAGACCAAGTCTGGGCTGAGTGTAGGGTTTCATGACCTGGGTGGCCTCTCTTGCGGCTTGAGTCCAAAGTCTTCATCTCTGATTTGATGTTTCTCATGATCCTTCCTGCCAGTTCTCTTCGTCTTTGCAACCTTCGAAGTCTTAGCTTTAGGGAGAAGGAGCAGCCTAGTTTTCTAGACAGCCTGTTGGCTGGTTCCTCTTCCTCAGTACTTCATTATAAATCTGCTAAACATTCTCCCTGTGGGACAGTGGTCCTAGAGAGGATATAAATGACTCCTGGTTGGAAAAAGAAAAAAACCCTACTAATACTTTCAAATTTTCCTTAAAATTTTTTCATAAGATTAATTTAAAAAATATTTTTCTTAAAATAGTATTTTGCAATAATTTAACTTTTATTTTTAATATTTATATATATTTATTTTTGGCTGTGCTGTGTCTTCGTTGATGCACACAGGCTTTTTTCTAGTTGTGGTGAGCAGGGAGTCTACTCTCTAGTTGCAACGTGCGGGCTTCTCATTGCAGTGGCTTCTCTTGTTGCAGACACAAGCTCTGGGGCATGCTAGCCTCAGTAGTTGCAGCTTCTGGGCTTCTAGAGCATAGGCTCAGTCATTGTGGTACATGGGCTCCATTGCTCTGAGGCATGTGGGATCTTCCCAGATCAGGGATTGAACTGGTGTCTCCTGCATTGGCAGGCGGATTCTTTGCCACTGAGCCACCAGGGAAGCCCCTAATTTAACTTCTAGAAGCAATTTAAAGCTCATTTTGCAATACTAGAGGGTTAAATTTCTGTCGGTAAGGAGAATAGGGAAGCATCTCTTCTTCCAGTTCTTAGCAAAATATTTGAATCTTGACTGTGAAAAATTCCTCTTAAGGATGAGCATGGAATACACTTTCCCTATCAATCGAATCTGACTTCTTTTTTCTTATTTTTGCAAAAATGAGTGTTTAATAAAAATTAATATATTTAATTTAATAAGATAAAAACAGTCATTTTACTTTTCTGTTTTATTTATTTATTTTTAATTGAAGGATAATTTCTTTACAGTATTGTGTTGATTTCTACCAAACATCAAGATGAATCAGTCATAAGTTTTAGCCAAAGGTCCGTAGCCAAAGGTTCATAGCCTAAGGTCCATCTAGTCAAAGCTATGGTTTTTCCAGTAGTCATATATACGGATGTGAGAGTTGGACTATTAAAAAAAGCTGAGTGCCGAAGAATTGATGCTTTTGAACTGTGATGTTGGAGATGACTCTTGAGTGTCCCTTGGACTGCAAGAAAATCCAACCAGTCCATGCTAAAGGAATATTTATTGGAAGGACTATTTATTGGAAGGTCCTGAATATTCACTGGACGGACTGATGCTGAAACTGAAGCTCCAATACTTTGGCCACCTGATGTGAATAACTGACTCATTGGAAAAGACTCTGATGCTGGGAAAGATTGAAGGCAGGAGAAGGACACAACAGAGGATGAGATGGTTGGATGGCATCACTGACTTGATGGACATGAGTTTGAGCAAGCTCCGGGAGTTGGTGGGGGACAGGAAAGCCTGGCTGCTGCAGTCCATGGAGTTGCAGTCAAACACGACTGAGTGACTGAACTGATTTCGTTGATTTCTACCAGACATCAAGATGAATCAGCCATAGGTTTACCCATGTCCCCATTGACTTCTTTATTTTAGGTCATGTGCCGGAGTTGTTGAGTTTACAATGGACAGAATGAATTTTGAAATACACCAACTATCCACTAGGACTTGGCTTGAAGCCATGAAGTTATTTTATTCAGGTCCCTGTGTAATTGTGATAGAGGCATTGGTCCCCACAGTCAAATTTGCACTAAAGTCATTGCACAGCAAAACCTCCCCAAGGCTACATTTTTATGTTTCATTTTCAGACTGTTGGTGCCAATGGAGCAATTAAAATTCGTGAATAATGTCTGTTTCTCCCTTGATAAATAATGTGAATGGCCGGCAGTCTGTTCATATTCATGGCAAGGGATTTAACAGGCTATTGTGTTAGTAACAATGTGGATGCAAATTATAAACATTTATCATTCCAAAGTTTCATACAGTTTTCAAAGCAATATCAGTTGAAACAGATGCTCTAAAACCCCCAAATAAAACAATATTCAGATGATTTTCCCACACTCTCCAAAACCATTTTGTCTCTCAGTGACTTCTATTTATTATATCAAATAATATTGTAAAATCTACTAAAAAGTGATGAGTAATGGATAAAAAGTTTAATGCAATGTCGTCTAAAATTGATTTCCTATCTCTGTAGATGCTATGAGCTATTACTATATCAATAACACCTTACGTATGCTGGAATATAATATGTTCCCTCTGCCTATTTATCAGCATGTTTATTAGGAGGTGAACTACTTATTGCTAGTGAAAATTTCCTGATATAATTATCTATTTATTTCAGAAATTTACAACTGATACTATCTTCACTCCTGAATCACTCATCCTAACAGGAAATGTCAAAGATTGAAATCTTAAAATTGAATGGATATTTTTCCAAGAGGGGAAAACTCTTTAAGAATCATTATTTAACACAGCTCTTAAATAATAATGTTAACATTATTTAACATTGCTCTTAACACAGCAGGTTGGAGGAGACAGACAGGGATCAACAAGTATTTCTTTTTTTTTTTAATTAAAAAATTTTTTATTGGCTGTGCTGTGACTTGTGGGATTTTAGTTCCTTGACTAAGGATTGAACTTGCATCCCCTGCCATGGATGTGCAGAGTCCTGACTATTGGACCACCAGGAAATTCCTGACTAATTTCTTCTTATGAGGCCTTGGACTGAGCATGTGGGGATACAAAGAAACATAAACTGTGGCCTTGACCTCAAGAGGCTCATAATCTAGTCAGGATAGTCAAAAGTTAGAAATCTGGCAAGATAGTCAAAAGTTGAAACGTGCGTGGGCAGAGAAGATGTAATCTATTAAATAATAAATTAAATGGATGTTGGAGAAGCATATTTTAGGTATTTTGAGAAGGAATATTGTTTTTGTGATAATCAAGAAAGACCTTATGGAAGAAGTGGAATTAGGTAGAGATTCAGGAGAGGTGAGCTCTGAAGAGCTGAAAAGCAGGAGGTAGGCAGCGTGTTGGTGAAAAACATTCCACATGAAGGAATAAGAGAAGCCCTCAGTCTTGGGAGTAGTGGTGGTAGGATCGTGGGGTGAGTAGACAAGTCTGATTGAAGTGAGTGATAAATCTGTGGCGATGAGCAAAAGCACAGCCTGGTAACATGGAAAAGGTGAAGGCATTTAGACTCCACTGTGAGGCCCCTCTACTGTGGAAAGGTTGGTTTCTTGTGTTAGGATTCAGGCAGAATGGAGATAAAGTCCCTGCTCCACCACATATGAACAGTATTTTACTTAGTGATTTAACTTCTTTGAACATCAGTTTGCCTTCTTGCCAATGGAGATCATATCCACCAAACAGATGTCAGGGCTGCATAAATAACATTTCACCATCACATTGGCTGTCACCCGTCCCCAGTAAGTGGGTGGGGCGGGGAGGCCAAAATAAGTGCTTGTGAGGAGGAAAATGACATCATTAAAGGGACGGGCGTGGTGCTTGGGAAATGCCAGTTTTGTGATGGTGTGCAGGGTGAACTGAAGAAGAGGCACATGTGTGTACTGGAGGTGAGAGGAAGCAGGAAACCAAGCTTATTAGGCCATACACAAAGAGACAGGGTCCTAACTAGCAATTTTAGCTATGGCCAAGCCAGTAGAAATGATGAAGTGACTGTCAGAAGGGAGGAATGAAGGGATTTGGTGAAAATAGGGCCAAAGGTAGAAAATGAAATCCAGAAGAAAAATTGATTTCAGGATGAAGATAGAAGTATCAAACTAGTAGAAGAAAGTATTGTTTTAAAACCTTCCAATGAATGTTTCCGCTTTGTTTTGCTTTGTCTGCTCAGTACCTGCTCTTTCCTTTGGGTTAGCTGCTTTCTTCTCTCTCTGAACATGTCTTTATCTGGAAAATCAGAGCCCTTTATTGTCTTGGCACGATGGTTGGTCTGGAGATCAGGCCAGCCAGAGTCCTTCCTTAGGATTTTTCTACCTGAAGATAAATCCACTTGACCTGAGTATAGAAACTAGCAGGATCTCTAGAGAAAGCTGATGGTAGGAATGCAGGAACCCAAATGGAAAGCATAGGAAATCAGAGGAGAAGCAGAAGGATGGATTGGAGGTTTGGTAATGTTGATACTAGTTTCATTTCCCAAGATCCACAGGGTTGCCCTGATTTTGGTAGAATCTCTTTTAAAATTTCTGTGAACTACAATCCTTCTAACAAACCCCTTTCTGTTTAAGCTAGGTTAGGCAACAGAAATACCAATAGATGTGACTGTGCAAAAGTTAATGTTTCTGCAAGCCAAAATATTTTAAAATTAAGTCAAATAAACTAGATAACATTTGCAACAAATACAATATGTGAGAAAAGGTAACTATTCTTATTGCATGGAGAGAGATTACATATCAATAAAAAAATGTTACTGTTCCAGGAAAAAAGTGAGCAGAGGTCATGAGCAGACCATCTGCAGATGAAGAAATACAAAAAGTGAATAAGTAAGAATCTGCTTCAATAACAAGCACAGAAATATAAATCAAATCAGCATCCATTGATAGATGACTAGATAAAGAAGATGTGGCATATATAGGGCAAAAATAGAGACACTGAAGTAGAGAATGGACTTGGGGACACTGGGAAAAGAAGAGGGTGGGCTGAATTGAGAGAGTGGCATTGACATATATGAAAGTAAAAGTGTTAGTCACTCAGTCGAGCTGGACTCTTTGTGACCCCATAGACTGTAGCCCTCCAGGTTCCTCTGTCCGTGAAATTCTCCAGGCAAGGATACTGGAGTGCATTGCCATTCCCTTCTCCAGGGGATCTTCCCGACCCAGGGATCAAACCTGGGTCTCCTACATTGCAGGCAGATTCTTCACCACTGAGCCATCGGGGAAGCCCGTATATACATGTTTACACCACCATGTATAAGATAGGCAACTAGTGGGAAGATGCTGGATGGCACAGGGAGCTCAGGTCGGTGCTCTGTGAGGACCTAGAAAGGTGGGATGGGGGGGTGGGAGGGAGGCTCGGGAGGGAGGGGATGTATGCACGTTTATAGCTGATTCACATTGTTGTACACCAGGAACTAACACAACATTGCTATACACCAGAAACTAACGCAACATACGAGGGCACGTATGTATGCCTATGGCTGATTCCTGCTGATATTTGGCAGAAACCAACAAAATTCTGTAAAGCAATTATCCTTCAATTAAAAAATAAATAAACTAAAAAACAAATCAAAAGGGCTAGATATGCTCTTCATTAATCAAATTGCAAGGTGAGAAATATGGTAAAAATGCTTGCATAAATGTATGTGTTTGTATTACTCTACATTTCTTGAGGGCTTTTCTGCTTTATGTGTTAAGACCCTTTAAAATGTTCATAACTTTTGTTTGAAATATTATTCTAGGAATGACCCTAAGGGTATACTCAAAGGTGTACATAGGTACTCAAAGGTCTACTCAAAAGGTTACATATCTTTGAGTACATATACTCAAAATATACATATCCGGGATTGTTAACTGCAGTGATATTAGCCTAACTGTAAATGTCTAATTGGGTGATGGTTTGATAAATAATGAGGAATGGGAAGTCATATGATGAAATATTATGAGCCAATGTAAATCCCAGTTTTGGAAAATATTCCTTGACATGGGAAATGCTCATAACATTAATGGAAATCAAGTAGAATGCAAAATGATGATATGGTCCCAATTATTATTATTTTATGTATATGTGTATGTATATATGTTTTAGGTTGTGAAATGGGACTTTTTGTATTATCTGGAATTTTCTCGGCCACAGCCCAAAGCTGAGTAATTGATACAAAGTATCCTTACATACTCAAGAAGGGGGTTAGACACAGTCCCACAGTATTTACATTAAAAAACAAAAGCAAAAAGGAATGAAATGTGTAGTCACTGTTACTATAAGGAACAGTCTGTGAGATTTCTCAGAAAGGATTATTTGAAGTGAATTTTTTAGGGTAGCATGTGCTTTTTGGCATAGACCCTGGTGCCTGATGCTGCCTTGGAGGTATCTGAAGGTGGGAAGCTGCTTGGAGCAGTCCACGATGGTAGGATAAGAGATGGGAGTAGCAGCGTCCTCAGGCCTTCCTTTCCCCCTTGGATTCTTCCAGGGGTTGAGTGGGGTGGGGCGAGGAGAAGGAAAGATCAGACCATTCGTTACTTCCTCCTCTGCTCTGAGTCCCTGAACTACAGAGAGGCCAGGGCTCAGGGAATAGGGAAGCACTGACTTGATGGAGAGTGAACGAGACCTTTTCATTCCTGCACGAGAAACAGTTCCCCTCCCTGAAGGTGACAGAAAGAAAAGCTATGGGCTGTGTTTGGGTTGTGGCTAAGGGCAGAGAATGGAGAAATGCAAACTGGAAGGAAACGGTAGGAAAAAATGTCAAGCCGCTTCATCTTTGTACACCACTGTGTCCATTCTATGAAGTCATCACTCCTAATCACATCCATCCATCTTGGAAAAAAAAAAAAATCAGTATGTTATCTGAAGTCATTTCTGAGTGGTTAGAGCAGAGGGCCTTCTTAAATGCCTTCTTTATATTTTCTTCTATATTTTTCAAATTTTCCAAAATAAAACACGTATACTTTTATAAGAATAAGAAAAGACATAAAAAAAAATGGAGAGGAAATGGCTCAAAAGAGAAGAACCAAGACCAAAGTTTTAAAAGGAGATGAATTATCTCCCACTTAGTCTAACAAGTATGTTATTTCTGGATTTCTCTTGAGATGTCTTTAAATTTCTCCGTCTTTTCATAGTCATGTCACCACATGAGTGCTGAACCTTCCTCGTCCACCTTAGAAGACTGCAGTGACTTCATAATTGCTGTTTTCCTCCTAGCAACCACCACATGACTGATGGACCAAAATCTCTAAACATTTTCTCCTCTTTGGATTCTCTCATTGCTTCCTGACTGTTCCAAGATGGCCTTCCAGCTTCAATCAAGAACAGTGCATTCATAGTTCCTTTGTAGTAGGACAGTTTCTTTACAGTAGGCTAAGCCAATCCCTCCTTGGGCTCTTGTCAATTTCTAACATCCAAAGTGTCCTTTCAGTGTATTCAAATTGCAACTGTTTCCTGGGGCTGATCTTAGTTCCCCCCTTTCAGTCATTTCAGGAGGCAAGAGGCACTTGCTTTGAAGGTTGGTTACATGGTAAATAGAATTCTCTACTTTTCTGTGCATGTAAATTGGATTTACCTGATGACATAAATTCTGCAGGTGATGGGGCCGTGCAGCGTGCTTTTGTGTGTATGTCCTTACGTCACTTACTGCATTCTTTAGCACATAATAATTTCAGAAAATATTGTTGCATTGATTGAATTTAAGTAGTCATCACAAAAGTAATCTGTTAATTCATCACTAGAACAACTAGAATTCTGGTACTTAAAATAGCCCATTCAGTTCCTTTCTTGAATTTTGGAAACAACTTTCTAAATAATCTTTCTTTTCATCTGTGATATATGGTCATGTGAAAGTAATTTGACATCATAATATCTAAAATATAAAATAAGAGAGTGGATTTAGAGAAAGTAACCGGTATTTAGACCCATTCGTATTTGTATTCGAAATTTAAAATGAATTAGTACTTTCATATTATAGTTGTCATTTAAAAATTAGTTTTTTTGAGCCTCCTAACAATAGTCACTGAAAACATAGAAAACGTTTTCACCTTTTTGCTTACTTGGAAAAAGATTTTTCTCTTGATCTTTCTGAACAGATTCAAAGAAAAAAAATAGAGGCTCCTACTTGTTTTCTCCACACTTAGTATTTTATTTGTAAGTAAATTTACCCTTGTATTCCCAGGTGCCTCACTGGTAAAGAGTCCATCTGCCAATGCAGGAGATGCAGGATACACGGGTTCAATCCCTGGGCCGGGAAGATCCCCTGGATAAGGAAATGGCCACCCACTCCAGTATTCTTACCTGGAAAATGCCATGGAGACAGGAGCCTGGAAGGCTCCAGTCTGTGGGGTCCCAAAGCCTCAGATGTGACTGAACAACTTAGCACGCACACTTACCCTGGCTCAGTGCTAGGCAAGGGCGAATTAGCTTACAAAAGGGAAGATGGAATTGGACATAGACAAAGGTCAAGTTTCCTCTTATGGATACAAGGCAGCCATGTCCAATGGAACTGACACACACAATACTTTTTGTGGGCTGGGTATTTCAGAGGCCATGATATATAGTATTACATTTGATTTGACTTCATTAACAAACATAGTACTGATTACAATACTGATCTACGTTAGCTTTTTCAAGTTTCTTTTTTTTTTTTTTATTCCTTATTTGACCTCACATTGAAACCCATGGACACATTTTCTTTAGTTCCCACCCCCTTCTACTGGAATCCCCAACTCCATCATCCTCAGTAGCGGCAGTGCTGTAGACCAGGCCTGTCGGCTGGGTTGAAGATCTCTGGAGGACCTTAAACCCAGAGGCAGCTTGACTCTTGCATCCCCAACCCTTCTGAACTCTCCTGCCTGTACAGCCTGCTTTCACCTCCCAGAGTCACATCCTTTCTACACCCTTTTCTTAAAAGTTAAGCTCTCTAGACTTCCGCCGTATCCCTACCATGGGGTTGGCAGGCTGCAGAAGGTGAAAGCCTGGCTGTTCCTCCTGATGGCAGAGGCAGAGGTATGTTCACAGCTGGAACTCAGAACTCATTTAACCAGAGAAACCACGGAAACCAAGGTGTTTTGTTAGCTAGGTTCTAGAGTACACGCAGAGCCCCAGATGAGGTATGGAAGTCAGACGCCCTCGTGTGAGTTCTCCTGGGCATCTACCTACTCCTTTGGGGCTGTTTCCTTAGGAGAATGGTTTTGCGTTCCAAGTCACTGATGATAAACTCTCTGTGTAGAGGGGGCCCAAGGGGCAGAGGTTTAAACTGTTGGCTGGCTGTGAACCCAGGCAGGGATGGGTCCCTTTGAGGGACTCAGCCCTCTTTACCACGACTCCAGGCTCAAGACTTCTGAGCAACTAGGGAAATGAGGAGGCAATTTAAAAGGAGCACCGGAAAGAGAAATAACTAAACTTGAGTGGGCAGAGGGTGCCCAAGAACTTGGTGCAAGGACTGTGGATGGGGCAGGTGGTTTGGGAAAAGTACAGGTGAAGGTTTCCAGAAGGGCTTTTGGCCGGGTCCCTAGAGATGGTAACAGTGTTATATTGTTAAGTTAGTTTCTATGTACTTGTATCAGAGACTGTTGGGAAGGTTATCACAAAAAAGACAAGTGGAGCCAAGAATTCTATCTTCAGTTCTCTAAGAAATGGAGGCCAGGGGTAGAGTTATCTTGTGTACGGCAGGCATTCTGCTGTTCAGTTGGAACAAAATAAATTTGTAGCTACAGTCAAGGACACCCCAACCTGGAGGCAATAGGAGGTGAAAGCAGGAATCCTTATAAAATGATGAAAGAACGAGAGCCACCGAAAAGCAGGAGGAAGGGTCATCACGGTCATTTATGACTGACTTCCCCCATAGGAGAAAGAGAGGTCCGGGGCACCGGGATCCAGACACTGAGATGCAAGTCTCTCATCTAGGTTTAGCAAATAATTTACTGATCTGGTGACTCTTTTGATTGTGTCCTAGGGGGATGGTGCTTTGATATACCCCTTGGTGTTTAGGAGAGGCAGAGGTATATTTATGTTAGTGGTAAAAAACCTGCCTGCCAATGCAGGGGAAACGCAAGAGACACGGGTTCCATCCCTGAGTTGGGAAGATCCCCTGGAGAAGGTAATGGCAACCTGCCCCAGGATTCTTGCCTGGAAAATTCCATGGACAGAGGAGCCTGGTGGGCTACAGTCTACGGGGTTTCAGAAGAGTCAGACACGGCTGAGCACACACACACGTGCAGAGTATATCAGCCCTCAATGAGTGTTCCTGACAGCCTAAATAAAATGAAGTAAAATAGAAATAATATATAGTGAAACTATACTTTGGGGTTCAGACAAAAGGCAAAAGGAATTATTGTTGTAAAACTGAAGATACACTGTGGTGGTATCGAAGCTGATTTTAGCCTTTGCTGTTTATCATCTTAGCTGTTGAATGGGCCCATCCAGTCTTTTCCTTCAGGGGAACGGAATAGAATTGGGAAGAGACACCAACCTTTACTGTGACAGTATAACATTTATTTTATGGTCTTTCAAAGTGGTCTGCAGGGGGCTTCCCTAGTGGTCCAGTGTTAAGAATCTGCCTTGCAGTGCAGAGGATACTGGCTCAAACCCTGATCTGGGAGGATCCCACGTGCTGTGGCGCCACTAAGCCCGTGAGCCTGAGGGCCCGTGCTCCACAGCAAGAGAAGCCACTGCGATGAGGAGCCTGCACATCACAACTAGAGAGTAGCCCCTGCCCACTGCAACTAGAGAAAGCCCGTGGACAGCAAGGAAGATCCAGCACAGCCAAAAATAGCAAAAATGCTTTAAAAGTGGCCTCGTGGGGCTCTGAGCCTTCTCTCCTGACTGAGAATGTGGCGGATATTAAGGTAGAGGATGAGTTGATGTCAGAATCTCAAAAGTGATGGAGTTGGTGGTGGTGTTGGTGGTGGTGTTGGGTGCGTGTGTCCGTGCGTGCCAAGTCGGGAGGGCTTTTTGATGGGAGGTATAATGTTTCTTCTAGCCATTGACCCCTAAAGCTGGAAGGAGTTGTCCCAAGTGTTGGGAGCATGGCTGCAGAAATTGGCCTGACTATCGCCTCTAGAATTCAGCCGAATGCTACCTTTCGGCACATGGGTTGGAGGTGGAAGGCAGACTAGTTTGCTCTAGTCTAGGTGGATTACAACAGACAAAAATGTACGCAGATAAAGTACACACTTCATCAATGCCAAATGCTCTTACTCACCAAAAGCACCACTTACCATCCTTTATTTACTTGTTTCTGGCTGCACTGGTTTTGGTGCTGCACGTGGGTCTTCTCCAGTGGCACTGAGTGGGGGCTACTCTCTAGTTGCCATGTGCAACAGAGCCATGGCCTCAGAACACGGGCCATGTTTCTGAGTCTGGGCTTCAGTAGTTGTGATGCACAAGCTTAGTTGCTCCATGGCATGTGGGATCTTCCTGGACCAGGGATCGAACCCGTGTCCCTTGAATTGGCAGGTGGATTCTTAGCCATTGGACCACCTGAGAAATCCCTCCTTTTCTTCATTTCTACTGTCGTTACCTTAGTACAGGCCCTCATGAACTTCTGCCTGGGGTTTTGCAGTGGCCTTCTGCCTGAGCTCATTCCAGCTTCATCCTTGTAAAATCCATCTTCCCTGCGGCAACTACGTAAGATATCTTTTGCAGTGGCCTTCTGCCTGAGCTCATTCCAGCTTCATCCTTGTAAAATCCATCTTCCCTGCGGCAACTACATAAGATATCCGCAGTGCAAGCCTAGCTGTATTAGTACAATACGTTCCGCCCACCCTGACCTCTCCAGGTTCTCACTTTTCTTTTTCCACTGCATCGGTCAACAAAAGCTTATTATTTCACCCACAGACCAAGTCCAGGCACTTGCATCAGTAGCTATGACAGCTTTGATAATGAGAAAGAGAGATGGTTAGTGTCCACTGATTTAATCTTTAAGATCGTCTTCAACACTTTATTTCCTGTAAGATGAAGCAGAAGTTTTTCAGGTTGTCATACACTGCCCTCCTTACCTTTTAAACTCCACCCTCCCTTCCCCTATCCCCCACAACTAAAACTCCATAAGAATCACTGCTTCAGCCAGATTTTTCTATAATATAGTAACCTGCAAATCTTTCTCCAATGGTGGTTTGCTTGTATAGACCATTCTGCCTACAGAGCCCTTCACTTCTTTTCTGTCCATTCGCTTGAACCAACCCTCAAGGGATTCTAATTCATACTGATTTTTTGCTCTTCTATCATCTATGTCTTTGTTTGCACAACTTAAAAAAATCATTTATCACATATTGCTTTATATTGATATTTGATTCTTTATGCGTAGGTCCTACCTCTGTCACCAGATTTTAAGCTCTGTGGGGGATAAGGTTCAATTTTCAAGCCTCTGAGTGTACCTAGCTCATTGTTTTGCCTTAGGTGGGTCCCCCGCATGTGTTTGTAGAATTCTTTCTACAGGACCCATCTCTTGAGCCATGATAGCCCCATATTTTGGTGAATTTTCAATAAAAGGGTTCAAAGAAGACAAAGTCAATAAATTTAAGTTTCCAAATGTAAAAGTTAATTGAGGTTAGATTCCTCAAGTCCCACAAAGGGGATAATCACTTTTGTAAGGTGCTTAGCAATAGTCTTAAGTTCTCCTGAGCAAGTCCTGGGAATTTGTAACTTTTGTGTCAATGAAAATTATAATTACTGAGTATAATAACAATGTTGTGGAAATCATGAATATTATGACTCATACATCTATAAAATTGCTATTTCAAGGTGCATGAAAGATAGAAGCTCAGAACAAAGGAGAACAAGAAAAACTTTGGAACTAGATTTCTGGTGGCAATAAAGATGTTACTGAAATTCCCTGGAGTTCCAGTGGTTAGGACTCTACACTCCCACACTGCAAGGAGCACAGATCTGATCCCTGGTCAGGGATCCTACATGCTATATGGTTTGGCCAAAAAGGAAAGAAAAAAAAAAAAAAAAAAGCAGTTACTTTAAAATTCTGGAATTTTAATTTTTCTTTCTCTATATATTCTTATTTATTTTTGAGTGTTTCACCTTAAACTGGAGTTCATGAACAAAGAAACTCTTCTGTTATTTTCATATATTTTATTTTTCTGCTTCTAAGATTCTGTCCTCCATCTGTTTTCATGGCTTTATTACAATTTTAATGAACTTTTCAGTCAATCCCCTGATCATCTTGACCCATTAGGCATTTTTCTTCTAAAGGTTTTAGACAAAAGTTCCATTTCATTTATCTTCCCATAAAATTTAGTGTTCTTTCCATTGTAGGTGGCATTTTGTACTTGACTTGGCAAAAAAGGAATTTATTGGCTCATCTTAATTGAAAGTGTAGGGCTAGATCAAGTTTCAGGCACAGCTGAAGTAAATGGCAAAGAGATGTCATAACTGGTTTCTCACCATCTTTGTTTTCTGCCAAGTGTTGCATTTACCCCTGTGCTTACTCTCTCAGTCTGACTCTTTGTGACCCCATGGACTGTCGTAGCCTGCCAGACCCCTCTGTCCATGAGGATTCTCCAGGCAAGAATACTGGAGTGGGTTCCACGCCCTCCTCCAGGGGATCTTCCCAATCCAGGGATCTAACCCCAGGTCTTCCGCATTGCGGGCAGATTCTTTACCATCTGAGCCACCAGGGAAGCCCTTAATTCTAGGCAAGGGAGTAGCAAGAGTTTGGGTTCTAAATCTCCTCTAGTTTTAAGACAGTGGGAACGAGTGATGCTCCTTCCCTAGAAGTCCCACAGATGGATCTCATTGGCTCTCAGTGGTTTTGTGCCCACCCATAAATCAATCGCCATGACCTTGATTTACTTGATTGGGATGAAGAGGGACGGTAGGCACCACCTGGCCTCAAGGGTGTAAACTGCTCCACCCGAGTCTGATGGACTGCCAATGAGGGTGAATTGGCATTAATCTTTGTAGAAACCCATCTACTGAACTGTCAGGAGCCGTCGACCTTGGTGACCGCTTCTTCTCTAAATCATCGGTTTCTTTGACTTTTGTGATGCTTCAGTCTCCTGGTCCCTCTTTTATCTTGCCACTCTCTCTCTGGCTGTTAAATGTTCAAGCTTCTTAAGGGTGGGTCCTAGGCACTCTTCTAACTGGCTTCTATTTGAGGTGATTTCATTCATAGGCAATGCTTCAATGACCACCCAAAACCTGAGGATTTGACATTTCCTCTGAAACCCAGAGGAAAGTTTGCACCGGCTTCTTTGTCCAACTGCCCACTGAATTTTCTATTTGATTTCTCTTAAGGTCATTTCAGACCACAATGTTCAAAACCACATCCCCTGTCCCCCAAATAAACATGTCCTGAGCATGGTGTTTTCTGTTGTGATGAACTGAATCTATCTGGTTGAGCAAGTCAGAAATCTTTAACAAGGACCTCAACCTCTCTCCTGGTTGCTTAGCGGATCTATGAACAAATCCTACAAGTTTTGCTTCCTCACTATCTCGCAAATCCTTCCATTTCTCACCATCTTTATTGCCACCTCCTGAGCCCAAGCCATTATCTTCAATCATCTAATTACTATACATTTTCTCAACTCACAATGTGTTTCTGCCTCTTTTCAGTCTGTTTTTGTTTTGCCTTTACAGTGCATTTCTTCAAAGTGCAAATTCAGTGACTTTCCATTGTCTTAAGATACAGAACAAAATCCCTACTCTGGTCTACAAACCTTGGCTGGTACGCCTCCTTCCTAGCTCCTCATCACCGTGACTCTCCAAACTCCCCTCTTGCCATGCCATTATAGCAGCATTCTTTTACTTTCTTGACACATCATGGTAGACACAGAAAAGGCCCTCCAGAGATGTTCACAGCTTACTCACCAAGACATCTGAATGTGACTTTATATGGAAAAGGAACTTTGTAGATGTGATCAAGTTAGGGGTCTTGAGATAGGAAAATCATCCTCTATTATCCAGGTAGTCCCAGGATAATCAGAAGGGTCCTTATAAGAGCAAAGCAGGAGAACTGAAGGCAGGGAAGGACGTGTGATGGTGGAAGCAGAGGTCAGAGTGGCATGAGGAGGGGACTGTGCATCAAGGAACACCAGTGGGGACTTCCCTGATGGTCCAGTGGTCAAGACTCTGTGCTTGCAATACAGGGGTCACGGGTTCTATCCCTGGTCGGGAAACTAAGATCCCACATGCCCGGCAGTACAGCCAAAAAATAAATATAATTACAATAAGAATAAGGAAATAATTTTTTAAAAAGGAACACAGGTAGTCTTTGGTAACTGGAGGAGGCAGAAGACAACCCTTCCTCTAGTAGGCAGACAACCTTATTGACACCTCAATTTTAAGGCTTCAGAACTGTAAAATAAGAAATTTGATTCAAGTGATTGGAATGGTGATAATTTGTTACAGTACCAAGAATAAATGGATACACACATCCCTGAGCTGAAAAATCTTCGATTTGTCCTTCCAGATTATTCTCCACCGTTCTTTGTTCTGCTCTGTGCCCCGAGGCTGACCTGCTCTGCCTCAATGAGATCTCTTAACTTCCGCTGTGGCTGGGCTTAGCCAATGGGAGATACCCCCAGGAGGCTGGAGGGCAGAAGGAATGTGAAGTTGGGCCATATATCTCCCTTCCTGCCACCCTGTCGGGTCTCTGTGGGCTGGTTGCACCCCTTTCTACTGAAGATCACAGCTCCTGTTACATGGCCCTACGTGTCTGCCTACTCCAGATTCCAATAACTGCCTCATTCTCTTGTGCCTTTACGCTGGGGTGGTGGTTGCTAACAGTTCCCTGCAAGTGGCTGCACCATTCTGTACTATCTTCCCTATACCCTGGCCTCATCTTGTAAACACTCCTTAAATTTCCTGGTTCAGAGGCTGTGTCTTTCCCCACAGGAGGCTGACTAAAACAGGCCTTATTATCTTCTGCTCTGCCTCAGGGCCTTGGTACATGCTTCTGTCTTTGTCAGGAAATCCTTTCTTCCTATCTGTGACCTCTTCCTGGATTAATCTTTAGAGTCTTAAACAGTACTTCCCTTAGAGAAAGTCAGATATTACACCATCACCTAGCACTATATATCTATAGTTCTTATCACTTACAGTTGCTTATGAGTTCTTTTGATTACTGTTTCTCTTTCCTTCTGGAGTCACATTATCCTATATGGTGGCCACTAGCTACATGTGATTATGGAGCATTAGGAAGTGGCTAGCTTCACTGACTAATTGAATTTTAATGATTAACTTTGATTAAATTTTCGGATGGTAAAGAATCTGCCTGCAATAAAGGAGACCCTAGTTTGATCCACGAGTATGGGAGATACCCTGGAGAAGACAAAGGCAACCCATTCCAGTATCCTTGCCTAGAGAATTTCATGGACAGACCATAGGGTTGCAAATAGCTGGACACAACTGAGCTACTAACACTTTGATTAATTTAGATTTAGGAACTATTAATAAAGTTAATTAATCAGAGAGCTTTTAAGAATATTTATAAAATCTTAAGGCATGGAAACCTACTTTATTAATGAATATTTATGAAATATAAATAGAGGTACGATTTTTCCTGACAAAAATTTAGTGTCTGAATAGAGATGGGCCATAAAAAAAAAAGAACAACACTAGATTTCAAAGACTTAGTACAAAACAATGTAAAATATATAATTAATAATTTTAAATATTGATTACATATTGAAATGGTAATATTGGGATCTGATGAATCAAATTAAATATATTATCAGAATCAGTGTCACTTGTCTCTTATTACCTTTTCTAAACATGGAAACTAAAAAATTTGGAATTCCATGTGCAACTCACATTGCTATTTCTCTTGGTAAGTGCTTCTCCAGGCTAGAGAGCATAAAGTTCAAGAGGGCAGTTTTCTCACCCTTGTTTCTCTTTGCATCCTGCCTGATGCTTCTTAGATGATGCTCCTCAAATATTTAATGCATGAGTGAACAAATGGAAATGTGTTCTTAGGCTAACAGTGCAGAGTAGCCTTAGGGAGCATCTTACCTTGAGTAGCAACAGATTTCTGGTCTGCATCCCTATGTAACTTAAGAGTCAAAGTTTTAGGGACAATGCTGGTAAGACCTTTACATGTTTTGTCTTCTGGGAGTTAAGATCCTACAGCTTGATAAGGATAGCTGTTGCAAAATAGACCTTATCTAGTGATGAGATGGTGTGTATATTAGTAGCAGTGGAACAAACTTTGCTGCACTTGACAGGAAGCCAAGTTTTAAGGTGGTTTTGAGAGAGATGAGAGTGAGCTGTACTAAAGTCTCCTGGCGCTCATATTCAAAAGTAAACCAGGGACTTCCCTGGTGGTCCAGTGGTTAAGAATCTGCCTGCCAGTGCCGGGAACATAGGTTCGATCCCTGGTCCAGGAAGATCCCATGTGCTTATGGAGCAACTAAGCCCGTGCACTTCAACTATGGAAATCCACGCTCTGGAGCCTGGCCTCTGCAACAAGAGAAATCACGAAAATAAGCCTGAGCACAGCAACTAGAGAGTAGCCCCTGGTTGCTACATCTTTGTTGCCCATGCATGGCAGCGAAGACCCTGCAGAGCCTAAATAAATAAATTAATTAATTAAAAAAAGAATAAATCAGGGCTGCTCCCTGCGAGCCATGCTCCCTTTCCCACAGTGGCCGTGTTTCCTTTTTTTATTTCCTTTAGGCTCTGGTTTCTCCCAGCCTAATCTCATAGGGTATCTTACCAAGAGCCTGCTTCCAACCAGGGCTGCTTATTTTGTGGACAGTAGACTTTTACTTCTCTGAATGGACTCTTCAAAAGGAGATGTGGCAACTTGCTGCGGTGAGAAATAGGCCATTTGATTTTTGTTGGAAGGACATCAATCATATTAATCAGACCTCTGCACTGTGGGTCACACATCTCCATCTTTTCAGCCCCAAGCACCTCTTTTCAACTGGAAAAATGTCACCCTGCCAGGCAAGCTGGTCTCTGATGTTGAGTCCTTTTATCTTTGAGAAGGTAGACACAGGCAAGATAGCAACTTCATGACTTTATGATTAAGGTCCCTTGAATGTTCACTCTGCCTGTCTGGGTATTTTGTAAGTTCTGAGTCATAGGGGGGTTTGAAAGGGGACTTCCCTTGCTGGTCCAGCCCTGCTGCTCTGCCATCTCCCTGCATTTTTCGCAGATCTCACACAAGCTGAATTCAGCAGCTTATTTTCATTCATTCCGTCTTTACGCTTCCTTCAGAGCAATGACCTACTTAAGTTAAAGGGAAATACAAACCTCCAAGGAGATTTGCTGACAGCTGTTTTCCTGGGTAGAATTAGGTTGGGCATGTGTCTGAGAGAAGCTTATGAACTCTAAGAATCATCTTGGCTGAGAATGGAAGTGGAAAAGAAGGAATTGAAGGTTTTAAAGAAAAATGTTAGACACAAGTACTCCTGAGGAGGTGATGGGAGACTGGCAAAGGCAGGGAGGTTTGGGTAAGAGTTTCTCAAGGACAGGTCTAAGCTGGAGTTTCCACGTTCTCTTTAGTTCCCTCTCTCAGTTTCTTGCTCAGAAGCTCTATCTACTCCTCAAGTCATAGAGCTTCAGTGTCCAGACAGCAGATAGAGCCAAGTCAGTATTAGAAATAAAACACACTTTTGGAAGGCAGTAAATCATAGGGCAGTTTGGAAGGTAATTTAAAGACAAAAGATCACAGTGGAAACAGCTTTGGATCGAGAGTGGGAACACTTAAATTTTTACCATGAATTTGCCAGGAACTGGCTGTGTATGTTAAACACGTCATTTTGACTCTAAGCCTCAGTTTTCTCATCTGTAAAATCTGTGGTTCAGACTACATCATGATTAAGATGCCTTCAGTTATTAAATTCCTTGAAGCATATAAAATGATTTACCTACTGGCTCACTAGCTGATAATCACTTTCACTTAGTAAAGTTGTTAAAAAGTAGACTGACTTATGTTTTATCCTTTTTCTTTCTTTCGATGGAGGTAGTTGAAGGATGGCCGAAAGATCGAAGATCCACATAAGCCCCAAACTGGACAACGGGCTCTGATTCATGGATGGCTGATAGGGTGTGGACTTATGGTGCCCTCTGGTATGAATCTTCAGCCTCATCATTCCAAGCATCCGGTCCCATGAGCTAATCCTTTTCTCATCTGTTTGGTGCATGAGAGAACCAACCAACAGCCCAGAATCTCCTGGTTGAAACCTACGGTGCAGTTTGCATGTTGTTTTCATTCAACTGTAACCGCATGAGTAGAGTAATCTCTGTATAATATTTGATGTTAAATTCCACACCATACCATCTGGTGTATATTAGATCAGCTGGCAAAACTGGTTATAGAAGATCAAAGTAGTCTTAGGTCAGTTTATAAGCTTAAAATTAAGTGTTACAGAATTTAGCTTTAAAAGAGACTGGAATCCACCTACTCTAATACTCACACTTTAGAGATAAAGTGAAGGGGCAATGACTTGCCCAAGGTTACAAGTGAATAGCATAAAATCAGGACTTGATTCTCAAGTCTGTATTCTTTCTACTATAATCTATTGCTTACATAAGAACCTGAGTATATGTTAAATGCAATTAATCTTTTGTAAGATGAGTATTTTTAAGCACATTTTTGTTAATTTTAAATATGCAGTGCAGGCACTACAAAATTTAAAAGACACAGAGGGTTTACAATGAGAATTCAGTCTCCCATCCATTACCATCTCTAACCACTTAGTCGTTTTCCTCTTTGATCAACCTGGAGTTTATTTTAGTATAAGGTGTGTGGTAGGGATCTAACTATTTTCTTTCAGATTATGATCCAGTTATCTTAATGCTGATAAGGTGTGTTTCCCTTATTTGTGCTTATGTTTTGGAATTTTCATGTTTGTTCTTGCTTGTTTTTTTTGCTTGTGTATGAACTTGAGAATCAGCTTGCACACTAAAAAAAAAAAATACTGCTTTTTAAAAAATGGGATCCTATTAAATTTATAGATTGATTGAAGGGAGGTTTGATAGAGTTATAAAGTCTGCTGCAGAGCTTCAAGACATATTTTCCTCTCTGATAAAAAGAAACGTGATAAAAGATACTTTTCCTTCTGCCTTTTGAGGTGGTTCTGTGAGGGTGTGGTGGTCACACCTCTAAATATCACATATTACCTCACAGTTTATACTCAAATAGGTTCCAGTTATACTGGCCTCCTTGCTATTTCTTCAACTCAGCTAGCATGTTCTCTCTGTGTGGAACATGTCCTTAGTTCAGATATCTGCATGGCTCACTCACCTCCCTTGGGTGTTTATGCAAACGTCAACACCTCACTGAGCCTACCCCTTGACTACTCCATTTAAAATCACTGTTGCCTACATCCCCAGCTCTTCCAACTTTCCATTTCACTTATCTAATATCCTAGGTAATTTTTGTGTATGCACAGTTGATCAGTCGTGTCTGATTCTTTGCAACCCCATGGACTGTAGCCCACCAGGCTTCTCTGTCCATGGAGAAGAATTTCTAGGCAAGAATTATGGAGTGGGTTGCCATCTCCCTTTTCCAGGGGATCTTCCTGACCCAAGGACTGATCCCAAGTCTCCTGCGTCTCCTGCATTGGCAAGTGGATTATTTACCACTATGCCACCTGGAAAGTCCTTAATTTACTTAATCATTATGCTTATTATTTATTGTCTGTCTTCATTACTAAAATGTAAGCCTCAAGAGGGCAGAGATTTTTGCCCGTTATATTCACTGCCATATTCCAAATGCCTAAAACTGTGCCTGGCATATAGCAAGTGTTCAATAAATATTAATTAAAGTAAAGAAAGTATCTATCTAGTAAGTGATTTTATTAAGACTAGACATTGCATTTTTTCAGTATGAAATATTTTTTTCAGCACCTATGGAAATAATCATAAGACTCTTTTCTCTTTTCATTCCCAGACTTGGTAAATTATATATTATATTTTGTAATAGTAGACTATCTTTGCATTCCTGAAATCAGTCCCACTTAGTCTTGGAGACCCAGGGATCAAACCCAAGTCTCCTGCTTGGCAGGCGGATTTTTTACCACTGTGCCGCTATGTTTTGAAGAATAACTGAGTTAATAAAGACATGCTAAGTGCCCATTTGAATGCAGAGTTCCAAAGAATAGCAAGAAAAGATAAGAAAACCTTCATCAGTGATCAATGCAAAGAAATAGAGGAAAACAATAGAATGGGAAAGACTTGAGATCTCTTCAAGAAAATTAGAGATACCAAGGGAACATTTTATGCAAAGATGGGCACAATAAAGGACAAAAATCGTATGGACCTAACAGAAGCAGAAGATATTAAGAAGAGGTGGCAAGAATACAGAGAAGAACTATACCAAAAAATCTTCATGACCCAGATAACCATGATGGTGTGATCACTCACCTAGAGCCCGACATCGTGGAATGTGAAGTCAAGAGGGCCTTAGGAAGCATCACTATGAACAAAGTTAGCAGAGGTGATGAAATTCCAGTTGAGCTATTTCAGATCCTACAAGATGATGCTGTGAAAGTGCTGCACTCAATATGCCAGCAAATTTGGAAAACTCAGCAGTGGCCACAGGACTGGAAAAGGTCAGTTTTCATTCCAATCCCAAAGAAAGGCAATGCCAAAGAATGCTCAAACTACCTCACAATTGTACCCATCTCACACGCTAGTGAAGTAATGCTCAAAATCCTCCAAGCCAGGCTTCAACAGTACATGAACCATGAGCTTCCAGATGTTCAAGCTGGATTTAGAAAATGCAGAGGAACTAGAGATCAAATTGCCAACATCTGCTGGATCATCAAAAAAGCAAGAGAGTTCCAGAAAAACATATATTTCTGCTTTATTGACTATGCCAAAGCCTTTGACTGTGTGGATCACAACAAACTATGGAAAATTCTTGAAGAGATGGGAATACCAGACCACCTGACCTGCCTCCAGAGAAAGCTGTATGCAGGTCAAAAAGAAACAGTTATAATTGGACATGAAACAACAGACTGGTTGCAAATTGGGAAAGGAGTACATCAAGGTTGTATATTGTCACCCTGCTTATTTAACTTATATGCAGAGTACATCATGAGAAACACTGGGCTGGAAGAAGCACAAGCTGGAATCAAGATTGCTGGGAGAAATATCAATAACCTCAGATATGCAGATGACATCACTTTTATGGCAGAAAGCGAAGAACTAAAGAGCCTCTTGATGAAAGTGAAAGAAGAGAGTGAAAAAGTTGGCTTAAAGCTCAACGTTCAGAAAACTAAGATCATGGCATCCGTTCCCATCACTTCATGGCAAATAGATGGAGAAACAGTGGAAACTGTCAGACTTTATTTTCTTGGGCTCCAAAATCACTGCAGATGGTGACTACAGCCATGAAATTAAAAGGTACTTGCTCTTTGGAAGAAAAGCTATGACCAACCTAGACAGCATATTAAAAAGCAGAGACATTACTTTGCCAACAAAGATCTGTCTAGTCAAAGTTATGGTTTTTGCAGTAGTCATGTGTGGATGAGAGAGTTGGACTATAAAGAAAGCTGAGCACCGAAGAATTGATGCTTTTGAATTGCAGTGTTGGAAAAGACTCTTGAGAGTCCCTTGGACTGCAAGGAGATCCAACCGGTCAATTTTAAAGGAAATGAGTCCTGAATATTCATTGGAAAGACTGACGTTGAAACTGAAGCTCCAGTACTTTGACCACCTGATGCGAAGAGATGACTCGGAAAAAACCCTGATGCTGGGAAAGATTGAAGGCAGAAGGCAAAGGGGATGACAGAGGATGAGATGGTTGGATGGCATCATTGACTCAATGGACTTGAGTTTGAGCAAGCTCTGGGAGATGGTGAAGGACAGGGAAGCCTGGTGTGGTGCTGTCCATGGGGTCGCAAAGAGTCAGACACGACTGAGAAACTAGATAGCAACAACAACAGCAGGAACATGTTACTATCTTTACTATGACTTTATACCACATATTCTGTGCCTGGCTTTGTAGAAACCATGATGAGTATCACACCAATGATAAGTTTTATTCCTTAAGTTATTGATGGTCTGTTTGGAGCATCAGAGAAACAAATATACAGTTCTATCTGTGTGCTAGGAATGTGGATGGAGGTGTGCATGGGGCCACAGGCAGTTCAGGGGAGCACAGTGTTGGTTCTGAGAACCCTGAGTGATCGGGGCCAGGAAAATCCATGGATCCCCCATGAAGGCAGAGGGAATGACCCGTGGGGAGGTGGGAAACTGAGACACTGTATATTCCAGAACCGTTTGCCGAAGTGTGAGGCATGAACTGATGTGAGATGAGGGAGATAAGGCTGGGTCTGGATGTTGGAGGCCTTTGTTGTCCAGAATAAGAGTTGATCTGATCTGTACCTTTCTTAAAGTTAAGAACCCCACTTCCCCAAGATTTAAAACCTTTTGAGGTATTCTAGAATGGGAAGCCACATAGTGAAACCAACACATACACGCATGAATGAGTGAGTAAACAAATGCCTTAAAAATCTTACTTTAATGGGAGAATGATGAATTGACCTGAATTTCCTGTAGAGTGGTGGCTCTCAGCTGGATGATTCTGCCCTCCCTGGGGACATTTCTCAGTGTCAGGAGACATGCTTGGTTGTTGCAATCAGGGTGGGAAGTGCTACTGGCACATTGCGAGTGGAAGCCAGGGATGTTGCTAAAAGTTCAAGGACATACACAGGACAGTCCCCAGTGATACAAAACCATCAGGTCTAAAGTGTCAATAATGCTGATACTGAGAAACCTTGCTTAAAACCTGAGAAATAAGGCTAGAGGAGAAGGAGGTTCTGAGCACCTTCATGCATATCTTTAATAACATGACAAGTATTTTGGAACTCATTGCACAGGCCGTTAGGAAGCTAATGAAGGTTTTTGAGTAGAGAGCTATGGTGAAGGTTGTGTTCCGGAGGATTAATGTCTGTGTGGAGGGAACTGAAGGATTTCAGGACGTTGCGCAGCCAAATAGGCCCCTTTGGTGTATTGATTATTTTGAACTGAAGGTACTTGAAAAACGTCAAATGAAGGGAGAGGTTTGCTCTGAACTCCTCTTATCTACCTCAAGACAGATCTTCCAAGAGGAACTCAATAGTGATAGATCCCCTGTGGGGAGTTTTGTCCTCCAGGGAGGATTGAGTCATTGCAAGAGAGGAAATAAGAAGTTGACACCACACCTAGACAAACTTTATCACAAACTAGCATACTTCCCATCAAACTTCATAGCAAATAGAAGGGGAAGAAGTAGAAACAGTGAGAGATTTCCTTTTCTTTGGCTCCAAAATCACTGCAGACAGTGACCGCAGCCGTGAAATTAAAAGACACTTGCTCCTTGGAAGAAAAGCTATGACAAACTTAGACAGCATACTAAAAAGCAGAGACACTATTTGCCAACAAAGGTCTGTCTAGTCAAAGCTATGGTCTTTCCAGTAGTCATGTACAGATGTGAGCATTGGACCATAAAGAAGGCTGAGCACCGAAGAATTGATGCTTTTGAGTTGCAGTGCTGGAGGAGACTATTGAGAGCCCCTTGGACTGCAAGGAGAGCAAACCAGTCAATCCTAAAGGAAATTAACCTTGAATATTCATTGGAAGGACTGATGCTGAAGCTGAAGCTCCATTTCTTTGACCATCTGATGTGAAGAGCCAATTCATTACAGAAGACCCTGATGCTGGGAAAGATTGAGGGCAGGAGGAGAAGGGGATGGCAGAGGATGAGATGGTTGGATGGCATCATTGACTCAGTGGGCATGAGTTTGAGCCAACTCTGGGAGATAGTGAAGGATAGAGAAGCCTGGTGTGCTGCAGTCCATGGGGTCACAAAGAATTGGACATGACTTAGCAACTGAACAAAGAATGATCATACCTCTCATCTATTCTTCGAAGGGCCCATTTATCTTTCTTAAACATCATTTACTCTCTTTCAAATTGCCTGCATTCTCCCTCCCCTTTTGCTATTAAGGTGATATAAAGCTCTTAAATCTCACTGATTCTTTGAATATTCACTCTCCCCCTCCCCGTGATGTCTTCATGCACATAATATTAAGAATTAATATATTTGTATCTTTTTCTCCTGTTAGTCTGCGTGTTGTCAGTTTATTTCGTAGATTTCCCTAATGAAACTAGCAGGATCGAGGGAAAGTCTTTCCTCCCATACAGGACACCAGAGGGTAGGAGGGATCGGAGGCAGAGAATTGTGTAGGAGGTTATTGTGATGGTTAAAACTCTAATGGTAAACCCAAGTGCTTGGGAGAAAATGGAGAGGAAAATAATAAAAATTGATGGACATTAAAAAAACTTGGAGAGGAAAATAGTGTGGGAGAAGAGAATGTGCTTTTTTTAAAGAAAGCATTCATTTTAGGTTAACAGTACAATTCATGCAGAAATATCTCCTATGCAGACAGCTGTGTCAACTGAAAAAAAAACAGAACAAAACAAAACTCCACACCCTAAACCTGAGAATTAGGCTTTAAAAAAACATTTATTTATTTATTTTTGGCTGCATTGGGTCTTCATTGCTGTGCTTGGGCTTTCTCTAGTTGTAGTGAGCAGAGATGCTCTCCAGTTGGCGCGCCTGGGCTTCTCACTGCTGTGGCTTCTCTTGTTGCGGAGCACAGGCTCTGGGCTAGTAGTTGGCGTGTATGCGCTTAGTTGCCCCGCAGTATATGGGAGCTTGCTGGACCGAGGATCGAACTCATGCCCCTTGCTTTGGCAGGCAGATGATTCTCAACCTCTGGACGACCAGGGTAGTCCGGGAATTGTGTTTTATTTGAAGGACTTTCTGAAGACTTAAGCCCAGGTGGCCATCTCTCCCCTAGCTCTGAGGGACTGCTCCAAAGAGTAAGGGAGAAATCAGGATATATAGGAATTTTTGCAACAAAAACCAGGTAGTTGGAACATTGAAAGATTACTGTTAATGAAAGAAAAGCCAGACATTTCAAGTCAATGACTTTAGCACTTTCTTACGTACGTGAAGATGCAAGCGTCTGGGTTCTCTGAGATTATTCCTCTGATAGGCACCTGGACTATCTGGGCCATTCTGTTTTTGGTATTCTGTTTTGTCCGTCCTGAATCTCCTGGGGGTTTCACAGTGGTGGGGGAGGGCTGAGGTTACAGTGGCTGAGGGTTTGATGTCAGCAGCCTCTTTTGTTTCTAGATATGGCAGGTGACATTTTCATCTTCTGATATGTGCTTAGGAAAGAAGGTTATAGGAGTCATCAGGCTAGAAGTGACCAGCAAAATAGCAGCAGGCTAATTCTTTGGGCAGAAAGGGGTGGCAAGAGAAAAACAGTAGACTAAGAACTGAAGGCAATTCATGTCATGATATCTCTTCTCTTGTTCTGTTTTACTTTTTCCTTAAAGCTCCCATTTCTCAACAGTGTTGTAAATAGGAAGAATGGAGACAGGTGCTATTTCCAGCTAGCCTGACTCTGTTGGTATTCAAGATCCTTAAGTGACTGTTCATGACATTGATTAGCCAGGTGTTTCCTGAAGGTTGACTCCCGTCTGAGGATTTATCACTGAAAATTAGCCTGCTCATCAATGTTTCTAGTTACTTTGGTCCTCCTCCAGGCTAGATGGTAGATTTGTAATCACAAACGGAACATGGCCTGGATCCTTTCCTTTCCCACTGTGTGTACCTGCATGCCTGAGGTGTTGGCATTCTGTAGATTATATATATATATTTTACTTTATAAGTCCGGTTACATTGTAGTTTATTTAAACTAAGAGACAAAGGTCATAATGTTTTCATGCAATACTTACTTCGTTTTTTAAATAACAATTATTGTAACAAATAACAGACATCATTAAGGAATGCTGCAATTGTGATCCATACAAAACATCAACATTTTGGGTTGTACAATTTAAAGAAATGTACAACATTTGGGTTGTACAATTTAAAGAAATGTCCTGAACACTTTTGGAAATACTGTAATAGCCAATACATAGAGGCATGCTTTAGGTGGCCACAGGAATGCCGTTTAGAAAATAAAGAAAAAAAAATCACACTGGAACTACTTCATTTCTTCAAAACCACTGAGCAAGAAAAGTAACATTGAACTTCCATACTGACTTTACATTATGTCTATACAGTACCTTGACTTAAATCCAAGAGTAAAAGTTAAGACTCTCCTCTATTTTTCGTAAACAACTGCATGATAAACTTAGATGATTTTTTCCCCTAGATTTTACCTGGGAGTGGCCTTTTAAATTTTTTCTTTAAAAGAGAGCAGGTTTGGCACTTTTATACTGATGTCACCAGTGTCAATATTTCTTGGGATCTCAGGAAGATTCACATTCTTTACAGCTAATACATCACGGGCTGGAGCTCCCGCTAAGCCAGCCTCAGATTGCTCCAGTTTATTTTGTGCATCAATTTGTGTAACAATATCATTCATGTTGGTCTCCAATGCCATTCCCCCATCACCATTTCTGCAAGAATATTGTGAACCTTGTCTACATGGAAAATTAAATCCAGTTCACAGACGTTTTCAAAACACTTGTCTAATGTTTCCACAAATACTTGAATTAGATCTAAAATACCAAGTTTACTTTCTGAAGAATCCACACAGAAGACAAAATATATTGTTGCATAATGTCTATAAATCAGTTTGTTGTCAGATCCTCCGATTAATAATCCTCCTTCTAGGAAGTTACAAACATTTTCATCTCTCTTAGATACCAAATGGAATGTCTCCCTAGTGATTTGCTGTTGTGTATCTTCACTCTGCGATTCTGAGTCAGGGTTGGGCTGGATTCTCCCCACCCCTACTCCGGCACCTCTCTAGAGGTGCTCTGTAGATTGTATTTTAAAAAATCTCTTATTTGGCCATGTCCCATGGCTTGGAGGACCTTAGTTCCCTGACCAGGGATTGAACCCCCCACTTAGACAGTGAAATCATGGCGTCTTAACTACTGGACCATCAGGGAATTCTTTTGAACCTTGGTTACTGCTTCCCTGTTGTGTCTCCTGTGTCTCACCAGTATATTTCTCTCCCACAGAGCATATTATTAACCACAGAATTCTACAGTCTCTGCAAATCGACAACTTGATCTGGGTGGATAGCAATGCAAGGAAGAAGGAAAGGGTATTAAGGAAAATAAAAGACAAATGTATTTGGTTAAAAAAAGAGTGAGTGAGTGAATGCTAGTCTCTCAGTCGTGTCTGACTCTATGTAACACCACGGACTGTAGCCTTCCAGGCTCTTCTATCCATGGACTTCTCCAGGCAAGAATACTGGAGTGGATTGCCATTTCCTTCATAAAAAAAGAGCGAAGCCATTAAGATGACTTTATAGTCAAGAATTACACAGACCCTTAAGAAGGAAGGAAATCCCACCATTTGTGATAGCATGGATGGCCCTGGGGGATGTTACGCTAAGTGAAATAAGCCAACACAGAAAGACAAATATGTATGATCTCACTTATAGGCGGAATATGACGTAGTTAAACTCACAGAAGCAGAGAGCAGAGCGGTAACCACCAGAGGCTCGGTGCAGGGGGAAACGGAGGTGATGGTCAAAGCGTACAACGTGTCACTATTTTAATGGCTGTTACTTATTTACTCAAACTTTAGTTTTCTTTTTTTAAAAAAATTCTTTCTCTGTGAGAAACCAGGCTGCAGTGAACAACTTTCTGTGTAGATCATTTTACACATATGTAACAAGTACCACTAGAGAATACATTCCTAAAAACTGAATTGCTGGGTCCAAGGGTGTGTGCGTTTGTAGTTTTGATAGACAGTGCAAACAACCTTCCATAGAGATATACTCAGATTAACCTCCCACAATGTACAGGGTTGTTCTCATGCTTAAACTTATTTTTTTGTCCTTCTGATAGAGAAATCATAGCTTCTTGAACTTTTCTTTTTACAACGTGACCAAACATCTTTTCATATGTTCAAGAGACATCTTAAAAATTAGCATTCTTGGATTTCCCTGGTGGTTCAGTGGCTAAGACTCCGAGTTCCCAATGCAGGGGGCTCAGGTTTGATTCCTGGTGGGGGAACAAGTTCCCACAGGCCACAACAAAGAGTTCGCATGCCACAACTAAAAATCCTGCATGCCACAACAAAGATCCTGCTTGCCACAACTAAGGCCCGGTGCAGCCAAATAAATTAATTAATTAAAAAAAAAACTTTGTAAAAATATTCACATTCTTAAAGCTCCTTAGTCTTGTGAATCCTTGGCAAGGTTCAGCTTGTCCATAGGTCAGCTGAGTCAGTAGCTTCCGCTTATTGGGCTGGACCCCAGCTTTCCTTCCTCTTGGTGATGTTTACTGAACCGACGGGCCACACGTTCCCTCTCCTTGTGGCTCTGAAGGAGCTCCCCCTGCACAGAGGGTATCTTGGCCTCCCCTGGCCTTTCTACCATCCTCTGCTGATGCAGTCCCTTCTCACTCACTAGCATCACCTGCCTCAGACGGCCGATCTGTGGACGCCACAGTCGCAGCCCTGGCCTCTCCTGCACTGACCCAACCTTTACCTCTGACTTTCTAGGCTGCCTGTTGTCATCCAGGCCCATCTGGAGTCCATGCTTTCCTAGCCTGACTCTGGTCACCTACCCTCAATGCAGCTGATGCTCAGAATAACTCCCCGTAGTGATGACCTCTATCCCTTCTTTGGGATTGTGCTATATCTACCCAGGACTGTTGTCTTGGTCAGTTGCTGCTATAACAAAATACCATAGACCAGGTAGCTTATAAATGACCTAAGTTTATTTCTCACAATTCTAGAAGCTGGAAAATCCAAGATCAGGCACTGACTGACTGGGTGTCTGTCAAGGGCCCATTTCCTGGTTCAGAGATGGCTGTCTTTCCCCTGAGTCCTCACGGGGAAGAAAGGGTAAAGGAGCTCTCTGAAGTCTCTTTTCGAGCCCATGGACTATAGTCCGCCAGGCTCCTCTGTCCATGGGATTCTCCAGGCAAGAATACTGGAGTGGGTTGCCGTTCCCTTCTCCAGGGGATCTTCTCAATCCAGGGATCAAACCCTGGTCTCCTGCATTGCAGGCAGATTCTTACTGTCTGAGCCACCAGTGCCCCTTATGAAAACACTAATCCCAATTATGAGGGCTCCATCCTTATTACCTGTTTTTCTCCAAAGGCTCCACCTCCTAACACCAGCTCATTGGAGATTAAGTTTCAACATATGAATTTTGGCGGTAGACAGGGTGGGGGTGGACACACATATTTAGTCCATAGCAATTGTGCTGTATGTTAAGTGATTTGCAGGAATTCTCTCTTTAAGTGTGTGTGTGTGTGTGTGTGTGTGTGTGATCAGTCCTATCTGACTCTTTGCGACCCAAGGACTGTAGCACTCTAGGCTCCTCTGTCCATGAAATTCTCCAGGCAAGAATTCTGGAATGAGTTTGCCATTCCCTTCTCCAGAGGATCTTCCTGACCCAGGCATCGAACCCACATTTCCTGCATTACAAGCGGATTCTGTATCCCCTGAGCTACCGGGAAGCCCCCTTTAAGACTTTACAAGAACTTTATTTTAAGGAGGAGGAAACTGAAGCTCAGAGAAGGTACATAAACTCCTCAAGGACAACAGGTGGAGATGGAGGAAGATGGAGGAAGGCGTTGGAGGAGTGAGAATTCTGTCTCTCCTTCGCTCTAAAGTGCATGCTGTCCATCGCCCCAGTGGCGGTGCTAACCAGATCTTGACTTCCGGGGTTTGCTCTTGGTTGCTTTCTGGGGCTTGCCACCATGTCTCTCCAGCTCATGGACACCTTTCTCTCTCTCACTCTATTAAAAAATGTCTTCCTCTGCAAACTGGCCAGATCTATTTTCAGGGAGATGAGTGGGAGGGGAGAAACCACTGCACGGGCCCCTAGCACAGAGGCTGTAGCCCAGAATGACTCAGGTCTTGAGGTTTACCCTTCAGACTTCCTCTTCCTAAGGCACCTATGCACTGGGGTCGAAGGTTGAGGAGGGAGTGGAGAAGGATGGGGAAGGGTGTCGCATGGTAGAGAACCCATCGCTCCATTCTGCACTCACTCCCTCTCCTGCCTGGGCTGGCGGGCCCCTCCTTCCCAGATGCCTCCCTCCCTCACCTGGGATTATTCTCTTAGGAGCCTCTTTGTTCTCCTTGCAATCAATCTGGTATCTGTCAGGCAACCCAGGGCATCAGATCCATGCATAGGTAGGTCCCTTATACCATGTGGTCCCAAAAGGCCTCCTCACCATGGTTCTATCAAGTCAGGGGCTGCCCCTAGATCATTGTTTAAGGGTCTCTGAACCTTGCAGTGCACAAGAGGCTCACTCTGTGCTGAACATTCCGAAAGGCCAGCTACACATACAGATATGCCTGGGCCTTAACCATGGTTCCATCAGACCCTCCCTTAACATACTGCTCCTTCCTCTAAGCCCTGTTCTATGGTTTTGCCTGGACAATGGACCAAACAGTCTCTTAAAGTTGAATTAACTTTCACTTGCATTTCTGTCTTTGGTCTCTTAGTACCACTGTTTCCTTTCTTTATTTTTTTTCCATTTCATTTTATTTTTATTTAACTATTGTTGAGTTATAACATTGTGGTGGTTTCAGGTGTACAACTTCAGATTCTTTTCCATTATAGGTTATTGCAAGATATTGAATGTAGTTGCTTCTGCTATATGGTAGGTCCTTGTTGTTTATCTATTTTATATATAGTAGTGTGTTTCTATTGATCCCATAATCCTAGTTTATCCCTCCTCCTTGCCTTTTCCCTTTGGTGACCATAAGTTTGTTTTCTATGTCTGTGAGTCTGTTTTTGTCCTGTAAATAAGTTGATTTGTACTATTTTTTTAGATTTCTCATGTAGGTGATACCACATGTTGGTCTTTCTCTGCCGGACTTGGTTGACTTTGTATGGTGACCTCTAGGTCCATCCGACACAGTCTCCTAATTGTCCATCTGGTCTCAGAGCCACTGCCTTAGGCAGCTGCTATTTCGCTGTCTCATTCCAAAAAGCTGGATTCAAACCCTTCCTTCCCAGTTCCCTTCTCTCTCTCTCTCTCTCACACACACACACACACACACACACACACACTCTTGAAAGATCCAAGATTTTTGGAGACAAAAAAGTCCTTTCCAACAGAAGCTTTATTTGGTAGCTTGTGGCACTAACAGTCTGGCTGGAAATGAGGTTCTGTGCAGAAATGGGGTCTAGTGGATGGATACAATGTGGGGGCAATAACTTTGGGGGCTCGTTAGCCAGGTTGCACTCTGCTAACTTGTGTCCTTCGGGGAAATCACTTTACTCTCAGAGCCTCATGTCTTCCCATCATCTGTAAATGATGGGACTGGACTAGCTGGTCTCTGAACTTGTGAGGAGAGGGGCACAATTGTCAGCCTTCACAAAAGCAGGTTAGCAGGGGCACCAACTTCCAGCCACAGAGGGAAGAGAACACATCCTTTCCACAGTCTACCCCAGGCTCTCAGTCCTGGCCCTATTGACATTTTGGAGCAGATAATTCTTTGTTGTGGGGGGTAGTGGTTCCTGTGTACTGTAGAATGTTTAACAGCACCCCCGACCCATACCAGTAGAATCCCCTCTCTAGTTGTGACAACCAAAAGTATTTTCAGGCATCGCCAGATATCCCGTGGGGTGAGGCAAGAGCCCTTCCAGTTGAGAACAGCTGGTCTACCTTATGCAAGGCTTTCCTGGTTGGCTCAGGCGGTAAAGAATCTGCCTGCCATTGCAGACTCAGGTTCAATCCCTGAGTTGGGAAGAACCCCTGGAGGAGGGAATGGCAATCTACTCCAGTATTCTTTCCTGGAAAATTCTATGGACAGAGGGGTCTGTTGGGTCCGTGGGGTTGCAAAAAGAGTCGGACACGACTGAGAGGCTAACACTTTCACCCTATGCAACTTGTATAGATTATCTTCCTGGATTAAAGTCTTTCTTCCAAGAGAGCCAGAGTGTAGACCACAAAGGGTACTGCTGCCTCCCTCTGTAGGCTGTAACCTGAGGGCTGTGGACACTGATCACAGAAGGTTTTGTTGCGGTGGGCTTATTCCCATTTCTCTGTATTTGCTCTGATCTTAAGCATCTATACACAGGCTACCTGGCAAACAGTGGTGTCTAATGAGTGTTTGAAGTTCTGGAAGAGATGAATGTTGGCCCACAGGAGATATGTTTCCTCTAAATTCTTTTTTTACACGGAGGCTGTAAACTAACTCCAAGAAGCCTATCTTAGTTGATACTCCAGAACTTCTAATCGTTGCTCTAGGCTGCCCGTGATAAGATAGGAGAGCCTTCACTTTGAGGGGTCTGAGTGCTCAGTGGGGCTGGTCTGACAGAGCATTACCCCAGAGCCGTAGGATTTTGAAGCTGTGTTCAACAATGGAAGCCAGTGTAACCAACCCATAGGCCTAGGTCACTACAGAGGGCAGACCTATGAACCAGGAGGAAATCAGTTTGCTCCTCGGGGGGGCGGGGGTGGAGGGGGAATCAGATCCAACTTCCAAGGGGTTCCAGGAAACATCACTCTCACGGGGTGCAGGTAAACTGCGGGACTGGCCCCCATCTCTGCACCCAGTGTGCCTGTCAAGGGATCTGAGGTCAGCCTTGAGGGAGAAGGGGAGGAGACTTCAAGCCAAGGTCAAGTGCAGCCTGAGGGGGTGAGTCAGGAGGCTGGTGGGGAAGACAGCAGATCTGGCTGCGAAGCCCAGTCCTCTTTCCCTTGGAGTTACTGATTCTCTAGGGGGACTTCATATATTTTCATCAAGAGCTCACAGTATCATCCTATCTGCATTCTGCTGGTTCTTCCCTTAGTAACTTCTTCTCCTTCCCCAAATTCTCACCCCAGACCTGCAGCCAGTCTTGTTGGTAATTCCCCCGGGCTGACATTGCAGGTCAAGAGGAGATGGGGGTGCTGGTGTCTGCATATACGGATGCTGGAAGTGTTAGAGGTGGGGTGTTTGTGTAGCTTTTATTCCCTCATTTGCTTCCCACTCAGTCTCTGTACCTCATTTGTAAGAACTACTAATCTGAACTCTGGATCTTTCCTGTAGCATTGCTCTCCCCACCTACCTCTTTTTTTTTTTTTTTTTAAATTTCTTTTGGCCACACTGTGCGGCGTGTGGGACCTCAGCTCCCTGACCAGGGATCGAACCCATGCCCCTGAACTCGTGCCCCCCTGTATTGGCAGCGAGGAGTTTTAACTACTGGACCACCAGGAAAGTCCCCACCTCCCTGAACCTCTGGTTGTCCTTTAAAGCTTAATTCAAGGCTACCTCCTCAGGGAAGACTTCTTATCACCTTAGTCCGACTTGGAGTCCCTCACGTTTGCTCTTATAACATCAGTGCTCTGTCTCTGAAGTCTGATTCTATTTAGTCTGTGTCTGTTTTCATGTTCGTCTTTCCTCACCGTTTTTTGAGCTCCTTAAAGACAGAAATAAAATCTTCTCTCTCTGTATACTTTAGACATTTCAGCATTAACCCTAATTTATTAATAAATAGTCATACTATTTATTTGGTAGGCTGTAAATAAGTATCTGTTGACCAAATCAATAAAGATAATTTAGAGAGCCCATCAGAATTCCTGGGTGGAGTTTGCAAAATATACATTGCTAGATCCACCCCTGGACATACAAATCCTCCAGTTCTGGACTGGGGTTCATGGATCTGCCTTTTGAAAAAGTCTCATAATCATTTTGAGGTTCACTCAAGGTTAAAAATCACAGACTTCATTAGATCTATTCTACTCACTCTGAAGCTGGGGCGGGGGGGGCGGGGGAGGGACTTACCTAATATCACGCGGAATTGAACTAACTATCCAGATATCCCTACCAGCAATCATGCCCTTTCTTCTACTTTCTAAAAAAAAAGGAAAATAGAAATGTGTTAGGAAGAAGAGAGTTGATGTGAGGCAGAAACAAAATATTGGGATGAGATGAAAGTTCTCTGGCTCTTCAACAACAATAATTATCATTAATGATAATAAACCCCATTGTGGTTGAAGGATAGACATTACTAATGACGGAGCAGATGTTTGGGAGAAAAACTGCAGCACTAGTCAGCTGGTGACGGTCGGGGGAGTGATACAGCCCCGATCCCTCGCTTCCTTGCTTGTGAGGCGTGTGGACCGCATTTCCCTAAATAAGCATCCATACATAGAGCCATTCTTGGATTGTTGGAGGAGGGAAGGGTGCAGAGTGCCTTTAGTCTGGTGATCCCATTTTAGAGAAGAGGAAACTGAGGCTGGGGGTGGGAGTGGGGAGTGACTTCAGGAGCTGCAGCCAGTTAAAGGAAAAGCTGGGCCGGTAATCTAGTTCCCAACTCTCTGCCAAATATATGCACACTGGTTATTCCTGAACAAAGCAGTTAAAAGTTTTCAGGTTGATTCCCTCAGGAGTCCCCAAAGTGTCCACTTAAACCTGATCTTTAACCTAACAATTCAGATTTGATGGAACCAGGGTCTCCACCATAAGGAATTCAACTTCCTCTTGGAGGTATTCTGCCTCTCCACTCAACTGGGCCTCCTTGAACCACTTAAGGGGAGAGTGAAAGTGAAAATCGCTCACTCCTGTCTGATTCTTTGCGATCTTGTGGACTATAGAGTCCATGGAATTGTCCAGGCCAGAATATTGGAGTGGTTAGCCATTCCCTTCTCTAGGGAATCTTCCCAACCCAGGGATCAAACCCAGGTCTCCTGCATTGTAAGTGGATTCTTTACCAGCTGAGCCACAAGGGCAGTGCAAGAATACTGGAGTGGGTAGCCTATCCCTTCTCCAGCAGATTTCCTGACCCAGGAATCAAATCGGGGTCTCCTGTCTTGCAGGTGGATTCTTCACCAACTGAGCTATCAGGAAAGCCTCTGCTTGAGGGGATGGCCTTTAAAATTTCACTGGACTTTGTCGACAAAGGTCTGTCTTGTCAAAGCTATGGTTTTTTTTAGTAGTCATGTATGGATGTGAGAGTTGGACCTCAAAGAAAGCTGAGCACCGAAGAATTAATGCTTTTGAACTGTGGTGTTGGAGAAGACTCTTGAGAGTCCCTTGGACTGCAAGGAGATCTAACCAGTCCATCCTAAAGGAAATCAATCTGAATATTCATCAGAAGGACTGATGCTGAAGCTGAAGCTCCAATACTTTGGCCACCTGATGTGGAGAACTGACTCATTAGAAAAGACCCTGATGCTGGGAAAGATTACAGGCAGGAGGAGAAGGGGATGACAGAGGATGAGGTGGTTGGATGGCATCACCAACTCGATGGAGATGAGTTTGAGCAAGCTGTGGGAGTTGGTGATGGACAGGGAAGCCTGGTGCACTGAAGTTCATTGGGTCATAAAGAGTTGGACACGACTGAACAACTGAACTGAACTCAACTGAGGCATTCTCACTTGTTTTGACCCTAGTCTTCATGATTTGAAGTGGACATTAGCATTTCACCTTTAAGTCTGGAGGAACAAACTCTTTACTCCATTCATATTTACCTGTGAGCTTCCAAAAATTCACTTTCTCTGCTGCTTCCAGTGATTTCCTCCTCCTTGAGTGCTTCTTCATGTCAACATCTCCACTTAGCAAAATCCCTCCCATCCTTAGAAACCTCAACCGTGTTCCTGTCCCCTGTAAGGCAGCCTCGTCCATTCTCTGAGGTCTTAGAGCTTTCCTCCCTTCCAGCGCTTGCAGGAGTGTGTATCGTCCACACCAATGTCTGTCACGCTGCCTGGTTTTAGGGTTGGGGACACAGTTCTCCCTGCTGGCCGACAAGCCCCCGGGACCACAGTACATGTGAGTTATTAATTTCCTGCAGAATACATGCTGCGGGGTAATTCAAATCAACAAACGTTTATTGTGCTTTGTATACCTTGGAACTTCTTGTCATGGGGAAAATAAATGTACTTATTGTTCAAAGCTACTTTTATTTGGGTTTGCGCTTCCCTGTAGCCAAAAGCAGCATGACTGATATATATACTGCTTAAGTAAATAGATGTGGGAGTGGACACAGGGTTTTTCTACAGTTTATTTCAATTTGAAGGGTATATGAAGGGGAATGAGGGAAAAGGGGGAATTAAGAATCAGTGTGTGTGTATGCACGTGCATGTGTGTGCGCGTGTAAAAGCACAAAGCTAAAGGAAGCATGGAGTGAATGTATACCCGTGGGAGAAGGCAGGAGAGAGGAGGGCATTTATTTAGAAGCAGATGAAAATAATGAACTCCTCGTGCAGTGTGACTCCACTATGGATTGTTAAAATCTAGATATTCTTTTAAAAAAGCATTTAATAAAGCATTTCTCAAGTGCCCTGGGTTGGCTAGGGGTGGCTAATACCACTCTATTTCTTAAAACTTCAACTCACCTCCTCCAAACCAGTACTTCCTAACATGAAATTTGATTTTACTCTCAATAGATAAGGAAAATAGTTTTTATTCTCCATTTAGGTCAGAAGCAATTCTGGCAGCAGTTCAGACACTCCTCAGGGCACCAAGAATAACTAGCAGCTTATCTTTGTGGATGTCTTTTTGGGGCCTGTTTCTCATTCTCTGGGATTTTTCTTTTCTAGTCTTCTGAATTTTCTTCCTTTTTTTATTTCACAGTTTTCATTTATTTTTCACCACATCTCTCTTCTTTGACATTCCTCCATGGTTTCCTTTTCAGGGTCTCACATTTATTCCTCCCTGGAATGAACATCTCATGTTAATGGAGGGGGTAGATTTGGGGTCTTCAGAGTAGCAGGACAGCAGTTTGGTAAAGTAGAGAAATTCCTGGATGAGGGCTCGGGAGTCTGGGTTTGCGTGCAGGGTTTTATCACTAACAGGCTGAGTGACCTTGGGCAAAATTGCAACTTCTTGGTATTGCCTTAGGACCCTTATCTCTAAAGAGAAGGATTTGACCAGTATGATCTCCAGGCATTAACTTTCTGTGCCGTTTGTAAAATTACAGCTGTATTTAAGAAGTGAGTTTTGCCCTGGTACTGGAAATATGGGTCTTTGGTGATAATTAGTGTTGGATTTAAAAGTCGTTTTGTGTTCTGCAACTTTGTGGTTGCTCGAGCTTTATAAATGAGGGCTGGGATTTGGGACCAGCATTTCCCAGGTTGTCATCCATCAAACACGGGAAATGTTTCCAGATAGGAGCCTACTCTAAAGAAACAGGGAGATAGAATAGTAACAGTCCTTGATTTGTGCGTGTGTTTTTAATTGTGGTAAAGACACAAAACATGAAATATACCCTATTAACTACTGTTTAAGTGTACAGTACAGTATTGTTAACTCTCATTGCACTCGAATTTCCAGAGCTGTTTCATCAGACATGATTGTAACTCTAATCATTGTATAGCAACTCCTATGCCCTCTCTTTCTCCCAACCTTTGGCCACCACATTCTACTCTCCGTTTCTATCAGTTTAGATACTTCTTATCAGGGGAAATCATACAGAATTTGCTTTTCTGTGATTGCCTTATTTTGCTTAGCATACTGTCCATAAGGTTTATGTGTTATAGAATGTCACAGACTTCCTTCTTTTAAAAGGCTGAGTAATATTCCTTGACTTGTATTCTAAACTAGACTTTTTCCTGAGTCTTATACAAATAAAAGTAAACCAGGTATTTTGTCTCAACACACTTTCCTGCTCATGTGGGTGGTTCATGGTGCCCTCGCCGATGTGAAAACTTTTTGGTCAGATTGGCCTAGTACCCACTCACATATAAGGATGGTTCTCTTTACCCCTGATGTGTTCTCAATGTTTCATGATTATTTTTTTTAACTATTTTTCATTAGAGCTGTTGTTCAGTCACTAACTCACGTCTGACTCTTTGTGACCCCCATGACTGCAGACACTGTCCAGTGATTTTGGAGCCCAAGAAAAAAAACTCTGACACTGTTTCCATTTTTTCCCCATCTATTTGCCATGAAGTGATGGGACCAGATGCCATGATCTTAGTCTTTTGAATGTTGAATTTCAAGCCAGCTGTTTCACTCTCCTCTTTCACCCTCATCAAGAGGCTCTTTAATTCCTTTTTACTTTCTGCCATTAGAATGGTATCATCTGCATATCTGAGGTTGTTGATATTTATCCTGGCAATCTTGATTCCAGCCCGGCATTTTTCATCATATAATCTCTATAGAAGTTAAGTAAGCAGGGTGACAATATACAGCCTTTTCTAGAGTTAGGTTTATACAAAGCAGAAATCTTTGTCTATAAACATGGCCTTCTAAATAGATGATCCAATTTTTTGCGACAATCTAGATTCTTGTTTTGACTCTGCACATCTTTGGGCAAACTTCTTTCCAGTGTGGGCCTCAGTTTCTTCATCTGTAAAATGGAGAGGTGAGAGTAGATCAGTTGTCCTCATCATGGGTCATTTTTCCCTTCAGTGGACATTTGGCAATGTCTGAGGACAGACGCTACTGGCATCTAGTGGGTAGGGGCCAGAGGTGTTGGCCTACAGGGCCCAGGAGAGGTCTCCTCCCTCCTCACTGAAGAGCTGTCTAGCTCCAAATGCCAACAGTGCTGAGGCTGACAAGTCCTGGGCTAGCTGATGTCTACCATCCCTAAAATGCCATGATGTTTTCCATCTCTTCAGTTTTTCCCTTCATACTCTCATTGGCTTGGGCCTGAAACACAAATGTAAAGTAGGAGAATTTGTTTACTTTCTCTCTTCTTTCATACACTGTCCTTCCCAAGCGTTCATTCTCTTTCCCTTTCCTTCGCTGTTTCATCATCATGTGGGCTGGGTTTAAGAGGCGTATTCATTTGAACAGAGTTGAAACTCTAGGTGGCATCAGGCTGGCTCAAGGGGGGAGGACATCTGATCAGCCTAGGTCGTTGCTCCCACATGGCTTCCTTCTCATGCTTTGAGTCCACGTGTGACCACCCCGCTTCACCCACTTAACCTGCCCAGTTATGTCAGCTGGGGAGTACACTACAGTTTGGTTTCAAAACAAGATGATGTTTAGTTTCCAGCTGCTGTTAGATTTTGCTCTTTATGCTTTCCTACCCTGACAGTCCCTGTCTTACCCAGAATTTTTATGTGTAGAAGTAAAATCATAGGTCTATTTGCCTTTGTGTACTTACTCCAGAGAACTAAAGATACCCTTTGTATATAACCTTGTCTTTAAGGCAATCTTTAATGATCTCTGGCATGTCTTCTATAATAGAAATACATTAACTATTCAAGCACATAAGCCAGAGTCTAAGTGTTATCTTTGATAATTCCCTATCTCTCATCTCTCAGATCGAATCCGTCTCCAAGCCCTATTGATTTTGCCTCCTAAATATTCTCCAAATCCCACCACTTAATGTCCCCTCTTTCAGGAAAGAAAGAAAGAAAGAGAGAGAGAGAGAGGGAGGGAGGGAGAGAGAGAGAGAAAGAGAAAGAAAGAAAGAAAGAAAGAAAGAAAGAAAGAGAAGTCGCTCAGTAGTGTCCAACTCTTTGCGACCCCATGGACTGTAGCCTACCAGGCTCCTCAGTCCATGGAATTTTCCAGGCAAGAGTATTGGAGTGGGTTGCCATTTCCTTCTCCAGTCCTCTGTCAGTAACTCCAGGGCAAATTCCTATCACCTCAACCTGGACCACAATCATCTACCCTTGACTGCTCCAAACAGATCCTTCTTAGCCCCCTCTAGTCTTTTCTTCACGTTGAGACAAGAGCCACCATCTCAAAACAGAAATCACATCAACCTCCATTATAAAATCCTTCGCTGGCTTCTTACCCCACTGAGGACAAAGGCAGAGCTCGTTTCCAGGGCCCTTATGATCGCTCTTGGATCCTGCAGAATCCTTCTCTACTCTCTGCCCTCTTCCCCCAACCACTTCTCTGGACACTTCTCCTCCCACTTCTTCTTTTCATAATATTTGTTTATTTATTTGGCTGTGCCAGGTCTTAGTTGCTGCAAAGGGGACCTTTGATCATCTTTGCAACATGCAGGATCTTTACTTGTGGCATGCAAACTCTTAGTTGTGGCATGTAGGATCTAGTTCCCTGACTACAGGTTGAACCCGGGCCCCCAGCTTTGGGGAGATGGAGACTTAGGCACTGGACCACCAGAGAAATCCCTCCTACCACATGTTCCTCATTATTTTCTGTTCTAGTGAGAGTGGAGAGTGGCCATCTTTCAATCCCTTGAACTCTTCATGTTCCTTCCCATCTCAGGGCCTTTTGCACAAGATTTTTTCCTATTCTCTCCTCCCTCACTTGAACTTCTTGTCTTAAGGTGGGTTCTCCAAGAAGTCTTCTCCTGACACTGGAACATGAGTTTGTCTAGTTGGTGTGAGAAGTGGTCCAGAAAGCACTGGTAAGGGAATCAGGGAAGGCAGATGAGCTGGGGATAAAAGGAAGCCAAGACTAGATGCAAGGATGAGGAGGTTCCTGGTGAGGACGGTCAAGCTCGGTTTCATCAGGGACTTCTAGAAGGTGGTGCAGATCATGCTTGGAGTTGTCCAGCCTGGTAGCTTAGGAAGTTGAGATGTTTGTGCTTCTGGGAGTGCCAACTTTCTAGGACTCCTGTCTTGCCTGTGTGTGGATTGAGACCACCCTATGGCCAGAGAAAGCCCCTAGGCAGAGCACTGACATCATGGGCTACACACGTGCCCTTCTTCATCAAGTTAATTTCTACTCATTCTTGGATTGCAGTTCAATCATCACTCTTTTAGGAAGCCTCTCCAGACCTGACTGAGAACGTCAAGAGCCCTAATTATCAGCCCTTCTGGCCCCATGGCCCATGCTTTGTAACATCTGCCGTAGTGTGATTATTTCATGAATCACACTGTGTCGTCTACTGTAGTCTCTACCACTACACTGTAGACAACACGAAGACAAGAACTTGGTCTATTTTTACTTACCTGAGTCTTTACTGCTCCCATAGTGCTCAGCCCAGGCTTTGTGAAATGAACGTGAATGCTCTTTAATTTTATTCTTTCCCCCCTGTAACTGAACATACAGATTTTCTTTTATTTATACTCTTTGAAACACATCTAACAATTCCCATTTTTGTTTGCATTATACTTTTTTGTGAAATCTATTCTTTTTTATACTAGGATTTGTCTTAAGTTATAGAAAAATCATAAAGGTAAAAAAAATTCTAAACAAGTGCTGAAACATGGCTGTATAGACATAGACAGAGGTGTTTAGATACAAAATTATTGATTGCCAGGCTGTGTTATCTTAATATGGCTCAGTTTTGTGTGAAAGGTGATTTTGATGTGTTGCTCTTGGAAAGGAGTATGAGTTCTACAAAATTCTAATGAGTGAAAGTTAAGGGCTGAACTGTGTGTTCATTGATCTACTCTGTGATTCAGAGTAGAACCAGTCCATAATAACTTTGCAGCCCATGATAACTTTGGGGTATGGTCTATTTCTTTTAAAGAGAAGCTTCTGTTGCTTTGGTGAAAGGTAGATGCAATTGCTTCTTGGGAGTACATTAGTTGGGTCTCCAACAAGACTACTATAAATGGGAAAGATTGGGCAAAACACAGGAAAGATGAAGTGGGGAGTCTGTTCAGTGGATCAGATTAAAATAAATACAACAGGTCACTTTCCATCACATTCATTCTCTCTTTCTTATTCTCATTTCCTTCCCCTCTCTTCTTTGACTCTCTCTGGGTTTTCCATATTTTCTTCAGTCATACCCAGGCTACTTCCATGTCAAAGAAAAGATGACCACTGATATCGCCATGGGCTTCCTGGGTGGTGTAGTGTTAATCTAGCAGTCTCAGTAATAAGAGAACACCTTTCTCCTAGTACCCAAGTACCAGGGAATTAACTGGTTTTGTGAGTTATGTATCTGTTGCTTGGACCGATCACTGTGGTGTGTGAAAAGGAATACCATGATTGGTGAACTTGGATAGAGGGTATAGGAATTATGGGTGGCAGCCCCACCAGAACTACATGGAAGGAAGAAAGAAGGTTGCTATTACTGAGATAAGGGGAAAATGCTGGGCACAAAGGAACAGCAGATGTCCCTGTAAAAAGGAATGAACTTGATTTTTCATTAATTTATTCATTCAGACAATAATCCATTTATTCAAAAATTACCTAGTGATTCTCTTATTAGGACCAAATACTGTCAGATATAGAAACAAAATATAGATTCCCATCTCAGTTAACTCAATATGGTGGAGGAGATGGATAAGAAAGAGTCATAATAGGTATCAGCTTTCATCTTTTAGAGTAACCCAACTGCAAGACATTAAAAAACTTTTTCTTAGGTCTATCCAAAGAAGCTGAGAGCTACCCTGACAATGAGAACCGTATTTATTCCTTCTGACTCTGGCCATGGCAAAGCTAATTTGTTACTCTACTGTTCTGTGGGTGAGGTAGAGGGAACAGTGAGGAGAAGCTAAAAAATTGAACATCTACTCAGAGTTCTGACAGTAAGGGGAAATTATCGAGATTCCAAGGATTCTTTGAAGAAAAGCTCTTAATCAACTCTCCTGGGCTTTGAGAATCAACCCCTATGTCTAGGGCTATAAGAATCAACACCTTTCTGGTTTGTCTGGAGAATTTCTTAGAAAAACTTGATGATATGTTAAGCTTGTCAACCATCAAGCATTTACAATACTGCAATTGTTTGAACAGTGTCACTGCTAATAGTTTTCTCAATCAAGTGTCCTCCTATGGAATGTCCATGACCTTGGCCAACGTTCGATGAAGACATCATTTTCTGGAATTCAGTTTGGAAGTTCCTCTAGTCTCACCTACTTGAGAGGTTAAAAAAAAAAATAATAAAGTGATTCCTAGTAACAATAACCAAAGTCGATCACTGCTAAGTGACTTTATATCCCACTGAAAACCAACAGGGATTTAGGGTGAAGTTGGCCAGAGTGGTTTGATTTAGCAATAAAGGACTGTTTTCTTTAAGTTCTACAAGGCCGTTTTATTTACTGTCTTACTGTTGTCTAACTCCCACACAGACCTCCCTTTACACACATTTCCAGCACCCTACTTGTTACAGCAGTAGACACTTAGGTCTGAGAACTTCCCAGCAGAGAGTTAAAGGGCTATAACTCACACAAGTTCTGAAATTTCATGCAGAGAAGAAGCCTTCATCACTTCTGCCCATGTAGCAGGCCTCTTAGTAACACAGCTTGCACTCTGACACAAGGTTGCCACACCTGTCATCTCAAGCTTCCTGAAACAGGTCAATCCTCCGAGTGGTTTCAAGGAAAGTCAGTGGCAGGAAAGAGACAGTACTCCTTTTTTTTTTTTAAGTTACTTTTTTTAAATTGGAATATAGCTGATTTGCAAATGTTGTGTTAGTTTCTACTGTCTAGCAAAGTGAATCAGTTATACAGATATCCACCCTTTTAAGATTCTTTTCCCATATAGGCCATTATTGAGTATCAAGTAGAGCTCCCTATGCTATAGAGTAGGTCCTTATTGTGTGTTAGTTGCTCACTCGTGGCCAACTCTTTGTGACCCTGTGGACTATAGTCCTCCAGGCTCTTCTGTCCATGGGATTTTCCAGGCAAGAATATTGGAGTGGGTTGCCATGCCCTCCTCTACGGGATCTTCCCAACCCAGGGATGGATCCCACCTCTCTTACATCTCCTGCATTGGCAGGTGGGTGCTTTACCACTAGTGCCACCTAAGGACAAAAAAATAAAAAAGGACTGTGCCATCCTCATCTTTGCACGTTATCTCAGAATCGTCTGGTATATTGCACAAGCTCAGTAAATATTTGCTGGCAGTTGAAAGTGAAAAGTGAAGTCTCTCAGTCTTGTCTGACTCTTTGTGACCCCATGGGCTATAGCCTACTAGGCTTCTCCGTCCATGGGATTTTCTAGGCAATAATACTGGAGTGGGTTGCCATTTCCTTCTCCAGGGGATCTTCCCAACCCAGGGATTGAACCTTGGTCTCTGGCATTGCAGGCAGATTCTTTACCATCTGAGCCACCAGGGAAGCCCTGGCAATTGAAAGAGCAAACTAATTGCTGTCTGGAGACATTTGGTCAACCTTGTATTGATGACGACAATTTCACTCCTTGTTCTTTTAAAGCACAATGCTTCTGAGTTTTGAGAAATGGACAGTTTTCTAATTTTTATGAGCTTTCGTTTAGTTATAGTGCAGTCTAACATTTTATATCTAAAGTATATATGTATAGCTTTATATTGCAGGGTGCATTGTCTTTTCTCATGGATAACTGGGTCAACTCCTTAATTAAATAGATGCTATTTTTCCTTTTCTTTTCATATTCCTTGACAGCTGGTAAAATATTACAGCTGTTCCTAAAATGTGTTGTTGTGGCTATAATTTCTCTTATTGACTCCTGGTGGAGACGAGATGGGAGTCTATTCATTCTGTGGTTTGTCTTCCCACCTGGTAGAAGCCCTTGGGCAGCTGTCTGCTTTACTGGGGCCAGGGTGGAGGCCTGAGCTCCTGTCTGTTTTGCTGATCCTTGCCCAGAGGTCAAGCCCTGAGTTTCTTCTGAAACTGGGGGAGTGGCTTAGGCAAATCTGGTCTGTTTGGCAATTGTCAGGTTCTCTGGGTAACAGATTAGCAGCCTTTGGTGATTAGAGGGGAATAGAGTCCTCCACAAGCTGGCTAGAGGGAGTATGCTGCAATGAAAGTGAATCTTTGACAAAATTCTGCCAGATACACAAGCGTAAAAGAAGATACGCAACCTGCTCTCGGAAATTCAGAGGTGGCTCCTCTCATTGACTTCATGAGAGTGTTACTTCAAGGTGAGTGCCATGGTTTCTGATGATTTTGGAGTCAAGTCAAGCTCACAGCCCAAGCTTGCCTATCCTTGCTGTCATAAGGCATTGCATCACCACATGGATAGACCTAGAGAGTGTTGTACTGAGTGAAGTAAGTAAGACAGAGAAAGACAAATGTCATATGATATCCCTTATATGTGATATAAAGAAATCTAAAAAGAAATGATACAAATGACCTTGTTTACAAAACAGAAACAGACTCACAGACTTAGAGAATGAACTTATAGTTACCAGGGATGAAGGCTGAGGGGCAGGGAGTTTGGGATGGACAGGTACACACTGCTATATTTAAAAGGGATAGCCAACAAGGACCTGCACATGAAACTGCTCAATGTTATGTGGCAGCCTGGATGGGAGGGAAGTTTGGGGGAGAATGGATACATGCATGTGTATGGCAGAGTCCCTTTGCTATTCACCCGAAGCTATCACAACATTGTTAATTAACTATACTCCAATATAAAATAAAAAATAAAAAATATATAAATCATTGCATCCATATTGGATTAACATATTCACACAAGGTGCTTGTTGGAGTCTCTTGCAGTGGTCCCCAACCTTTTTGGCACCAGGGACTGTTTACGTGGAAGACAGTTTTTCTGCAGACCAATGGAGGGAGATGATGGTTTAGGGCTGATTCAAGCACCTTGCATTTATTTATTTAATTCATTTATTTTAATTGGAGGCTAATTACAATATTGTGGTGGTTTTTGCCATGAATCAGCCACGGAGGTACATGTGTCCCCTCCCCCCTACCCTATCCCCACCCCCCCTCCCACCACCCTCCGCATCCCACCCCTCTGGGTTGTCCCAGTGCACCGACTTTGAGCACATTGCACTTATTGTGTACTGTATTTCTATTATTATTGAATCAGCTTCACCTCAGGTCATCAGGCATTAGATCCCGGAGGCTGGGGACCCCTGCCTTAAAGTGCAGGGATAGGATTTCCCTAACGCTTTCCCCTAAAGTTATGAAGTCCTGGGCTTGCCTGATCCTTAAACTTTATTTATACAGGTATGAAAGGGCGTGAATAATTTCTAGAAAAATTTAGTAGAATATGCATAACATAAATTTTTTCCTATTTTAATCATTTTTCAGTGCCACAGTTCCATGGCATTAAGTATATTCACATTGTTGTATAACCATTACCACCATCATCTCCAGCACTTTTTCATCATCTGAAACTGAAACTCTGTACCCATTAAACATTCAACATTCTCCCCAACCAACCCCCACCCCCAGTCCTGGCAATCATGATTCGCCTGTCTATTTCTACCAGTTTGACTGCTCTGTGTACCTAATATGCAGAATCATACAGTATTTGTCCTTTTGGGTCTGGCTTATTTCAATTAGCATTAATGTCTTCAATGTGAACATGAAGTCACTCAGTTGTGTCCGACTCTGCAACCCCATGTACTGTAGCTCGTCAGGTTCCTCTGTCCTTAGGGATTCTCCAGGCAAGAATAATGGAGTGGGTTGCCATTTCCTTCTCCAAGGAGACCGAATAATTTTTATTTCTAGAATACCACTTATTTCACCCCAAATAAATTATACCTAACATCCTTTATGCTATTTAAGAAACCTGTGAAGTAGATTTAAGTCACAATGTCTGAGGGGCTTAAGCAGCCACCTCTGAACTGTTGAGTCTTGTTCAGGGTTTTTCATATGATAATGAATCACCTTTTACACATTACATAGTTCATAGTCTTAAAAGTCTTTGAAAAGTAAATTACCACATTGACCTTATGACCTAGTTAAAATTCAAATCTCCTGACAGAGGTAATGCTGAGTATTAATAAGGAAAGGGCTGTCTAAATTGAGTAGCAGATCACATTTGATTTTGTGAGGCAGCAGGGTTTCAGAGATGGGCCTCAGAATCTATTCTGCACAGAACTCTCTCTGTGTGTATTTCTGGGGTAAGAGCTCAGGATTTTTACCAAATTCTCCGAGAAGTGTTCGTGATCTCCCAAAAATGTAATGAGCCATGTTGAAAGGGAAAATACAATTTTCTGCAGTGTTTTTGAGGAAACAAAAGGTTCAGATATCTACATGGCGTGGTTTCTGAGGATGGCAAAAGGTCCAGTTACCTATGTGGGGTGGTGCAATACATTGAATGCTCATGGCCCCTTAAAATTCATATGTTGGTACACTACCACATGCAAAATAGGCAGCTAGCGGGAAGTTGTTGTATAACACTGGGAGCTCAACCCAGTGCTCTGTAACAGCCTAGAGGGGTGGGATGGGGTGGAGGGTAGGAGGGAGGCTCAGGGTGGGGGGGCATACGGATACATATATTAATGGCCCATTCACATTGTTGTATGGCAGAAACCATTATAAAACAATTATCCTCCAATTAAAAATGAATTTAAAAAATTCACATGTTGGAATCTTAACCTTTAATCTGATGGCATTAAGAGGTAGGGTCTTTGAGAAGTGATTATGTTGTTTCTCACGAGTGAGATTCAGGTCCTTATTAAAAAGACCCTAGAGAGCTCTCTCGCCCCTTCTGCCATATGAGCACACAGTGAGAAGAAATCCATCAGTGAACCAAGGAGAGGTTTCTCACCAGATATGAAATCTGCCGACACTTTGATCTTAGACTTTCCAGCCTCCAGAACTTTGAGATATAAATTTCTGTGGTTTATAAACCGCTCAGTCTAGAGTGTTCTGTTATATCAACTGAACTGACTAAGATGGGTAGGTGGGAATATTGAGAAGCGCAGGTTTATTGCTTCTGAATTCTCCTGCCGCTGAGCACCCTGGTTGATGGCTGCTCTCAGCACTAGGCTGGACTGAAGAGAGGAGCTTTTTTGGCCTTCTGATCACCTCCTTTAAACAGTAGGTGTTAGCTTTTATTGATGTCTGTGCCTCCATAAAGTTACACTGGTTGATAGCTCTAATTGTCAATTGGGCTGTGTGTGTATATGTGTGTGTGTGTGGTCCCTTAGCCTTAATTATTTTATGGTCCTCAGTATGAGTGTTCATGTTTAATAATTTCTCTTATCAGAACCAGTGATCTCTTATCGGACCTGCAGCCTCAAAGCTCTTCCTTACTCATGAGGGTAAGAGCATCACGCAACTTCAGGGGACACTGTTTGCCTCCATCCCCTGTCAATGACACCTCCTCGAGCTGGGCAGTGAAGCAGCCTTGTTACTTGCCAGTGCTCTCTTGTATGTGTTGATGCCACCGAGGTCTTCACCGACATCCCTTTTCCCCCACGGTCTGTCTGCTCTTTCATATGTGTATTTTTTGTGGCCTATGTGGAAAAGATCAAAGAAGAATCTAGAATAGGACCCTGGCTTCTGTGTTCCAAATTAGCAAAGTGATTGTTGGGATTTTGAAAAGATTGTTACAGTGATCAACTAATGAGGGCATTCAGGGAGATAAATAACATCAGGAATCTTTCACAGCTAATAACTCCCTAATTTTCTCTTTCAGCCTTTCCGCCCCAGATTCTCAATGCTATGCCAATTTGGTAAGCTGATATAAATCATTCTTTCCTACCTGGAATGTTCTTCTTCGCTCTGCTTGATTTCTCTACATTCTTAAGATCTCAGCTCAAGTTCCACGAAATCCATGAAGCCTTCTCTAATCTCTTCCACCCACCATGTTCCCTTTCTGAATTCAGTACCACCCAGGGTGTGCAGCTCACTATTAGTACTTACCACGTGTGGCCACACTGTGTTCATTTCCTTTTTAGACATGTGTGATGGATGTCAGAGTTGGACTATAAAGAAAGCTGAGCACAGAAAAATTGATGCTTTTGAACCGTGGTTTGGAGAAGACTCTTGAGAGTCCCTTGGACTGCAAGGAGATCCAACCAGTCCATCCTAAAGGAGATCGTCCTGGGTGTTATTGGAAGAACTGATGTTGAAGCTGAACTCCAATACTTTCGCCACCTGATGCAAAGAACTGGCTCGTTGAAAAAGACCCTGATGCTGGGAAAGATTGAAGGTGGGAGGAGAAGGGGACGACAGAGGATGAGATGGTTGGATGTTATCATCAACTCAATGGACGTGAGTTTGGGTAAACTCTGGGAGTTGGTGATGGACAGGGAGGCTTGGTGTGTTGCAGTCCATAGGGTCACAAAGAGTCAGACATGACTGAGTGACTGAACTGAACTGAACTGATGGGACAATATTTTGATACGTTATCTGGGATAATTCTCCTTGCTGGTAACTTCGGTTGCTCTGCAACCCTCTTTCCAGTGAGGCTGAGGCAACTACTGAATTGGGGGTGCAGATTTAAAGAAACAGTTCCCAAGACCACTCTCACTTCTGATTGAAGTTCACACCCACTGCAAGTTCAAGGGTTCCCAAGATCATCCTCAGGTTTAATACCTCTTGAGTGCTCACAGATCCCACTGAAAGCCATTATGCTCTCCATTATGGTCTGTTACAGGGGAAAGATGCAGGTTAAGACCTACCATGGGCAGAGGTGGGAGGGAGAGTCCAGGAAAGTCCCAGGTGTGGAGTCTTTGGTCATCCTCCCCCACCGTCATGGACAGGGTTACTCTTCTGCCAAGGCTGTGTGATAACGAATGTGGGGGATTGCCAACCAAGAATGTTCACCTGAGCCTTGGTGTCCAGAGTTTTTGTTTGGGTTCCATGGCTCATGATGGCTCACGTGGCTGATCTCAGGCTCCAGCTCCTTCTTCGGAAACTGAGCTAACAGCACTTGCCTCAAAACCCCCTCCATAAATCACATGTCTGGTGTGGTCCAATGCCTCCAGGTAAGCAGGGACATTCCTATAAGGCAGGACATTCCAGGCTTAGAGGTAAGCACCCCAGGAGCCAAGGGCAAAGACCAGACCTCTTTTGGGGCAAAGTTCAATTCCTGTGACACAGGGAGCTTTGCAGTATCTAGCTGAAGAATAGAGACGACTTTCAGTTCCCGGCTTCCAAGATAGGCCCTCAAAGTGCACATCAAAGACAACAGCTGTGATTTCCATCTGCAAGGTTTTAGTGTGAGGAGTCAGATTCTTTGAGAGAAGTGAGGTTTGTGTGTTCTCCGGGAGCCAATGCTGGAGGACTAGAGTTTTGCATTTATGCAGGTGAACAGTAGAACAGGGAATGAGGTAGGTTGTGACATAAGGTGGTTTCCCATCCCACAAGGAGACAATAAAAATGCCTCCTGGGCTAGGAGGAGCTCAGGAGATGGAGAGAGATAGGGAGGGGCATTGACTCGACCCATCTATGGGGTTGAAACCAGGGGATAGAAATGAGGGCAGAAGCTCCCCAGATGCATTTGAGGATCCGGGTGCAGAAGAAACACCTACTCTTCCTTCTGCCTGGAAATCTTGGAGGAGAGCAGCTCACAAAGTTACACCAAAAAACTGCAAAGATGGAGCACACATAAGGCTTTTTGCTGCTGCTGCTGCTAAGTCGCTTCAGTCGTGTCCGACTCTGTGCGACCCCATGGACTGCAGCCCACCAGGCTCCTCTGTCCATGGGATTTTCCAGGCAGGAGTACTGGAGTGGGTTGCCATTGCCTTCTCCGAAAGCTTTCTGGGTTGTAAGCAAATAACGTTCTCACATTGAAACGACACATGTAAGGACCACAAGAATATCCTTTATTATGCTGCACAATCCATAGACAAACGGAAGTCTGCCTACATTGATGGTAAGAATTAGTGTTATTATTTCAAGCACAATAGGCAATTTACATCTTTCTTGTCTTTCTTGGTTAGTTGTATAATCTCTGAATAAACATAGCTTTGGGCAATTTATAGCTGATCGTATCTGACTGTGTTTTCCTTGCTCAGATGTGGTTGATAAAACTCCCTGCCCCTTGGCCAGGCATTCACATCTCCAGTTTGGTCTCAGCCCTCCTGCGGGCCTTTATCTTCTGTTCCTCCTACTCAGGCTATCCACCCTTTGCTAAATGGAGCTCCGTGGTTCCTAGAAGCGCTTCCCTCACTGTGTCTTTACTTGGGCTGTTGTTTCTTTCTGGCCTGACTTTCCATCTCCACTGGGCTAAAATTCCACTTCCTCTGTGAAGCCCTCCTTAATTTGTGGTGGAGGCCATTCCTTTTGAGCTTGTTGAAACACAAGTTTAAATTGCTACAACCTTGGGCATTTTGGTTTGGCTATTTTAAAAACCTTAAAAATACAATTCTCTTAAACTCAGCCATTCTACCTCTGGAAATTTATCTTCAGGAAATATTCATGATAGTGCACAGAGTCTGGCAAACATGCTCACAGTGATTCATTTTTAATATACTACTAATAAAGAAATATCCTAAATGTATGACTATCAGATTTAGGTAAACTAAAAATAGATAAGCAAACATGTATACTTATTTTTTATCACAGAATTCTCTGGAGTTAGTAAACATGATGTTGAAGATTTGGGGCCACTTTCCTCTAAACTCCCTGGGACTTCTCTGGTGGTCCAGTGGCTAAGACTCTGTGCTCCCAATGCAAGGGACCCAGGTTAGATCCCTGGTCAGGGAACTAGATCCCATATGCTGCAGTGAAGATCAAAGATCCTGTGTGCCACAACTGAGACCTGGTACAGCCAGATAAATAGATATGTAAGTAAACATTTTTAAAAAAAACCCTTCTGTTCCCTGATTCAGGGCTGGTTTATGTACATGTACTGTCCCCAGCAGCCATTTGTTTTCTACCTGTACGTGCTAAGTTGCTTCAGTCGTGTCTGACTCTTTGCGACCCTATGAACTAACTGTACCCTGCCAGGCTCTTCTGTCCATGGGATTCTCCAGGCAAGAATACTGGAGTGGGTTGCCATGCCCTCCGCCAGGGGATCTTCCCAACCCAGGGATTGAACCTGCTACTCATGTCTCCTGCATTGGTAGGCGGTTTCTTTACCACTGGGTGGCACCTGGGAAGCCCCCTGCAATGAGGCACAGATCCCGTGATCTTTGAGACTTGCCTGTGGTTGCTTGATTCAAACCTTGCTGAGGCCAGAGCAGAAGGTAAGAGAGGGACTGGGTTCCCCAAGCCCCTATTTTGGGGGCTGGGTGTGTGCACAGGTGCTGAGCTGTGGGCTGCCTGGGTATGATGCTGTGTGATCAGTCTCTCCTAGGAGGGCACAGCTTGGGAGGGAGTCTCATCTTCATATTTGGTGGCTTCTTTTTCTGTATCTAATCGAGGGAGAAAATGGCATGGACATGAGGCTGAATCGTTGACCTGTCTGACATTAGAAGGAATTTCTTGACATGGGAAGAGGCTCTGGATCCCTTGCCAAAGGAAGTAAGCAATTCACAAAAGTGCATCTTGCAGTATTATTTCATTTTTTAAAAATAGAAGCCTTGTATCTTTCCATATTTATACTTACATCTACACCTCTATCTCTCTCTATATGCATGTAGAAAAACACCTAGAAAGAAGGCTTACCAAAATATTGACATCTGTTAGTCTAGAGGTTAAGTTAAGTTTTGTTTGTGTGTATTAGTCTTTAAAGGTTTTGTTTTCTTTCTTTCTTTCTTTTACCTCTCCCTCTCTTTTCCTTTACCATAAAGATATATATTACTAGTGTTCAGTTCAGTTCAGTCACTCAGTCGTGTCTGGCTCTTTGTGACCCTATGGACTGCAGCATGCTAGTCTTCCCTGTCCATCATCAACTCCAGGAGTTTACAAAACTCATCCATTGAGTCGATGATGCCATCCAACCATCTCATCCTCTGTTGTCCCCTTCTCCTCCTGCCTTCAATCATTCCCAGCATCAGGGTCTTTTCAAATGAGTCAGCTCTTGGCATCAGGTGGCCAAAGTATTAGAGCTTCAGCTTCAACATCAGTCCTTCCAAGGACTATTCAGGACTGATTTCCTTTAGGATGGACTGGTTGGATCTCCTTGCAAGTGTAATAGACATAAATAAAGATCTGCCTCTGACTTCTTCTTCTGCTCACTAAACCATAGTAAGGAGCTCCTGGTTTGAGGTGTAAGAGGCCCTCAGTGGAGAGTCCAGTGGAAGGAGCCATTCATTCTGACTGGGGCTACTGGGAATGTTGTGGAGGAGGTGGCCCTTGAGGGAGTGGTCCTACGGAGGAAGGGGGAGAAAGGTCACACTGTGTTGAGGGAGCAGCATCAGTGACAAAGTGAGTGGCTTCATCAAGGTGACGGTCACCTCTGGGTCTCTGAGGACACGGGTGCCCCAAATGGCTGGGGGACAAGGGGACTCATCAGACACTCACACTTAGGTCTTCCATCTGGACCTCAGGGCTGCCTGTAGTCATTCTTTGATCCTTTTCTGCTCAAAAGTCCTGTCCCAAAAGGAGCTTCAGTTTCATGGGGGCAGACCTTCTTATGAAGTTCCCCCAGCAAGTTCCTCAGTGCTGAGCAGAGGGGAGATGTCTAGTGAGTCTGCAGGACTTGAGTTGACATTAAGTCCATGAAGGCAACTGCAGTGAACCCCTCCCCCCCCTCGTCCCCCGCATGTGATCAGTCTGGAGTAAATGTTGAGGGTGACCTATTTAAAGAGCGTCCTCCTCTAAGGCTGTTCTTGATAGAGACGTGAGGGATATTACTAGTAATTTGGTACTCTCAATAGTTAAATTTAGCTTACAAATTATTCCCTTTTTGTTCACTAGAACGGATTCAGGGATACGCATAGGATAAAGTAATTCAAACTGGCTTTCTGGGAGGCTGCCTGCATGATGAACATGACATCTAGTCTACTGCCTTTATGATCCACACGGCTCAGTGAACCATTTTCTCTGATGGACGCTTTCTAGTGAATTCCCTCTCAGGCCTAGAAAAGTGTGATTACAAGTCAGGGACAAAGCAAGCTGATTGTACTACTTGGGGTCTTGTCAAATCTGCCTCTGACATGGACATGCATTCGTGGTCTTGCTTCCCTCAGTGCGTGAAAAGCTGACACTGGTGACAGCTCTGAGGTGAGGGAGATGGGAACGCTGGAGAAGAGCTGTGAAGGATGCTGGCTAGTGAGTGACAGGAGAAAGCCAGGCCTGCAGGTCAGGAGAGACCCCTTCCCTCTCTCTCCAGAGCATCCCTGTGACCACTGAGGGCGGCCGTCAAGGAAACCAGGCTTATCAGTAGCGGGTGGTTCCCAGGCACTTGAAACGGAACAGGGACACCAGGGGAAGCTTCCCAGGGGAGAAGGTAGCAGCCCCTGACCCCATTCCCTCAAAATAGGCCCTGGGGAGCATACTGGCAGCAGGAGCGCTCACTCCAGACAACTGGGAAGTCGCACTAGCTGCCATTCAACTTCCAGAAGTGAAATGAATCCCGCTCGTCCCACGGTGGAGTCACTTTGCTGCTCTCCTTTGTCCTACCCTGACTGCCAGAACCCGCTGGGTGCACCTGGGAGTTTTTTGAGAATGTCTCTTGCTTTACAGACAATGGAGAAGCCTGTCTTCCTCTAAAATGATGACTTAAGGCTTTTGTTGGTGATTGACAGGTGCACAAAGTCCTGAGAGCAAAGCTATATTCACCCGCTAACCCACATATAACCTGATTCGAGATTAATTTGAGTCACAGTCTCAATCCCAACCCATGTCAAGTGAAGAAGGATGCCTTACTTAGAAGGAAAGGCTTGTCGAGAAGCCCTTCAGTGGACTTCTGCTCAGGTTCCATGGATGAGTCATAGGCTCGTGCCCCAGCTGCGGGGGAAGCTAGGAAAGCAGGCGAATGACATGTCCACGTGTGCAGTGTGATGGACTGTCCAGCGCGGAAGAGGGTTGGGGGATGGATGCTTGTAGGCAGCCGTGAACATCTGCCATATTTCCTGGATGTCTGGTTCTCCAAATATTTGATCAGGCCATTGACAATAAAGTCCAAAAGTCCAACAAATCTCACTCTTCTATTTCAGTTTGTTTCTTCTCTAGCTTGGCAGTTGTTGCTGGAATTGGAGGTCCTGGTTCTTGCCAGTGACACGTCATTTCACCATCTCTTGTCATTTTGCCGTGTTGACCAGAAACAACGAGAATCATTGTTGCTTTTCTGCTGGAGGCCTAACAAGTGGCCCCAACACTTGTTCCAGCCTTCTCACTGTTTCTTTAAATAGTTGTCTTTTTACTACATCGGTGTCTCCACAGCTCCATCCTCATCCATAGAGCCAGTCCTGTCTTCAGGCAGGCGGACAAGTGACTCCATGGCAGCCTGGTGATGCCAACCTTCGTGGGGTCTTCCAGCACGTGGTCTGGTTCTTTTCTGAGCCCCCTTACTTAAAGCCTGGGAGTCTGCGATTTATAACAAGAACTCTAACTTGTGGGTGTGCACCCTTGAGAAGACATCATTGTGTCTCTCCTCCCAGTGGGTGGGTTTCCAGAAGAACTGGTGTCCATGTTGTGTTTCTGATTCACTAGTTATATTTATACCTAACAGCTTATAACACAAACACAATTCTGATGAACCAAATAGAAATTTTGTTTTTCTCATGTAAAAAGAAGTCTGGAGAAAGGCAGTCTAGAACTGAGGCAGAATATACATAATGCTATCAGAGACTCTGTCTTTCTCATGCTTCCTGCCTCATTGTCTGTTGTGTGTGGCTGTTGGCCTCAGGAGAGCAAGATGACTCTTTCACTGAAAGAAATCACATTTGACTCCAGGCAGGAAGAAAGGGAGGACAAAGAATGGTAAAAAGGGAAAGACTTTCTTTTTCTTTTTTAAATGAGGAAACACGCTTTCTGAGAAGCTTTATGCTGTAGGTTTCTACTTACAGAACTGGGTCACATGGCCGGGGTTTCCCAGGTGGTGCTAGTGGTAAAGAAGCCGCCTGCCAATTCAGGAGACGGGGTTGAATTCCTGGGTCGGGAAGATCCTCTGGAGGAGGGCATGGCAACCCACTCCAGTGTGCTCGCCTGGAGAAGCCCGCGAACAGAGGAGCCTGCCGGAAGTGTTGGACATGACTGAGGGGCTGAGCACATCAGTACGGGTCACGTGGCTACTTCCCTACCAACAAGGGAATCTGAGAGATAAGCTGGCACATTTACTGAATAAATCAATGTTCTCTTGGTTAAAGAAGAAGCAAGGATGGATACTGGGTGGGTAGCCAATAGCGTCTGCCATGGGAACCCATCTCTCCAGGTCAGGTGTGGTCTCAGGGAAGGGGCGGAGTACCTGAACCACAGAAAGCTCCCTGTTTCCGTATTCCCACGAGGCGCTCCAACTCTGTTGGTGAAGAACAGCTTGCAAAACTCCCACATTCCCTAGAGGGCTGGCGCATGTTTGCTTACGGCCATTTTGTAGAGTCACTGCCTTCCTCTCAGGAGAGTTATTCAGTTCCACCTTCTGTCTGGCTCCCTCCCTCCCTGCTTTCATTCTTTCCTTCATTCCACCCTTCCTTTGTTTCATCTCTTTCTTCCTTTCCTCCCGCCCTCCCTCCCTCCCTTCTTGAAATGCTTTCAGAGTCCCTGATCTGTATCAGACAATGTCCTGGGCACTTAGAGACACAGGCCGATGTTGCCCCCTCCTCTGCTGAGCAAGATGCCAAGTGAGACCCCTGGATGCCACACAAGAACTGTGGCTGTCCACTGAGCGTCACCTGCTTGGAACCAGCCAGGCAGGGGACTTGTGTTTGTGGCTTGTGAAAGGTTAAAGAAATTTCTGGAAAGTGTGTCCCAACAGCCTGCAAACCTTCTGAAAGCTTGCTCTAAGAGAGAAGTCACAGGCCCTGCCTCTCCCTGAAGGACGGAAGCCATCCCCAACTCTCTATCTGTTGACTTCACGCCCATGTGTGGGAAGCTTGTTTTCCCTGTTACAGATGGCTGGACGAGCCAAGTCAACTCGACACAGCTGCGGCACAAGATGTCCCCACTCCCCACTGCCCACTCCTACTCCCGTCAGTTGGGAATCTTGCTGGTGATGGACGCAGGGGGTCAGCCCCTGGAGAGGCCAGGTTTAAAGAGGTTTATGGCACTTCGGTCATCTCCATATCTAGGACTTAAGACTATTTTGAAAACTTCTCAATCTGTCAATGAGAAAGATGTCCAGGACTTTCAATTACCCATGAAGTTGGAAGGTGTCTGCCAGGGAAATGCTGAATTTAACAGGAATAACTGTACTATTTTATATTGTTAATATATTTGTTATATATTTGTCTAACATGGTATACTTTTCAAAGTGCTAATGTATATACTTGATCTCTTTGGACCTTTGAAAGAGTTTTAAAGTATGCCTCATATTATGTATTTAAATATTGACAGCTCTTTCCCTACCACCTAAGGGGTTTCCCAGGTGGCGCTAGTGGTAAAGAATCTGCCCACAATGAGGAGACGCCGGTGACATGGGCTCAATCCTGTGATGGGAAGATCCCCTGGAGGAAGGCATGGCAACCCACCCCAGTATTCTTGCAGGGAGAACTCCAGGGACAGGGGAGCCTGGTGGGCTATAGTCCATACGGTTGTAAAGAGTCAGATACGATTGAGCATGCACACACTCCCAACCACCGAACAAAGGCAATAAAGCTTCCACGGACACTGAATATCAATATCTCAGGAACACCAAACCCCAAATGTTTCCCTTTCTCCTTTTACTTGCCTGATGAACCTGTTTTATTTATTTTTTAAGGTTGTTTTTTTAATGTGAACCATTTAAAAAGTCTTTATTGAATTTATTACAATATAGGGCTTGCTTTATGATTTTGTTTTTTGTCATGAGGAGTGGGATCTTAACTCCCTGACCATGGATCGAACCTGCACCCCCTGCATTGGAAGGCAGAGTCTTAACCACTGGGCCATTGGGGAAGTGCCATGATCCTGTGTGGTTTTATAACACACATTTTGTGTTCCTAATTCTCATTCTGACGTTTTCACATTTCTGTTACCCCAGAGTGTCCTTATTCCTGATATTGGATCTTTGACATCCCACACTAACCCACTTTGTTTTTGCTGTTTGAGTTTTAAAAAGCAATTTATTGAGGTGAAATTTACATACAATAAAGTGTACACATTTAAAAGCATTAATTTACTAAGTTTTGACATATGTATAAACCCATAAAACCATCACCACAACCAGAGTAGTGAATGTATCCATTTATTTCAAGCTGTTGGCCTTTATTGTTTCCAATCAAAGGAAGCTTAACTAAGATGCCATTTTATTTACATTTTCTGGTTCTTGAATATGTTTAGGGAGCACTCTCATTCCAGCTCTGTACTCAAGGGGCTGTCAATTCAAGCAGGATCTCAGCCTTAATAAATGATATTTATACATATTCCATGTCTCATTATCTCTAGTTTCTATTTCAGCAAATTCTGTCCATCTAATGTGGTAGTTGAAAGAGGACATTTCAGAGCTGGAAGATCTGAGTCCATGTCTCTTCCTTGCTTCTTTCTAGATGTGTGACATTGGACAATAATGGCAATCACGACACACACATTACTGGGTTATTCTGGATCACACGAGAACCTCCTCGTGCAACAGGATGTGAAAATGTGAAAAGCTTCTATTCAGTCCTCAAGCCATGATACATGTCATATTCCAACACCAACTCATCACACAGACAGTTCACAAAGAAAATGTCCCCAAACTGATTCAAGACCTCTTGAACTTTTTCTCACCAGCTTTAAAATAATAAAAAGAATCAAGAGGTGGAGAGGACCGAGAATGTATGAGGGAATTTTATTTTATTCTTCTTCTTTAACAACTGAAGTCTAGTTACTTTATAAAGTTGTGTTAGTTTCAGGGGGATTTTCTTGAGTGAGGACTGTTGCCATAATGTGAACCTCCACGCCCTCTGAGGTTCCCTGATGGCAGGTGACTCCCAGGGGATCGTTCAGAGAGCTTGATGTGCACTGCTGCAGTTGGGGAAGAGCTGACTTGGGGGAGACCTGATTCACTCCGAGAAAGATGCGGAGGACCAGGAGCAGCAGGTAGGTGGGTTGCCTGCACTGCTGGGGACTTGCGGGATGAAGGGAGCGTGAGGACTTCTTGGAAGTCAGAGGTTGGTGGAGCTCATGCCATTTAGCATCTAGAGAAGCTAAGGAGTGGATGAAGACTCCCTGATGGAGTCCATGTGGGCACTGCACGGGGCCATGGGTGATGGGGAGCAGTGCCTGGAGGAGCAGAACGCAGGGTCCATGTTGTGGGAGCATGGCCAGAGGGGCCAGCAGAGTGGCCTCCAGTGGGTCCAAGAAAGTACCTGTGGGGGAAGAGGTGGCTTTTAATGTCCACCTACCAGCCAGGAGAGCAGAAGCTGTCAGTCACGGGGGAACTTCCTTGCCCCTCCTTACCCCTTCCTCTCGTCTCTTCCCACGTGCCACTCCGTGGGGGACATCATGCCACCTCTCAGAGGTCTGGGAGGGCAACAGAGAAGTCTCACCCTGAACGTGTCTTATAATTTCTGAATTGGGAGATTCTGCCTCCAAACCAGCAGAAAGGTCATTGGATCTGACTGTATTCTCATCAAGGAACAGGGGAAATGTACTCCTCCATCTTAAAGGGGAAGTAAAAGGCAAAAATAAAGTTGCATTTTAATTACATCACAAATGATACTTGCTTATCATATGAGTTACACCGTTACAGTGGAAATGTCATGTAAATCTTGGTGACTGTTCAGTACACCCTTTACAGTTACCTCTCACTGGTCTAAGAACACCCATTGCAGTGGGTCTGTGGTGGGGGTGGGGACCAAGAATTTGCATTTCTAACAAGTTCTTGGGTGTCGCTGATGCTGCAGATCTGATGCCCGCCCTTGGAGAACCGTAGTTCTTAAACCCTGGCTCTCCACCTTGTCTGTGTATTAGAATCACCTGGGGTGGGGGTGGGGGGTGGGATTTAAATACTGATGCTTGGGCCCCAGCCCAGAAGTTTGATTGAATCGGTGAATCTATTACATGGATTAAAATTGGTGTGACCAATTCATAGACCGGTTCATGGATTAAAAGCTATACTGGGAGTTAGAGGAGGAATATTTACTTTTAATTTAAAATTCTGATACACCTAATTGAAGGTAGAGTCCTTAACTTTTTGCCTTAAACATTTGGTATTATCTGAATTTTTAACAAAAAGCCTGTGTCCCTTTATAGGGCTTTGCAGATGGCAGCAGTGGTAAAAACCCGGCTGCCAAAGCATGAAGCATGAGAGATGTGGGTTCGATCCCTGGAGAGGGAAGATCCCCTGAAGGTAGGCACAGCAACCCACTCCAGTATGCTACCTGGAGAATCCCCTGGACAGAGCAGCCTGGCTGGCTGTCGTCCATAGGGTCATAAAGAGGCGGACACGACTGAAGCCACTAAGCATGCACGCATGTCACTTTATAATTAGCAGCAAACATGTGACTTCATTTTTCCCACGATTTGTGCCCATTTTAACATGTATTACAACTCTTTCAAATCTTAGAGGACATTTGGAGCTCTTCTCCATCATTCCTTTAATCATTGAAAAAATGCCCTCCTGGTCTGCTAAAATCTAGCTCATTCCAAATTCTGCCCAAATGTATTACATTTTAATTTCAGTGATTACTATGGAATGTTGGAAAAACTTTATTCTACACCTTATACTTCATAGAGATTAGAGATCTTTTTCTCACAATCCAGAAAATTCTACTGATCCATTTCCCTTTCTGGTATTCCAGGCTCCTATTAGTAGTGAAAGTGAAAGTTGTGTCCAACTCATTGTGAGCCCATGACTATACAGTCTGTGGAATTCTCCAGGCCTGAATACTGGAGTGGGTAGCCTTTCCTTTTTCCAGGGCATCTTCCCAACCTGGGTATTGAACCGGGGTCTCCTGCATTGCAGGCGCTTTCTTTACCAATTGAACTATCAGAGAAGACTGATGTAAGTAAACACCTTTATTTACTTGTGTTCTCATAAGTAAGTAGAAACACCTACTGAGGATTTATATTGAGTCAGACACTTTGAGAAATTTTTCCATTTTACAGATTTGGACACAAAGGCTTAGATTTCCAAATTCATTACTACAGGATTATGTGCGTAGCTTTATAGGTGTCTTTCCTACCCACATATTTATTGACTAACTATCATTTGTAAATAGCCAAAATGTGTTTAATTTCTGACTTGATGGGTAGCCCAGTTGTCATGAATTCTTCAATTAGCCTTCCCAAATTCTGCTCAGAGACCCTGTTTATTGTAGATTGATCTCTGATGACTTCTCACATGTCTGTCTTTTTTAAAGACACAATTGAAATATTCTTGCATGGAGGAAAGATTACTTTTCGGAGGCAGTTACACATTTTATTATTATTCCCAGGCTCCCATTCATATGCAGTGTTATAAATACACATCTGGCAGCTGAGGTTCTCTTTCTTTCAAACATGCTCATTTTGTATATTAAACAAAATTCCACCTCTACATGATCCCCTTTTCCTATTACTGGCTTGTGGGAAGATGCCTAAAACCCACTCCCTTTATGTACAATAAAATTCTCTCTAGGTATTATGCTTTATTTCTTGTACTAAAATCACATCCAGTTTCTTCTCTCTCAGGGCCATACCAACTGTGACTTTAATGTTTTTCATTTTACTACTTTTATGTATTTCTAAATTGTGCTTTTTCTATATAAATGTAATTTTATTAAGACCTACATATTTCCTTTGATTGCTGTCTCCTCACGGCTCCCCATCTTTGTTCTTTTAGGATCAGGGCCCATTCACTCTGAACCCAGCATTATTTTTTGGAGGGGGGTTCTCATTTAATTTCTTTGCTGTCTTCTTTTTTCTCCTTTGTTGACTCATTTAGATGTAATAGACTATTTCCCTTCTTTTCCATGAGTTAGCCATTCCCCAAAGCTTTTGCCTATAAGATTTTATGACAAACATTTTCAAAATACAAAAAAGTGTAAAGGATTTTATAGTGAACATTCACACACCTTCCACTCAGATGCCACCATTAACATTTTAGTGCAGTTACTTTATCACATGTCTATCCATTTATCTGTTCCTTTTTTTCCAATCTATCACACCACCTTTATTTGGATGCATTTTGAATTAAATGGCAGGTGTCAGAACCCATCAGACCAAACATGTCAGGTGAATATTTTTAAAGTTCAATATTTGTTTATGGTTCTTTTGTCCCTTTTGAGGTCAAATTTATATACAATGAAATGCATAAATCTTCAATTTACCGTGTGGTGTGTTTTGACAAATACCAGGCACTTAGCCTGACTCCACAGACAGGGAACACAGTTCAGGGTGCAGGGTGGCTCTCCTGACCTCGGGGCTCAGTGATTGCCTTTGTGGTCTGGTCATAAGGCTGTTCCTGCCCCTAACATCAAGGCCACATTCACACCTCAACTATACTCTCTCTCTCTCTGCTTCTATTTGCTTCTTCTGTCCTTCTCTCCATACGCTTCTCTACTTCTGCTGTTGGCCACCTGTGTGTGTGTGCCATGATCAGACTTGTTATGAAAGAATCTGATTGGTTCAGTTAGTCGCCAGCCACTATCGGCCATCCCTGTTTGGTAAAACTTGCCAGATTTCAGAGAGCTGTTTTTGGAGTCAGGTGCCGAGGGTAGAGGGTGTGATCTGGCTTTAGAGGCAAATTATTACTTTGGCTGCTCTCTCCTAAGGGGGCTATGGAACTGGCAGGCTCAGAGCATCTTGTCCAGGGCACATAGTGAATCTGGCCCTCACAAACTAAAGACGTCACAGTACCCAAATGAGAAATCCCAAGCATCCGGATGGTTGACCCGTTCCTTCCTTTGCTATAGTTGATTTCATAATAAACTATATATCCCTCAAGTCAAACCCCTTTTGTGTCTGTTTCTTTGCTGGCACTGTTAGTCTCCCTTAGGATATAATTCAAGCAAAGTTTCCTGGAGGAGGCAAACCTTGATCTGCAAGGGTCTAATCTCTCTAATATATAAAGAACTTCTAGAAAGCATCAAGAGAAAGACCTACAAGCCAATAGAAAAATAGACAAAGATCATGAACAGCCAGATCACAGAAAAGTAAATTAAAAGGGTTTTAACATGTGAAAAATGGTCTACTTTGTTTTTAATAGTAAGCAAATATATAAAATATAATATGAATAATATAATATATAAATATATAATTACATGTAACAAGTATCATATAATTTTAATATTTACATGTATAATAAAATAATAAAAGGAATAATAAGGGACACATCCATTAACACTACCACTAATAAGATGCTATTTCTAACCCACCAGACCAGCAAAACCCTAATCCTCTAATCTTTAAGAATCCATAAAGATCAAGTTTGACACACAGGCCAGCTTCACATGTCCCCTTTTTCCAAGATATTAGTTAATATAGAAAATATTTCAGTAATGATTAAGGCAATGATTAGAAAGTCCTCAGGGAAAGAAAAAAAATGTTACACCCAGATAAACTGCACAGAAATAAATAAGCAACTGACAGATATTTTCAAATATGACAGAACCTGAAGAATGTAGTCATTTAGGAGCTTGAAATTAGCAGATACAAACCACTATATATAAAATAGATCAACAAAAGAGTCTTACTTTATAGCACAGGAAACTGTATTTCATATTCTATAATAAACCATAATGAAAAAAGAATATGTGCATATATGTTGGCACAGGAAATTGTATTCAATATTCTGTAATAAATGATAATGAAAAAAGAAAATGTGTATATGTATGTATTTATATATATACACACACATGTATACCTATATACTCACACACACACGACTAAATCATTAAATCACTTTGCTGTATACCAGAAACTAACATGACATTGTGAATCAACTCTACTTCAATAAGAAAGTAATAAAAAAGAATGCAGTCATAGCTGCCACATGTGGCATACATGTATATGGCATTCTATAGACTGTAATATGAATGGTGTTCCCTGGAATTGTGCAGTGCACAATTTGCACAGATGTATGTAACAGTGCTGAATACATAGTTCATATTTCCTATTAGACCTTGAAAAACTACTAAAGGATAAAATTTAGCTGTATAAAAGGTCAGTGGAGGAGCTAAAACAAAAAGGACTGGCAACAGGGATTGAATCTATCTAAATGCAACAATAAAACTAACAGCAGTGGCAATTATGGCTCAGAATATAATGTGAACATTACAAAGAAAGATAATGTACGAAAATAATTAAAACCTCAGACCGTAGAGGGAATGAGATGGAGAAGGAAATGGCAACCCACTCCAGTATTCTTGCCTAGAGAAACCTGTGGACAGAGGAGCCTGGTGGGCTGCTGTCCATAGGGTCACACAGAGTTGGACATGACTGAAGCGACTTAGCATGCATGCATGCATTGGAAACAAATGGCAACCCACTCCAGTACTCTTGCCTGGAGAATCCCAGGGACAGAGGAGCCTGGTGGGCTGCCGTCTATGGGGTCGCACAGAGTTGGACATGACTGAAGCAACTTAGCAGCAGCAGCAACAGAGAATGAGGAGGTGGGTAATGTAAGTATATGGATTTTCTCATTTCCCATGGTGGGTGATCCAAAGATACTGTCTAAATCTGCTAAATCAGGTAACAGGCTATCAATACATATAAAGCAATGGAATTTAAAAAGTAACAGAAAAGAAAATTGGGTAATAGAGAGGAGAGAAGGGAGGTAGGAAGAAATTTCATCTTCATTCATAATGTGAAGCCAATAGGTTTCCTAAAAATTAGAGAAGTTAGACTTTTTTACTAAGTGGTTCAAAAATTCATAAATAAAAATGATAAATATCTTGGTTTGAAAAGCAAAACTATTATGATTAAAAGAATAGGTTTTGAAGTCAGACTCCCTAGCTTTGAATTCCAGTTGATTTGCTAGTTGTAATATTTTGAAAAAATTAATGAAATGCTAATCCTTAGTTTTTTCATTTGTCAAGTGTGATTATAATAGTGCTTACTTCACAAGGTTATGAGGGGTAAATGCAATAATGAATCTAAAGGTCTTAGCAATAACTATTAATTATTATTGCAAATAAATGCTATTATTATTTTGCCATTCATTATTTTCATTTCATTAAAGATGCTTGCTCCTTGGAAGAAAAGTTATGACCAACCTAGACAGCATATTAAAGAGCAGAGACATTACGTTGCCAACAAAGGTCCGTCTAGTCAAAGTTATGGTTTTTCCAGTGGTCATGTATGGATGTGAGAGTTGGACTATAAAGAAAGATGAGCACCAAAGAATTGATGCTTTTGAATTGCAGTGTTGGAGAAGACTCTTGAGAGTCCCTTGGACTGCAAGGAGATCCAACCAGTCCATCCTAAAGGAGATCAGTCCTGGGTGTTCATTGGAAGGACGGATGCTGAAGCTGAAATGCCAATACTTTTGCAATCAGGTCACACGATGTGAATAACTGACTCACTGGAAAAGACTCTGATGCTGGGAAAGATTGAAGGCGGGAGGTGAAGGGGACAACATAAGATGAGATGGTTGGATGGCATCGCCGACTCAATGGACATGAGTTTGAGTAAACTCCAGGAGTTGGTGATGGACAGGGAGGCCTGGTGTGTTGCAGTCCATGGAGTCGCAAAGAATTGGACATGACTGAGTGACTGAACTGAACTTGTCTTGACTATTGTAAATAGTGCTGCAATGAACATTGGAATGCATGTATCTTCTTGAATTATTATTTTCAGGGATGGAATTGCAGGATCATATAGTAGCTTTATTTTTAGTGTTTAAGGAACCTTCATACTGTTCTCCATAGTGGCTGCACCAATTTCCAATCCCAACAACAGCATAGGAGGGTTTGTAATTTTAAATGGAATGGTCCAGAAGGCATCATGAAGAAGCTTCCCTCTGAGAAAAGTCCTGAAGGAGATGAGTGAGTAAGCCATGTGCCTGTTTGGGGAGGAGTAAATTCTAAGGTTCTGAAGTAGAAGCATGCCTGGTGTGTTCAAGGGACTAACTATAGGGAGATGAGTTGTTTGGAGTGCAGAGGTCAAGGGGGAGAATGATAGATAAGGGAGGTCAGAAAGGTTAATGAGGAGTGACAGATCAGGTAGGATCTACTGTGTACATATGTGATAGTAGCTCAGTCGTGTCCAACTCTTTGAGACCTCATGGACCGTAGCCCACCACCATCCTCTGTTCAGGGGATTCTCCAGGCAAGAATACTGGAAACAGTAGCCATTCCCTTCTTCAGAGGATTTTCCCAACCCAGGGATTGAACCTAGATCTCCCACATTGCAGGCAGATTCTTTACCATCTGAGCCACCAGGGAAGCCCTGTAGGACCTACCACTATTATTATTGCTACTACTGTTACACCTTCACTACTACTACTATGACCACTATTACCACCACTACCACCATTACCACCTCCAGTGCTACTATTATTACTACTGCTATAGCTATTGCTGTGACTCCTAATTCCGCTATTATTCAGGGTATGAGGATAAAGGAGAGGGATATGGTAAGACATAAAATTTACAAATAAGTTTGGGTTTAGAGTCGAATTCTTAAATTTTTGCCTTTGACTCTAGTGGCCCTTGCAAACCATAAACCTTGCATGCTGCTTAAAAAGCCACTGCACCAAATTCACCACCTAAAAATAGGTGCTTTGTCAACGGGGGATAATGGAGTAAATGAGAGAACGTGTACTGGCCACTGATGCAGGTCTGTCTCTCTACCAGCTTCTATGCAGAATACAAAATAAAGACGATCCCTGCCTTCAAGAAATCTGTAGTCTTTTTGGAGTTAAAAAAAGACAGACAGACAGACAGAAGTTCTCAGCTGGTAGTGCCAGCTCCATGTAGGAGGCAATGAAACTCGAGAGGATGATGAGGGAGCTTCCTGAAGCTTCACCTTGAGAAGTGATTAGACAAGGGAGAGAATCCCAAGCAAGAATAAATAAAAAAACCTGTTCATGACAGCAGTGAGCTTGAGCTGGGAGTGCAGTGGGAGGTAAGGTTACACGGGTGAGGGTGAGGGAGAACTTTGAAAGCTCAGCCAAGAAGTTTCAAAGGTAAGAGATTAATGTAGCTCTTCACAAGTGCGAGCAGGAAAATGTACTAGTCTATTGTAAACCCTGATGGAGAAGAGATTGGCCAGAAGCAAACCTGGATATGGTGCAAGAAGAAGTTTACTTGGAGGACTGCCGGGGGAGACTTATGCTGATTGAGCTCCCTTAATGCTTTGCGAAGAAGAACTAAAGAGCCTCTTGATGAAAGTGAAAGAGGAGAGTGAAAAAGTTGGCTTAAAGCTCAACCTTCAGAAAACTAATATCATGGTATCTGGTCCCATCACTTCATGGCAAATAGATGGGGGAAACGATGGAAACAGTGACAGTGTTTATTTTTTTGGGCTCCAAAATCACTGAAGATGGTGACTGCAGCCATAAAATTAAAAGGTGCTTACTCCTTGGAAAAAAAGCTATAACCAACCTAGACAGCATATTAAAAAGCAGAGACATTGCTTTGCCAACAAAGGTCCATCTAGTCAAAACCATGGTTTTTCTAGTAGTCATGTATGGATGTGAGAGCTGGACTATAAAGAAAGCTGAGCACTGAAGAATTGATGCTTTTGAACTGGGGTGTTGGAGAAGACTCTTGAGACTCCCTTGGACTGCAAGGAGATCCAACCAGTCCATCCTAAAAGGAAATCAGTCCTGAATATTCATTGGAAGGACTGATGTTGAAGCTGAAGGTCCAATACTTTGGCCACCTGATGTGAAGAGTTGACTCACTGGAAAAGACCCTGATGCTGGGAAAGATCGAAGTTGGGAGGAAAAGGGGAAGACAGAGGATGAGATGGTTGGGTGGCATCACCGACTCAATGGACATGAGTCTGAGTAAACTCCGGGAGTTGGTGATGGACAGGGAGGCCTGGTGTGCTGCAGTCCATGGGGTCACAAAGAGTCAGACACGACTGAACTGAACTGAGTGCTTTGCACTCTTCAAAAATTCTCTTCCCTACCTGCGGGCAGTTAGGGGAGCTCTCTTATCAGACTCCTGCCTCTAGTTGTAGCAAGCTAGACTGAAGGCTGTTATATAAATACATTTTAAATGCATTACAAGACTAGAGAGTCCAGAAATGGCAGGGATGAAGGCTGCACTTATCCTGATTTCAGCAGATAGAGGGGAATTCAGAGCGTAGAGAGACAAAAAAATCTGTTGTTGAAGGCAGGAACCAAGGGAAGGGGCTTTAGAAATCGGCCCTCCCCACACCCTCCTCCTTGAATCAGAGTCACCTCAGAAGGAAACCTCACATCCACATTCTGCTGCTCCTCTCCCACCTCCAGGCCTTTCAGAGCCAAAGGTGGGACACCATCGCTTCACTCCCAAAATCTCATGGGTCTGATTTTTAATCTGTTAAGAGAAATGTAGCCAGAGAACTGAGGCACTATCTTGGGAGAAATTTCCAGCTGCTGCCTGGAAATACCTATAGATACAGCTCCTAGGTTTGATTCTTTCAAGTAGTTTTTTGAGACTTAAAGTGCACATCCTTAGCAAAACACAGCATCTCAACCCCACCCCATCCTTACTGACTCACAATTCCCTGGTGGCTCATAGGGTAAAGAACCCACCTACAATGTGTGAGACATAGGTTTGATCCATGGGTCCAGAAGATCCTCTGGAGAAGGGAATGGCAACCCACTCCAGTATTCTTGCCTGGGAGATCCCATGGACAGAGGAGCCTGGTGGGCTACAGTTCATGGCGTCGCAAAGAGTCGGACACAACTGAGCGACTAACACTTTGACCTCCCCCACCTGCCCACCATCCTACTCTGTTGGTGAGAATGTAAACTGATACCTAAACCCAGGCCTCACCCCTGGGGAATCTGACTTTCTTGATGTGGGGCAGATGTCTGGACATTAGTATTTTTAAACAGTCGACTAACTTGGTGCTTCTTGAACTTTGCTGTGTCCACCCACCCCCTGGGGATCTTTCTGAAATGCAAATTCTGATTCATTAGGTCTCATGGGGCTTGTCAGATGTTATGAGGCTGTTCATTCACAGACTGAACTTGGAATAGTGAGGGTCTGGCACGGATGGTTCTGAAGTGCCTGGAGGCTGGCCACTCCTCTTCTATAGGACACTTTCAGGCCTCCTGATCATCACTCTTCCTTAGCTGCTCCATCTTTCTGTGTCCTGCCTTCTGATTTTTTGACATTTCTTATCATAATAAAATTTTCTCTGATTTTCTCTGCAACCTACAGTGATTAAAAACTTCAATAAAAAAATAAATTTAGGTGGGAGGGAGGTTCAAGAGGGAGGGGACATATGTATACCTATGACTGATTCTTGTTGATGTATGGCAGAAACCAACACAAATTTGTAAAGCAATTATCTTTCAATTAAAAATAAATAAATTAATCAAAAATTTAAATATTAAATAAACAAATTTTAAAAAGTAACCTCCAAAATAAAATTCAATGAGCTGTTTCATGAGGGAGAAAATTTCATATGCCTTTTTACTAGCAAACACTTTGGCATCAAGATACAATTTCTCTTTAAAATGCTTACTAGGAAATTGGTAAGACATCAAAGAAAGACATTTCTCACAGAAGGAAAGAAAAGATGGTTTGTTTACTTAAGAAACACAGTTCAAGGGCTATATGAAGTATTTGATATGAAGAGGAAATACGAAGAATTTGCAATAATAATGATAGTAATAATGATAAGAGTTAATACTTTTATTATTAGATAATAGTTATATATTATAATAGTTATATAGCATTACTACAAACAAAACTAGTGGAGGTGATGGAATTCCAGTTGAGCTATTTCAGATCCTGAAAGATGATGCTGTGAAAGTGCTGCACTCAATATGCCAGCAAATTGGGAAAACTCAGCAGTGGCCACAGGACTGGAAAAGGTCCGTTTTCATTCCAATCCCTAAGAAAGGCAATGCCAAAGAATGCTCAAACTACCGCAAAATTGTACTCATCTCACACACTAGTAAAGTAATGCTCAAAATTCTCCAAATCAGGCTTCAGCAATACGTGAACCGAGAACTTCCAGATGTTCAGGCTGGTTTTAGAAAAGGCCCAGGAACCAGAGATCAAATTGCCAATATCCACTGGATCATCAAAAAAGCAAGAGAGTTCCAGAAAAACATCTATTTCTGCTTTATTGACTATGTCAAAGCCTTTGAGTGTGTGGATCACAATAAACTGTGGAAAATTCTTAAAGGGATTGGAATACCAGACCACCTGACCTGCCTCTTGAGAAACCTGTATGCAGGTCAGGAAGCAACAGTTAGAACTGGACATGGAAAAACAGGCTGGTTCCAAATAGGAAAAGGAGTACATCAAGGCTGTATATTGTCACCCTGCTTATTTAACTTATATGCAGAGTACATCATGAGAAACGCTGGACTGGAAGAAGCACAAGCTGGAATCAAGATTGCCGGGAGAAATATCAATAACCTCGGATATGCAGATGACACCACCCTTATGGCAGAAAGTGAAGAGGAAATAAAAAGCCTCTTGATGAAAGTGAAGGAGGAGATTGAGAAAGTTGGCTTAAAGCTCAACATTCAGAAAACTAAGATCATGGCATCTGGTCCCATCACTTCATGGGAAATAGATGCGGAAACAGTGTCAGACATTATTTTTTGGGGCTCCAAAATCACTGCAGATGGTGATTGCAGCCATGAAATTAAAAGACGCTTGCTCCTTGGAAGGAAAGTTATGACCAACCTAGACAGCATATTAAAAAGCTGAGACATTACTTTGCCAACAAATGTCTGTCTAGTCAAGGCTATGGTTTTTCCAGTGGTCATGTATGGATGTGAGAGTTGGATGGTGAAGAAAGCTGAGTGCCGAAGAATTGACGCTTTTGAACTGTGGTGTTGGAGAAGAATCTTGAGAGTCCCTTGGACTGCAAGGAGATCCAACTAGTCCATCCTAAAGGAGATCAGTCCTGGGTGTTCATTGGACGGACTGATGCTGAAGCTGAAACTCCAATACTTTGGCCACCTCATGCAAAGAATTGACTCACTGAAAAAGACCCTAATGCTGGGAAGGATTGGGGACAGGAGGAGAAGGGGATGACAGAGGATAAGATGGTTGGATGGCATCATTGACTCAATGGACATGGGTTTAGTTAGACCCCGGGAGTTGGTGATGGACAGGGAGGCCTGGCTTGCTGCGGTTCATGGGTTCCCAAAGAGTCGGACATGACTGAGCAACTGAACTGAACTGATATTATATTAGTTATATACTAGTTATATATATTAGTTATATATTATAATAATTATAAAAAAGAAAGAAGTTGTTCAGTCGTGTCCAACTCTTTGCGACCCCATGGACTGTAGCACACCAGGCTCCTCTGTCTATGAGATTTTCCAGGCAAAAATACTGGAGTGGGTTGCCATTTCCTTCTCCTGGAGATCTTCCTGACCCAGGGATTGAACCCAGGTCTCCTGCATTGTAGGCAGACGCTTTACTGTCTGAGCCACCATGGAAGCTCATAATAGTTACATATTATATTATAAGATAATCATTAAGCATTTATTATCAAAGTAATGTTCTAAATGCTTTGTAATAACTCTACTGAACCTAAAATTAAAAATCCTAAAATTGTCCTTTGAGATAGTTTCTATTAATTATCCTCATTTTTCAGGCAAGGAAATGGAGACTCAAAGGTGTTAAATACTCAGCTGTGTGAACTAGCAGGTCACTTAACTGAAACAAGTGATTTAACACTAAAAAATAAAGGAAAGAACTAGAATCATCCAGAGGTTAGAGATGTAATTTAACACCTGTGAAAGAAGATCATTGAAAAAGTTTTCCAGGGAAAATACCCCTTACCCAGCTTATGTCTACAACTTACACACTTTCAGTGGTGTTCGTGAACATCAACTAGGAATGGAAAAGTTCTTGAGACACGTGAGTCATGATTTTGAACGCAGTTTGAAAACCTGGGGAGCAATGAAAAAAATGCTTCCTCTTGCTTTAGGGAGTTTTGGTCATTTTTTGTTTAACCTTCATTGTATTCTTACTGTGAAATTCTTCAGCCAATTCAGTTTGTGCTGTAAAATTCTCCCAAAAGAGTATTTTAAAGATTAAGTATTTAGATTTAATGGTAAAGAATCTGCCTGCCAATGCAGGAGATGCAGGACATGCAGGTTTAATCCCTGAGTCCAGAAGATCCCCTGGAGAAGGAAATGGCAACCCACTCCAATATTCTTGCCTGGGAAATCCCATGGACAGAGTAGCCTGGCAGACTACAGCCTATGGGGTCACAGAGAGTTGGACACGACTTAGTGACTAAACCACCACACCTGCATTTAACACTTAGTAGATATCTAGAAAAGCAGATACCAGCAGTTGCATAAAGCATATGTGGTATTGCTCTGGTGTGAAGGACTCTCTAGGAATGAAACCTACATTTATACAAATACATCTATAGGAGATAAGCATTCTACCTACGATGCCCTGACAGCTCTCTGATAGGTTTGTGCCCAGGTGGATTCTTTAACACTTAATGTGCATGTACTCTCAAGGGCCAGAACTGGATTTATTCAGCTTTTTATCCAGCTCCCTGCCAGGTTGCTCACTGTGTTTACTGAACTAAACCAGTATCAATAGTTAGTGTATACTGAGTGCTTTCTCTGATCCAGGCACTGTGCTAAGCGCTTTTGCAGGGGTTAGCTCATTAAAGCGCTCCATAAACCCAAGTGGTGTGCACGCTAACCCAGGCCTCTGATGACAGCTACCCTCCTGAGTGCGCTGTGTTGATGCTTCTTCACCTGTGGGTTTGGGCTGCCTTGAGGCCATGTGCCCTTGGCAGCTGCCAGGCTGCGTACAACAACTTGCAGCCCAACTTCTCAACAGACTTTTTTCTCTTCCTGAACTATTTTTTTTTTCCTCTTACTACTCAGTTCACAAACTGGGCAGTAAAGCTACCGACACAGCCCAAGAAATAAAGATTCCATTTTATCTGCATTCTCGCTGAATCCCAAATCAAGTATATTTTTCCCATTTGAATTTTTGGAGAGCTAATAAGCTGCAATTGCATTCCAAGATTTTCTCAGAATCCTAACTCAGATATTTCCCCCAACTTGACTCTTTAAAGAATGAACACTACTAAAAGCTTTACATTCAGACTCCACATTTAATTAGAAGCTGTCTTAAATGTGGTTCCCTCTCTTGAATAGTCAAGTAGTCTTATGATTTAGTTATTTTCTCCATTTTACAGGTGAGAAAACTGAGGCATAATAGTGTTTTATTCAAAGTCACACTGCCTTTTAAAAGATAGATGTCACCATTTGTAAGATACAAGATGTATATAAGACAGATAATATAGGCATTGTTATCCATATTTTATGCATGAAGAAAAGAGGGTGTTAAAGGTAAGAACTAAAGAGCCTCTTGATGAAAGTGAAGGAGGAGAGTGAAGAAGTTGGCTTAAAACTCAGCATTCAGAAAACGAAGATCATGGCATCTGGTCCCATCACTTCAGGGCAAATAGATGGGGAAACAGTGGAAACAGTGACAGACTTCATTTCTGGGGGCTCCAAAATCACTGCAGATGGTGACTGCAGCCATGAAGTTAAAAGACACTTGCTCCTTGGAAGAAAAGCTATGACCAACCTAGACAGCATATTAAAAAGCAGAGATATTACTTTGACAACAAAGATCCGCTTAGTCAAAGCTATGGTTTTCTCAGTAGTCATGTATGGATGAGAGAGCTGGACTATAAAGAAAGCTGAGCGCCAAAGAATTGATGCTTTTGAATTGCAGTGTTGGAGAAGACTCTTGAGACTCCTTTGGAGAGCAAGGAGATCCATCCAGTCCATTCTAAAGGAAATCAGTCCTGAATATTCATTGGAAGGACTGATGCTGGAGCTGAAATGCCAAGACTTCGTTCACCTGATGCGAAGAGCTGACTCACTGGAAAAGGCCCTGATGCTGGGGAAGACTGAAGGCAGGAGGAGAAGGGGAAGACAGAGGATGAGATGGCTGGATGGCATCACTGACTCAATGGACATGAGTTTGAGTAAACTCCAGGAGTTGGTGATGGACAGGGAGGCCTGGCGTGCTGCAGTCCATGGGGTCGCAGAGAGTCAGACCCAACTGAGTGACTAAACTGAACTTAACTGAAAGGTAAATAGGCATCATACTGTTTTGATTACTGTACTTTGCAGTATAGCTTGAAATCAGGGATCATGATACCTTCAACTTTATACTTCTTTCTTGAGATTGCTTTGACTAATCAAGATCTTTTATGCTTCCATAGAACTTTTAGAACTATTTATTCTAAATATTTGTGGAAAATGCCATTGGTATTTTGAAAGGAATTTCACTGTATCTGTAGAATCCCTTGGGAAGTATGGTCATTTTTAACAATCTATGAACACCAGCATATTTTTCCACTTGTTTGTGTTGTCTTCAATTTCTTTCACAAAGTCTTATAGTTTTTCAGATACAAGTGTTTTGCTTCTTCAGTTGGGTTTTTTTGTCATTCTGTTGCTCCATCATGTCTGACTCTTTGCCACCCCATGGACTGCAGCACACCAGGCTTCTCTGTCCTTCACTATCTCCCAGAATTTGCTCAAATTTCTGTCCATTGAGTCAGTGATGCATTCAACCATCTCATCCTCTGTCATCCCCTTCCCCTCCTGCCCTCAATCTTTCCCAGAATCAGGGTCTTTTCCAATGAGTTGACTCTTTGCATCAGATGGCTAAAGTATTACAGCTTTAGCTGTACTTCCAATGAATATCCAGCGCTGATCTCCTTTAGGATTGATGGTTTGATCTCCCTGTAGGCCAAGGGACTCTCAAGTCTTTTCCAGCATGACAGCTTGAAAGCATCAATTCTTTGGTGCTCAGCTTTCTTTATGGTCCAACTCTGACATCCATACATGACTACTGGAAAAACCATAGCTTTGACTATAGGAACCTTAGTTGGCAAAGTGATATCTCTGCTTTTTAATACACTGTCTAGGTTTGTCATAGCTTTTCTTCCAAGGAGCAAGCTTCTTTAAATTTCATGGCTGCAATCACCGTCCGCAGTGATTTGGGAGCCCAAGAAAATAAAGCCTGTTACTATTTCTATTGTTTCCCCATCTATTTGCCATGAAATGAGGAGACCGGATGCCATGATCTTAGTGTTTTGAATGTTGAGTTTTAAGCCTGCTTTTTCACTCTCCTCTTTCACTCTCATCAAGAGGCTCTTTAGCTCCTCTTTGCTTTCTGCCATTACAGTGGTATCATCTACATATCTGAGGTTGTTGATATTATTTCGGGTAACTTAACTAAAGCGACTTCTCAGCACAATTTTATAGGACAGTGATCCTAATAGATATATTTTTGGATGCTTGTCTTACCTGTAGCCTCCTTTTCAAAATTGCTTCCTCCGTACCCATAGGCTCAGTTGAAGGAGTGGTAGAATCAGGGAGCCCTGTTGACCCCAGCTCCCCTTCCCTGATTGCACCTGTGCTGGATACCTGACCAAGGTCCAGTCAGTCCACTGCCTGACAGCACCCAATCAGAGTCTCCCTTTTGCGAAATTGAAACAGGAGACACAAAGAGTTCTGAAAGGCCTAATGGACATAGACTTGTGGATATGACATCAAGGAATCCTTCAAAGAGAAGTGGATAAGAAAGAGAAAGAGCTGGGAAAGAATGCATAGTTCCCGAGAGTGGAATGAGATCTCTTTCCAGAGTTGAAATTTTTGACACACTCTTTCCTGCATGAGTGGACCTCTGTTCCTTGAAACACATTGACTCTTCAGAGAGTGGATGTAACCATGTGATTTTCTCTGAGTATGGAAGTTTATATTGGTTTATGTGTGTGTGTTAGTCGTTCAGCCGTGTCTGACTCTTTGTGACCCCATGGACTATATATAGCCTGCCAGGCTCCTTTGTCCATGGAATTCTCCAGGCAAGAACACTGGAGTGGGTAGTGGGAGATTTCCTTCTCCAGGGGATCTTCCTGACCCAGGAATCAAACCCGGGTCTCCTGCATTGCAGGCAGATTCTTTACCTTCTGAGCCACCAGGGAAGCCCATTGGTTTATATGTGGCATGCTAATTGATATAAATGGAATGTAAAAGTTCGGGGTTTTTTTGGTTTGTTTTGTTTTTGCTTTTGCTTTGTTGTTTTTCATTGAAGTGAAGCTGTGTTTTCATGGCAAGAGAATGTTAAGTCCCCAGAGTAGAATGTCCAATTGTTTGGCGAATATTTGAGTACCTGCCATGTGCCTAAGGGGATCATAGGGCTAGACACATCAGTACTACCTCCAGACAAGTTTTCATCAGCCTTTTCTTCATAGCCAAATGGTGATTAATAGTGACGATCAGCCAGCCTCTGGAGAATACATACTGCTTGCTTTTCTGTCTTCCTGCTCTGACTGCGGTTTCCAAATTCACTGCTCCTAGGCACCTTGACCCCGGGATACAGGAAGGAACAGAAGTGATGCAGGGAAAAAAAGAGAAAACCAGCCAGTCTTGCTTTGTACTTTGAGTTCTAGTGCTACACTTGGTGGAGGACCAGGTTTACAGATTGACCAAGAGGATGTTTCATGAAGAGCCCTTTGCCTCTGAACCCTCCCCCACACCTCCACTGGGTTCCCTAGATTCCCTGCTCTCTGGAGGCAGCAGACAGGTGGGAAGAATCCTGGCCTGGGAGCTGTGTCCTTTCTGATCCTGGCTTTGCTTGTGTGTGTTGGGTGGGACTTGGGCAGGGCCACTTACCATCGCTAGGCTTCTGCTCCCACATCTGTAAAAAGATCATCATTAATGCCAGTTTTGTCTAGCTCACAGGGTGGCTGTGGGATCAAATGAGAAAATAGATGGGAAAAGATTTCTAAGCCACAAGGAATAAAGAATGTGTGTGGGATCATGAGTCAGGCCATGGTGGAGAAATGTGTGCAGGCAGCACAAATTCCAACCTGCCCTGACTTGTAGCCACTCCAGGACTCCAGTCTTGTGGCCAGCCCTCCCCCGCCCTCTCCTCAATCCCAACCCCTGACTTTCTCAGGTTTCTTCCCCTCTCGACCCTTTCTCTTCATAGGGGGACAAACCTGTTGTCAGTCAGAGCTATGGAACATAGAAAGCAGCCTTCGCTTTGGAATATTTAATTGAGTGTTCCGGATTCTTGATCAAAGGTAAATGTTTTTATACACCTGTCAATGCGAATAAGTCACTGTACTTCCTTCCCCCCACAGTTTTGCTCAGAAGAAGGTGAAAAAGCGGAATCGTCAGAAGGCCGGAAGTTTCCCCGTGTGCCTATCAGTACTATTGGTGGCTGTCCACCAAGCCCCGCCCCCTCTCCCCGCCCCGCCCCACCCCTTCTCACTCGCCCCGCCCCCTCTCCCCCACCCCGCCCCACCCCCCACAATTCTGCCTTAATTGGTCTGGGGTGCGGCCTGGACATCTGTGCTTTCAGAAGGCACCAGGAGATTCTAATACACAGACAGGGTTGAGAACTTACTGTTCTTGTCTAAATTCAATTTACCGTTGAGGATTTGGAGACCCATGTCTCCCAAACTACAGTCCTTCATTTAAATTCTTGTTGGCCTCCCTAGTTGGGAGTTTAGCCAATACCTAAATCTCACACATCCCCAAATGGAAAACATGTTCCTTTCCAACCAGCTTAAGCTATTTATTTATCATATTATTTTATTTTATTGAAGTATAGTTGATTTACAATGCGTGTTATTTTCAGATGTACAGCAAAATGATTCAGTTATGTGTGTGTATATACACACGCACACACATATATGTATATATACACACACATGCACGCACATATACATATATATATATATATACACTTTTTCAGATTCCAAGCTGAAGCTTTTAATGCCATTGCCATCATTATCCTCAATGCCTTCCTGGAAACCTCAAGCAGCTTTAATATTCTCCTTATCCCCAAGATGAACTCTGGAACTGGAAGGATATTTCTTGTCTATTTTTTTCTGTTTCCACTATGCTCATGACCTCGTCCATCAGCTGGTAAGCTGGTCTCCTTGCTTCTCTCCCTTGCTTTATTCTACCCCCGAAATATGAGGCTCGGTGGAGGGTGGTCTCTCAACTCCTCAGCCTGGTCTTAAAAGGCTCTGGGTCTTTGTTTTGTTTTAAAATTTCTTTACTTATTTTTGGCTGCGCTGGATTTTTGCTGCCACATGCGGGTTTTCTCTAGTTGTGGCGAGCAGGGGCTCCTCTCTAGTTGTGATGCACGGGCTTCTCATTATGGTGGCTGCTCTTGCTGCAGACCACAGGCTTAGTTGCCCCAAGGCATTTGGAATCTTCCTGGACCAGGGATCGAACCCCTGTCCCCTGCATTGGCAGGTGGGACTTGTAACCACTGAACCACCAGGGAAGTCCCTGGCTCTTTGGTTTTATTCTCTCTTGCTGCCAGCTAGCAGACCTGGACCCTGGACCCTACTTGCTGAATACGCTTTTTTCTTTTTAAGTGTCTGCTCAGGCTCTGCTCGTAATTTTCCTTCTCCTTTTCGGCCTGTTGAATCTCACTTACCCTTCAAAGTCCAACTCCAGTGTGGCTGCAACCATTAAGTCTTTTGCGATCACCTCCTGCCAAAGGGATTTCTCTCTGAATTCTTGCAGCACTTTCTTTGTGTTTGACATTGGGCACTTGGCAGATGCTGAGTTTCACATGGAGACTTTGAGCTCCATGGGGACTGGGGCCCTGTTCTGTGTGTCTCTGTGTCTCCCAGCTGATACCCAGCATAGGCTTCTCTGTCATGGTGGGGGTGTAGTCAGTATCTGTTGTGTGAGTGACTGCAGGGTTGAAAGACAAACAGCTAAATGACTTTTGCAAGATCATCCCGGTTGTTTGATGGTCTGAGTAGGAAGACAGTCTGTATCTTTGATATCTACACTTTATTCTGCTTCAAGGAGCCTGTTTTGCTTAGATAATTCACAAATGGTGTACTTTATAGAATATTAATTGTTTCATTAAGAACACATGTTTGTTAATTTTGAAAAGAATCACAAGTAAGAAAAAGCTGAACAGTTTGAAAGAGGAAAAAGTAATCTTGTATGTGGCTCAACCGAAACAACCAAACATTAAAGAGGCATGGAGTATGACATTTTCCTGTCATTCCTGGGAGGGTCTGGGAAACCTGGATGTCAGAGGAGGAAGGGACAAGAACAAGTTGAACAAAATGCTTCTATTAAGAGAAGATAAAGAGCCTCAGTCAGTCAGTCAGTTCAGTCGCTTAGTCGTGTCTGACTCTTTGCGACCCCATGGACCGCAGCACGCCAGGCCACCCTGTTCGTCACCAACTCCCGGAGTTGACTCAAACTCATGCCCATCGAGTCGGTGATGCCATCAAGCCATCTCATCCTCTGTCGTCCCCTCCTCCTCCTGCCCCCAATCCCTCCCAGCATTAGGGTCTTTTCCAATGAGTCAACTCTTCGCATCAGGTGGCCAAAGTATTGGAGTTTCAGCTTCAGCATCAGTCCGTCCAATGAACACCCAGGACTGATCTCCTTTAGGATGGACTGGTTTGATCTCCTTGCAGTCCAAGGGACTCTCAAGAGTCTTCTCCAACACCACAGTTCAAAAGCGTCAATTTTTCGGTGCTCAGCTTTCTTAACAGTCCAACTCTCACATCCACACATGACCACTGGAAAAACCATAGCCTTGACTAGACAGACCTTTGTTGGCAAAGTAATGTCTCAGCTTTTTAATATGCTGTCTAGGTTGGTCATAACTTTCCTTCCAAGGAGTAAGCGTCTTTTAATTTCATGGCTGCAATCACCATCTGCAGTGATTTTGGAGCCCCCCAAAATAAAGTCTGACTCTGTTTCCACTGTCTCCCCATCTATTTCCCATGAAATGATGGGACCAGATGCCATGATCTTAGTTTTCTGAATGTTAAGCTTTAAGCCAACTTTTTCACTCTCCTCTTTCACTTTCATCAAGGGGCTTTTTAGTTCCTCTTCACTCTCAGCCATAAGGGTGGTGTCATCTGCATATCTGAGGTTATTGATATTTCTCCCGGCAATCTTGATTCCAGCTTGTGCTTCTTCCAGCCCAGCATTTCTCATGATGTACTCTGCATATAAGTTAAATAAGCAGGGTGACAATATACAGCCTTAATGTATTCCTTTTCCTATTTGGAACCAGTCTGTTGTTCCATGTCCAGTTCTAACTGTTGCTTCCTGACCTGCATACAGTTTTCTCAAGAGGCAGGTCAGGTGGTCTGGTATTCCCATATCTTCAAGAATTTTCCACAGTTTATTGTGATCCACACACTCAAAGGCTTTGGCATAGTCAATAAAGCAGAAATAGATATTTTCCTGGAACTCTCTTGCTTTTTTGATGATCCAGTGGATGTTGGCAATTTGATCTCTGGTTCCTCTGCCTTTTCTAAAATCAGCTTGAACATCTGGAAGTTCTCGGTTCACGTATTGCTGAAGCCTGGCTTGGAGAATTTTGAGCATTACTTTACTAGCGTGTGATATGAGTGCAATTGTGTGCATAGTTTGAGCATTCTTTGGCATTGCCTTTCTTAGGGATTGGAATGAAAACCGACATTTTCCAGTCCTGTGGTCACTGCTGAGTTTTCCAAATTTGCTGGCATATTGAGTGCAGCACTTTCACAGCATCATCTTTCAGGATTTGAAATAGCTCAACTGGAATTCCATCACATCCACTAGCTTTGGTCATAGTGATGCTTTCTAAGGCCCACTTGACTTCACATTCCAGGATGTCTGGCTCTAGGTCAGTGATCACACCATTGTGATTATCTGGGTTGTGAAAATCTTTTTTGTACAGTTCTTCTGTGTGTTCTTGCCACCTCTTCTTAATATCTTCTGCTTCTGTCAGGTCATATCATTTCTGTCCTTTATCGAACCCATCTTTGCCTGAAATGTTCCCTTGATATCTCTAATTTTCTTGAAGAGATCTCTACTCTTTCCCATTCTGTTGTTTTCCTCTATTTCTTTGCATTGATCGCTGAGGAAGGCTTTCTTCTCTCTCCTGGCTGTTCTTTGGAACTCTGCATTCAAATGGGAACATCTTTCCTTTTCTCCTTTGCTTTTCGCTTCTCTTCTTCAAGCATCCGGGGGACCTGGCTTCTCTGTGGTGCTGCCGGCTTTTGATGGTGAGCAGTTGTGTGCAGTAGCGCCCAGTGGACTAGGGTGCAACCCCGGGTAGCAAGGGTTAGGGCAGTTTCCTCCCCATTTACACCTCATTAAACTTCTGAATGCTGGAGCTTTGCTAGCAGACTGGATTAGGTTTAATCTCTCCTGAATTCCACACATTGCATTTAAGCTGCACAGTTAATTGCCTAAGGGGTAATTGAAAATGCAGCATAAAAAGTGTGGTGAGCGAAGGCTATTACACAGACCTCAAAGTTCTGTATTTCTGATTAACTTTGTGAGCTTAGCGCACGTTAACCCGCGTTCCCTTTGATGACCGGCATTGGGTTCAGGCCAGTGAGTTCCTGCTAAGCGCGTGCGTTTGAGAATCTTAACTGCCACCTTGATCCTCGCCCCCTCCCTCTCTCTACTTCTCCCTCCCTCCCTTCCTCTCTCTGTCTTTTGCATTCCTGGGATACGGGATTTCTCAAACTGTTCGCTCTGGAAGGAGACCGACTGTTGAAGCCTAGAAAGCAGCCACGTGGGGCCCAGTGATGCTTGTGGAGAGCGTGGGGACACCTCGGCTCCCCCAGGCGCCTGCCCAGCGGCCCGCGGAGGTGCCCTGGCCCCCGCCCGGGTCCCTCAGCTCCCTGACGATGGGGCCCGAGCGTTCTGGACGTGCTCCCTGCCTCACGGGCTAATGTTCATCCTCCATACAAGGCATAATATGCAGGCAACCTTCTTCCCCCCCGCCCCGGGCAAGGTGGGAAAAGAAATCCTTGTTTCTGCGTTCTTAGAAGAAGGGTCTCCCCTCTGTGAGGTCTGGGTCCTAAGGTGACTCCGGAAACCCAAGAGACGCGTCTGCTTTTCCTCAGAGGTGGCCTGTGCGTCTCTGCTGGAAACGCCCAGAAACGTGTATACAGCAGACCGAGAGGTGTGAAGACACACACTGAAAATGGTTGATGAAGGACCGCCCTGGCGGCCCAGTGGGTAAGACTCTGCTCTCCCAATGCAGAGGACACAGGTTCGATTCCTGGTGGGGGAAGTAAGGTCCCACATGCCACACGAAGTGGCCACAAAAGAATAGAAAATGGCTGATGAATGGCTGCACCCACCACGAGCCCCTTGTGGAGAGTGCTGGGACACACCCGCCTGACACTGATTTGAGGGGTGTGTGATATTGGATGCTCACGCAGGTGAGGGGTGTGTCCGTCGGAAAGGCGGTGGTGCCGTGAATCCTGGGCCCCGCCCTGTCATTGAGAGTGTCTGGCCTTCTGGAAGTTGCTCACTGTCTCTGAGCCTGACTTTCCACATCTCCAGGACCATCTCCTGGGGCCCTTCCAGCTGTGGGAGAAGGATGTTTAAGAAGATTCTCTGGGCATTGTCTCCAGTGCTAGAAACCACACGGAAATATAGTAGCCCTAAGGGATGGGCTTCCAATGCCAAGAGTCAGAGAACCATCCAGCAAATAGTAACACAACCCACTAGGGTCTCCCTGTCACCTGATGGTCTGCATCAGTTCAGTTCAGTCGCTCAGTCGTGTCCGACTCTTTGCGACCCCATAGACTGCAGAACGCCAGGGTTCCCTGTCCATCACCAACTCCCGGAGCTTGCTCAGACTCGTGTCCGTGGAGTTGATGATGCCATCCAACCATCTCATCCTTTATTAATCTGTTCCCTAATTTAGTTGAGTCCTAGACCTTCTTTGCTAATGGACCTCACTCAGGACTGGCCATTATGAATTTATAGATTTTTCCTCTTCTCCCCTGGGCTCAAGTGTCTATAGCAATTGAGGTCCTTGCTGGGTTGTGATGGGGAAAATAAGAATGAAATTAACAGCGCTTTCCAACAAGGATAAACTTAATGGAGGTAACAGATAAAATGTTTAATTAAACAGGCATGTATCACTGTCTACTTTGAGTCTAAATAAATTTGCCTCTTAACTTGGGTGGGATAAGAGGTTAATGAAAAAACCAGCAGATGTGTGGCCACAGCTGGGTGCTCCCTGATAAAGGCAGTGTCTGGGTTTGAGAAGGTGGGGGATGATTCCATCCAGTATAATCTCCATCCAATGTAATGCTGCTGAAGGACACAGCCCTAGCGAGGGTCAGCTATGTCTCCTTTCTCCTCTCCCCTAATACACACACACACACACACACACAAGCATGCGTGCACACACGTGAGTGTGAGTGAAAGTCACTCAGTCGTGTCTGACTTTTTGTGACCCCATGGACTATATAGTCCATGGAATTCTCCAGGCCAGAGTATTGGAGTGGGCAACCTTTTCCTTCTCCAGGGGATCTTCCCAACCCAGGGATCGAACCCAGGTCTCCACATTGCAGGTGGGTTCTTTACCAGCTCAGCCACAAGGGAAACACACACATGAGGAGTATTTATTTCCTGTGGATGAAGCTAACTCACAAACATTGAACTGAAAAGAGAGACAGGAAACAGAAGGAAGATTGTCAAGTTCAGCCACATCGTGCATCATTCTGGGGGAAGGGAAAACTCACCCCTAGTATTTCTCCTCCTCCCACCTCCAGGCAACTAACATTTACTTAGCCCTTTCTTGTGGTCTACTTTAAATTTTTTTTTTTTTTTTTTGGTTGTGGTTAAATAAGCATAGGACTTCTCAGGTGGCTCAGTGGTAAAGAACCTGTCTGCCAATGCAGGAGACACAAGAGACACTGGTTTGATCTCTGGGTTGGGAACACCCCTTCCCGGAGCAGGAAATGCCAACCCACTCCAGTATTCTCACCAGGAAAATTCCATGGACAGAGGAGCCTGGTGGGCTACAGTCTGTGGGGTCACAAAGAGTCAGACATGACTGAGTGACTGACACAAATGTGTATAACACAAGATTTACCATCTTAACCATTTTAATTGTGCAATTCAACAGCATCAAGTAATTCACACTGTTGTGCTATGATCACCACCATCCATCTACAGAATTCTTTTCATCTCGTAGAACAGAAACTCCATACCCACTAAGCACTAACTCCTCATTCTCTCCCCCTAGTTTCTGACAACCACCCTTCTGCTTGATCTTTATGAATATAATTATTCTGAGTACCTCATATGACTGGAATCATATAGTATTTGTCTTTTTGTGGTTGGCTTATTTCACTCAGCATAAGCGTGTATCAGAATTTCCTTCCTTTTTAAGGCCAAACACTTTTCCACTGTATGTATAGACCACACTTTTTAAATTCATCTGTTGGTGGACACTTGGGTTGCTTTCTCCTTTGACTGGTGCGAATAACACGGCTGTGAATATGGGTGGACAAATGTCTCTTCAAGCCCCTGCTTTTAAACTTTTTGGGAATATACTCAGGAGTGGAATTGCTGGATCATGTGGTAATTCTATGGTTAATTTTTTGAGGAAGAGCCTTGCAGTTTTCCAAAATGGCTACACTGCTTTACACTTATACCGGCTGTATACAGGGGTTCTGGTTTCTCTACGTCCTTGCTGACATCTGTTATTTTCTTTCCTCCATCCCTCCCTTTCTTCCTCCCTCCTTCCCTTCCTTCCTTCCTTTTCCTCTCCTTCAAGAAAGAGATGAAGAAGGGGAGGCAGCTTGCTTTAGCCTTTGTCCTCTCTTGCAGCTCCTTTGCCCCCTCTCCTGGGTCCTTTTTCTCCCTCTGATAGTATCCCCTCATTTCCAGAGGAGGAGGCTTCATGGCAGAGCTTCTTGGGATAGAAATCTGACAGTTTCTGGGTTTATGGTACCAGTTGGAAAATCATCTGTGTCTTCTCCTCTGTCCCCACAAAGCCTGTCTGTGCACGTGAATGCCCACACATGTGTGAAGCATAAGTGAATGATGAAGGACAAATCTAGGCTCGGTGACCGCTGAGTTACTTCCATCCAGTTTATCAAATATTGAGTGTTCTAGCTTGCACCGTGCTCTGGAGAATGGAAAGGAAGAAGTTAAGAGGTAATCCTTCACCTGGAAATACAAGGGAAGACAAACTTTACTGGTGAAAAAGAATCAGGGAACAATACTGGGTAGCATAGAGGCAGCTGCTAAGTAAATATAATTTTTAAATTCTAGCATAATCAATGAGAATAATGTACTGGAAGCCAGAGAGAGGCAGAGCTCAGTCATCGTGGCTGAGGGGTTGTTTTAGGAGGCTTGCTGTGAGCTGGGAAGGAAGAATCAGACTGGGACAGAGGAAAGAAGGGCTGCAGATACCGAATGATTGTACCGTGTGGAGTCCTGTTCTATCTTGTCCCTGAAACAGCGATGGATTTATTAGCTCTGTTTACCATCTTGATTGAACCCCATCCTCTGTCACCAAGGTTCCTTTGGCTCTGCTGGGAAAGCGCATGTGTAGACCTGCCATTGAAGAGGTAGCGTCCCACCTTGACATCGACCTCACCTCCTTTCAAATACTTCCCCCTACTCCCTCTTTACGTTTCCCAATCAGGATTCGAATTTCTGGGCTCCTGTTTGTCAGATCTGTCCCCTGGGGGAAAAATATGAATACTTTCAAGAAATCCTTTTTTCTGAATGATTATAGGTGGCATTGGCCTCTTTAGGGACCCTTGGCTAACATCTAGCCCTAGAAATGAAAAAGGAAGAAAGATGTGGCATGTTCATTGTAGAAAAGTCATTTGTTACAGAATTAAAAGTGTTGGTGGCACTCAAGTGATCCCATGATCACTCGTTTATAAAACCCAGGATATGTGACTGCTTCTCTCCATCTCAGTGGAAAATTATCTAATCAAAATTCAGAGGTACCAGCCCTGAAGGCTCCTCTTTGCTGTGGTTTTGTGAGCAAATAAAGCTGAGAACGAGAGATGGAAATATTTTCTAAACGTTATAAAGGTCTTCGTTTTTATTTATTGTCCAAAATGCTCTTTTTCTGAGAAGGTGGCAGCTTTGCCTGTAACATTTGCTGTTGTTTTATGGGAAAGGCATCTCTTTATAGAAAAGGGGACAAATTGATTAGGGACCCACACACACTTCCTCCCTAGTTCTGTGTGGTTGTTGATTGACCTATTGTGTACTAACTCAGCTGCTGAAATTTGGGTCCTGCTAGTGGGTCCAAAACTTATCTGACTCCTGTTTGTTTTGTCTCTGCTTTTCTTGCCTCTCAAGATGTTTTCTTTGAAAAGGCAGCCCAAGGTTAACAATGGATAATTTGCCACTGGTTGCCCAGAGCAGCTCTTTCCAAAGGCTGCGTTCCTGTGTGTGCAGCGGAGGCTAGATAATGATACAGCTTTATCTTTGAAGGCAAACGTCCTTCCTACCAATGGGTGCCCCAAATCCTTTCCAGGGTTAATTAATGCAGCTACAAAGTGGAAATAAAAAATGACGGTGGAGGGGAAGGGAAGAGCAGCTCGGGAGCTGTTAGCAAAGGAAAAAAAGATAACACCTCTTATATTCTAAAGCACGCTCAGCAAAGCTAGTCATCCCAGCTGCAGGAAAGATCGTGTCTGGGCCAACTGAACACCTATTAAAGGCGAAAGAAGATATATCCAGGTACCCATGTGCCAAGGTCTCTTCTGGTGTGACATTACAGCAGTGATCGTGGTGATCACATGCCAGGTAACGCAGAGGGTGGAGGCCACGCACCAGGCCCCGCGGTAGCTGCTTCTTCATTAGGGTTTCTCCGCTCGTCACTGTTGACATCTGGGGCAGGATAATTCTGTGTTCTGGGAGGCTGTCCTGTGCATTTAGGATGTTCAGTAGCATCTCTGGTCTCTGCTCATTAGTTGCCAGTAGAACCCCACCCTCAATGTGTGGCCAAGTATATCACAATGTGTGGCCAAAAATACCAAAAATATCTCCTGCTATTGCTGAATGCCTACAGGGTCATGTTATTTAACCCTTCCCACATGGTATGAGGGACACTGTTATTATCTCAATGTGACCAAGCAGAAACCTGAGAGATGAGAATGTTAGATGGCTTGCCCAAGGTCATAGTATATATGATTCAGGACGGTGAGTGTCCTAACCACAAGACCAAGTGATCTTTTAGGACACATTTGTGTGCTCTGCTGGTGAATAAGTAGCTATTTTTAGCAGTGAGGTACTTTATTACTTACGCAGATACTAATCACATAGGATCCTTTATCATACCTTTCTACTCTACAAACATTACTACTTAACACATCAGGTGTCTTCAACTGTTGCTCCATTCATACTATCTAAAAGAAAATGTTGCCAGCCTATCCAAACAAAGAACAATACGACAGATGCTGGATACAGACCACATCATTAGTTTAACTTATCTTAATGTTTTATCATATTTGCTTTAGATTATTTTAATTAAAAAAAGAAGATATTCTGATGTCTTCCAGTTTCTGTTCTGCTCTCTTCTAGCCCAGAGATAATCCCTATCCTGAATTGAGTGTTCGTCATGCCCATGATTATTTTCATATCTTGTTACATATTTGTGTCCCCAAATGACATATTGTAGTTTCCCATGTTTATTTGTGCTATCTGAATGCTGTTATAATGAAGTTATCACAGTGTATGGGTTTTGCTTACCATTTTAAAATTAAGTTTAAATTTTGGAATAATTTTAGATTTATAAAAAATTCATAAATATAGTACAGAGTTCTTACATACACCTTTCACAGTTTCTCCTATTGTTACCAATTTATATTATGGTGATACATTTGTTAAAACTAAGAAACCAATATTATTACTATTAATGAAACTATAGTTATCCAGATTTTACGAATTTTTCTACTAATAGTCTGTTTCTTTTCTGGGATAAAACTCATTGCATTTAACTTCACATTTTAAAAAAAGTAACAGATTTATTAAGATATAATTCACATACCATACAATTCACTGATTTAATCAATGATTTTTAGTATATTCACAATCAATTTTAGAATATCTTCATCATGCCAAAAAGAAGCATGTCTATTAAAAATCATATCTCATTCCCTTCCCCGCACCCTTCCCCCCAATCCTAGGCAACCACTAATCTTTTTTCTGCCTCTATATATTTTCTTGTTTTGGACTTTTCATATAAATGGAATCATACATCATGTGGTCTTTTGGGACTGGCTCTTTAACTTAGCGTAATGTGTTCAATGGTCATTTGTGTTGTGGAATTAAATAGTACATCATTCCTTTTTATTCCTGGATAATATTCATGGTATGAATTTACCACTTTTTGCTTATATGCTCATTGGTTGATAGATGTTTGGGTTTTTTTTTTTTTGGCTGTGATGAAAGATGCTGCTATGAACACTCACATGCAGATTTTTGTGTGTACATTTTATTTTCTTGGGTACATATATAGGAGTAGGGTTGCTGGGTCATATGGTAACACTATGTACAATGTTTTGAGGAATTGCCAGACTGTTTTCCAAAGTGGCTGCACCATTTTACATTCCCACTCACAGTGTATGAGGATTCTGATTTCTCTATATCCTTGCTAAACACTTATTATTATCTAACTTTTTCTGATTTTAGCATACTTGTTTGAGTGAAGTGGTGTCTCATTGCAGTTTCTCTTTTAAAGCTTGATTTTTATTTATTTATCTCTTGGCTGTGCTGGGTCTTTGTCGCTGCTGGCTTTTCTCCAGTTTCGGAGAGCTGGGGCTTCTCTCTGGTTGCACAGGTGCATGGGCTTCTCTTTGCAGTGGCATCTCTTGTAGCAGAGCATGGGCTCTCAGGCTCACAGGCTTCAGTAGTGGTAGCTCCCGGGCTCTAGCGCACAGGCCCAATTGTTGTGGCGCTGAGGCTTGGTTGCTTTGTGACTTGTGGGATCTTCTTGGACCAGGGATTGAACCCATGTCTCCTGCTCATTACCACTGAGGCACCAGGGAAACCCCTCATTGCAGTTTTGAATTATATCTTCTGATGGTTTATGATGTTGTGAATCTTTTCATGGGCTTATTTCTCATTTACGTATCTTTGGAGAAATGTCTGTTAAAATACTTTGTCGTTTAAAAAATTGGGTTGTCTTTTTATTATTAACTTGTAACAATTCTTTTAAAATTGCCTTTATTGAGATATCTTTGACATATAAATACTGGATACATTTAAACTATACAACCTGATGTTTTGATATATGTGTAAATTGTGAGGAGATCATCATAGTCAAGCTTACTAACATATCTATCACCTTCACATAGTTACAATTTTTGTGCATTTGCATATGTATTTTGAGAAGACTTAAGATCTGTCTTAGCAAATTTCAAGTAAATAATACAATATTGTTAACTATTATCACCATGCTGCACATTGAATCTGTAGACCTATTCATTTTCTATAACTGAAACTTTGTACCCTTTGAACAACACCCATTTCTCCCTGCCCCCCAGCCCCTGACAATCACCATTCTACTTTCTGCTTCAACGACTTTGACTGCTTTAGATTCCACATGTAAATGAGATTGTGGAGTATATGGCTTTCTTGGTCTGGCTTGTTTTGTTTAGCATAATGTCCTCTAGATTCATTCATATTGTTGCAGATGACAGAGTTTCCTTCTTTTTTAAAGGCTGAATAATATTATATATATATATAACATTTTCTTTATTCATCTGTTGAAGAATATTTTGAAGGGCATTTAAATTGTTTCCATATCTTTGCTATCATGAATCATGATGGAAATGAATGTAGGCGTGCAGATACTGCTTTGAGATAGTCCTTTGGTTTTATAGCCAGAAGTGGGACTGCTGAATCATATGAAGGTCCTATTTTTAGCTTTTTGAGGAAGCACCATACTATTTTCCATAATGGCTGTGCTAATGCACATTCACATCAGTAGCACACAAGGATTCTCATTTCTTAACACCCTCATCAGCACTTGTTATCTTTTCTCTTTTTGATAATAATCACCCTAACATGTGTGAGAGGATATCTTGTTGTGGTTTTATTAACATTTTTCTAATGATGAGAGATGCTGAGTATTTTTTCAGACATCTGTTAGCATTTGAATTTATTCTTTTGAGAAATGCCTGTTAAGTTTCCTCTGCCCATTAAAAAAAATTAGGTTGTTTATATTTTTGGAATTTAGTTATATGGATTTCTTATGTATTTTGGATATTAACCTTTCATTAGATATATCTCTTGCAAATACTTTCTCCTGTTTTGTAGGTTGCCTTCTCATTTTGTTGGCTTTTTCCTTTGCTGTGCAGAAGCTTTTAGTTGAATCCAGTCTCACTTTCCTATTTTTGCTTTTGTTGCCTGTGCTATTGGTATTATCATATCCAAAAAATTTATTGCCAAGGCCAATGTCAAGGGGGTTTTCTCTTATGTTTTCTTCTAGGAGTTTCATAGTTTTGAGTTTTACTTTTAAGTCCTTAATCCATTTTGAGTTAATGTTGTATATGATATGAGATAAGGATCCAGTTTAATTCTGTTGCATGTAGATTTTCAGTTTTCCCATCACCATTTGTTGAAGAGACTATCTTTTTCCAACTGTCTGCTCTTGGCGCCCTGGTCAAAGATTAGCTGATGGTAAATGCATGAGTTTATTTATGGGTTTTCCATTCTGTTTCACTGGTCTGCATGTCTGTTTTTACGCTAGTATCATACTGTTTGGATGGCTATAGCTTTGTAAGATAGTTTGAACCAGACAGTGTAATACATCCAAATTTGTTCTTCTTGCTCAAAATTGATTTGGCAATTTGGGTCTTCTGTGATTCTATATGAATTTTAGGATTTTTTTTTTCTAATTATGTAAAATATTTGGGAAGTTTTGTTAGAGATTGATTTGAATGGGCCTTTAAGCAATATTAATTCTTCTAATCCATGAACATGGAATGTCTTTCCACTTATTTGTGTATTTTAAAATTTCCTTCATCAATGTTTTATAATTTTCAGTGCAAGTCCTTGATATCTTTGGTTAAGTTAGCTCCTAAGTATTTTATTCTGTTTGCTGCTAATGTGATATTGTTTTCTTAATTTCTCTTTTGAACAGTTTGTTATTAGTGTGATGTCATTGATTTGCATATGTTTAAATTGATCCTGAAACTTTACTGAATTTATTAGTTCTAACAGGTTGTGTGTATGTGTTTATTTTTTAGGTGCTCTGAGGTTGGGTGCAAATATATTGATAATTATTCTATCTTCCTGTTGAACTGACCTTTTAATTATTATATAATGCCTTTTTTTTCCTAGTGACAGTTTTTTACTTCAAGTCTACTTTTTCTTGTTATACTTTTCTTTCCTTTGGTTACCACTTGCATGGAATATCTTTTTTTATGTATTCGCTTTGAGCCTATGTGTGTCTTGATACTTAAAGTGAGTCTCTTATAGACTGCATATTACTAGATCTTGTTGTTATTTTTGTTTTTAATCCATTCAAGTAAAATGACTCTGTCATTTTAACCAAGTTTTTGATTCCTGAGTTTAATTCTTTGATATTTATAATACTTATTCATAGTTAAGAACTTACTATTCTATGTTAATTATTTCCAGTTTTGCAGCTCATTTGTTTCCTTTTTTCCTTTCTTCCTGTCTTCTTTTTTTGTTATTTTTTTTAAAAAATAGTAATTTAGTTTTGTTCCTTTCTATTTTGTGTATCTACTATTTCTTTTTTTTTGTGGTTACCATGAGGCTCATATACATCTTGTATTTATGCACATCTATTTTAGTTTAATAACAACTCAAATTCAAATGTATATAATGTATATAAAGCCTCTCTAATTTTCCCCCCCCTCACAATTTTGTGTTCTTGAAGTCAAAATTTACTTTTTTTTTAATGTTGAGAATGTTGCCAAATTTTTTTTGTTATAATTATTCTTAAAACTTTTGTCTTTTAACTTTTCTTATGAGGTTATGGCTAATTTGTGTAGCACCATTATATTATTCTGTATTTCACTATATGTTTACCTTTCAGTTCAGTTCAGTTCAGTTCAGTCTCTCAGTTGTGTCCGACTCTTTGTGACCCCATGAATCGCAGCATGCCAGGCCTCCCTGTCTATCACCAACTCCTGGAGTTTACCCAAACTCATGTCCATCGAGTCAGTGATGCCATCCAGCCATCTTATCCTATGTCATCCCCTTCTCTTCCTGCCCCCAATCTCTCCCATCATCAGGGTCTTTTCCAATAAGTCAACTCTTTGCATGAGGCGGCCAAAGTATTGGAGTTTCAGCTTCAACATCAGTCCTTCCAATGAATACCCAGGACTGATCTTCTTTAGGATGGACTGGTTGGATCTCCTTGCAGTCCAAGGGACTCTCAAGAGTCTTCTCCAACACCACAGTTCAAAAGCATCAATTTTTTGGCTCTCAGTTTTCTTCACAGTCCAACTCTCACACCCGTACATGACCACTGGAAAAACCATAGCCTTGAATAGATGGACCTTTGTTGGCAAAGTAATATCTGTGCTTTTTAATATGCTATCTAGGTTGGTCATTTTTACCTTTACTGGTGAGATTTATACCTTCACATGCTTTTATGTTGTTGTTTGTATTTTGGGTTCCATTTGAAGAAGGTCTTATGTGGCTCTTGTAGCAAAAGTTATGGTGTGTTCACGGTGGCTGTGATGGCTGTCCTCACCAGTACTTTTGGGTCCAGTGGCAAGTGTGCCTGGATAGGCATGGCTAGGGTAGGAGGCAGAAGGGCTGGTGTTGGAGGTATGTGTGTGCAGTGGTGGTGGCCAACAGTGGGGCCTGGGTCTGGCCCTTTGCAGGCATGTACATGGTTGCAGAGGCTAGAAGTGAGCATTTGTGTGGCAGCAGGGTTCAGGGCTGGTTGTGGACACCTGAAAAACAGCTGGTGGATCTCAGGACTGGGGCGTTGCAATGGCACTGGCTGGGTTGGGTTCCAGGGGGTGGGATGAGGGTGGTTCAGGCAGCCTTTGTTCACAAAGGAGAAGACTGTGGCACCCTCAGTGGTGAAAGCCATGGGGGTCATCAGTGGCTGCAGTGAGCTATGGGGTCTTTTATGGAGCAGGCTGCTAGTGATTGCAATGGCAAACACTGGGGGCCTCCACCGTGAAAGCTGCAGGAGGTCCGTGGCAGCGCTAGAGCTGATGAGTTGGCAAAGGCTTCTAGAGTTTTCCGCAGAGTAGAAGTGGCAGGCTTCTACGGAGCAGGCCACTGGAGACCATGGTAGTTGTCCACAAATGAAGGAGAGATAGACTTTCCAGAAGTTGAAGGTGTTTATCACCACTAGACCTGCCTTATAGGAAATGCTAAAGGGAATTTTTCAAGTTGAAATAAAAGGACACTAATTAGTAACACAAAAACATATGAAGGTATAAAACTCTGGTAAAAATAAGTATATGGTCAAATTCAGGAAAATCGAATACTATAGTGGTGGTACAGAAATTACTTTTAACTCAAGTATAAAAGTTAAAAGACAGAAATATTAAAAATAGGTATAGTTACCATAATAGTTAATGGATATACCATATAAGATGATGCAAATTGTGACAGTGGTAACAGAAAATTAGGTAGGGGGTAGGAAAAATGTAGAATTTTTGTAGGCAATTGAAGTTAAGTTGCTATTAGTTTAAAATTGACTGCTATAAAATGTTTTATGTGAGTCTTGTTGTCATCACAAGGAAAAAGTCTCTAGAAGATATGCAAAATGTAAAGACAAATGAATCAGAGGATATCACTACAAAAAGTCAAATCACAAAGGAAGACAACAAGAGAGGAAGGAAGAAAAAAAAAATACCAAACAATGAGAAGTCAATTCACAAAATGGGAAGAGTAAGTCCTTATCTGTCAATAATTACTTTAAATGTAAATGGATTAAATTCAAGACAAGAATGACTGAATGGACAGGAAGATAAGATACAGCAACATTTACAACAGATTTGTTTTACCATTAGGGCATAATGGCCAAGATATGGAAACAACATAAGTATCCATCAGCAGCTTAACAGGTTAAAAAAAAATCACACACACACACACAGAGAAATATTATTCAGTCTTAAAAAAGAAGGAAATCCTGCCATTTGTGAAACCATGGATGAACCTGGAGGGCATTATGCTAAGTTAAGTCAGACTGACTTAAATACTGTATGAAGTAGCTTATGTATAGAATCTAAAACAGTCAAACTCATAAAAGCAGAAAGTAGAATGGTGGTTGCTGGGGCCAAGGGGGTGGGAGAAATGGGAAGTGTTTATTAAAGGATACAAAAGTTTAGTTATATGGATTGAAAAAGTTCTGGAGATGTAATATATAGCACAATGACTGTAACTGATAATAACATATTATATACTTGAAATTTGCTGAGAGAGTAGAATTTGTGTTCTCACCCCTCCCCCAAATCATTACTATGTGGGATGATGGATATGTTAATTAACTTGATTGTGGTAATCATTTCACAACATATATGTATATCAAAGCATCATGTTGTACAGTTTAAATATATTCAATTTTTATGTATCAAGTACCACTATATGAGATGGAAAGAACTTATGTCCTATTGTGCTATAGCTAATTAATTTGTGTTTATAAAGGGTTTTGAGATCTAAAATTGAAAATAGTTATGAGGCAGAAAGTAAGTATCATTATGATGATTTATTTGTGTACTGTTATTTGGTGTTATTTTATTACTGAGGTTATATAATTTATTGTCATAAGGCGAAGGAGAGCTCATTGCCTGGGAAAATGAAAATATACAGTAGATATAGTAATATATCTATTACACATATTTTAAAGGGAGCCGCCTGCTTGCATTTATCACCTGTGTTATGTGAGGGTGAGTTATGAGACCTCACAAAAAAGGTGTATCTCTTTTTGTGTGCTCATAATTTAGAAGTAGTGGCTGAATGGATTTCAAAGAACTCTCTCTCAAAAAAAATGAGCACCATAGGACTCAGATCAGCTCAGAGATTTGAGTGACTAGAGCCGTTTCTCTGCCTAGGGGTGTACTGAAGTGAATGAAGGAGAACGTACATGCAAAGAAGAGGCTAGAACTTTTGTCCTATTGCTGTGCTTGAGTGTTGTACGCTGAAGACTACCAAACTGACATAAATATTTTGAGGTGTCATGCTACTTAAATAGGGAGGTCATTTTTATTTTTAGTGGTGGAGTCATTCATTGTTTCCATTTTATAGGTTGAAAAACCAAGCAGGAGATAGATTATGCCTCTGACATCTGGTGGAGAAATAAGTTCTTGTCATCTTAGCGCTAATCATTAAGAATAATAACCACGGCAGTTTATTGTGTAATAACCATGTAGATTACATAGCAAGGAGCCTGGCACACAGTGACTAGTGTTGCTGTGTCAGACACTGTGCTGAGGGCTTTACTTGGATTACTACATTAGATCCTCACTTTAGCCGTAAGAGGTATCAGCTCCCATTTGAGAGGTGCAGAAACAGTGGAAACAGTGGCTGATTTTATTTTTCTGGGCTCCAAAATCACTGCAGATGGTGATTGCAGCCGTGAAATTAAAAGACGCTTACTCCTTGGAAGGAAAGTTATGACCAACCTAGACAGCATATTAAAAAGCAGAGACATTACTTTGCCAACAAAGATCTGCCTAGTCAAAGCTATGGTTTGTCCAGTAGTCATGTATGGATGTGAGAGTTGGACTATAAAGAAAGCTGAGCGCCAAAGAATTGATGCTTCTGAACTGTGGTGTTGGAGAAGGCTCTTAAGAGTCCCTTGGACTGCAAGGAGATCCAATCAGTCCATCCTAAAGGAGATCAGTCCTGGGTGTTCATTGGAAGGACTGATGTTGAAGCTGAAACTCCAATACTTTGGCCACCTGAAACGAAGAGCTGACTCATTTGAAAAGACCCTGATGCTGGGAAAGATTGAGGGCAGGAGGAGAAGGGGACGACAGAGGATGAGGTGGTTGGGTGGCATCACCAACTCAATGGACATGGGTTTGGGTGGACTCTGGGAGTTGGTGATGGACAGGGAGGCCTGGTGTGCTGTGCTTCATGGGGTCACAAAGAATCGGACACAACTGAGCGACTGAACTGAACTGAACTGAAACTGAGGTGCAGAAAGTTTCAGTCAATCAGTGATTGATGAACATACAAATCCGTGTCCATCTGATTCCAGAGTCTTTGTCATTAGCCATCAACTCTCTACTGCTCTTCGATATAGTAGCTGCTAGTCACTTTTGGATAGTGAGAGCTTGAAATGTGGTTAGTCAGGATCACAGCACAATTTGCTATGAATGTAAAATACATACAACATTTTGAAGACAGAGCAAAAAAAGAATGTAAAATATCTCATTAATATTTAACAATATTGACTACATGTTGAGATGGCAGTGTTTTTGGACTTATTTGGATTAAATAAGAATGTATTATTGAAATTGATTCTACTTATTCTTTTTAAGTTTATTTTTTATGTGGCTATTAGATAATTTAGAATTGTGTATGTGGCACACATTGTATGCCTATTGGACCATTCTGCTAGACTCTGTTACTGTTCTAACCAGAAGTCTCTGCCCACAGTAAGCCCTCCACATGTCCCAGCATACCCATGACTTATATAATCAAGGTTGGAAACCAAAGAAGGGAGAAAATGATAAATTGCCAAGTGATTCCTTTCGGCATGAGTGGAACACAGCTTGACAGACTCAGAAGACAGACTCTAAAGTGGCCGCTTCCAGGGCTCAGGTCCCCAGTATCCCACCTTCCCAGCCCTTCCTCACTATCCTTCCCTCCTCTCATCAACAAACATACCAGGAGCACTTAGAACAGGCCGGGGACTGGGCAAGGCGCTGTAAATTACAAAGGTAATAAGACCAGTGACAAGGTGTTCACTCCCTGATAGAGATATTGATCTGTATTAGTTTGCTAGGGTTTCAATAACAAGGTGCCACAGACTGGGTGTTTGAACAGCAGAATTTTTCCCCTCATGGTCTGGAGGCTAGAAATCAGACATCAAGGTGTTAGCGGTGATATTTTTTTCTGAGGTCTTTTTCCTCGGCATGGAGTTGGCTATCTCCTCCTTCACATTGTCTTCCCTCATTGTCTATATCCAGATTTCTTCTCTCATAAGGGCACTAGTCATATTGGATTAGGGCCCACCCTCATGACCCCATTGAACCTTATTGTCTCGGTAAGGACTGTCTCCATATACGGTCACCTTCTGAAGTATTGGGATTAAGACTCCAGCACAGGAGTTTTGGTGTATTCAGTTGAATGTGTAACAGGACCTGTGAAGCAAGGGCAGTGGCCATGTGGGAGATGAAGTATGTGATGCCTTGTGGCTGGGTGTTGAGTTTTTTGTCAGGGAAGACTACTCATGTGAGGTGGGGATTGGTGGGCTCTTTTCTTTTTCTTTAGTCAGATAAACTGCCTGCTGTTCTCAGTACACATAGAACTAAAGGCAGATATTGGCGGCTTTGCTTTGTTTTGTGTTCTCAAGTTAAAGTGTAGCAAGACACATTTTTTTTTTTTTTTTTTTGAGTGGCTTAGAAGCTGCCTCACCCCTTGGTATATAGACTTGATGGTCAAGGAGGCAATGATCAGCTTGCTTAGGGGTAGACAGAAACCAGTGACAGACACAAGAATGGGTAACAGACCCCCCCTAAAATAAAATTACTTTGAAGAAAAGAATTGTCTACCTTTGTGATTAGGCTTAGACCCAGAGGGCCAGGTGTTTTTTAATGGGGTCCTTGTTTGGCGCAGGGCGTTACTGATGCTGGAAGCTTTTCAGGACCCTCTACATTTGAAGGATTTGAGATTTAGGGGCCATGGATGGATGTAAAGGTTTGGACTTGAAGAAGGCACTCGGAGTACAGGGTCTCCGAAGGGACTTGGACTAACTAGGGCATCAGAGCAGAAGGGAAATGTATCCACAGGATTGTGTTCAGGGGATAAGTGATTGTGAGATGTCTACAGAGTGAACAAGCACCCAGTGTTTCCAAAATACAACCTGGCAAGAAGTGGCTGTTGTAGGAACAGGACTGCAATTCTCTCCATAGGATTTTGACAGAGGACCCTTCTGAGATGAAGTAAGCTCCTTTGATTTGTTAAGAAAAAATTTAAGGGAAGTGAGAAGGTCCCAAGAGAAAGATGAATGCTTAAATAATTTACTGGGAAAAGAATAAACAATTGTATCCTGTGTGATGGAGGCTATTCAGTGGGGTTCTAGAGTGGCTAGCATACAACTTGGAAGGATGAGTTGGAGATTTGTAGAAGGTAAAGTTAAAGGGAGACATTCCAGGCAGAGAAAAGAGCAATTGCAAAGCCCTGGAAACATTTGGTTTGTTAGGGAAGTGGCTGCTAGTGTGGACCATAGAGTTTTTTTTTTTTTTTCTATTTATTTTTATTAGTTGGAGGCTAATTACAGTATTGTAGTGGGTTTTGTCATACATTGACATGAATCAGCCATGGATTTACATGTATTCCCCATCCTGATCCCTCCTCCCACCTCCCTCTCTACCTGATCCCTCTGGGTCTTCCCAGTGCACCAGGCCCGAGCCCTTGTCTCATGCATCCAACCTGGGCTGATGATCTGTTTCACCCAAGATAATATACATGTTTCGATGCTGTTCTCTCAAAACATCCCACCCTCGCCTTCTCCCACAGAGTCCAAAAGTCTGTTCTGTACATCTGTGTCTCTTTTTCTGTTTTGCATATAGGGTTATCATTACCATCTTTCTAAATTCCATATATATGTGTTAGTATACTGTATTGGTCTTTACCTTTCTGGCTTACTTCACTCTGTATAATGGGCTCCAGTTTCATCCATCTCATTAGAACTGATTCAAATGAATTCTTTTTAATGGCTGAGTAATATTCCATGGTGTATATGTACCACAGCTTCCTTATCCATTTGTCTGCTGATGGGCATCTAGGTTGCTTCCATGTCCTGGCTATTATAAACAGTGCTGCAATGAACATTGGGTTGCACGTGTCTCTTTCAGATCTGGTTTCCTTGGTGTGTGACCATAGAGTTTTTAATGGGAGAAGGAAGAAGGGATGAAGCTGAAACGGTATGCCAGTCTGGCACAAAGGTTTCTGTGCTGTGCTATGGAGTCTGAACTTTATCTGATTGGTATGATGGAGTGATTTGGTGATGGGGGCTGTGTTTCTTTAGCTGAAGAGTGGGTGAGAAGGAAGAGAGACCCTGAGCGGGGACATTGTTATTCAGTCACTAAGTCATGTCCCACTCTTTGAGACCCCATAGACCGCAGCACGCCAGGCTTCCCTGCCCTTCACTAATCTCCCAGGGTTTGCTTAGACTGATGTCCATTGAGTCACTGATGCTACCCAACCATCTCATCCAGCCACCACCATAATCTGGGTTCATGTGATAGGGTCAATAAAGTGGGTGGGGCTGTACAAATGACCCATTGGGCCCATGGACAAATAGTAGAACTTCTATTTCTTTATAATCTACAAAGCAAATAAGATATTTACTGGCATTTATCTCTGTAATCACACAGTATCCTGAGCTTGCTTGGGTTGTAGGGTGCAGCCACGTGCCTTCCAGGACTCACGGATCCTGAGGTTGGGTGGAGGCTCCCCCAGGTGCTGGTGCTAACAATGGGGACTGCACTCCTTCGCTTGCTTCCAATGTATTTTTCTGCTCACTTGCTTAATTGAGTGAATTTACAGATGGTTTTTCTTGGTTATATCTCACTTAACATGCACAAAATAGATGAGAGGCTTTAACAGTTCTAAAATGAAACTCTGGGCTTAAGGCGACATGAATAATGCAACCAGCAAGCAGAGCTTGGGCAGACGGTGGCGTTACTGCTTCTACTTTTAGGACAAATTCTTTGTCTAACACAATATGAAGTAAAAATAGTTACAGTATAGTCCCCCAACGAGAGATGGGCTCCCAAAATTGAAACCAACATTTTTAAAATATGAATTTATATCACTGTTGCTAATGTCAAACCTTAACTGTATGTTGGCCAGTAATATACTTAGCAAGAAAGTTAGCAGAAATATTCTCTGCTTCTTTATTGTATCTTTTAAAAATATTTTTTTTGGTGTGTGTTTTATAATATGCATATTATTAAAACAGTGGTACACGTACATAATCCATAAATAAGTAAATATATATGTATGTAATTGGAGAGTGAATGTTCAAAATTTTTACCAAATGGGTTTTCAATACCAAAATTTTGCAGTCGACTGCTTAAAATGAGAGATTGAAATCAATGTGCAGACCCCCTGTGGATTCCTGATTGCCCTTTGGGAGTCCTGCTAGGGTTTTTCCACACAACACTCACGTGATGATTATTAGTTCACTGTCTCCCTGCTCTGGAGACCCTAGGGTACCCAGCATGATCTGAAAATACAGGTTCAGAAACTCCTTTCTGTGATATTTCTCTCCTCAGAGGTGTCTAGGGGTTTCCTTGGCTGCGGCATTGTGGGAGGGTCTTCACGGCCATCAGATTACGTAGCTCTGCAGATCTGAGGTCCGGGCAATGCTTGGCTACGTCTCACAATTGACCTGGGCAGTGGGTAACGTCCTGGATGCAGGCTAAGCAGTGCCCCATCCATTCAGGAACCTGTCACCACGAACGGTAACCTGGCGAGTGTCCCTGGCGTCAGGGGCCGGAGTCAAGCCTTGGGCTTAGCTTGGTTTTAGGCATTTGGGTAGTGTCCCTCCTCACAGTTTCTCTCCACGTCTACCTGCTCAGACTTTCTAAGGCAGATACCTACAAACAAGGACACAGGCTTTGGGTCTTGACCCAGTGCTTCTTTTCTTCAGCTCCTCCCTACTCTGTTTGGTTCCAGCCCCAATATCCTTTATTTTTCAGTGTGAAAAATCCCTCTTTTCTATCACAAAATTTCCACCCTCCCTCCCTTCCTTCCTCTCTTCCTTTTCCCAGCTTTATTGAGATATAATTGACCCATAACATTGTATGCTTATGGTGTGTTGATCTGATACATTCATAAATTGTAAGGGGCTTCCCAGATGGCTCAAGCTATAAAGAATCTGCCTGCAGTGCAGGAGATCCAGGAGACAAGGGTTCGACCCCTGGATCAGGAAGATCCCCTGGAGAAGGAAATGGCAACCCACTCCAGTATTCTTGCCTGGAAAGTTCCAAGGATAGAGGAGCCTGGCAAGCTACAGTCCATAAGGTTGAAAAGAGTGAGACCTGACTGAGCCACTGAACTGAACTGAATGTGGAAAAAAAATTGGAATAGAGTAAGATGCATTTCATGGGAAAAACACAATAAAAGAAACCCAATGTACTTTTAGTTTGGCTCCTAGTAGATAGTTCTTTCAAATGACATCTGGACTCTGCCCAATTCCTCCTCTTCTGCTCGTGTTTGCTGTGGTGACATGTGCTATGACTTGGCCAAGATACAGCTGGGATGCTGAGCCCGCCTTGGTTTTCCACCACACCTTCTCTGTTCCAGATGGAAGAGGGTCTGCCTTGGTGCCCAGGCTGCCAGATCTGTTCCCTTTTCCAGCCTACCCCAGCATCAACCTGAATTAGTTAGGACTCTTGGTTGAAAGTGACAGAAACCAACATTAGCTGCTGGTAGCCAAGTGGAAGATTTATTGAGTCACCTAACTGAGAATTTTAAGAGCACATCCAGATCCCCACGCAGCTGGACCATGGGGTCCACCAAGGCTGAGCTCACCCCCTCTTGGCCATACTTAAATTCTCCTTGGCTTCTTTCTCACAAAGTTTTTCTCTCAGAGCTTCTCCAAGCTTGTATTATAGTTTTAGCTGCCAGGTCCAGCAAAACAAAGGCCTTCCTTCTCTCTTAGAATCCATATATCAAGTCTTATGGAGGGGATTGAATTGGCTTTGCTGTGGTCACCTGCCCATTCCAGACCTGTGTCCACTGTGGCCAGGGGACTGGGAGGCTCTTCCTGGTCAGCTATGCCTTTGGTATTATATGCCTTCCCTGCAGCTGAAGGTGGTTGTGCTGGTCCCGTCCGACTACCAAAGTGGGTTTCCCACAGCAAAGAGAGGTTCTGTAGTCAGAAAAAGGACCCCTGGTGAGGCCAAAACAAGAACTCCCCTCTAGAAACCCTAAATAGGGGCCACTTGTGCTGGAGTTTGTTGTAGCTGCTGTTGTTCAGTCACTACGTTGTGTTCGCCTCTTTGATACCCCATGGACTGCAGCACGTCAGGCTTCCCTGTCCTTCCCCATCTCCTGGAGTTTGCTCAAACTCAAGTCCGTTGAGTCGGTGATACTATCCAACCGTCTCATGCTCTGTTGCCCCCTTCTCTTCCCGCCCTTCATCTTTCCTAGCATCAGGGTCTTTCCCAAAGAGTCAGCTCTTCTCATCAGGTGACCAAAGTATTGGAGTTTCAGCTTCAGCATCAGTCCTTCCAATGAATATTCAGGACTGATTTCCTTTAGGATGGACTGGCTTGCTCTCCTTGCAGTCCAAGGGACTCTCAAGAGTCTTCTCTAGCACCACAGTTCAAAAGCATCAGTTCTTCTGTGCTCAGCCCTCTTTCAGCTGAGTAGTTTGCTACCAGGCTACAAAGCCGTGAAGCCGTATTAGTAACAACAACATCATAAGAGGTAGGAATCATGTAGCAGGCACTTCCAAGTGCTTCCTGCATCCCATATTTCATCCTACAGCCATCCTAGGAGGTACACTGGAGCGTAGCCTCGCATTTTACACTGAGAAAGTAGAGGCAAGTGGCTTGTCCAGTGTCACACACATACCAGTACTCACTGTTTATATAGAGATTAGAATGCAATAGTTTGAACTTCCCTGGCAGTCCAGTGGTTAAGACTCTGTGCTTCCACTGCAGGGGGCATGGCTTCCATCTCTGGTCAGAGAACCAAGATCTCTTATGCTGCATGGCTCAGCCAAAAGATAAAAAATAAAAATTTTTTTTAAAAAGATAAAATAGTTTGAGTTTCTACTTAACTCTCCCCGTCTTCCTCTTCTTGCTCCTCTCCCTTATTGTTGTTATTATTATTGTTATTATCTTCTCCTTAAGACTCAGGCATGAGTTGGAGGAGGCTCAGCTTGGCTGGCAGACTTGCTCAGAGAGATGCTGTGTGATCCTCTTAATCAACATTTCCCACTGATCCTTTCCTCTGCACCCTGGCTCTCTTGTCTTAAGATGTTATTACCCATTGGGCTTCTTGGTGATTTTAGGGTGAACACTGCTGAGGTTCTCAAGAGGTCACCATAGTTCCATTGGCCCTGCTTCTCCAGTAGACTTGCAGCGCTGAGCTTTCTGAGCTGTGCCCTCTGTTCTGTTATTCCTGAGCTGTTATTTACTCTTCCAGATGAGGAGCTGGAGTCTAGAGAGAGAAGTGACTTGCCCCTGGTTCCACAGCTGGTTTGTGGTGGGGCTAGCACTTGACTTTGTCTAGTTCATGGCTATTCTTTCCATTCTCTATGCAAAGAGATTTTGTCCCAGTCTTACAATAGATCCTGGGAGTGAGCCCTGATCCCTTAGCCTATATGTCATGACTTCAAGTCCTCTGGACTTGGGGCCAAAACTCTCAATCCCAAGCCTGGATTCAGTACCTACTGAGTCTTTGGGTAGATCACTTCACTTCTCAGAGCCTCATGTTCCCCCCCAACCTCCAAACATTGAAGTAATACTATCAGCTCTGTCTGCCTGTGAATGTGTTATTATTATTTGGTTTGTTGTTGTTGTTCAGTTGCCAAGTCATGTCCAACTCTTTGTGACCCCATGGACTGCGGCCCACCAGGCCTCCCTGTCCCTCACCATCTCCTAGGATTTGCCCAAGTTCATATCCATTGAATCGGTGATGCTATACAACCATCTCAACCTCTGTTGCCTTCTTCTCCTGCCTTCAATCTTTTCCAGCATCAGGGTCTTTTCCAATGAATTGGCCGTTTGTATCAGGTGGCCATTATGTAGTTACCTATTTTATTTATTTATTTTAAACTTTTTATTTTGTATTGGGTTATAGCCAATTAGCAATGTTGTGACAGTTTCAGGTAACAGTGAAGGGACTCAGCCATACATATACATGTATCCATTGTGAATGTATTAATGAAAGGGTAAAATGGGATGAAATATATGAATGGGTTTTGGAAGCTGTATTTTCCTCTATAAATGTTTCATAGTATTTTAGTGTAACTCATTGTAAATCTTCAGCAAATGTTTTCTTATTAAATGATTCAATGCAGAAGCACTTCCTTTTGAATCAGCTCCCTAGTCCTGGAATCTTATCTAGATAGTATTTTCTCTGGATTTTGGCTGATAATGGTTATTTACTTGTCATTCTCAGATAGGGATTCCAAAGTGATATTTAAATCTTCTTTCCACAGTCTCAGGGAAGGTTCCTGGATGTTTGCTTGGAAAAGGCACATGTAATCCATAATAATGAGATCAATATACTTTATAGACCTTTCTTGATTAGAAATGTTAACACATCTGAGATGCTGTGCCCTGTCGGTAGCACGATTGTTAGAGCAACTAAATGAGGCAAATTCAGTCTGTTCTTGGGCAGAAGAAGCTAGAAATCAACTCACCTTGTGTGTCCTTTGGGTTTCTGTGTGTGTCACCAAGAATAATGTGTCTTTCAGACTTAGAGAATGAACTTACGGTTATCAGGAGGGAAGGGTGGAGGGAAGGTATCATTAGGGAGTTTGGGGTGGACACGTACACACTGCTGTATGTAAAATGGAAAACCAACAAAGTTTTACTGTACTGCACATGGAACTCTGCTCAATGTTATGTGGCACTCTGGATGGGAGGGGAGTTTGGGGGAGAATGGATACATGTGTATGTATGACTGAGTCCCTTTGCTGTCCATTTGGAACTATTGCAGCCTTGTTAAGTGGCTACACTCCGATATAAAATAAAAAACTAAAAAAAGAAAGATGAGCACTTTTGAGCATTTTGTACTTTTTGGTTTGCAGGTGGCTGGTACCTTCACCTGGCCTTTCTTGTGTGTGCACGTGTCCTGACCTCCTCTTCTTGTAAGGACACCAGTCATATTGGAGTAGGGTCTGCCCTAATGGCCTCATTTTACCTCCAAGACCCTGTCTCCAAATGCAGTCACATTCTAAGACACTGTGACTTCAACATAGACATTTTGGGAGGATGTTCAGCCCATAACACCAAACAACCCAACGCACGGTGTCCTTGTGTGGGCAGGCACCTGTGTGTAGCCGTGGTGGGGAGGGGCCACAATCGCAGGGCAGGAGAGCTCAGGTGGAGACCCTGGACATCTTCACTGAAGCCCAGGGTTAAGAATCATCAGCTAACCCAGGACTGAGTGGGCAGTGTGGACCTCGGGTTCTGCTCCTGGTTCTTAAGAGATCAGGCCCCAGCACACTCTGCTGGGAGTCAGAGAACCAATGCCAAGGTTTAAACCTGGGAAGAAGCTTTTTAAAACTCTGGGTCAGCCTAAAAGACACGTTAAGTAGGAAGTCTCTTTAATGTTTTCTTAGTGATGGAGATGATGGACGAGCAAGTTAGCCGGTGACACTGTGGCCCGTCATTAAATAACAGGTGAATCATTAACTTGGAATGGAGACAGGGGGCCCAAACTTCATCATTTTTATTCCCACCTTTGGGGAAGCCTGGCAGCATAAATGCCCTCACCCCTGCCACGAGGAACTGTTCTGAAATGCAAAGTGTGGTTCAGCCAGCGAAGTCAAAGGAACGGTAAATGGTCTCATTTCTATCTTTTTGAGTAATGATATGCCACTTTCCCCATAAATTGCATAAAGATGAAGAAGAAAAATAATTCTTTGACCTTTCTCATTTATAACCACACTTAGATATTTCTTCTCATCTCTTATGCTGGCCGCAGAGCTTCACCCCGCCGAGACTTCATTTCCTGCAGTTGCAGCATTAAAATGGATAGAACCTCCTTCTCTCCTTTCTTCTGCCCTGCAACCTGAAGCCAGGGCTGGGAAAGACACAGGACCCCAGTGAGGGGCGTTGCGAGTGAAATCCCTCCTTTCTAAGCACACCATTCCCACAGCACAGAGCAAATAGGCGCCTGATAGGAAGGACTGTGAACGTTAAGCACGTGGTCTGTGGCCGTCACACCTTCCAGCTGATGAATATCTTTTATCCAGATAAATGTACTTATAATTTGTTGGTTTTAATTACTGTAGCCTTGCGAAGTCTTGAGCCAGTAATTCCTTTCTCAACAAATTAGAGGCCTGAAATAATTCTGTGGGAAGACTAATTGCTCACTCTGGTTTTTGGACATTTGTCTGAAACATATTTCCAAAACTCAGCTGGGTGTTGTTAACCATTCAGCTGTGAGGACTCTGGTTGCCTTGTGACCTGTAAACCCCCTCATTGGAGTGGCTTCTGCATTGCTAACGTCGAAGTGTAAATCTCTGTTCGGCTCCCAGCTCCCTTTTTAGGATGGCAGAAAGATCTCATCTTAATAATGTGAAGCTTTTGTTCCAAAAGAAGAAAGTAAGGGAATTCTCCCCCTGCCGGATCTCAGCTCTTAAATGAAAAGAAGAGTCTGGTGTGGACACGTTACCGGAAGCACCAACCACTTTTCGTCCAACTTTGTCCCAAGATTGGGTACTGAACCATTCAAAGTCTGCATTGGGAAAATATGTAAGCTTTCTCCCCTATTCTAATTTCTGCTCATTTTCTCTATTTTGCTTATGTCTGTCTTTCTCCACCAAGTGAGAACTGGTTTTGCTGGCTTTCTGTCAATAGGAAATCTCTGCTAATTGGTGTTTCTCTGCTTTGCAAGCAGAATGATAACTGATATTCATAATGATATTCCAGATGCTCTTCATGAACCCGAAGGGGCTCATGAATTCTCAAAGAATGATTGACTTCTGTGCAGAATAATCTTAGTGTCACGTGTATTTTATGGTTTTCTGATTCACTGCAAATTGGATGTCCTTGTATGGGTATAACTTTCAGTTTACCAAAGTATTAATTAAGCAGAGTCCAAGTCTTTGGACTTCTCAGGTGGCTCAGCGGCAAAGAATCTGCTGCCGATGCAGGAGATGTGGGTTCGATTTCTGGGTTGGGAAGATCCCCTGGAGGAGGAAATAGTGACTCACCCTGGTATTCTTGCCTAGGAGAAAAGCCAGGGACAGAGGAGGCTGGCAGGCTGCAGTCCACAGGATCACAAAGAGTCTTTTAGAGATGGAAAACTGGACTTTTTCTATTTGGCAACTCCTGGTGGTAGGACGCAAGTCAAGTCTAATTCTTCTTTTATCTTTGGTGTCCTTAGTAGGTCCTTGGAGGATGCTGTGGGATAACTGCACTGTGCAGGGACATGGAGAGCTGTAGGCTTGAAGAAGGCCCATCATCTTAGCAAGCCTGAGCCAGAGGCCTGAATGGGCTTGTTAAACCTGAACGGTCAGATGGATGGGACCAGAACAGGCTGCAAAGAAATAAAAGTGAGGAAAACTCACATACAGAATACAAGTCAGAGCAGACTAAAAGATCTAAACCCAGGGGGTTGAGTATGGTTCCCAAAGATGGAAGTTTGGCTTATGAGGACCCTAAAGCTCTGTGTGTGGGTGACTGTGAGGTCCCTGTCGTCACTCAGAGTCATGTGGGACCAAGGATGCTGGATCCCTGAGGTCTTAATGGAAAGGGGGAAATACAGATGGGTACTTGCTTGTGGTCCAGTGGCTAAGACTCAGCGCTCCCAACGCAGGGGGCCCAGGTTCCATCCCTGGTCAGGGAACTAGATCCTGCAGGCTGCAACTACGAGTTCTTGAGCTGCAACGAAGATGCCACATGCCATTAACCAAAGATCCCGAGAGCTGCAACGAAGATCTGGTGTGCCACAACTAAGACCTGGTGCAGCCAAACAAATAAATACAAAATAAACAGGTAAATAAATCCTAGGAATAAAAGCCAACTCGGGCTGTGCTTAGTTGCTCAGTCGTGTCCGACTCTTAGAGACCCTTTGGACTGTAGCCCAGCAGACACCTCTGTCCGTGGGGATTTTCCAGGCAGGGATACTGGAGTGGGTTGCCATGCCCTCCTCCAGGGGATATTCCCAGCCCAGGGACTGAACCCAAGTCTTCTGCATTGTAGGCAGATTCTTTACCAGCTGAGCTACCAGGGAAGCCCCAAAGCCAACTTAGTTTCCTTAGGAAAAAAAAAAAAAAAAAGAAGGATGTGGGTAACTGGTTACTGAGACAAACCAGCTGTGTCTTCTCACTTTGTGATTCTGACTGCCGCAGCCAAATTGATGGTGTCAGTCTGCTTTCGTGGTCTAATCTACCCACTCACCTTCGTTGCTGTCTGTCTCCTTTACATGCACCAGAAGACATAAAGTCAGTGCCATTTGACTCCTGGCTAAACACTCTTGTGCTCTGTGGGAGACCAGTTAGCCTTGCATATTATATACCTTAAATTGTATTAAGTGACCCTGACATTTATTGCTCTCACTGGGTCAAAGCATCTGTGTAATGGAGAGGAGGTAAGAAAGAGTTCACTGTCTGTCTGTTTCACATACCTAATTCTGTGTAACAAACCACCCCAAAGCAAGTGCCTTAGAACAGCTATGATTATTTTATTTCTTCATGAGTTTGAGGACTGACTAGAAGTTCTTCGGTCTGGCCTCCTTTGGGGGTGTCCCATGTCGTTGCATACAGGTAGGGGATTAACTGACTGGCAGATTTAAGAAGGCCTCTCTTGCATATCTGGGGTCTGGGTGCAGATTGTTGGCAGGAATGCCCTTCTACATGGCTCAGTTCTCTCTCCTCTCTTCTCTCTCTCTGGAGTCTCATCCTCTAGGGCTTCTCCATGTCTCTATGTCTCATCCTCTGGGGTTTCTCTGCAACAAGGCAGCTTGGACTTCCTTACTGCATGGCAGCTGGGTTCCCAGGATGCGAAGGGAGAAGCTGCCAGGGCAAGGCTCAGCCTAAAACGGGTCCCGTGTAACTTCTGTCACCTTTGATGGGTTAGAAAAAGTCATGGGTGAGCTCAGACTCACTTGATGCTTGTGAACTGTGGTGTTCGAGAAGACTCTTAAGAGTCCCTTGGACTGCAAGGAGATCCAACCAGTCCATCCTAAAGGAAATCAGTCCTGAACGTTTATTGGGAGGACTGATTTTGAAGCTGAAACTCCAATACTTTGGCCACCTGATGTGAAGAGCTGACTCACTGGAAAAGACCCTGATGCTGGGAAAGATTGAAGGCAGGAGGAGAAGGGGACGACAGAGGATGAGATGGTTGAAAGGCATCACCGGCTCAATGGACATGAGTTTGAGTAAACTCTGGGAGTTGGTGATGGTCGGGGAGGCCTGGCATGCTGCAGTCCATGAGGTTGCAAAGAGTTGGACACAACTGAGCAACTGAGCTGAACTGAACTGAGCTCAGACTCAAGGGAAAGGGAAGAGTTCTCATTTCTTGTTGAGAAGAGCAACTAATAATTTGCGGCCATTTTTGGAAATCCAAAAAGGGGATATATGTATATGTATGACTGACTCACTTTGCTGTGTAGCAGAAAATAACTCAACATTGTAAAGCAACTATACTCCAATAAAAAAAGTTACTGATTGTCAGCCAAGGGGAGGGAAATACGTTAGCGCTTATCCTGTAGGTTGTTGTGAGGTTTAAATGAGGTCAATGCAAACATAGCATTTAGGGAAGGTAGATAAACAGTTATATTTCTTCTCCCTGATTTAAGGATCCATTCTCATGGGTAGGGACAGTTGACAGAAAACTGTAATTCAGGGATCGGGTTTCTGGTCGATTGTGGTTTAGTTATTCCCAAGCAGTAATTAAGTGAGATGATACATGTAAACTACTTAGACTAGTCAGTGCCTAGGACATGGTAATCACTCAATAAATGTAAGCTAGTACTTTTATCACTATCAGTATCGAGGAGCAATGATTCCTAAAAACAAAACAACATCTCCAAGACTATAGGCAACCCACCATCATGATTATGAACATCCTTCCTTTCATTTGAGTTACTTTTAACCTTTGTGTAACAGAATTTTAGAGATGTTTACAATCTCAGAGGTTTAGATCAGAAAGAAATTTAAAGCCAAGTTTTGCCACTTCACATAGCTAATTAGAGGATTACTTCCAAATTTCAAGACCCCAAGCTTCTAGCCAAGGGCTCTCTTCACTGCATCCTTAGGTATAGATGTTCAAACTCATTTGCTTTAAATATAAGAGCTAGGAATACAAAGCTGTATTTGGCAAGTATAACACATTTAAATATGTAGTTTGGTTTTATAAATCAGCATGTACTTTGGAGGAGTGAGAAAAAACTGGAAAGATAGAGGACAGAGCAAGGACAGAAAGAGAAGATAGATAAACCCAGAAGAACAGAAAGAGGGTTAAAAGATTAAAGATGATTTGTTTAATGACTTTTATGAGTACTAAGTGCTGGAAAGCTGTCGGGCAAGAATTTGTTCTCCGTCTGCCCCCAAAGTCCTACCCCCTCATCTGGCAGTAGCACCCTCACCTAACTTTTTGAAAATACCCTCCTTAATTCCAGCCTGCTACTTCTGATGGTTCTGACTGTCGCATCATCTACTTTCGTGGCCATGAGGATTGGTCAGGTGGGGACCAGTTAGAGTACTTTTCTAGGCTGTATGGAGCAGAGCAAGTAAAGCATCTTGATTAAGGTTGGCTTGCTTCCAACCACTTTTCAGTAAAACCTGCCATAGACAGTTTAGCCATGTCCACTTTCCTTGGCCATGCCCTCAGTCTTCCTATATCCTATTGCTCTCTTCTTTGTTATTCATTTATTAAATTTTTATTGACCTTTTGCTATGCACCTGGCATAATAATACAGTCATAGTTCTTTCATTCATGGACCCTACAGTCTGCTGAATATAGACATGGGTGATAGACAATTAAAAAGTTTACAAAAACACGATTATGATTTGTGATAAGAGCACTGTTGTAGGCTGAATAAAGGCCCTCAAAGATGTCTATGTCCTAATCCTCAGAGCCTGTGAGGTTAACACCCCATGTGTTACCTTTCATGGCCAACGGCACTTTGCAATCGTGATTAGTTAAGCCTCTCCTAATGGGAAGATTATCCTGGATTATCTGTGGGAGCCCAATGTCATCACCAGGGTCCTTATAAGAGGGAGGCAGGAGGGTTAGACTCAGAGAAGGTGATGTAATGATGGACACATAAACAGAGATTAGAGGATGCTCTGCTGCTGGCTTTGATGATTGAAGTGGCCACGGGCCAAGGAGGGCAAGTGGCCTCTAGAAACTAGAAAAAGGAAGAACACACATTCTTCCCTGGAATCCCTAGAAGGAACACAACACCTTACTTTTGGGAATGCTGACCCCCAGAACTGTAAGAAGACACGTTTAAATTGTTTAATCACTAAGCTTCTGGTAATTGATGGGAGTAGAAACAGGAAACTAACACAAGCTTTAAAGGAAAAAGGTGGATACATGAAAGGATAATGTGAGGAACCTTCCTAAGATTAGGGGGTCAGCAAAGACCTTGTGAAAAACTCATATTTTGCTTAAGAGCTCATGGAAAAGAAAGAACCAGCCTTAGAAAAAGAGGAGGGGTGTTGACGGCTGCATTCAGGAACACAAGGCCAGAAAAAACCTTAAACTAGATAGGTCTGTCTGTTCTAACAACTGAAAGGAGCCTAATGGGGCAGGATGCAGGAGAGTGGCATCAGCTGAGGTCACTGGTCCTTAGTGATCCACACCCACTACCAGGAGTTCCATTCTTCCTCCTTCTTGGCCTTCTAAGTCCTTCCCACCTTCTCTTCCAGCTCCACCTACATCCTTACCTCAAAGCCTTCCATGATCTCAGCAGCTTTATTCATCTCCCTCTTTCATCCAAACTGTGCTTTCTCTTTGCAAATAAGGTGGACCTATGAGTACCCACCCTCCCCCCCAGATTTATCCTTGGGGAAGGTATCTTCAAATTTTTCAAGGATGTTTTAGTTTTAAAGATAAGCATTACAATAGAATAAGCTTGGGCTATCCTTTAGAAGCACCTGCTTGAGTTTTATTTTAAGATTTCAGAGCCGTCGCAGGGTCACTTGAAGGTTAAATGATGTCCAGGCGAGCCATAGAAGCAAAGGTTTTGAAGAAGCTCGAGCAGAAGAGTGGAGGGAAATGAAATGATTGGAGGGCACACAGCATGTAAGATTGAGCAGCAGAAGGCAGCAGCCTGCTGGCCTTATAAGCAGGTTTATTCTGTGGATTCTTTCCTTCGATGTTGCTGTTGTTGAGTCGCTAAGTTGATAGTAGCAAGCCAGGCTCCCATGTCCCTCATTATCTCCTGAAGTTTGCTTAAATTCATGTCCACTGAGTCGGTGACACCATCTAACTATTTCACTCCCTCTCTCTCCCTTCTCTTTCTGCCCTCAATGTTTCCCAGCATCAGGGTCTTTTCCAATGAGTCAGTTCTTCGCATCAGGTGGCCAAAGTATTGGAGCCTCAGCTTCAGTGTCAGTCCTTTCAATGAATATTCTGGGGTGATTTCCTTAAGAATTGACTGGTTTGATCTCCTTGCAGCCTAAGGAACTCTTAAGGGTCTTCTCCAGCACCTTCTTATAACACTTCACTACTAGTAGATCTTTTTCAGTTTTGCATCCTCTATTAATTGATTAGTCTGTCATGCGTCAATGGTTAAAAGTGAGGTCACTGAAATCAAACACAGCGATGATGGCTGTGAACTCAGTGCTAATGACTCAAATGATGATCTGTCATGCTCAAAATCAGAAGATTCATATTGATACTAAGTAAAATAGGAAATGTGCAAATATATTTTTCCATGATTGTGTCCAATAGTACCAATCAATTTTAAGTAAAACATTGTCAATTATCACATTAAATTAATGCAGTTTTAAATATCTTTGGTTTTATACTTTTATTTGTATTTAAAATTTTTGTTTTGATTTTACCAAGAGAAATGTAAGTATAATAAGTTTATAATTAATTATATGTTATACAGATTGCCTTTGCTGTACATTTCATGTAGAATAATATTATAATAAAATATACTTAATATTGATATTAATAAAATTACTAAATTAATAAAATTAATAAAAGTTATTAATAATAAAAATATTAAAATGAATATAATAAAATAAAAAATAAAAAAATAAAAATCCCCACACTGGGGATCTGTGGAAAATATTTTTCTTTAAAGGGAATCCATAGCTTACTAAGTTTGAGAAACACTGATCTGTAATATTCATATTGTACAGTTTTTGAAATACTAGTTCTTGAGTCGCTACTTCCTCTGTGTGAGTTTATACCTACTGCCTCAAAAGAAAGGAGAACTCATTCAGGGTGAATGAAGGGCATATATAGGCGTTTTCTGAGAATCCACAGGTCCCATGGCAGTGCTGGGCACACAGAAGATGACCAACAAATCCTAGGGGAATGTATTAATCATGTCTTTTTATTATCTGTTTCTGGTGCTCTGGGGCCTGCCTGAAGGTGGAGGGACAGCCTCTCTCAGGGATCGTCATTCCCATGATAAATTGCCGTCATCATGCCGTCCACGTGTCAGGGGAACGGTCCAGCGCACACCGCCCCCCGCCCAACCCCTTCCCACCCCTCCTCTATCGCTGTGAGGCTCTGGACCGCTCTCCACCCACTCTCATCTCCCCGTGGCCAGGTGCAGACACTGAGGGACAGCCCCGACACCCCAGAGCCCGCTGGAAGTTTTGAAACTAGTCAGTCCTGACCTGCCTTAAGTGTTCCTTCCTGTGTAGACCACAATGAGGGAGCTTGTCCACATTCTCCTCTTGCCCCTTCTGCCTCCTGACCGATCCGGATGCTTACGCGTGGTGCTCCCTCCTCCTGGGAGCTGTAACAAACTCTTCCCTGGGGGCTTCCCAGGTGGCACTAGGGGTAAAGAACTCACTTGCGAACGCAGGAGACGTAAGAGAGGTGGGTTCAATCCCTGGGTCAGGAAGATCTCCTGGAATAGGATATGGTAACCCACCCCTGTATTCTTGCCCAGACAATCCCATAGACAGAGGAGGCTGGCGGGCTACAGTTTCTAGGGTTGCAAAGAGTCAGACTCGCCTGAAGCAATTTAGCATGCATGTACTGTCTCTTCAGTGGCAATGGGCTCCTGATCTCTTGACTTTACCATCCCTGGATTAAAAAAACCCTACATTTTAAAACGGAATGCATACATAATCCCATTGTTCTATGCTCTTTATACAAAAAGGTTGCAGTTTCTTCAGTCACCAAGAGAAAACCTCTTATTCACCGTGCATTTGTGTGACTCCACTGTAGAATGTGATGTCCTTCAGGGCTAGGATTGAGTGTGAATCTGGGCTGAGATGTCTGCACTTCCAGTGCAGAGTCTGTGACCACAACAGGTTATTAAAAAATTGATTTAATAATTTTATTATGATTATTATGTAATAATCACCTCAGAGGTTTACTTTACCTTTCTATCCTCATAAGTGTCATGTTTTTGCTAACTCAGCTGATGAGCCCCAGTTTGACAATGCTGCTGGGTCCAAAACCCCTTGCCTAAAAGTGAATTCCTGTTTCAACCCAGGTCCCTTCCTCCCTCAGGCCCCATGTGTGTCTTATTTGGGTAGTCTGGTTTCAGGACTCAGCACAAACCACACCTCCTCCTGGAAGCCCACCTTGACTTCTCCTGCCCGTCACAGCTCCCTTTTCTTTGGGCTCAAACACTCTCTGACTTATCTTCCCTTCATTACTCCCCACCAAGCAGTGCTTGTTTTCATAGTAGGGTTTCCTCAAGTGTTTATTAATCACCAAACTGCTCTCTTCCTCTCCCTTTCCCTCTAACTGTTGCTGGCCAGGGCAACTTCATCCCACCCAGGGGTAGGGCTTGAAATGATGGAACCAGATCTGTACAGGTGGAAACAAACTGATTGCACAGGAAGTGGTTTACAGTTTTTATTTCCAACCGTTTCTCTCGTTAAAAAATCGTCCCATAGCCTTCTCTGGTCGCCGAGAAGCCACATTGATTTTTATTCACCCAGTCAGATTTCTGAATCCTCCTAGAGTTAACAGAGTTGGTTCACAGGGTATTTGTCAGAAACAAGAGCCTCTCAAATCAAGATCTTGCTCTCCCCAGGCAATTCCATCCATGGCCCTCCAAGACTTCGCATCAACGCTAAGCTCATCACCCTAGCAACCAGGAACTTCAAACTGTCCTCTGGATTCCACTGACATCTCCTGCATTTGATGGGTGAAGGGTGATGAGCCATGAGCTCTGATGATGGCAAATGGAAGATTCTTTCTCCGGAGCAGGCAGCCTGCAGGATGTGTGCCAGACTCTCTTGGATGAATTTCAGTGTGTTCGGAGGTTGTCATGTCGAGCTCTCTGAAAATTGGACTCAGCAAAAGTTGATTATGGTACAAATTTAATCTGTCACTCTACCTAAAACCCATAGCTCTCCTTTACCATACGATTTGGTTCAGTTTTCTTTGTAATTTTTTTTTTAAATTAACTTTTGAGATCACTGTCAGTTTCACAGTGATTTGAGGCACAGTTTCAAGACATTCAGAGCCCCTGTACCCTTTACTGAGTTCCCCCTAACAGTAGCTCTGGAAAATCAGATGTTGACATCCTGCAAAAGGGGTGGGGTCCTGGGTAGAAGAAGTGTGGGTGTTCCTTTTTACTGCTGAGTGTGGGTGGGAATTTGGGCCTCCCCAAGGCCTCCACTGACACCAGAAAGGAGTGGTTTGTCATTGCTTGATGGGCAGTGAAGTCCCAGATGCCCACCTGGCCTGTCTGACCCCTCCCTGGTGCAGGGTTTGAGGCACCTAGCTAGAGCCTAGCCTGGGTGGAATCTAGGGTTCTCACTCAGCTTTTGCTGGTGGGGGTGGGACCATAGTTGTTTCCTGAGGTGTCTGGCTGAACTCAGGATAAGCAGTTCAGCCAGATAAGCAGTTCAGTTTAGAGGATAAGCAGTTATCATCTAAAAGTCTTGCCTTTCTAGGCTGCCCTTTTGCCTGTCCTTTGGCAAGAGAGAGCTGGCTTTTGCTGCTCTTCTTTCATCTGCTCTGCACGGCATTTCTGGGTTGCCAGGCACTTAAGCTCCAAGTCTGGGATATGTGAAGCCAAAAACAAACAAAAAAACCCAGTGAACTCATCACTGTATCATTCTTTGGGTCTTGAGGTCCCTCCCTGGCCCCGCCTTCCTTTTTTTTAATTCTTTTCTCAGCATCTTATTTTTAACGTCCAGGATTTTAGCTGTACTTAGCAGGAGAAATAGGAATAAGCATAAGGAGTCCATCGTTTTGGACGTGGAAGTCCCCAGGTGTCTTTTTCTTCTTTAAACATGGATGGCCCTGATCTGTCTGCTGCTCACCTTGCCAGCACTCGTCACACCTGCTTCTTGCCTGATGCTCGAACACTACCTACCTGCAAAACAGCCCTGCTGTCGCCATTTCAGGTCTCTTCACCCACACTCTTGCTAATAAAAACAAGCACGTATACAGCACTTATTATGTGCCAGGCACATTATATGTTATAATTATGAATTAAGGACTATTATTATAGAGATGAAGAAACTGGGGCCCAAAGAGATTAAGCAATTCACTTGTGGTCACCCAGCCAGTAAGCCACAGAGCCTGGGTTTGGATTCAGGCAGCCGGTTCTGAAGCCACTTCCCTGCCGGATCTGGCTGTCGAACTTGAACTTGAGTGGCATCAGCATACCCTCCAGGGCTTGAAAATACAGACTGCTGGGCCCGCACCCAGAAATCCTGAGTCTAAGGTGGGGCCTTTAGAATTTGCCTTTCTAACAAGTTTCCAGCTGATTCTATTTTCTGGGAACCACACTTTGCAAACCAATCACTTTGCCACCCTCTCCTTCACCCCAATTTGCTTGGCTAATTGCTAAGCAGCCTTTTTGATTCAGCAAAGCTGAATTTTGCCTGATTTGACTTAGTCTTCCTCCTCCACCCTCAGAGGGTTTTAGCAGTCTCAGCATAGCTGTCATTGTAGTTGCCACGTTATATGGAAATTATCTGTTTATGTATTTCCAAACCCCTTGAGGGCAGAGAGGTTAGTGCAGAACAAAGTATATGTTATTCATCTTTGTACAGTCATCTGGGGTGACTGTTGAAAACGGGATTCCTGGGCCCAGCCCACGAAGTTTCTAAATCAGTAGATCGGGGCAGGACCCAAGAAGCTGCCCTTTAAACAAACATCTTGCATGATCCTGATGTGGTTGCAGAGGTGAGGGGGAGCGTGGGGGAGGAACTTTGAAAAACTGCCCTAGAACTTTGCATTACGTTTGGCATTAAGTGCCCAATAATTATTTCTTCACTGTATGTTATTGAGCTGAACTTTGGGCTGAATGGTAACCCTCACCCCAGTTTCCATGACAGCAGTTTTTTGCGCTCATCCCTCCACCCCCATCCAAATCATTCCTTGCTAATCAGAACTGTCGTTTATATAGTACAGCTGATTTCAGTTAGTTAGTGAGTCAACTTGGAAACATAAACAATTTTTGTTGATGGTATCTTTTTAAAAAAATATTAAGATGTAACTTACACAGAGAAAAGGTACAAATCTTAGTGGTCAGCCCTGGGTAAGCACCCCTCAGATCACAAAGTGGAATATTTCCAGCCCCTAGCAGATGCCATCATGACTCTTTCTATTCAATACATCTCCTCCAATGGTGATTCTGACTTCTATCACCATAGATTATTTCCGCTTGCTCTTGAACTGTGTATAAATGAAATTATATAGAACGCACACGTTTGTACTTGGCTCTTTATGCTCCACATTCTGTATTTGAGCTTTGTTTATGTCTGTGTATGCAACAATAGTTTGTTTCTTGGCTGTGCTGTCTTCCATTCTTTTTTTTTTTTAAATCATTTGTGAAATTTATTTTTAAAAACATTAAAATTTTTGTTGATGGATAGTTGATTTACAAGGTTGTGTTAGTTTCATTATACAGCAAAGACAATCAGTTATACGTATGCATATATCCACTCTTTTTTTAGATTCTTTTCTCATATAGGTCGTTACAGAGTATTGAAAAGAGTTCCCGGTGCTATACAGTAGGTCCTTATTAGTTATCGATTTATATATAGTAGTGTGTACATATCGATCCCAATCTTTCAATTTATCCCTCTCCCCCTTTCTGCCCTGGTAACCTTAAATTTGTTTCTTGTAACTGTGATTTTATTTCTGCTTTGTAAACAAGTTCATTTGTACTATTTTTTTTTTATTCCATGTATAAGTGACATCATGATATTTGTCTTTCTCTGTCTGACTTACTTCACTTAGTATGATGATCTCTAGGTCCACCTGTGTTGTTGCAAATGGTATTATTTTGTTCTTTTTCATTGATGAGTAATATTCCCCTGCATGTATGTGCCACATCTTTATCCATTTCTTTGTCGATGGATGGTGAGGTTGCTTCCATGTCCTGGCTACTGTAAATAGTGCTGCAATGAATACTGGGCTGCATGTATCTTTTTGAATTATGGTTTTCTCTAGATATATGCCCAGGAGTGGATTGCTGGTAGTTCTATTTTTAGTTTTTTAAGGAATCACCATACTGTTCATCATAGTGCTTTACCAATCTGTATTCCATTCTAAGAATATAAAACCAGCAGCTGTTCTTAGACTGGATTTGTCTTTTTTTTGGTTGCTTCTTTTTTATTGTGATAAAATATGCATGCGTGCACGCTAAGTTGCTTCAGCTGTGTCCAACTCTTTGCCACTTTATGGACTCCAGCCCACCAGACTACTCTGTCCATGGGATTCTCCAGGCAAGAATACTGGAGTGGGTTGCCATGTTCTTCTCCAGGGGATCTTCCCGACCCAGGGATCGAACCTGCGTCTGCTGTGGCTTCTGCATTGCAGGCAGATTCTTTACTGCTGAGCCACTGCGGAAGTCAGATAAAATATATAAAACTTAAACTTTGCCGTTTTAGCTCTTTTTAACTGAACATTTCAGTGGCATTAAGTGCATTCACAATGTTGTATAACCATTACCACGCTCAATCTCCAAAATTTTTTCATCTTCTCAAACAAAAACGCTGTACCCATCGAGTAATAACTCCCCATTACCTTCCCCAAGTTCCTAACAACCACCATTCTACTTTCTGTTTGACTACTCCAGGTATCTCATACAAGTAAAATCACATAAAGTCTATCTTTTGTGACTGGCTTATATATTAATACACACACACACACACGCGCACACATACACACAGACACACACACACACACATATATATTCCCTGGTATCTCAGTGCCTGCCAATGCAGGATACACAGACTTGATCCCTGGGTCAGGAAGTTCCCCTGGAAAAGGAGATGGCAACCCATTCCAGTATTCTCGCCTGGGAAATCCCATGGACGGAGGAGCCTGGTGAGCTACAGTCCATGGGGTTGCAGGATCAGACACAACTTAATGACTAAACAACAGCAACACATATATATGTATACGTGTGTGTGTGTGTGTGTGTGTATACACATTATGTATACATGCACATATTATGTATACACACACACATATACACACCACATAAATCTCATTTTGTTTATCTTACAATTGTGGATGGACACTTGCATTGTTCCTACCTTTTGGCTGCTGAGATTTCTCTTTTTTAGTTTCAGGGTATCCATGGCTTATCATTGCTGCCCCAGGAAAGTGCACACATGCAGATTCCTCGGGCCATGTGATAATGAGGGTGGTCCCTGGACTATCATTCCTTGGAGAGGCTGCAGCTGGCAGGAAGTGTTAGTTGGAATCTGAGAAACAAAGCGTGAGGATCTAGAGTCTGGGAATCGTAACAAGTGAGGCACCACTCTGTAAACAGAGAGGAGAGAGTGGAGTGAGCAGGGTGAATGTGGATGTGGGTGAGCCTGGCAGCCAGTTGGGAAATAACTCCACGAAAGCCATTGATCTAGGGGACATTTTCAATTTCTCTGTTACACGGCCCAGGGTTCCTTTGAAGGCTGGGTTTTTAAAGAGCTCAGTCCAGGCTGCTTGCTGATTTTGCTTCTATTGCCGTGAATTCTACCATCTTTTACTACTAATGCTTCCCAAATCTGTCCCGTTAGCACTAACTTTCTCTTGGGCTCTAGATCCATATTTCCACTGACTAGCTGGTAAATACAGCTGTGTGTTCAAGGACACTTCAGATTCAATATGCACTAAATCAAATTTTTTAAATATTCTATAGTGATTAATGTCATTACCATTTACTCAGTTCCGGAAACCAGAATGCCAGGAATCATCCTCGACTCCTTCCCTCCCTAATTTCCATCTACTGATTCTACTTCTAAAATATCTCTAGACCATGTCCATTTTCTCTTAGGTCATGTTTCCATGTCTGAATTCCACCCTATGTCTCGTTTCACAGATACTCGTCCCTTCTTCCTCATTTCTGTTGGGGTTATTTTTCCAAAACAGGTTTGATCATGTTATTTGTAGCACCTCTTCTTGTCTTTAAAACTTTGAAGTCTCCTGGTCATTGCCAATAGGCTAAATTTTATGCTCCTAATATGGTTTATACGGCCCTCCTGACACATCACTCAGTCACTCATCCAGCATCTTCTTACATTTTACACCTTTCACATTATGCTTAATTTATGCTCATCATTTTTCACATTCTCTAATATTGGACTTTGTCTTACGCTACTATCTTTGCTTGTGCTATTTTTTCTGAAAGCAGAACATTTAGAATTCTATTCGTTATTTTCATTCCCTCACCATTTTATTTTTTAAATTTTTGTTTGCTCTTTACAAAATTTTTAAATTTTTGGCCAGGCCATGTAGCATGTAGGGTTTTTTTCTGACCAAGGATTGAACCCATGCACCCCTGCGTTGGGAATATGGAGTCTTAATTATTGGACCACAAAGAAGGATCCTTATTTTTTTTTAATTTTTGAAATGAATTTTTATTGGAGTATGGTTGAGCTACAATGTTATATTAGTTTCTGCTGTATTGCAAAGTGATTCAGTTATACATAGACACATAGCCACCCCTTTAAGTGATTCTTTTCCCGTACAGGTCATCACAGAGTATTGAGTAGGGTTCCCAGTACTATACAGTAGGCTTTAATGAATTATCTATTGTATATATAGTAGTGTGTATATGTCAACCCCAATATCCCAATTTATCCCTCATGCCCTTTCCCTCCTGGTAACCAAGTTTGTTTTCTACATCTGTGACTCTATTTCTGTTTTGTAAATAAGTTCATTTGTCCTCTATTCATTTTGGAAGAATCAGGCTGCCTGCCAATCTTCTCATCTTTGGTGATGGTTGTTCTTGTTGGAGGCTGTAGAACTTGTTCAGAGTCTGTAGTGAAGGCTTCTGAGGCTTTGAACACTCCGTTACACAGTCTCGAGTTCCCACAAAGTGCCCCATCAGAGCCCAGTCTTAATGTCCCTTGATATGACCCAGCACACACTTCCTTGGGTCTTTGGTGGAGATGGTAAAAGGAACCTATCTGAATCTACCTTCTATAGCCTAACATTCTGATGTTTGCCGTATGAGCCCCATTCATCAAATTGAGATGTTATCTACTGTGCAGGAGTTCATGACATTACATGAATAGATACCTGTGAAAACCTTTTGTAAGCTGTGAATATTACATTAGTCATTATTAATATATACTTCATTCTTTTACTCTTTCCTTTTTATATTTCTCTTGTTCCTCTTTCTTCTCTCTTCATTTTTTCTATATCTTTTCTTTTCTCTTCCTGTATTTCTTGTAAATATTTTCTTCCTTCCCTTGTGATTGACAGTCACACTCATATGTCATTTTAGCCCCTCTGGGTACCCTGGTAGATTTTTGACCCACGCCCTTACACAAAGTAGTGCCAAGCCATCCCAACACAGCCTTGAAAAAAAATCTTATATTGCCGCCATTTACTTATACATTTCTTCAGGGCATTATCAACTCTTCTTGGTCTGGGGAAGAGTTTGCCAATGTACACAGTCTCTTTGTCGTTGGAGTTTTAGAAAAGACTTTCCATGTAACATTGTCAACTGATTAACCTTTAGGCCTGGGAAAAAATGGGAATATCAAAGCAGTAATATTTTCAGCTGTTTTCCACTGAAGGGCACATCAATCACAGAAATGTCTTTGCTTCCTGTTTGGTTACTGCACCAACAATTGAGTATAACTTTATGAGTTAGAGGGAGATAATGGTTTCTGGGGGTAATAAAGCTGTCAGGAGGAGGGAGACTTTCATCTAACTTTATAAAAAATGTGAAAGCATTGGGTGGCGGCACAAGGACGTTGAGGAGATGGCAACATCTGGAGAATCTAAAGACCCAAACAGTCTCATAACTTATGGCCCCGAGAGAAATGCACTGGGCCAGGAGCCTGCAAACCTGGGTTCTCTTCTCATCCCTATCACGGACTTCCAGAGTGACCTTGGGCAAGTTGCCCGATCATTTATTTTTTTTGCTTCTAGTATTCATACTATAGGCAAGGATAATAATACTAAATAATACCACTAATATTTATCCATTTGTTACTCAAAGAGAGTTTTTATTTCTCTGTTCTCTCTCTTTTGATAGGTAAATGAGGCCCCTGCTTTGAAGCTGTTATGTAAATTCAAGGTCTTGTTCTCATCATACACATATATTTTTATTTACAAAGAGCTTTAATTTATTTTATTAGGAAATCATCAGACCTGGGATGCCAAGAAGTTTAATATTTAAGCTATGCCAATTTTAAAGAGAGTCCCCCTGCCCCATTCTCTTTCGGTAGATAAATGAGGCACCCCTTTTGAAGATGTTGTGTAAATTCAAGGTCTTATTTCCTCTCTCCCTCCCTCCTCCCCCTTCCTCGTCAGAGTGTGTACACACACAGTTTTTACAAAGAGCTTTAATTACTTTGTTTAGGAATTCATCAGACCTGGGATGCCAAGAAGTTTAATTTTAAGGCCATGTCAATTTTAAAGAGGTAGTAGATGCAGCTCAGAGAAATTGGTATTTGCAGAATCAGAACTTTAAGATCCTTTTAATCACACCAGTTTTCTCCTGATTAATCACAGACCTATAAGAAAAAGAGAAACTTTGCAAATAAAATCAGATGACCTTGGAAGTACAACTATCTGTATTTAAATTTGGCAAGCGGGTCACGTTCAGTGTGGAATAGCAGTAAAATATCCCCAGTTGAGCTGGGTGTTACACAGGAAAATGGGGTGGGGCCGGGGTTAGGGCTCAGCCCACCCCCCTTCTCCTCACACAGACCTCCCAAGGCACAGTGACATCATACATCTTATTACTTGTAGCATTTATTTTTCAATTCCAGTCTACTTCTTGAAATTGCTTTCTTTTATTGCAATTTGACTTTTAAGGGATGATTATTCCTGTGGTTACAGATTCATTCATGCCACAAATATTAAGTCCTTCAAGACCTCAGTCAGTATGATGGCCTGGGGGGATAGAGTGGTGGACCCTGCAGATGGGCCTCCTACCTTCATTGACCTTGGGATTGAGAGGAGAGACTTCAGAACACTGCCAAGGAAACATCTGGTTGCAGTGGTGATAAAGTGAAGAAGAGAAAGCACAGGAGCCATGTCACTATAAAAGGAGATTGTCCATAAGTGACTGTCCTGTAAGTGATCTTATTATAGCTCCCGGATTTCTTTCATCTTCCTTGAGGCCACTCTATTTGCCCCACCAACATCTCCCCCATGCTTCTGTGTGTGTTTTTTTAATTTTAATTAATTAATTCATTTTTAATTGTGGTAAAATACATACAACATAAAATTTACCATCTTAACCATTTTTAAGTGGACAGTTCAGTACCTTTACATTGGTGGGCAATCACAACCTTCATCCAACCCCAGAACTCTTTTCATCTTGCTAAATTGAACCTCTACACCCATTAAAAAACAACTCCCCACTCCCTCTTTTCCTGGCCCCTGGTGACCACCATTCTATTTTCAGTCTCTGTGAATTTGATGCTGGTAGGTTCTGCATGTAAGTAGAGTCAGACAGTATTTGTGTTTTGGGGACTGGCTTATTTCACTTCGTATAATGTCTTTGATTTTTGTCCGTGCTGTGGCAGGTGTTAGATTTTCCTTCTTTTTTAAGACTGAATGGTAGTCCGTTGCATGTATGTACCACATTTTGTTTATCCGTTGGTGGACACTTAGGCTGCTCTGTCTTTTGCCTATTGTGCATAATACTGCTGTAAAGGTGTGTATAATTATCTCCTTGAGACCTTGTTTTCAGTTCTTCCGGGTGAATACCTAGAAGTGGAATTGCTGGATCCTGTAGCACTTCTGTGTTTCATTTTATGAGGAATGTGTGTGTATTTTGTCCTTGGTTTCTGTCCTGATATAGCCACACTATCTCTGGCCAGTAACATACTTGGTGGCCAGTACAAGGCATGCCTGACTTATATTGTTTCTTTTGTTTCTTTTTCTGCCTTAAGAGGCTTGTGCCAACACCATGGTGCACCTCTGCTTGTTCTTTTTTCTTTCCTGATCTGCTCAGAACTTATCTAAGACCGCCCCCCACCCCCACCGCACCCTGCCAAAGGCAGTCTCCTTAAGGCACCGAACACATTGTCTTTTCTGGATTCAATTCATTGAGTCATAGATTCCTAATTATGGCAGATAAATGAGTTTAATACCATCGGTGATAACTTAAATATCAAGGGAATGAAAAGCTCTTTGCTTAAAGTGCATGTAGAAACTATAAATGATGAGAAAGTCAAGGTCATCAACCTCAAAAGCCTTTGGAATGCCCACCAACTCCTCCCACCCTCACAAAAGTTTCTAAAAGCTTCCCTTGCCTTCCAACCTGCCTTTAATTAATTCTCCTTTTCCTCAAACTTAAACACTGAAGATAATGAAAAAAGCCATTTCTTATTCTACTCTATTGTTTTTCTGAGCTGTTTCATTACTAGTTTAGAAACTTGTTTTCTACTATTTTTCCTGCAAATGTGCAGAATTTCAATTACCTTAAGATCCCTTCCAACCCTGGAATCCAATAATTTTGTATTATAGAATAAATAGGCCTTCTGAGGGATAACTTACAAACTTTACCATGGTTGATAAGATTTTTTTCTCTATGGGGAAATCTTCCTTGAGACTTGAATTCCAACCAAATGACTTCTAAATAAGTATTCAAAATATAATTCTTTTGTAAGTAGGACCATTCAAATTATAAACTCTTTTGGGTCCTGAACTGTTTTACATACAATCATCTCTTCCAAAATGCCTAAAATGCCTTACACAAAGCTTGGTGGAGGCAGTGAAAAGATTGGGAGACTCCACATTCTCTCTGGGAAATTCACATCTGGTGTTGCAGAGCTTGTGTCTTCTGTTTTGCAGTTGAGGTCAATTTCTACTTGCTTTGTTCTTTGTTAAGCCAGAAACTGATGGTTTACAAAATATCTAATGCACCTCGTTTTATTTTTCTGCTCAAAACTATCCTTTAATTTTAATTTTATTTATATTGAAGTGTAGCTGATGTACAGTATTATATAAGTAATAGGTGTGCGGGCATGCCTGCTGTTGCTTCAGTCATATCCAACTCTTTGCAACGCTATGGACTGCAGCCCGCCAGGCTCCTCTGTCCATGGGATTCTCCAGGCCAGAATACTGGAGTGGGTTGCCGTCCCGCCTCCAGGGGATCTTCCCGACCCAGGGATCGAACCCGGGTCTCTTGTGTCTCCTGCACTGGCAGGCAGGTTCTTTACCAGTAGTGCCACTTGGGAAGCCCTGAGTAATAGGTATACAATATAGTGATTCACAATTTTAAAGCTTTAACTCCATTTATAAAAAATAGAAATCTCATACAGTTCCATTTATAAAATGTATAAACTCAACCTATGAAATAGTATCTATATTCCTTGTGTTGCACAATATATCTTTGTAGCTTATTTTACACATATGTTTGTACCTCTTCATTCCCTATCCCTTTATTACCCCCCACCCCCACTTCCTTCTCCTCCCTGGTAACCGCTAGTTTTTTCTCTGTATCTGTGAGTCTATTTCTTTTTTTGTTAGAATCACTAGTTGTATTTTTTAGGTTTCACATATAACTGGTATCATATAGTATTTGTCTTTCTCTGATTTATTTCACTTAGCATTATGCTTCCCAAGTCTGTCTATGTTATTGCAAATGGCAAAATTTCATTCTTTTTTATGACTGAGTAGTATGCCATTGTTTACATGTATGTGTGGCATGTTCATTTGCTCATTTGTGTCTTACTCTTTGTAACTCCATGGACTGTAGCCCACCAGGCTCCTCTTCCATGGGGTTTTCCAGGCAAGAATACTGGAGTGAGTTGCCATTTCCTTTTCCAGGGAATCTTCCTGACCCAGAGATTGAACCTGTGTGTCTCTTTTGTCTCCTGCCTTGGTCTCCTACCACGAGCGCCACCTGGAAGCCTGTGTACATGTATACACCACTTATTTACCAATTCATCCATTGGATGGGCTTCCCTGATAGATCAGTTGGTAAAGAATCCGCCTGCAATGCAGGAGACCCCAGTTTGAGTCCTGGTCTGGGAAGATCTGCTGGAGAAGGAATAGGCTACCCACTCTAGTATTCTTGGGCTTTCTTTGTGGTTCAGCTGGTAAAGAATCCACCTACAATGCAGAAGACCTGGGTTCAATCCTTGGGTTGGGAAGATCCCCTGGAGAAGGGAAAGGCTACCCACTCCAGTGTTCTTGCCTGGAGAATTCCATGGACTGTCTAGTCCATGGGGTCACAAAGAGTTGGACTTTCAATTTCACTTTCTTTTCCACTGGACATTTAGGTTGCTTTCATCTCTTGGCAATTATAAATAATGCTGCTGTGAACATTGGGGTGCACATATCTTTTTGAATTAATGTTTTTTTCAAGTATATATCCAGTAGTGAAACTGCTGGGTCATATGGTAGCTCTATTTTTCATTTTTTTGAGAAACCTCTGTACTATTTTTCACAATGGCTACACTAATTTACATTCCCACCAGCAGTGTATGAGGGTTCCCTTTTCTCCACGTCCTCACCAACATTTGTTATTTGTGGTCTTTTCAATCATAGCCACTCTGACAGGTGTGAGGTGGTATCTCGGTGTGGGTTTGACTTGCATTTCCCTGATGATTAGCAATGTTGAGCATCTTTTCCCTGCCTGTTGGCCAACCAGAAGCAACTGACTTTAAATGCCATTAGGTTTTTAAAAATTGTGAAATGTCAACCACACAGAAAAATACAGATTTATATACCATATTTTGAGAACTATATACCATATATCCACCATTTACAATGAACAGACATTGACATTTTGCAATATTTGCTTCATAGCGTTTTTCTTTGGGAAATAAAATATCACAGTTAAAAATCTCTCTACACTGACCCCTTTCCTTGTCCCTTCTTCCCTCTTTCCCTCACCAGAGAGAACCAACCTCCTTAAGCTGGCTTGTTTGATTTTCACCCATAATTTTATATTTTACTATATTTATATGCTTCTAAACAATGCAGTTATTGTTCCATGCATTGAAAGAGACAGCAGTTGTAAAATAAATAGTAAAAACTGTATACAGCCTTTGGTAATTTGCTATTCTTACTTAACATCAATTTTGAAATCTATCCATGTTGATGCATATGAATCTAACTCATGTACATTAACCATTGTATAGAGTTCCATCCGATGAATAAACCACAATTGATTTTCCCTTTCCTTCTTGAAGGCTAAGGTTTCCTAAGAAGCAGAACCTAAGGCCAAAGCTTGCATGGAGACCAAAGCTTCCTAAGGAGTTTGGTCCCAAGGAAGCAGGAGTGAAGAAGGGCACTGAGTCAGGAAAGGTGGGGAAGCTGATGTGAGGATGCTGGCCACTGCCTCCCATCAGGGATGCTGATTGCTGAATTTTGCAGGACCCATCACATTATACAAACTTCTGTGTCTCAAGACAGTTTGTGGGGAGGGAGAAGAATTTAACCATCATCGATCTCCCATTTACCAAATATTTGCCTCATGTAGAGTGTCAGATTTAACAAATAAAAATATAAGACATCACTTAAAATTGAATTTCAGATAAACAACAAATAATTTTTTTTAGTGTAAGTATATCCCATGTGAGATTTAGGACATACTTATGCTGAAACATTATTTGTTGTTTTTCTGAAATTCAAGTATTTCAGATAAAATATTATGTATTTTTTCTGGCAACCCCAGATTTACTGGGTGTTAACACCTTGTGATTCCAGAGAGTGCCTATGGGAATGTCTGGTCCTGGTATGATAGCGTGCACATCAGAGAATTATAAGCTTGTCATTGGAAGACAGCTTAAAGGCCATCCAGAAGGGTAGTTCTCAGTATTTTTTTCTATTTCCATGCTTCTGGGGCTCATAACACAATTCCACTCATAGTAATGACTGATAATAATAATGAATGGTATCTCACTGGGGCATATGTGAGTATCAAATGAGAATCTGGTGCTAGAGGTATTGTGTGTGTGTGTGTGTGTGTGTGTGTTTGAGAGAGAATGAGTGAGCTTAGATCGGGCCAGTGTTGAAAGGCACATATGTTTTGAAAATATGTTTAGTCAATTCTAATCTGTCCTCCAATGGTTGTGTAGCCCAGCCCCTCAACAAGTCACTGATTCCCTTTAGGGAATCATGCAAAACTCTCTAAAGAAGCTGCTGTTTGAGCTAAAATTTGGGGCTTGATTTGACATTAACTATTTGAAAAGAAATGGAATCGAGGAGAGCATTTCAAGCTATGAGAACAGCTTTTTCAAAGCCCTCTAAGTGGGAAGGTGTAGTGTGTGTGTGGGAAAACTGAAAGATGGTGAGACTGGCTGAAGGAAAGGAGGGGAGGAGTGGAGAGATACATGGCTGGAGAGATGGGTGGTGGCTCCTGCAAGGCTTAACATGCCGTGCTAAAGATTTTGGACCTTATCCTAATGATTCTGAAAAATCATAAAATGATCTGCATGGGGGCAAGGCATAAATGAGTCTCATTTTTCTTATAAGGATGAGATTTGGAGAACAGATTTGAGGGGATATCATTAGATGATGAAAGTCTAGTGGGGATGTCGTATCAGATTGGATTAAGTCTTCATGGCAATGAAGACTCAGAGAGGTAGATTGATTCAGAAGATCCCGAGCAGGTTAAATCAATGGGACTTAGAGCTTTGGCAGGGAAAGAGAGGTGTTCGTAAAGGATGTGTCTCACGTCTCTGGCTTGTGTGGCTGGAAGGTAAGTGGTGTCAATCATTGCGACAGAAAGCCCTGGAGTCAGGTGGGTGTGGAATTAACGTGGACCTAGTTATTATGGTGTGCTTTTAAGACATCTGAATGGAGATGTGCAAGGCCACTCAATATCTGGTTATGATGTTTTGGAGGCATGATTTGGGCTGAAGTTGGCGGTTGGTGATCCAACCCAGGGCCATGAACGAGGATACCTTAGCATAGAGTGAAGGATAGAGAGAGACCAGACATCCAGGACTTAACAGGAACTTAACAGGAGCTAGTGTTAATCTGATAAGCCAAGTTTTGATCAAATCTCCTGAAAGAAGAGATTTCTTTCACTGGCAACCAATAGAGCCCTGTGGAGAAGTGCTTTAATCGGAACGGACAACTTCTGAGGGAGAAATTTAAGTCATGTGACAGTTTGGGGAGGGTGTATTTGATCAGGCGGGGCCTCGTGGGGTCTCATACGTCACACTGGGATGGAAGCTGCTTTCTGGTTCTACGACCATGATATCTATTATGTTCCTGCACATGTTAGGTGTATTAGACAGAGGGTGAGCAGAGAGACACTTACAGTATTTAAACTGATGAATTTGTGAGACGAGCTAAACAGAGTACAGCTTTCTCTTTCAGGAAAAAGATGCAAATAAGAGAAAAACAGGCAGATACAGGACTTTTTTGGTGGTAAAGAAACTCATAGAGGGTCTCCTGGCATCAGTACAATTCAGCACCATCTCCTACACCTTCTCTGTCTTCTTCTACAGCTTTAAACTGTGAGCCCTGAGGACAATCATGAGTGTCATTTACTGTCACTTATTGAGTGTCTGTATGCAGATCAAGAAGCAACAGTTAGAAGTGGACATGGAACAACATATTGGTTCCAAATGAGGAAAGGAGTACATTAAGGCTGTATATTGTCACCCTGCTTATTTAAATTAAATGCAGAGTACATCATGCGAAATGCTGGACTGGATGAAGCATAAGCTGGAATCAAGATTGCCAGAGGAAATATCAATAACCTCGGATATACAGATGATACCACCCTTATGGCAGAAAATGAAGAACTAAAGAGCCTCTTGATAAAAGAGAAAGAGGAGAGTGAAAAAGCTGGCTTAAAACTCAACATTCAAAAAACTAAGATCATGGCATCTGGTCCTATCACTTCATGGCAAATAGATGGGGAAACAATGGAAACAGTGACAGACTTTATTTTTTTGGCCTCCAAAATCACTGTAGATGGTGACTCCAGCCATGAAATTAAAAGATGCTTGCTCCATGGAAAACAGCTATGACCAACGTAGACAGCATATTAAAAGCAGAGACGTTACTTTGCCGACAAAGGTCCATCTAGTCAAAGCTATGGTTTTTCTAGTAGTCATGTATGAATGTGAAAGTTGGACTATAAAGAAAGCTGAGTGCCGAAGAATTGATGCTTTTGGACTGTGGTGTTGGAGAAGACTCTTAAGAGTCCCTTGACTGCAAGGAGATTCAACCAGTCCATCCTAAAGGAAATCAACCCTGAATATTCATTGGAAGGACCAATGCTAAAGCTGAAACTCCAATACTTTGGCCACCTGATGCGAAGAACTGACTCATTGGAAAAGATCCTGATGCTGGAAAAGATTGAAGGCAGGAGGAGAAGGGGACAACAGAGGATGAGATGGTTGTATGGCATTATCGATTTGATGGATATGAGTTTGAGCAAGCTCCGGGAGTTGGTGATGGACAGGGAGGCCTGGAGTGCTGCAGTCTATGGGGTCACAGAGAATTGGACACGACTGAGTGAATGAACTGACTGAGTGTCTTGGGGCTTCCCAGGTGGTGCTAGTGGTAAAGAACCCACCTGCCAATGCAGGAGTCATGAGAGATTCGGGTTTAACCCCTGGGTTGGGTAGATCCCCTGGAGGAAGGCATGGCAACCCACTCCAGTATTCTTGCCTAGAGAATCCTATGGACAGAGGAGCCTGGTGGACTACAGTCCATAGCGTTGCACACAGTCAGACACAACTGAAGCGACTTAGCATGCATGCCCTGAGGGTCTTCTATGCATCAGACACATGGAACCTCTGTGGTGTAGATATTACTACACTCATTTCAAAAATAACCAAAAACAGAGGCTCAAAGTGCTTAGTAATTTGTGTGATGTCTCACATTGCTAGTAAGGGACAGCCTGGGGATTTGATTGTAAGTCTGACTCTCAGACAATGCCATCTCCTATTCACTTTTCTCTTAAGTGCACAGCATGAAGAGGCCCTAAAGGTTAGATGAGACTGAATTCTAAAACAAAGATTCCATTCTGTCCCCTAGTATTCACTTTGTAACGTAGGAAAGTGGACTCAGATGTTTTGGACTTCATTGGATGAAAGGGTTGTTGGGAACTAGCCTTTCTTTAACTAGAAAATTCAATTAACTAGAACACTCCATTCCCGGTATACTCCTGTTAATTGCTGTTTTACTGGTTCCACGGGAGAGAAGAAATGGGATTGCTCTGGGGAAAGAGAACGAGCAAATGCAAAGTCTGAGCATCCCACGGGTTTTTGAGGATAAATCATCTGGTTAAGATGGGATCTCTTTCTTCATACTTGACATCTTTATTGACTTTGAATTAAAAGCAAATGCCACCCATGAGTTCTTCACATCAGAGTGGCATTGTTGGGAATGATCCCTGTGCCTCCTCTGGGTTTCAAGCTGCGTATTGGAAGATTTTCTCGGTTCTGTTGGGCTGGTCAGCATTGTCATTATTTTTCCCCTGATGCCACTTTGGTTCCTAAGTCAGAGGGTTATTAATTTTTACTGTGCATTTAGACCTGAGAAATTTTGTGTAATTATGACCGCACTGTTTGAATAACCTTCTTCTTAAGAGTGGAAAGAAAGAGGTAAAAAGGTGCAAACACTTCTAAGCCAGCCCTTCAAGTACACATGGGGTTTGTGCTTATCTGGTTATTTTCAAGCAGGGCTTTCCATGGGGAAAGAACAGTGGGAGTAAACACTCTTCCAGGGACCTGCCCAGGGGTGTCATTTCAGAGCAATTAGAAGTCCCAGGGTCTTGGATGTCACCAAATCTGAAGCTGCTCCAAGATGTAAACTGCCTAGTAGAGGGGAAAACATACCTGCTCTTCTGCCAGGCTGCATCTTCAGACTTGAGGAACAGAGGGTCCAATATTAACACCACTTACAGCAGTCCCGGCTGGGATTCTCTGTGCATGTGCTGTGTGCCAGGCCCAGAGCTAAGGGAGCCGACATTTCTCCTTTCTCTTTTCCTTTTCACAGTAACCCTCTGGGATGGGTATTGTGTGGGCCGCTGCATATCCTCTGGACCCCACATCTTGCATCAGCTCTTATCGTAATGGTTGGTTCTGAGCAGGCTTCTGGCAACCCACTCCAGTATTCTTACCTGGAGAGTCCCTTGGACAGAGGAGCCTGGCAGGCTACAGTCCACAGGGTCGAAAAGAGTCGGACACGACTGAAGCGACTTAGCACGCACGTACAAGCAGGTGAGCGTTGTGTGGGCACAGAGAGGGCCTCTCCTGAGTCTTTCTCTTCCCACCTTGAAGCTTCTCTGATACCTGGAGTTGGGAGGCGAAGCTCAACCCAGAAGTACAGGAGTCAGTGCTTATGTGACCGCCTTTGACCAACAGGGACGAGAGTGCCTAGACAAATGCTTCCTCCTTCTGTCTCCAGACAGACCCTTCAGAGACCTATTTCACAAGCCTCAGAAGGTGCTTTTGAATTGTGGTGCTAGAGAAGATGCTTGAGAGTCCCTCGGACAGCGAGGAGATCAAACCAATCTACCCTTAAGGAAATCAGTCCTGAATATTCATTGGAAGGACTGATGCTGAAGCTGAAGCTCCAATACTTTGGCCACCTGATGTTAAGAACTGACTCACTGGGAAAGACCCTGATGCTGAAAGATTGAGGGCAGGAGGAGAGGGAGGTGGCAGAGGATGAGACGGTTAGATAATATCATGGACTCAATGGACATGAGTTTGAGCAGACTCCAGGAGATGGTGAAGGACGGGAAGCCTGGCATGCTGCAGTCCACGGGGTCACAAAGAGTCAGCGACAACTGAGCGACTCAACAAGAGAAGGCCACAGTGGGCTGAACACAGTCACTGTTACCCTGGCAGCTCAACCACGTCCCTGGTTCTGCTCTCCCGGGCCCTCATGCCTGCTCCTGTGAACACTCTGCAGGGAAGCCTCGTCTCAGGCTCTCCCCGGGGCTGTGGGGCAGTGGTGGGGACACAGGCTGGACGAATATCGTGGGGATTCTCTAAAGCCGCTTGACCCTCCTTGCTGCTGCTCCTGCAGCACCCGTTGGCAACTCTATGCTCTCCAGCTCCTGACAGGAAGGGCTTATGATGGCTTTCTCATCATGGGAGTAATCCACTGTTGGCTTTTTACCCAAATGTTGCTGCTGCTGGTTCCATGGGGGACCTGCAGAGCTGTCATCTTTGACCCTCAATTCAGAAATTTGCAAGCACTACCCTTTTCAAACACTCCCCCCTCCACCCCAGTTCCAGCCCCCATCCAGAAATCTGACAGAGGGGACTGTCTGAGTTGGGACCTCCTACAGCCAACTCTTAAACAGTGATCCTAAAATCACGTTTCATTGGATTTCTCGAGTGGTGCAGTGGATAGGAATCCACCCACCAATGCAGGGGACATGGGTTTGATCCCTGATCTGGGAAGATTCCACACCCAGCAGAGCAATTAACGCCATGAGCCACAAGAGCTGAGCCTGCATACCTAAAGCCTGGACTTGGCAACCAGGAGCCACCCCCGTGAGTAGCCCGAGACGAAGAAGAGCCCCTGCTGGCCGCAACTAGAGAAGGCCAGTGGGCAGCAACACAGACACAGTGCGGCAAAAAAAAAACCACCTTGTTTTGTTGCTTTTCACATTTTATCTTCTTCACTGGGAACTGTGGGAATTCTGGAGAGACTCCTGGGTGGGCAGGTTTTGAGACCTGCCTGGGTCTATGGTTTTAGCTGTGTCCAATTTGGTGGGGGCAGATCTCAGCTCTAGTCTGCTCCTCCCAGCTTGGTGTACTCTCATCCCCACGTCACAGATTAGGAAACTGAGGCCTGGGGAGGCTTAGGGAAGTAACTTGCTCAGGGTCAGATAGGTTCCAGCTGGTCCCATTCATAACCGGGTTCCCCTTGCTCTGGCTCCCCCGTTGTAACCACCCTACCACTCTGCCCTACACGGCCCTCCTCCAGGATGGGGCCTCCTGGTGAGCTCCCCTTCCAAGAATACCAGTAGAAGGCAGCTCCACTGAGACATCTGAGAAGGAATCTGAACCTGGAGACAAAGAACCCCTCATGAAAACTTGGGAAGCTCCATATCTTGTTTGTTGTCTTTGTTGTCCGTTGTCCGTTGTCTGTTGCAGCACAGCAGTTCAAAGAAATTTTTTTTAAGTAATTAAAATTTGGCTCAAAGTTATGTTCCAGCCTGGATGGGAGGGGGTTTAGAGGGAGAATGGATACATGTGTATATATGGCTGAGTCTCTTCCCTGTTTCCCTGTAACTATGATAACATTGTTAATCAGCTATACACCAGTACAAAATGTTTTTGGTGTAAGAAAAATAAAAATAAAAATTTTTTATTATTGAAGTATAATTGCTCTTGGTTCAGCTCAGTTCAGTCGCTCAGTCATGTCCGACTCTTTGCAACCCCATGGACTACAGCATGCCAGGCTTTCCTATCTACCACCAACTCCTGGAGCTTACTCAAACTCATGTCTGTCGTGTCGATGATGCCATCCAACCATCTCATCCTCTGTCGTCCCCTTCTCCTGCCTTCAATCTTTCCCGGCATCAGGGTCTTTTTCAATGAGTCAGTTCTTCGCATCAGGTGGCCAAAGTATTGGAGTTTTAGCTTTAACATTGATCCTTCCAATGAATATTCAGGGTTGATTTCCTTTAGGATGGACTGGTTGAATCTCCTTGCAGTCCAAGGGACTCTTAAGAGTCTTCTCCAACACCACAGTTCAAAAGCATCAGTTCTCTGGTGCTCAGCTTTTGTTATGGTCCAGCTCTCACATCCATGCATGACCACTGGAAAAACCACAACCTTGACCAGACGGACCTTTCTTGGCAAAGTAAGGCTTTGCGGTGTTGTATTAGTGTCTGCTGCACAGCAAAGCGAATCAGCTGGATGTGGACATCTGTCCTCATCCTCTCAGGCCTCCCTCCCACACCCCCTCCCTCATCCCACCCGCCCAGGTCATCACAGAGCATCGAGCTGAGCTCCCTGTGTCATAAGCACAGAAGTTGAGTGACATCCTTACCGTGAGAAGGGCTTGTGCGCTTGTCCATGGCGGCAGGAGAGGCAGGTGCCTCCTGGAGCTCGGACCCTGGGAGAAGAAGGGGAGTTGAGTGGGCGGGCCGGGGGCCGCAGGCAGCGGGACGGAAGGCAGGAGTGGACGTGCGCCTGCAACTCCAGGGAAGGGAGGCCGAGGTGCAGCTCCGGGCCTGAGCAGCGGGCCCGGGTTGTGGTGGTCGAAGTCCAGCGTGGGCAGGACTGGCTTCATGGGCTGTGACCGGTGCTCAGTTTTACACTGTGCCATCACAGTGTTAAAATTCTGAACAATTTCTGAACAAACCCTGCATTTCAATTTTGTACGGGACTCTGAAGGCTATGCAGCCGATGCAGAGAGCGTGGTTTCCTAACAGGTCTTATCTCATGGAGCCCATCAGAGGCCACCTACTGATGGGATTTCACAAGAACTAAAAAGGGCTGTTTGCTTCAAAGCACCTTTCTACTTTCCTTTTGCTTGGGAAGCAAAAGGAGTTAAGGATTAAAGTGCAAATTCCCCAAGGAAAGAGAGTGGTGGTTTAAATGCCTGTTAAAATTTAAAGAGCCAAATGCAGCTGGCTTGCTTGGGAGCAGGTTTCAACCAGGGTGGAGAGAGAGACTGCTCAACCGTACCTGGAGCTTAAGGTGGGGTTGCTGGGGGCTGGGACACAGTAGCATCCACCCAAGAAAACCATCCCAAGGGGAAATGGATGCTTATGTTGAAGACTCCTTTGAATATCATGACTTCCCAGGTGGCACGAGCGATAAATGAACCTGCTTGCTAATTCAGGAGACTGAAGAGACATGGGTTTGATACCTGGATGGGGAAGATCCCTTGGAGGAGGGCATGGCAACCCACTCCAGTATTCTTGCTTGGAGAATCCCATAGATAGAGCTTTCCTGAGAGCCCCTCTTTGATGCAACTGAATTAAATTAAAATTTATTCCCCAAACTTCTCTTACTTTGGCCTTGGCCATCTTTTGTGTAATGGAAATAATAGAGAACTCGAAGGGTAGAAGTGAGGATTAAATCAGCCAACATGCGGAAACTCCAGCCATGCGCTGAACACGGGCCATGTCTGCGGCCAGGGTCCATTTCAGTTCTCTTACAACACTGTGTGTGCTTTGAGTTCCAGGTGATTGAAAGGGCTCATGCATTTATCTGGGTAATTTGGGTCAATGCCTACTGTTGAGGGTCAAGGTCTAGCATTTTCCACGGTGGTGATGATATTTCTAGTGACTCTTTAGTGGTCTTAAAGGCACAGCTCTCAATTACAACTTTGTTCCAGCTGAGCAGGAGATTTTTTTTTTTCAGGTTGTGAGTGTTCCTGAAGAGCCTTCATAAACTTCCATAGAAACTATGGCTTGACTCTTAAAAGATTCATTTGGTTTAATTTACCTACATGAGTCCATATGAGCTACTTGAGTATTGTTCTGGGGGGATCCTATTCTGGGGATCCATCTATGTCATACTGGATTTTTATTGGGGCCTCTGTGTGTGGCATGTGGGTACACACGGGTCAACTCTTCTTCCTGTTTAAACATAATTTGTTATTTGGATGTACTCAAAGGAAAAAAAAATAAACTTCATATTTTATTTTTCACCAGCAAATGTACTTCCAGGCATGTTCTCCTTTAGTTTGCTCACTGTTTACAATGGTCTCTGGCAGTAATGATTTGATGAAAGACATGTAGCTTAAGAAAAACGGTGCTTCACTCTGGTGGTGGTTTAGTCACTAAGGTGTGTCCGACTTTTGCAATCCCATGGACTGTAGCCTGCCAGGCTCCTCTGTCTATGGGATTCTCCAGGTGAGAATATTGGAGTGGGTTGCCACTTCCTTTTCGTGAGGGTCTTCCCGACCCAGGAGTTGAACCCAGGTCTCCTGCATTGCAGGCAGATTCTTTACCAGCTGAGATATGAGGGAAGCACCATTTAGTGGTCAGAGAAGGTGTTTTTGGCTAGTATAAGTGTTTAGTCTCAGCTTACACCAGTTTACACCAGACTAGAATTTATAGATTATGTGAATTAAAAATGAAAACCAAACTCAAACAAAATAGAAATCATTCCAATTATTCAAGCTCTTATTTTTCCTTTAAAAATTGTACAAGTAATTCATATTTGTTGTTAGAATATTAGAGGGGGAAAATTAGCAAAAAATAAGATAGAAAATCTCTGGTAATGTCTTCCTGCCTCTCAACTCTGCTTCAGTCTTGAGGACAGAAGAACCTGCTGGGCTATAGTCCATGGGATTGCAGAGTCAGATGCAACTAACACAACACCTGGTAGTTTTATTTTTAATTTTTTGATGAGCCTCTACCAATTTACATTCCCACCAACAGTGTATAAGGATTGTCTTTTCTCCACGTTCTTGTCAATACTTGTTTCTTTTTTTTTGTTTTTGTTTTGATAATAGTCTTTTTAACAAATGAGAGTGATATCTCATTGTGGTTTTGATTTGCATTTCCCTGATGGTGAGTGATATAGAGCATCTTTTCACGTGTCTGTTAGCCATTTGTACATATTCTTTGGAAAAGTGTTTTTTCAAGTCTTTTGCTCAATTTCTGAATTTTTTCTTTTTTTTTTTTTTTTGCTATTGAGCTATAGGAGTTCCTTATATATTTTGGATATTAACCTCTTATCTGATGTTTTGAAAATATTTTCTTCCACAATTGTGGAAAAGTGTTGAATTTTGATGAAAGATTTTTTCTGCATCTGTTGAAATGACCATGCAATTTTATCCTTCATTCTGCTAATGTATTGTATCACATTTATTGATTTTGGGATATTGAACCATTTTTGCACCCCAGGGATTAATTCCACTTTGTCATACTGGACGTTTCTTTTAGAGTGCTGTTGAATTTGGTTTGCTAATATTTTGTTGAGGATTCTTGCATCTATGTTCACTGGGATATTGGCCTGCAGTTTTCTTATGATGTCTTTGTCTGGCTTTGGCATCAGGGTGATGCTGGCCTTATAAAATGAGTTTGGAAGTGTTTCCTCTTCTATACTTTGAGAAAAGTTTAAGCAGATATTATTGGTATTAATTGTTTAAATGTTTGATACAATTCCCCTGTGAAACCGTTTGGTCCTGGGGTTTTCTTTATTGGGAGAATTTTGATTACTGATTCAATCTCCAAACTTGTCACTGTTCAAGCTTTCTGTTTCTTCTTAGTAGGTCGTATGTTTCTGAAATCAATACACTTCTTCTAGGTTGTTCAATTTGTTGATGTATAATTGTTCACAATTGTCCCATGATCTTCACTTCTGTGGCATCAGTTGTAATGCCTCCTCTTCCATTTCTCGTTTTATTTGAGTCTTCTTTCTTTTCCTATTCATTTCTCTTTTTCTCTTCTCTTTCTTCATAGCCTGGATAAGGGTTTGTAAATTTTGTTTATCTTTTCAAAAACTAACTCTTAGTTTCATTGATTTTTTTTCTATTGTCTTTATTTTCTAGTTATTTTTGCTCTAATCCTTATTATTCCTTTCCTTCTGGTAACTTTGGATTTAGTTTGCTCTTCTTTATCTAGTTCCTTTAGGTATAAAGTTAGATTGTTTCACTGAGATCCTTATCCTTTTTTAATGTAGGCCTTTAGAGCTATAAACTTTTCACTTAGCGCTGCTTTTGCTGAGTCTCGTAAGTTTTGATCTGTTGTGTTTTCATTTTTGTCTGTCTCAAGGTAGTTTTAAAATTCTCTTTTGATCTTTTCATCTGGCCCAATATTTGCTTAAGAGTGTGCTGTTTAATTTCCCTATGTTTATAAATTTTCCCATTTTCCTTATGTTACTGATTTCTAGTTTTAATCCATGGTGGTTGGAAGAGATATTTGGCATACTTTCATCCTTTTAAAATTTGTTGAGTCTTGTTTTATAATACAGCATGTGATCTATCCTGGAGAATGTTCCGTGTGTGCTTGAGAGGAATGTGTATCCTAGCAGGGTCATGCCAGTTGCTGAGATGTGTGAGCTGCTTTCTTTGTTCTTAGCTGCCTCTGCACAACCTAGCCATGCTGATTCCCTCAGTGAAACAGGTGCGATGAGACAAAGGCGGGCCTCTTGGGCAGCAGCGTTAAAGGTTGTGGAGGTCGAAATTGTGAGCCCATGGGGCTTGTCTTGATCCTGAGTAGAGCTGGCTTATGTGCCAAGTTACTTGAGTTGTGTCTGACTCTCCGCGGCCCTATGGACTGTAGCCCGCCAGGCTCCTCTGTCTGCGGAATTCTCCAGGCAAGAACACTGGAGTGGGTTGCCATGCCCTCCTTCAGGGTATCTTCCTGACCCAGGGACTGAACCCGCGTCTCATGTCTCTTGTGTAGGCAAGCAAGTTCCTTAACCACTAATGCTGACTTAGGGGATACATAATGCAGGTAAAGAGCAGCTGCTCTTTTTGTTCATTTCATTACAGCTGTACTTGGATTTTGTGCTCTGCTGGGATGCTGAACCTCTCAGTTGGACTCCAGAGCTCTCATAAAGTTGCTTTCATCTTGGGATGGTGGTTAGATTAGTGTTTCTGTGGAAAGGATGAGGCTTGGAAATTTTTTTTTTTTCCTTTAAAAGATATTTATTTATTTTGGGGAGCTTCCCTCATAGCTCAGTTGGTAAAGAACCTGCCTGCAATGCAGGAGACCCGGGTTTGATTCCTGGACCAGGAAGGTCCTCTGGAGAAGGATATGGAAACCCACTCCAGTATTCTAACCTGGAGAATCCCATAGACAGAGAGCCTGACAGTTTACAGTCCATGGAATTGCAAGAGTCAGACACACTTAGCAACTAAACCACCACCAGAGTGAAGCACCATTTTTCTTAAGCTACATGTCTTTCATCAAGTCATTAGTGCCAGAGAATATTTTCATCTGTGGATGATGGTTACAATTAGTGTTTCTGTGGAAAGGATGAGACTTGGATTTTTTTTTTTTTACTTTAAAAAATATTTATTTATTTTTCATTGGAGGATAATTACTTTACAATATTGTGTTGGTTTCTGCCATATATCAGAATGAATCAGCCATAAGCATAGGTATGTCCCCTCCCTCTTGAATCTTCCTCCCACCTCCCACCCCATCCCACCCCTCTAGGTTATCATAGAGCCTTGGATTTGAACTCCCTGCATCATGCAGTAAATTTCCACTGGCTGCCTATTTGACATGTGGTGCTGTACATGTTTCAACGCTCCTCTCTCAAATCATCGCACCCTCTCCTTCCCCCACTGTGCCCTCAAGTCTGTTCTCTATGTCTGTGACTCTTTTGCTGCCCTGCAAATAGGTTCATCAATACCATCTCTCTGGATGCCATATATATGTGTTAATATATGATATTTGTCTCTGTCTGCCTTACTTTGCTTTGTATAACAGGCTCTAGGTTCAGCCACCTCTTTAGAACAGAGTCAAATTAATTTCCTTTTGTGGCCGAGTAATATTCCGTGATGTGTATGCACCACAACTTCTTATCCTTCCGTCTGTCGATGGACATCTAGGTTTCTTCCGTGTCCAGGCTATTGTAAATCGGGTGCATGAGTCTTTCCACCATCTTGCTCTGACTGTCTTTTCTCATTCAAGTTGAGAGCTTCCCTGTTCGCAGGATGATGAGTGACTTTCAGTTGAAGTTTGGACATTTGGGATCCTGCGTTATGAGACCCTGGATCTTGCTTAGTCTTCTGTTGCAGCAGGGTTTTGGACATTGCTCTGCAGGGAAAGAGGAGCCCTGCTCATTACTGCCAGGTGTGGTTCGAGTCCAGCTTCCCCACCAGCTCTTGATATCTAGAGTGAGGTGCTTCTTGTTACTGCCGGCTGGGGCAGGAATTTAAGGTCCCCACTCAGCCTTCTGGTTTCATCCTTGCTGAGAGGGTCAGAAGTGTCTTGTAACTACACTTTTTCATGTCCTCCAAAGACACTGTGGTGGGATAACTCATTACCACTCATTACAACTTTCTGTTAGATCATTTCTGACTCCACACAAGTGGGAGGGAAGGGGGAACTTGTGTCCATCATGTTGGGGTGGAAGTCTAGACTCTCCACTTGGCCTCTGCTGGCAGGGGTAGGGGCTGCAGCTTTTTCTGGGGTGTTTAATAAGAGTAGATAGGTTATTGTTTCAAAGTTTCTGACTTGTTAGGCTGCCCTTTTCCTGGTTCTTTGGCTGGACCAAGCCGGCTCTTGTTCTAAGTATTTTGTCTGCACTCATCGGCCTTTCTGAGTTGCAGGCTTCTTCATCACCACCCAGTCTGAAATTCATGTGGCAAAAAAACCTGGGGAACTCATCTTTGGGTCTTAAAGTTCCTAGCTAGCCTGTCTTCCTCCCTCCATCTTTCAGAGGCTTCCTACCTTTGTTTTATACATAAGGTCCAGAGTTTTTAGCTATATTCAAGGGGAGGAACAGTGAATATATGTCTGCTATCTTTACAGAGACAGAGATCTCTTTACTGGTGTTAATATGTATTTGTATATATATCACATTATAAAAATATATGTATATCATATTAACATATAAAGAGTGTTTACTTTTTGGGAGTCAGTTTTTTAAAATATAAATATTAATGTATATTTTAGTACTTTTATTGTTTTATCTTTTACATGTAAAACTTTAAGCCAGTGTTTATCAAAGGATAGCTTACAGATCTCAGTCTCTGGGCCCCCCCCTAAGAACTGAATCAGAATCTCTGGGAGTCTCTCTTTATGCCAAATTCTCCAGATGATTAAATATATGCCAACATTTGAGATCTATAGTTTTATCTTTTTAGAAAATTTTTTTGATGTAAGCTGTGAGGCAGGAGTCTCACCTATTTCTTTCCCCTAAGAGCTTAGCCAATTGTCTTAAAACTGTTTATTAAATTGCCCTCCTTCCTTCACTGATTTAAAATGCCACCATGATAAAATATTAAATTTATCTATAAATATAAATATAAACAGTTGGGTCTGTTTCCAGATTTTCCATTCTGCTTCATTGATCTGTCTGACCATTCTGGCGCCAGTAACTTACGTTTTTAAATTGCTGTAACTTGAGTCTATGTAGACTTCTGAATGTCGCCCTGCACCAGCCTCTAAAAGCCTTGGAAGAAACCACTTGCCAGGAGAGAATTAGATGACTCATCTGTGAAAATACTTTATAAATTGCAAGGATCTCTGGCCTCTCAACCCACCCCTGACACCAGCACTTCCTAAAACACTGATCTCATCCTGTCCCTTCTTGACTCCAGAACCTTAGTCATAAGATGAAGCTCATTATCCTGATATCCAGGGCCTTCCTCTGCAAACTAGTCTCCATCTACCTTTTCAAAACCACCTCCGCTTGCCTACAATTTAATCCTATTCCCCTAACCAGGTTAATTTACTATCTGTTTTCCAGATATGCCTGACACATTTCTTGCCTTGTTCTTCTGGCTCTCCCCACTTGAAGTGTGTCCTTCAAGACCAAACTCCCTTCCAGAAAGCTTTTTATCTGAATTTTCCAGCTTACCTGACCTCTCTCTGCACTCTCTTTACACTTAACACATGTTGACCTGTGACAGCTCTCGTCTGGGGAGATGACTGTTACTTATGCTTCCTGGAGGGTATATATCATCTCACCCAGTGACGCTGTCTTATCCTCCCTTACAGAGGCTTGGCCTTTGTCTGTGTCTGTCCCCGTGTCTCCCTAGAAAATGTGATGCATACAGTGGACATTCGCTCGGTCAGCGTTTCCCACCCGGGTAGTACTAGACCTCAGAGAAAGTACGTGATTGACTTGTGTAGGTCAAACCCAGGAGGAGGACTGATCTTCTTGTTTTACCCCTTTTCAGGTGACTGTTCTGTTCGGAGCAGAGTCACAGGCTCTGAAGCTCCGTGTTCTCAGCCATCACTGAGAACTTTATATTAATGAGCGAGGTGATGACCTCGTGGGACATGATGATCCTGTGAAGAGCTGTAGAAACCCATGACTGTCTTCCTTAGATCCTGGCAAATATCTCTGTGCGGCTCAGCGTGGTTTCTACTGGACAGAGAAAAAGATGTTTTAGAAATGTTATCACCGTCTGCCCTGCCCATCACCCAGGACAGGGAATTGACCCACGAGGCCTCAGCAGCCATTAAAAATTTTTTTTTTAATAAAAGCTTTTTTTTTTTTTTTTTTTTAAATCACTTGCTCCAATGTTTCTGTGGCCACTGCTGACTGGACTGATCAAAGAGTGTGCAGTGATGATCGGAGCCAGTCTGGTTCTTACTCTGATCACTGGAACTCAGAAATACGTCGGATCCTTGCCAGTTGGGTGTTGGTGCTGCAGCTGACAGAGCCTACAAGCAGAGTGAGTGCCAGGTGGCTGGGATGGCAAAGAGGAACTGAAATATGGAGAATGGGAAGAAAAAGGAGAATGAAAAGGTTTCAGGCAGAGGGATGGCAAGAATACCTGGCCCTGGAACTACACAGTCTGGAAGCAGTCTTTATCTGAGCTCTCCTGAGCTAATCCCCCGCACTGCCCACCCCCCAACCCTGGGTCTCGTCTGTTCCCATCCTGGAATCTTCATGAGATCATTTGAGCCTAATGATAAACCCTATGTTTCATACGTTTTTTGGACTAAGCTTCAGGGAGAGGTGAGGCTCTGCTTCTTTCAACCAAATTAGCCTGGATAGGACAGATGACAGTGAAGTCAGTGCTTCCCAGCTGTTTTTCTGTCTGGGAAGAATATACAGTATATTTAAACTATAACAAGAGTCATGTAAGTTAGAAGAGCTGGATGCTCCCAACAAGATTTTAAGTCTTTGAAACATTTTATCGTGAACAATTTCAAACATACAGCAAAGTGGAAAGAATAATAGAATAAACATTATCCATCTGCCATGCAGATTCAACCATTATTAACACTTTTTTTTTTTTTCAAATTTGCTTCATCTCTTGTTTTATCATTGCTGAAACATTTTAAAGTAAATTATGGATAGTATAGCACATCACCTTAAATACTTCAGCATCCATCTCCGAAAGGGGGCGTTTTCCTGCATAGCTACAATGCCATTTTCATATATAATCAGATTGACATTGCTCTCTTACTATCACTAATAACCTGTCTATATTGAAATACTCATGGTTTTCCTACACTGTCTTTTATAGATGCTTTCGAGCCAGGATACAAACAACGATGACACTGCATTGGATTGTTATGCCCTTCTGGTCTCTCCACGCAGAACAGTTCATTCCTCTATCTTTTCTTTTTTAATGGAGAAATTAGGTCATATATTTTGTAGAATGTCCTACATTCTAGATTTGTCCGATGGTTTCCACTTATTAACAGTATTGTTTCTCCAGTTTCTCTCTTCCCTTGCATTTCTCCACAAAACAAGCTAACTTTAAAGGCTAGGTTGGGTTCAAGTTAGACCTTTTTGGAGACAGTACCTCACAGGTGATGATGCCATGTGCTTTGCATCACATCGCATCAGAAAGCACAGTATACTTGGCTGACTGTCCCGCTGTGAGTGATGTCACGTTGGTTATTCTGTAAAGATGGTGACAGCCAGATCTCTCCATTGAAAGGGAAGACACTCCCCTTTATGGTTAGCAAATAAGTTATGCGTGATACTGATCAGCTTCCATTAACCTTTCCCCTCATAATCTTGGTAATCAGTGTTGATCCTTTCCTGAATGGATACATTTTCTCACCACCTGGTTCTTTCTGACAATAGGTCAGGTTACAAAGGGGTTTGAAAAGAAGAGACACAAATCTCCTTTACTGGAGGTCATTGTACATGTTACTGTTTATTCATTTATTTAGCTGTGCTGGTTTTAGTTGTCGCATGCAAACTCTTAGCTGCTGCCTGTGGGATCAAGTTCCCTGGCCTGGGTTCAAACCCTGGGCCCCTGCGCTGGGAGTACAGGGTCTTAGCCACTGAACCACTTGGGAAGTCCCCCACGTTACTGTTAATATGGATGGAGTTACTGTTACCTACTGCAGCCTAGTAAACCCCGCCAAGGTATAGTGACTTAAAACAACAGTGATTATGGTCTCTGTGGGTCAGGGATTTGGGGAAGTGATGGTTGGGGGCTTCTTACTTGGGATATTTCAGGTGGTTGTCCTCAGGCAGGGTAGGAGCTGGAAAAGCATAAACTTGCAATGTATGGGAGGTTGGCCAGACGTCCCTCCGTCTTCATATGGTCTCTGCATGAGCTGGTTGGTTTCCTCACAGCATGGTGGCCATAGGATGGTAGGACTACTTTACACGGTGGCTCAAAATTCCAACATGGTTCCAGCAAATGAAGTGAAAGTGGCATCATCTTTTGTAACTTAGCCTTGGAGGTCACATAGCTTCATAAACATATTAGTAGACCAGCCATTGGCCCCAGACTCAAGGGGAAAGGTCATGGATCCCACTTCTCTATGTTAAGAGTGTCAAAAAATTTGTAGACATGTTTTAAAGCCACCTCATGCTTTTTAAGAAGTATATGTAGAAAGTACATTGAGGAAGTTTTTTTTTTTATCTTTTTAGAAAAAGACATCTACCTTGACTAATTTTTGTCTTTTTTGGGGAAAAAAGAATATGAATCATTGAGAAAACTTTTCAATGGAACAGTGAAAAATAAGACAAACAAACAGAAAGAAAACCAGTAAAAGGATGAAATATGTAGATGTGCAAGGTACCTGGACTGATTCAAGTTCCTTCCATTAAGTACCAAACTCACTTGCTGGCAGTGAAGGTGAAACATGAAGGATTTTGGTCTTTATAGCTCTAGCTGTTTAGTAAAAAGAAGTTTGGAAATCTATCTGAAGAGTCACTTTTCCCCTTGACACAGATTCTGGGAAGACTTGATTGATCACATCGTTTCATCAGAGCCATTGAGAAATAAGAATCGTTGATGCCTGGCTTTTGTTGCTTTAAAGAGAGAGAGATGCTCTTTGAGTGGACACTTGTGATATCACTTCTTTAAGGAAACAGAGAGATAAATACTAATACTAGCTTTGGCAACCCACTCCAGTACTCTCGCCTGGAAAATCTCATGGGCAGAGGAGCCTAGTAGGCTGCAGTCCATGAGGTCGCAAAGAGTCGGATATGACTGAATGACTTCACTTTCACTTTTCACTTTCATGCATTGGAGAAGGAAATGGCAACCCACTCCAGTGATCTTGCCTGGAGAAACCCAGGGACGGCAGAATCTGGTGGGCTGCCGTCTATGGGGTCGCACAGGGTCGGACATGAGTGAAGTGACTTAGCAGCAGCAACTTTTCACTTGTTTCCACAGAGAACACAGATATACTGTAGTTTGTTGCTTTCTGAAGTTCTGATAGCGTCTGCCCCAGGGAAGCCACGGTAATGAATTTTTAACTCTGGCTGCTGCACAATCGTGGGGGCGGGGACACTTTTTGAAAACCCTGATGCCTAGGCTATTCCTCAGAACAATTGAATAAAGTCTCTGGGGTTGGCCCCCAGTTGGTCATCAGTATTTTTTTTTCATGTTCCCCATGTGATTCCAATGTGCAGTCTGTGTGGAGAACCATCGCTTTTGAGCTGAGCTTGGCAAACTTCTCCTGCGAATGGCCACAGAAACAAACATTTCTGGTTTTTCGGGAAGCACTGTTTCTGTTGCAACCATTCGTGTCTGCAGTAGGAAAGCAGTCACAGACAATATGTCATGAAAGGGTGTGGCTGTGTTCCAAGAAAGAGGCTATTTACAAAAACAAAAGGTGATGGATTGGGGCATGGGCCCTGGTTTGCAACCTCTGGTTTAGAGGCTTGGTTGGTTTACAGTTCTCAGGAGCACCATCTTTGGATGTGGTGCCCTAGATGCACAAATGTGAAACAGGGGATACTTTTTTCAGCTATCGTGGCCGACATGGGCAGGTTAAGTGGCAGTCTGAGCTGTTCTTCAGTATCTCTTTTTCAAAAGGAAAGAGGTTCATTCACAAACTTATATACTTGCTTGCCCGGGCATCCCCACCTTCCAGCTCCCCTCTCACCCCACTCTTTTGTCCTCAGGACACAGGTCTCTGGAGCTAGGGTGACCCTAGGGGTCCCTCCTTCCCTGCTCCCTCCAGGAGGGCTGAGGTTGCTGATGCTGCTACATCCGGGACCAGAAGGGCAGAATCAGAGCTTGGGCCCTGCCCCCTGGTCTAGAGACTCGCTCTGTAACGGAGCAGGACCCTATGGGGGCTTCCTCAGACAGGCCTCCCCCATATCCTCTGCTTCAGCTCCTCTCAAGTACCTGGATAACAGAGTTCGATAGAAACTTCCGAGCTGTTTTGCAGATGTGAAATTGCTTAGTCGCTCAGTCACGTCTGACTCTTTGTGACCCCGTGGACTGTTGCTCTCCAGGCTCTTCTGTCCATGGGATTCACCAGGTAAGAATATACAGGAGTGGGTTGCCATTTCCTTCTCCAGGGGATCTTCCCCACCCAGGGATTGAAGCTGGGTCTCCTGCATTTCAGGCAGATGTGAAAACCCCCCATCAAATGGAAGAGGTGAACTATTCGATTACCTTGAGCACATAACCCCAGGTCTCCTGGAGCCTAAGGACTGATAAATTTAACCCCTGTGACACCACCCTTTTTCCTCATCGTCAGCTAGTCAGAGAATTGTGCACAAACTGATCACAGACCTGAGACATCTCTCCCTCGCCTGACTTTTAAAAATGTTTTTCCAAAAGCTTTCAGGGAGCTTGAGGGTTTTTAGGGCATGAACCCTCTTCTTGCATAGCCTTGCAATAAAAGTGTCTCTGCCCTAAGCTCCAAAGTTTCAGTTTGTTTGGCCTCACTGTGTGTTGAGTCCAAACAAACTTACATTAACAACTCCTACTTTCCAACTTCCTCAAGCGTGCCCGCTAAGCTTCTGCCGCTCTGCCTCTTTAGAGCACTCACTGCCGTGAATCTTGGACCTTGGCATGGTCTTAATTTGTTTCCAAGCACTGTAAATTATTTGAGGCCGGGGTAAGCCATTGTTCTGTGTTCTCCACCCCTGCCTTCCAAGTACTGTGTCTCCCCCCATGTCTCACTGTCAGCAACACTTCCTCTGTACCCAAGCCCAAAACTTAAGCCCCTTAACTTCTGCATCCTTACGTCCCTTAACTTCTCTGCTGGTTAAGGCTCAGCAATCTTTCTTGCCCCAAACCTGACCTCAAAATCTCTCCCACTGGAGCTCAGAGGCCCTATTCTTTCTTGGCCTTATTTGCAGGCCTCTGCATATTTTGGCCACCTGATGTGAAGAGCCGACTGATTGGAAAAGACCCTGATGCTGGGGAAGATTGAGGGCAGGAGGAGAAGGGGACGACAGAGGATGAGATGGTTGGATGGCATCACCGACTCCACGGACAGGAGTTTGAGCAAGCTCCGGGAGATGGTGAAGGGCAGGGAAGGCTGGTGTGCTGCAGTCCACGGGGTCACAAAGAGTAGGACACGACTGAATGACTGAACAATAACAATAACTCTAGTCTTTTGGGCTTCCCAGGTAGCACTAGTGGTAAAAAATTAGCCTTCGAAAGCAAGATACACAAGAGATGTGAGTTTGATCCCTGGGTTGGGAAGCTCCCCTGGAGGAGGAAAAGGTCACCCACTCCAGTATTCTTGCCTGGAAAATTCCATGGGCAGAGGAGCCTGGTGGGCCCCAGTCCTTGGGGTCACAAAGAGTCAGACATGACATGAGTGGTCTTTTGGCATCATTTAAAAGACGGTCCACATTGTGTTATTATCAGTGCTGTCTTAATCCTGAGCCGCTTTCCATCTGTGTCATCTTTTGAGTAATCTCATCTGCTCTCATGATTGTGGATTCCAAAAATATAATACTTACACAATTGTCTTGACTTTGTCTGGTATAATTGTAGTTGCCCACTAGCTGAAACAGTCAATTTAAAATTCTTGTTGGATGTCAAAAAACTTAGCAAAGAATGACTTGTTTACTCTTTGATTGCATTTACTAAATAACTGAATGCTGGATTTATCATCCTTCTTTGCCCTTATACCATTTTCCTTTAATTATGTCGTGTGAATAAATTTCTAGTTGTATGAGGTAAAGGAATTATTAAATGGAAAGGTAGGGAAATTTGGGAGATCTGATTTCTTTTGGTCTTAATTACTGACTGTATTCAGTGTCTAGATAATTTGATTCTGAGATAATTCTTGTGAAGTAAATATTGTATATATTCCTGTATAAAAAGGCTCATTAGGAACAATCAAATAGAATTTCTCAACAGTTAAACCAGCTTTAAGTGTTAAAACAATTATTTCCTGTCTGGTAGGATTTTGGTAAAACTGAAAGTGAATGTGAAGTTGCTCAGTCGTGTCTGACTCTTTGTGACCCCATGGACTGTAACCCACCAGGCTTCTCTGTCCATGGGATTTTCCAGGCAAGAGTATTGGAGTGGGTTGCCATTTCCTTCTCCCGGGGATCTTCCCGACCCAGGGATCGAACCAGGTCTCCCGAACTGCAGGCAGACACTTTACCCTCTGAGCCACCAGGGAAGCCCAGTTTGGTAAAACTGGTTAGCAACATAAATGGAAATATATCTTTTAGAAAGCAGTTTGGCAACATTGAAGAGATGCTCTTACAATAAAAATGCAGGGTGTATAATATTACATTTGAATGTATTTACAATGGTCAGATAAAGAAAATAAAAACCTTTTGTATGCAAAATAGGGAGGTGGGATATGGACCATTATAGCTTTGTCGCTGTTATCGTTCAGTTGCAAAGTCACGTCCGACTTTCTGTGACCCGACGGACTGCAGCACACCAGGCTTCCCTGTCCATCACTGTCTCCCGAAGTTTGCTCAGATTCATGTTCACTGAGTTGGTGATGCCATCTAACCATCTCATTCTCTGCTGCTGTCTTCTCCTTTTGCTTTCAATCTTTCCCAGCATCAGGGTCTTTTCCAATGAGTTGGCTCTTCGCATCAGGTGGCCAAAATATTGGAGATTCAGCTTCAGCATCAGTCTTTTCAATGAATATTCAGGGTTGATTTCCTTTAGGATGGACTGGTTTTATCTCCTTGTTATCCAAGGGACTCTCAAGAGTCTTCTCCAGCACCACAGTTCAAAAGCACAAGTGGAAGTTGCCAAGTTGATTTAAGCCTAAACTGGAACTAGTACAGCATTGGTACTCATTATATTGGCCAGAGCAAGTCTTAAGACCAACTCAGATTCAAAGGGATGGGTTGGAGCCTCCTCTTTTTGATGGGTGGAGAGGCAATTTGTCTCTTGGAGAATCCCAAGCATTGATAGGATTGTAATTTTCTTCAAAGAAACCAACTTAAATAATCAGTAAATAATATTTCTGTTATTTCAACAAAGGAAATGATAGATATAAAATAATTTTATGAATAGCAAGGTACTATAAGAAGTCGAGGTTTAGCTTGGATGGAAAAGCATAGCTAAGGGTTCTAGGAAATGCACATCTTAGGAGTCCTTATTTAACTTATAAGGAAATCAAGTCTCTGTAAATACTTAATTTCTTTCAGTTCATTGATTTAAAATTTTAATTCATTAAGTCCTTGACAGAGCAAGGACTAGAAATACCTCGAGACTTCCTGTTCGGTGCTTTCCCTTCTCTGGACCTCCTGATCATAAGGATAAATGCTGAGGCTTGACAGTTGTGTCTGAAGAAATTTTTAACCACTTGGTTAAAATTCAGAGTTTCTTGCCTTTGGACTGTCCAAATGCAGGACTGTCCCCTGCATTTAGGATGTTTAACAGCTTCCTGGTTTCTACTCACTAGATATCTATTGCATTCTCAATCTCCACCAAGTTATGAGAACTAAGTGCTTCCAGACATTGCCCAGGTTCCAACAGAAACCCAGTGCCTTAGTCCAAGCTACTTCCATTTACCAGGTTGCAGCTTCCTAACTGTCTACATTATGCTCAAGGAAGAACTGTTCAAGGACTCCTTCCTCCCCCAATCTGTGTAGTCATATTTATAAAATTTGTTTTAAGTTGTAAATTAAATGCATATGATTAAAATTGCATTTGGTTATATATATTATATGCCCAACTCATAATTGTGGGCTAGTGTGTGCAATTGACTTTACCTCTGATGGACCCCGCTGGAAGGGTGATGTTTAGTAACTGTGTTCATAAACCACAAAGAGAAGCAGAGATGTGGCAAAATGTCTAGTTGATTTGAAGCAAGTAGACCAGAAAATATTCAGTTTAAAAACACTTCCTGATTCCAGTATTATTCAGACTGACTTTCTGCATAATCAGATTGTTCAAAAAGTATTCATTTCACTTGGTTGCATGTCAAAACAGCAGAGTATTTGCTAAAGGATTCTTTTCTAGTTGTTTATGTCTCTAGGCATATATATTACAAAACTGGATGTGATCTGACAGTTTTCATCTTGTTCCCACATGAATGATAATGCTGATGGGGCTAGGGGAGCAACACCAACAAGGAAATTAAATAATTTCAAGTTTTCTTGCTTAGGAAGTCCAAGGCATTACCAGAAGGTGCCAAGAGACTGCAAGGCAGAGAGCACCCATATGCTTCATACAAGTCATGATTGCTCAACAGTGGTTAAAAGCCAGCCAAATCACATTTATTTCTCTTTATGTATCATAAATGGACCTGCAGAAACCCTGTGAATTAACCTTCACAGGTTCCACACACTTAATAAACGCATGCTTAAATTTGTCCCTTCATTTGCGTTTTGAGATTTCTCTTTCATACAAATACCTATAATATCCCAATGTGCTGCTCATTTGGAAAAGCTGCCTGATGGTTTCGCCTCCGGCATTTTGTGTAACTACTAAGCAAGGATGCTAAATGGCTCTCAAGTCTCTGCAAGTTAATATTTCTGCCCAGTTCCTAATAAAATACAGCTGAAGTCTCAACCAGAAGATGTTATCTATTGCCAGGTGTGCACGGACTGTGATAATGAAATGCTGCCTGCTTCATCCCGAAGTGCGGAAGTTTAGTCCACGTGGACTAATGTTGGCAGTCTGGTTTCACCCAATGCTTCTGTCACACGTGAATTAAAATTTCTTTTGCCCCGTGACGTGAACCAGACTTGATACGGTTAAGGTGGATTTGGTGACCACACACTTAAGTGTTTACCATCTTAGCAGCTTGTTTTGCTTGCGGTTCTCCCCTCTGCCCTCCCTTCCCACCCCCACCATGAAATGTGCTGCTGAGCCTCTGTCCTGCCCTTCCTCTCTGTCTCACATCTGGATGTGAATTACCTTCAATTATGTCCTCAAGGAGCTCAATTTTCTCCACAGAAGAATTCTCCTGCAGAGTTCCATCATTACATAAGAATCTGGCCAATTAATTTCTCTGTTGATTTTAATTTCTCCTGAGTATCAGATCTTTGGCAGAAGTCTAAAAGTGCAACGAGAAACTAAGACAGAAAGACAAAGGAACAGCATTTCAAATCAGAAGTAATTTATACAGACAAGCCATTGTAAGCCATGAGGACATTTGGTCCTTCAAACAGAATGGTATTAGCTCAGCTCCACGAAATATCCATGCCGAGGCTCCAAGAGAAATTGAATAAGATCCGCTGGACCTTCTGATTCGCTTCCTGTTAGAATCTTCTAGAATGTAGATGAGCTTGGTGAAGAGTCTCCTTACCTTTGTTTTTGTGATAACTTCCTTCAATTCAGGCTTGCAAAGCAAGATGTTTCAAAGCAATGAATCTCTGGATCCATCTTGAATGGCTGCACGGAAAAATGTGAAAGACTTCCTTTGTGAAATTCCGGGAGGTGGCTCCTCACCTCCAACTTCAGACTCACACAACATCCTAACCTCTTAGTTCCAAATGGCCAACGGAAGACTGACATTAAGATCAACAAATCCAGGGACTTTCCTGGTGCTCCAGTGGCTAAGACTTCCCGCCCCCAATTCAGGGGGCCTAGGTTTCATCCCCGGCCAGGGAACTAGATCTCACACCCTGCAACCAAGATCAAAAATCTTGTGGGTCACAACTAAGACCAGGCACAACCAAATAAAATTTTTTAAAAAATTAAAAAAAAAAATCAACAAATCTAGTTGAATGTTTTATCCCAGGGTGTTGCACAGAATAAGTGCAAAATAAATATTAGCTAATCAATCTAGCATTTAAACTTAAATTGCTTTCTGCAAGTTCTTTATATGTGTTGACTTTGCTTTTTCCTTCTTTTCATGGTTTGATTTCAGATCAGGGTGTATTTGAGGCAAAACATTACAGACACAAGTGTCCCATAGACATCTACTTCTTGGTGGTCCCTGGTACCCCATGTCTATTTCCTTGATTCCACATCCTCTGGGGTCTAGTATGTCCCCGGGACACTAGGTATTGTGGGACCTGGGAACCTTGAATGGCAGGATCCTGTGGACTATTTTCCAACCCGTTAAAGAATTCTCCCTGCTTTTCTAGAGTGTGCATTTTCAACAGAGAGGATACTATCCTTGAAGGGGTGACCATTGTAATATAGATATTACAATAGTTTGTGGCCTTCCAAAGTTCAATCAAAACTGACAAAAATCCTGGCCCTTGGTACTCGATATCTTTCAACAGGGAGAAATTTAATTTAAAGTTAAAATGTATTCATTCATTTAAATTAACTTTAAATTTATTTTTGTCTCCTTAGCGGGGAAGGTAATGAGGGAAAAAAAATAAAAGGCTTAGAAACAGTGTTCTCAGCGCCTACATCTCCGCAGCTTTGGAAACAGCCTGTGATTCCAAACAACAGCAAACTTGTATTCTTTTGTTATCTCCCTCAGTTAAAACCAATACTTTAAAAATATTTCTTACCAGGGCTCTTAAGATAAACTCTTGGGAAATGAGTTGAAAAAAGCCTTCCAGAGAAGCAGGAGACAGATGACCGGATCCCGCCCCAGCTCCGAGTCTCTGCATACCCTCCAGCCCTAGTTCCTCATCACCTTCCCCAAACCTTTCGTCTCCTTCACGTGGCATGTTTCTTCAGTTGGCCAGTAAGGACCGGCTTTGTCAAAGTCAACAAGGCTCAATTTGGGCCAACTGTACGTTTCGTAGGTTTTTCCTCCTTTGGACATGTTCACATGATTCCTTCCAGGCAAGACACCGTTTTTCGATGTAGCTGCCTTTCTCCCTGGCAGGGCCAGCAAGGAGTTATATGCCCTTGAGATTGAGGGGAAAAAAATGTGCACATAACTCTGGTAGCCCCTGGAGGTCCATCCTGACCTCCATTCCTGTCCTCATACCCTGTCAGGGTATGAGATCTAGATCTAGACACATCCCATGATGTCTACATCTTGAGCCACCCAGACAATCTCCTTTGAGTCTCTCAGCAAGAAGGGAGGCTGCTGGATATTTTCTCTTCTTTATAAACATCAACGCAAATGTTGCCTGATACACAACTAACGATTTACCCAAGATCATACAGCTAAGGAATAGTAGGCTCAAGACAACTGTGTACCCAACCACACACACACACTAGACTGTGAGTTCTTTGAGGGCAAGAACCAGACTTTTTGCTCACCATCCTGTCCTCAGGGCCCACCACTTAGCTGGAATCCAGTCAACATTTGTTACATGAATACATCTCTCTGAGTCTGGAGCCGCCAGACCATCAGCGCGATGAAGGACGTCTTCTAAAACCGTGGGCTGTCTGTCTGCCCCACTCCTCCCTTTAAAAATTGTAGCACAATAGTGGTGTTGAATTTTTCAAGCACATAGCTTCCTCCAACTACTGAGAAGTTTGCTATGGGGCTCGAGGGGAGTGTATCATCTTCAAGGTTATACTGTGTTTCACATTCCTTCAGAATGTTATCATTTGGAGTCCTGTTGAGATTGTTTGGTATTATTGTTAAAAGGGCAAGATTTTCTTGTTACTGAAGTCTCTTGTATTAGGAGAACCAAACTGTATACAGAGGTGAAGACTCTCTCACTTCTGTTTTCAATAAAGTTTACACATAACTTGGATGCACTAAATAAGAATATGCATGTATTCTGGAAGATAGCAAACAATCAAATTATGTTTACTTGAAACCAGTCATTTATTATCAGGGAGGAAGAAGTTACACTGAAATGTTACGAAGTTGGTATGCAAGCATAAACAACTTTCTTCTGCATTAGTTTTTGATAGGGAAATGTGTTCCAGTTAACACAGTGGTTGTGGGGTAAATACATCTCTAATTGAAGAAAACCAGGTATTCCTGTCATGTATGAACCAATGGCTTTGATTATGTTCTAGTGTTGTGTTAGGCAATGGGAGAGACAAAGATGGATTGAGAAAAAATTCTTCTGTCATTGAGGAGATTATGTTATATTAAGGCAGATAAAACCTAGCAATAATTATACTGTGCAGTGGGAATTGAGAAGTGCAGGAGGCTATTGGGGTCAGACGAAGGGATGATTTTTTTTTCCCATCCCAGGATGTAGGAATAGGGGTGGGTAGGATCAGATAAAACAGCGTGGAAGCAATATTTACATTAGGTCTTAAATTAGGGAGTAAATTGGACTCCAGATATTAAAAACATGAAAGAAAGGGTACTCCAGGCAGAGAACATGACACATGTTATGGAAGCAGGAAAGTGGCAGTGAGTCCAGGGGCCAACGCCTCGTTCATTGTGAGTGCAGCAGGTGGTACACGAATGTCTGGAACCGAGCTGGGGAAGGCGGGGAAATAGGGGAGGCAGTGGGGCCATTCTTATCCTCGAGTCTTACTGAGATGGCTTTCCCCTATTCCCTAAAATTAGGTACAGCCAAACATCTTAACTGGAGTTTCCATAAAACTGTATCTTGAGACAGAGCTTGGGGGCAGTGTAGAATCTTTGGGAAGTGATCTCAGGAAACAAAAGTGAGGACGTGGACCAGTGAGACAGCACCGGGGGAGAAGGTGCAGGTGATTGGTTGGGAACCCACAGAAACCACGGGGGCTGTACCTCATCACTGTGCCATCAGAGGAGAGGGGCGCTGGGGCACCCCAGGCTCCCATCCTTTACCGGCCGAAGGTCGGCCCTGTGGCACTAACATCTTTGAATTGCTGGGCCAGTTTCCTGTGCAAGGCTCTGGAAATCCCTTGATAATAGAAGAGAGAAATAGGCCTACAAGGCTGTTGGCTTGCTGGGGCCTGCGTGGTGGCTCCAGGGGAATTCAAGTGACTGAGGAAAGTCTCTGTTACAGCACATCCCTCACTTTGGCCAATGAACGTGCGCAGAAATGATAGGTGTGACTTCCGGGTGGAAGCTTTAAGAGACAGTTCACACAGGGATGGTTTGAATGATGGTTTGAACAATGGAGGCTCCCTTAGCTTGTGTCCTGGAGTGAGAAGTTGTGGGGCAGACTGGCAGCTCGTTGACTGTGGCTGGACACATAGCGTGAGTGAGAAATAAGCTTATATTTCATGAGCACCTAAGATTTTATGAGCTATTACTAGTGCAACATAACCTAGCCTAACCTCACTGATACATAGGGCTTCCCAGGTGGCGCAGTGGTAGAGTCTGCCTGTTAATGCAGGAGACACAGGAGACGTGGGTTCAATCCCTGTGTCAGGAAGATTCCCTGGAGTAGGAAATGGCTTTGCACTCCAGTATTCTTGCCTGGAGAATTCCATGGACAGAGGAGTCTGGCGGGCTACAGTCCATAGGATTGCACAGAGTCTGATCTGACTGAGCACATATGCACACACTGGTACATATCCATCACCAAATTGATTTGTTACATGCTGGGTAACTATGTTGCATTGCAGTTAATTCTGACACCATGAAAATCTAGAGGTCATAGAAAAGACAGAAGTGTATTTCCTTCTAATGTTCAGTTCAAGAGGATTCCAATGTCCAGTTCAACCATACCGGCTAGCTGGGCTCTCTCTGACCTCCATCTCACCTGGGGACTCAGGTGTCATTCATCTTGTTGCTCTGCTGTGCCATACATTCATGCTCAATCACTCAGCCATGTCCGCTCTTTGAGACCCCTTGGACACGGGCCCACCTGGATCCTCTGTCCTAGGAATTTTCCAGGCAAGAATACTGGAGTGGATTACCATTTCCTCCTCTAGGGGATCTTTCTGACCCAGGGATCAAACCCACGTCTCCTGAGTCTCCTGAATCGGCGGGCAGATTTTCTGCCATCTTCTAAGACAGGAGGCAGCAAACGTGTTCTGTGAAGGGCCTGATAATAAGCATCTTCAGTTTTGCAGGCCACGTGGTCAGCTTGTTACAATGACTCACTCTGCTGGATGGAGTGAAAGCAGCCATAGACGATATGTCAATGAAGGGGCATGGCTGTGTTTCAACAAAACTTCATTCCCAACCGTAGGCAGTGGATTGGATCTAACCCATTTGCCCACTGGGCCTTGACTGAGACTTCAAACATAACTAAGGTGCTTACTTTGGTAGCACAAATACTAAAACTGAAAATAATTCAGAGGAGGGTGTTATGTTTCCTTTGCAAGGATGATCTAAAGGATTCATGAAGTGTGTTAGTCTTTCGTAGTACAAGGAAGATGTGGGAGGCAGAAGTTCCTAGATCACTGAGAATGAATACCAGCTGAGATTGTACAGAAATTTAAATGGACAATATAAAAGTGTAGCTCAGAACAAAGCAATAAGCTGAACAAAAGGGAAAGCTTTCAAAGAAGTAAAATGCCTAAATTTTTATAGGTTGAAAACAACAAGAGGTATCAGATCTTCACTGAACTTGACTCACACGAAACAGGCATTGCAAATTTTTTATTTAATGAGGACTTAATTATTAATGCAAAATGAAACAAAGTGAGTCAGAAAATTGTTCTAATTAAATTCATAGCTTGAACAGGTCAGAAGAAATCCCTGCAACTCCTCATTCTTCCCTGAGTGAAGATTTAATTACCATCATGAAATGTCACTTGCACACAGAGAGGCTCACATGCAATTTCTGGATCGGAACAAAAAGGCTGAGTAAAGAGCGAACAGTTGATAGCCTTCCACAAAGACAAATAAACGCAGAATACTGACAGAGATAAAGAGCATGGGTATGATGCTCTTAAAAACAAAGCATGATGAGGATTTTGTGGTGCAATATTTACTGAACAAAATTTCTAAGGTTAGTAGAAATAATTTCAGAATTGAATGCTTAGAGTGGCCAAGCCATATGAATGGAAAATAAATTATGAAACAAATGATCAATATCTAGGATGGAGAATTCAATCTATCATTATTGATTAATAGGTAATTAAGCAACACAAAGTATCATACAAGAAATTTTTTAATGGTGTAACCATCAAAGGCGATTTGAACAAATTGTGGCAGGGACAAAAGTTGTGTTGAACAGCTAAAGTGTATTGTACATATCGTTAAAACAGAAGACAAAACTGAAAAGGTTGAAATAAGTATTTCATTGATTTTACACCTGCTGCAAAGAGGACATTAAAAAAATTAATTGAAGAACTGAAAAATCTTCAGACTCAGTACTAATTTAAAAGATGAAGGAAGGCAGCCTAGGACAATGCCACTGACATGGCTGGAAAAGAAAAAATGCACAAGCTAGATTTTTGTCTGAAATATACAGAACCATTCTTTGCATCCAACTGAATTACAACCATGAATTTGTTACTAGGAGATATGGCCTCAGCTGTGCCAATTGCAATCACATTTTGAGGGAACAATTCAGAGATTAGGTATTATAATCTCTGGACCAGTGTAAAGATGGCCTATTTTGAAGAAACACATATCACTTTGATTTGCAACCACTCTCTGATAACATGGTTGGGAAATGTGAAAGCAATCAGATTTAAATTAGAGATGATACAAGATGCTTTGGAAGAGTTAGGCAGAATAGCAGAAGATTCTCAAATGGGGTGAATCACAGACTTTGGCAGAACAAGAAATAAATAATGAGTTTGTACTCTGATTGCTATTTATTATGAACTGATGTGCTTTTGAACTGTGGTGTTGGAGAAGACTCTTGAGAGTCCCTTGGACTGCAAGGAGATCCAACCAGTCCATCCTAAAGGAGATCAGTCCTGGGTGTTCATTGGAAGGACTGATGTTGAAGCTGAAACTCCAGTACTTTGGCCATCTGATGAGAAGAGCTGATGCATTTGAAAAGACCCTGATGCTGGGAAAGATTGAGGGCAGGAGGAGAAGGGGACAACAGAGGATGAGATGGTTGGATGGCATCACTGACTCGATGGACATGGATTTGGGTGGACTCCGGGAGTTGGTGATGGACAGGGAGGCCTGGCGTGCTGCGGTTCATGGGGTCGTGAAGAGTCGGACATGACTGAGCGACTGAACTGAACTGAACTGATGTTTGCAAAAGGTTATAAGAAACCTAAAAGGATCTATGTTTAGCCACTGAGTTTTAAAGGGATTCAAAATATTTTTAAAACTTTTAGAGAAAATTTTTCTAGACCAAAATGATATGAGAAATATGCAATAAAATTACATTACATTAAATATAAGGAAATTAAAACAGGGAAAGAAAAACATTTAAAGTCACTCAGTCGTGCTTGACTCTGTACAACTTCATGGACTGCAGACCACCAGGCTCCTTTGTCCATGGAATTTTCTGGGCAAGAATATTGGAGTGGGTAGCCATTCCCTTGTCCAGCTGATCTTCCTGACCCAGGGATGGAACCCAAATCTCCTGTATTGCGGACAGATTCTTTACTATCTGAGCCACCAGGGAAGGCCAGTAATCATTGTGAGAGACAGGATATATCAAATAATTTTGAAACTAATTTCCAGAGATACTATTTGCTGAGCATTATAGATCAGGCATAGTCACAAATGAAGATAGATGTGAAAAATCAAGAAATACATATTATTAAAATGTCAAAATAGTTTTGTTTTTTAGTAAAACCTGAACATTGATAAATTTTAGTAGAACTTCAGAAATTTAGTATGGATATAGCTTATTACTTTAAAAAGTGGTGGAAATCTTAAGTGAATTTGGTAACTTTCTTTCTTGCTGATGATATAGGAATATCTTATCTGTACATGACATCACAAATAGGCCACTTTGCCATAAGGATTATTTTCAACTGAAGGCAAATAAGAATCTGCACATGTAGAAACAGCTTCTTGCCCCCACCTCCTAGCTACCTAAAAGTAGGACATAAACTTCCCTTTGTGAAGGTTATCCCTTTCTCCCACCCTGTATCTGGAGAACAGCCCTTACCATTGACGATAGAAGGTTAGTGCTGAGATAGGGCTGCACACACAAACTTGACCAAAGTAACTCCTGGCTTCTATTCCACAGTTTCCCTGTGTATTTATTTCCCACAATTTCCACGCTCCCCCTCCCCCACCCCCTTCCCCCTCAAGCCCAAGATCCTTTTCCTCTGTCTTGTCACTTCTTCACAATTCGTCACCCTTTGTTAAAATAAAAGCACCTCCACCCACCACCCAAGATTAATTCCTTCCTTGGGTCTTTACTTCTTTACTATGAAGACTTCTGTGCATGTAAAAATGAAAATATTAATGTCAAATAAAGTTTGTCTTGGGACTTTCCTGGCGGTCCAGTGGTTAAGACTCTGCACTCTGGGGTTCGAACCCTGTTTGGGGAACTAGACCCCACATGCCACATAAAGGTCCCGAATGCCACAACGAAGACTGAAGATCCTGCATACTGCAGCTAGGCCCCAGATAAATAGATGCAAAAATAAATGAGTATCAAACCACTGTGTGCCTTTTCTCTGTTAGTCTGTCTTCCTTTAGTTGAATTCGAAGGTCCCAGGCACAGAATCTAAGAGGGTCTAGCAACTCACAGAGCTGACCCCTTGGGTTTAGCGAGCGAATCACCACTGGGACACGCTTCTCCCTGCTTGTTCTTCCTGCTGCACTCCTTGTATTCTTGCAGAGATAGATCTGTTTCTCTCCCTTTTCCTCCAACCCTGTTGCCAGGAGCCCTTCCCAGACAGATTGGCCACAGCTCAGCCTTGTCATCCTAAAGTCAGTTTGAGAAGGAATCCCCCCATGTCTCTTCTTGCTTTTGGAATTCAGGGACATTGGAGCTGGTTTGGCCTCTGAAATTATTGTAATTTCTACAGTAGCTTTCTCCTGACCTGGATTTTTGGGCAATGAACTTCATTGCCAGTCTGATCTTTATGCTTTCTACTTGGCAGGATTTCTTACCTAAGCTCTTAATGCCATGCCTTTTGGTTTTCTAGCACTGTATGTGTTTAATTCCTTTGAAATGATACATTTCTCATTTTAAGGGATTTTGAATTGGAGTGGAGATATTCTTGGTTCACTATTTTAATCCAGTTTTCTATGTACTTCTTTATGATAGTTTTATCCCAGATTTTCTATAAATGAGTTCATTTTTATAATCAGAAAAAAAAGCTAGATTTCCCCCAAGCTGGTGTTACTTTCTTTGTAAACTATCAAACCCCCAGGGACATAAACTTTTAGTTATTTCAGAAGGAAACATAACTATCATAATTCATGAAATCTCCAGAGGCAACTCACTGCAACTTAATTTCTTAGATGGTGTTTATTCATTTCATAACTGCATGGATAAATAATGTATGAAAATGAAATGGCAATTGTGATCATCACATCAATGGAAATGTTAAAGTCATTTGAATCGACTCAATGCTGGCAAGAATTTATTGTATATTTTTTTAAAAAATTACTTATCTAGGTATCTTTTATCATTTTGGGCTCAGAATCTCCAAGGATTTTCAGGAACTGAAGGGAAATAAAATCCCTGTGAAATGAACTGAAAGTGAATGAGATGTTTGCAAATGCAACATGGACCTATTGCAAATATTTCTTTGTAAATGCAGCATGTAGCTATTCATTTATCAAGCACCAGGGCTCATAGATAAATGATGCTTATTACTTTGGAACGTTCATCAAACCCACATATCAGGTTTTGTTCCAGTGCTGGGCTTACAATGAATAAACAAAATAGACTTGTCCAGCTTAATCCACAGGAGCCAAAGTTAAAGCGCATTTTTGGAGCTTTCAGAATAATGTTCTTACCTTTATTATTACTCTTAAACAATTTTTCTTTTTCAAGTACTTTAAGATTATGTATTAAAGTGACGTTAATCATTGAACTTATACTCTAGTGGGGATAGAGATGTGTAGACAGGTAGTTACCATAAAGTGCACTAATTAATAGGATGAGATAAATCCAGGGAGACCAGAAAGCTCGAAGGAGGGAAGTTTAGTCTTGACTGTCAGGGAATATTAGATTGTGATGTAAAGAAATGATAAAGAAACTGACCAAAGGGCACGGAGGGCAGATCACAGAGACACGTTTTCTTTCAACTTTTGTGGGTATTGTGCTTACACTGTGTCTTTGACCTGGAGTCCTGCAACACTCACACTGGGTGGTCTCTCCTGTCAAGCGTGTTTTAAGGTTCTTGCCTTTCTCAAATGCTCTTCTCTGTGATCCATTCATTTCTTGGGCCTCATAACCTTGCTTGTGTTGTGTCATCTCCACCTTTTCTTTCCTTTTTCTTCCCTTCCTCTTTCCCTCTTTCCTTTCCTCTGTCTCTCCCCTGCATCTTCTCTATAACTTCTTGCAACCAAGGTGGACACTTGTAACCCTCTCCATTGGCTGAACATTAACCAACTAGAGTGTCTCTTCTTTTTCTTCTTTTTTTTTTAAACCACTCTAAAAACTGTTTATTCTTAGGAACACATAGTACCAATGCTTTTGGTATAAGACTATTGTTTTCCTTGATGAACACATAAAATACATCCATTACCTTTTATACACATAGCTATCATCTAATAGTATCGTCTCAACCACAAAGCGTGTCTTCTTTGTGATTTCTAGAGAATTTGAAGAGGCACACCGCCTGTATTGAAGCACGGGCTGTTGCATGAATAAACAATCACTCCTCAATTTAATCCATTGTTGTTGTGTTCAGTTGCTAACTTGTGTCTGACTCTTTGTGATCCATGGACTGCAGCACACCAGCTACCCTGTCCTCTACTACCTCCCGAAGTTTGCTCAAGTTCATGTCCATTGAGTCAGTGATGCTACATAACCATCTCATCCTCTGCTGCCTTCTTCTCCTCCTACCCTCAATTTTTGCCAGCATAGGGGATTTTCCAATGAGGCAGCTCTTCGCATCAGGGGGCCCAAGCATTGGAGCTAAAGCTTCAGCATCAGTCCTTCCAATGAATATTCAGGTTTGATTTCCGTTAGAATTGACTGGTTTGTTCTCCTTGCAGTCCAAGGGACTCTGAAGAGTCTTCTCCATTACCACAATTTGAAGGCATCAATTCTTCAGTGCTCAGCTTTCTTTATGGTTCAACTCTCACATCCATACCTGACTACTAAGGAAAAACCATAGCTTGACTCTGCGGACCTTTGTCAGCAAGGAGATGTCTTTGCTTTTTAACATGCTGTCTAGGTTTATTACAGCTTTCCTTCCAAGAAGCAAGTCTTCTAATTTCAAGGCTGCAGTCACCACCTGCAGTGATTTTGGAGCCCAAGAAAATAAATCTGCCACTGCTTCTACTTTTCCCCCTTCTATTTGCCATGAAGTGATGGGACCAGATGCCATGATCTTAGTTTTTTGAATGTTGAGTTTTAAGCCAGCTTTCATGCTCTTTTTTTCACCCTAATTAAGAGGCTCTTTAGTTCCTTTTCACTTTCTCCCATAGAGTGGTATCATCTGCATATCTGAGGTTGTTGATATTTCTCTCAGCAATCTTGATTCCAGCTTGTGACTCATCCTGCTAAACATTTCATATGATATACTCTGCATATAAGTTAAATAAACAAGGTGGCAATATACAATTTTGTCATACTCCTTTCCCAATTTTGAACTAGTCAGTTGTTCCATGTAAGGGTCTAACCATTGCTTCTTGACCTGCATACAGGTTTCTCAGGAGACGGGAAAGGTGGCCTTGTATTCCCATCTTTTTAAGAAGTTTCCACTGTTTGTTGTGATCCACACAGTCAAACACTTTCTCATAGTCAATGAAGCAGAAGTACATGTTTTTCTGGGAAGCCCTTGCTTTCTCTGTGATCTAATGAATGTTGGCAATTTGATCTCTGGTTCTTCTGCCTTATCTAAATCCAGCTTGAACATCTGAAAGTTCTTGGTTCATATACTGCTGAAGTCTATCTTGAAGGGTTTTGAACATAATCTCACTAGTATGGGAAATGAGCACAATTGTCCAGTAGTTTGAGCACTCTTTGGCACTGCTCTTCTTTGGGATTGGAATGGAGACTGACCTTTTCCAGTCCTGTGGCCAATGCTGAGCATTACAAATTTGCTGACATATTGAGTGCAGCACTTTAACAGCATCATCTTTTAGAATTTGAAATAACTCAGCTGGAATTCAATCACTTCCACTAGCTTTGTTGGTAGTAATGCTTCCTAGGGCCCACTCTGATCCACAGGAATTCAAATTAAAGAATATTTTTGGAGATTTCAGAATAATGTTCTTACCTTTATTATTATTCTTATAAACTGTTTCTTTATTAAGGACATTAAGATTATGGATTAAAAATGATGTTAAATATAGCCATGTTATTTAGTATCATAAGAAGCAACAATGCATTAATTCCTCTCACCAAATCATGAACGATCAATACAGGTACTGATCATTTAAAAGCAGACATTTGTGTTCCAATTTGAAACAGACCAAAGATTTGTTAAGTAATCGGAGATTAAGTTCAAATGATTGTAATTTAATTTGGAGTGTAATATATGCTTTTAAAATAGGACTTGAAGGGAGGAGTTATCATCTTATTTGTGATATCTATAGTGGAACTGTGTGGTAGATTTCTTTTTTTTTTTTTTTGGTAGATTTCTATTTCAGAGTTTAACAAAGCAATTTGTTGAGTGGTGATATAGCAGAGTGTAACAGTTACTGTCAAAATCTGCTGCATAACAGACCATCTCACAACTCAATGGTTAACTGTAATTATTTTCATGGGCCTGAGTGTTGGCTCAGGGTGAGTTTGATGACTTGGTTTCACTCCACATCCCTCATCCTTCTTCTGGGACTAGCAGGGGAGCCTGAGTATGTTCTTCTCATGGTGTTGATAGAGGTAAAGACAGCAAGTGAACACGCTTCCTAAAGCTAAGGTTCAGAATGGGCAGACTGCCACTTCTGCCTCATTCTATTGGCCGAACCAAGACTTACGACCGTATCCAAGGGCAAGAGAAAGGGAATATCAGCACACGATGAGAGGACCCTGAAAGATTTCATGGAAAAGGCCATGATACAGGAGGGATGAATAAGAAGGAGCAGTGATATAATCTATACATAGAAACCACCTGGTTATTCACCAAGCTGTTTCCTTTTCTTCCTCGTGTCCACAGTTAGACTATATCGCCTTGCCTCTCACGTGGTAATGTCTGCCTGGATGACCAAATGCTTGCCAGGGGAATGTGAGATGAAATGACTTGACCCATGAAAATTTCTAGTGAGAACTCTTCTGTGTTATTTCCTATGTTTGATATAGACAAGCTAGGAAAGCTTGAAAGCCATGTATTAAAGATAGAAACACAAGATGAAAGAGGCTGTGTCCAATTAAAAATCCCACATGGACTTTATGTGAGAGAGAAATAAAATTTTATTGTGTTGGCGTCGATGCTCATTTTGAGGTTTGTTTGTTAATCAGCTGAAATGACCTTTAATAACATATGTGATATATACAGAGAAAGGCTCTGATAGCAGTCCCAGAGTTTCTTGAGAGCACTTTAAAACACACCATGCTAATGCTTGTTAGATTCAATTTCAATTCTTTCAGGGGCATCTTCTCCTAGTTTGTGTAAATTCAGGAAGAAATACCTGGGTTTTCCTGAGTTTGGGGAGATATTCTTCTGGGTCACCAGGGCAGGACTGAGCAGTAATAAGCCTTTAATGATCAAAACAAACCCTGTAGGCAGGGATGGAAATATATCTTGGCATCAGTTAGCCCTTTTTTTTTTTTTTTTTTGAATTATCTCTTCTTGGTCCCACTAGACTCCATTAGCAAGAACAAAGGAGGGAAAATGCTATAAAAGGAAAGGGTTAGGTGTGTGGTTTTCATCTGCTTCCACGAGCTGAGTCCTGCCAGGCTGTGCCTGTGGCCAAGGCCTAACTCACACCAAGAATCCTCCTCTCCTTGCTGGGGACTTCTCTGGGGATTCAATGGTTCAGACTCTGTGCTTCCAGCACAAAGGCCACAGGTTCGATCCCTGGCCAGAGAACTAAGATCCCACATGTCAAGTGGTCAAAATATAAAATAAATAAATAAAAGTCTGACTCAATCAATCATTAAAAACGAGAAGAAAACGAATCCTCCTCTCCTGGTAAACATCAGACACGCTGATGTTTACATCTCTAACATCTCAGTCTGAAAATCTGTTTTATTTTAGAGTTTAGTTTTTGGCATGTTAGTTAGTTAGTTAGTTAAGTTGCTCAGTCGTGTCCGACTCTTTGCGACCCCGTGGACTGTAGCCCACCAGGCTCCTATGTCCATGGGATTCTCCAGGCAAGAATACTCCCTTTTGGCATGTAATCCATCATAAATTTTAAAACATTATCCATTTGGGCATATCTTCTGCAACAGTTGTAAGAAGGCTTTTTAATTTTTTCATTCGGAATGATTTTGCCTCATAAAGAAGCAGTTATGCACTTGTTAGAGGTGATACCATCTTGTTCATTCATCACCTCATGACCCCACCTTGCCTGTAATGTCAGAAATGCTACTTGCCTCTAAGCTCTAGTTAGATGCTTTTCTCTACTTAGTAACAAGCAGAACATATCCATCACATCCACAAACCTGAAGGTAAACATTTAGATATTACCTGTCTTAGGATTAGAGAAACTGTCCAATCATCTAGTTTACTGGATATTCACCAATGCCTCTTTGGCCCTCAGGAGAGAGAGAAGAAGGCATCTGTATTAGAGATGAAAATAGCTTCATCCCAGACAGTGAAGTAATTAGAATTTTTAATCTCCAGACCATCTGGGTTATTATTATCACTCCCCTTCTTTCCCTCTCTGCCCAGAAATTCCTCAGTTCTGGTGGATGTTTTCCCTTGTAGTTAATAATAATACCTAATATTTATTGATCACCTACTAGGTCTTGGACATTTCACGTACACTTGCTTGTTTAATTCTTAGAAAAATCCTCTGAGATGGATTATAGGATTCCCATTTTATAGGTGAGGAAATGGAAGTGACTCAGCTGGTAACAGATGGGTCCCTGGTTTGAACCCAGAAGTCTGATCCAGAGGCTGGGTTGTTTTCTGCTAGTCTGTTAGGTCAAAAGTCATATGATTCTCAAGACTGATCAGTTCTTTGGCTGTACATGGGTGATTAACTCTGGTGAGACTCTCCAATAAATTTGTCTTGCCTGATTTGGTGGCGTCAGATAGATGAGGATGGCCACCTGTATATATTTATTTCTTTTTTTTTCTTTAAAAAATTTTATTTATTTTTTAATTGAAGGATAATTGCTTTACAGAATTTTGTTGTTTTCTGTCAAACTTCAACATGAATCAGCCATGGGTATACATACATCCCCTCCCTTTTGAACCTCCCTCCCCACCCCACCCGTCTAGGCTAATACAGAGCCCCTGTTTGAGTTTCCTGAGCCATACAGCAAATTCCCGTTGGCTATCTATCTTACACATGGTAATAGAAGTTTCCATGTTACTCTCTCCATACATCTTACCCTCTCTTCCTGTCTCCCCATGTCTATAAGTATTTTCAATCTATATTCCATGGAAATGGGGCTGGTATTCAACAGGAAACACCATAATGCTGGCTATGCTGGTTGTTAAAATCATGACATAAATAGGTAGTCATTGTCCCAACCTCCCAGTCCTTTACCTTGAACTTGCCCCAGAAATTTCCATCTTTTCCTACCATCTAGCAACTGAAGCAGGAGAAGGCAATGGCACCCCACTCCAGTGCTCTTGCCTGGAAAATCCCATGGACGGAGGAGCCTGGTGGGCTGCAGTCCATGGGGTCGCTAAGAGTCGGACAGACTAAGGGACTTCACTTTCACTTTTCACTTTCACGCATTGGAGGAGGAAATGGCAACCCACTCCAGTGTTCTTGCCTGGAGAATCCCAGGGACGGGGGAGCCTGGTGGGCTGCCGTCTATGGGGTCGCACAGAGTCGGACATGACTGAAGCGACTTAGCAGCAGCAGCAACTGAAGCGTTAACGTCCTCTTCCTGCACCCTGCTCCTCTCTGTAGAAGTGTCTCTGGTTTGACCTTCATCAATTCATCTCTACAGTGGAACAAACAGTATCCATGCTGCCTTTGTCAATTGGCTGATGGGAGGATCATGGGAAAGGAAATGGCTGAAAACTTGCTTTACAAACTGAGAAATACAAAGACTGGGGAATGGAGGAGCTTCATTCTCAGCTTGGCAGGGGGCAATGAATGACCTCTGTCCTGCTAGTGTTCCTCAAAGAGTGATAAGAGTCTGTAATTTTTTTCACAAATGGAAATAGGTGTTCAGTGTTTTTGTGAAGTTACTAATGCTTTGTGTATTTTAAGTTCTTACAGAGTGTATGATTCTTTTTTTTTTTAAAACCTTAGTTCCTTTCTCTTCTCTTTTCTCCAAATTACACTCTCATTTTCACTCATTCATAAGTGTAATCAGAATGTGTACCAGTTAACAGCATGTGGGTAGGAAATCAAAGATTTAAAAAATTGATGCTGTTTGCTAATTGTTACTTTGAGAAAAACATGTATAGATGAGAGATTAGATTTAAAATTTATTTCAAATTTAGTTTTCATCCTCAAATTTACCACCCTAGTATTCACTCATTTTAAAATGAATATTTTAGTTACCGTCTTTCCTACAGCATAAATCTTTATTTTGTTTATAAATATATATTAGTTTTAAAATTATTTTCTTTGTTAGCACTAACACCTTACCATTTGCTTGAAGTTTTACAATTCTTAAAACAAAGATTCTATTATTTTAAGGTTGAGCATTTTCTTTTTGTGTTATCTTTTTTTCTTACTTAAATGGCTTAAAGAGATAAATTCATATATGTTCCATTTATCCATATAAAATGTACAATTTAGTAGCTTTTAGTATATTCACAGAGTTGTGCATTCATTATAAAAAATAATTTTAGGACATTTTCATCGTCCCCCAAAGAATCTTGTACCTTTTAGCAATGACTCTCTTTTTCCCCAATCCTGTTTCCTGCACCCCACCCGAAACCCAGATCTAGATAACAGATCTACATCCTATCTCTATAGATTTTCCTGTTCTGGACAGTTCTTAAAATTGGAATGATACACTATCTACTCTTTGGTAAATGACTCTTTTCAACTGGCATAATGTTTTCAAGGTTTCTATGACACCTTGATAAGACATCATGTGTCATCCTCGGCTAACTCCTGTATTTCATTATTCTATGTGTGTTTCTACATGCTACCTCACCAAATAGAGCATATACATCTAGGGACAGTTTTGATAGCTGTGGTTTTGTAGGCCAGGGACAGGAAAGCCCGGGAGATGCTGCTTCCAGTCCTGTTTCTGGGGAACCTCCTGGAGGGGGTCTTCATACAGGCCCTGCCCCCCAGTGTTCAGTCTGGGATGAATACCTGTCTCAGTGGATCTTCCCTGGGATTTTAGAGTTAAGAATTGAGACATGGGGTCTCACACTCCCTCCAGAGATGTGGCTGGAGAGGGTCATGTCTGCTGCTGTGTGGAAGAAGGTGGTACGTGGTAGAAGAGAAGGAAACCCACACAAAGACATGAGCCATGAGGGACACCTGGCAACATTCGCCTTTCTGACTCTATTTATATCTGAGGCCCGAATGCATCCCTGGCCCTTCTACGCTGCCTGTGGGTACCCTGCTGTACGCTTTACCATATTCCGCGCCAAGTAGTTAGATATGGGAATGATTGCTGCATCTAGAGAATCTTGGGGACTTCCCTGGTGGTATCTGCCAGGGAAGTTCTTGCCATCTGCCTTATAGTGCAGGAGACATGGTTTCCATCCCTGGTCGGAGAGCTGAGATCCCACATGCTGCAGAGCAGATAAGCCCATGCGCCACAAGTATTGAGCCTGTGTTCTTGAGCCAGGAAGCTGCAACTGCCGAGCCTGCTCACCACAACTACTGAGGTTGCACGTCACAACTAGAGAGTTTGTGTGCCACAATGGAAGATCCCACATGCCACAACTAAGGCCCGACACAGCCAAACTGAAAAATAAACATCGAAAAGTAAGGTGTCTTGGGAGAGTTCAAGAGTGTGAGTCCGCTATTTCTGGAGGTACCATTTTAATGGATAATCACGACCTAGATTAACTGATCTTAATATTTAGCATCCTAGGTATTTTATGTTAGTTTAGGATGTCTTCTATTAACAAACTTGCATTCTCCATTAATACTCATGATGCATCATCAAATTTTGTGGGTATTTTTCATCATTAAAAAATGCATTTACCAAGCACGTGTTTATATGGAGCACACAGAATTTTTCCTCACACATTTCATCTTCTTGAATAAACAGGTATTTTTTCTCATTTAGGCTTGTTTAGTATCATGAAATAAGTAATTGGAAATTGAAGACAGGGAGAAATCTCAGGCATGCAGAACATTTTTTTACTTCAAGTGTACATTTTAGCATTTTGTGCATGCACTAAATAAATGTTTTAAAAAAACCCTAAAATGCAGAGTTAACCAATTACTACTTTGTAACATTATACTTATTTGCTGTTTAAAGAGAAGGTTTGGGTCTTTATACCTGAAAATTTATGAGATTATGAGTATTTTTGTTTATTCAGGTACATATAAAAGACAAACTCTAAGAAAAATTCTTGACCCCTTTAACTACTTTCCTTCTGCAAGGATATGTGTCATAGGAATGAAGTCTTGGCATTTATAATAATTCTGCATGTTTGGTGGAGATTCCTGGCCTTTTTATAGGCAACTTTTTTTTCCTCCCCAGTGTCCTATTTTACTACTATTTGCAGACAAATCTTAAGATCAATTCTTTTTACTTACTTATAAAACGGCTGCTTGTGCAAAGCTCTGAAGGACCAAGATAAGAAAAAGAAAAAATATGTGTCTAAGAAATGAGTATGGGGAAGAGGAAAATATGGTGAGTCAAGATGAAGGAGTGGGTCATCAAAAAGCCAAGAGATAACAAATATTGGTGAGGATGCAGAGAAAAGGCAAAGCTTTGTGCACTATTGATGAAATTGTAAACTCACATAGCCTGTATGAAAAATTGTATGGAGGTTTCTCAAAAATAAAAATAGACCTACTATATGATCCAACCATCCATTTCTGGGAATATATCCAAAGGAAATGAAAACACAACACGGATTCAAAAAGATATCTGCACCCCCATGTTCATAGTGGCATTTTTTGCAATAGACAAAACATGGAAACATCCATCAATAGACAATAAAGAAATTGTGATACACACACGTACATATACATTGGAATATTATTCAGCCATAAAACCACAGAAAATCCTACCATATGTAACAACATGAAAGCCATTATGCTGAGTGAAATTATTGAGACAGAAAGACACACCCTGTATGTGGCAGAGGGTGGGTTTGAGGGAGAATGGATACATGTATATGTGTGGCTGAGTTCCTTTGCTGTTCATCTGAAACTGCCACAGGATTGTTAATTGGCTATACACCAAGGCAAAATAAAAAATGTAAAACATATGAAGCAAAAAAAGAAAGACATATAGTGTATAATCTCACTTATATGTGGAATCTAAAAAAAATTAACTCATTGAAAAAGAAATTAGACTTGTAGTTACCAGAGACAGATGGGAAAGGATGGGGAAATTGGAGGAAAGTGGTCTAAAGGTATACACTTCAGGTTATAAGATAAATGAACTCCTCTGTCCATGGAATTCTCCAGGCAAGAATACTGGAGTAGGTTGCATTCCCTTTTCCTGGAAATCTTCCCAATCCAAGGATCGAACCCTGGTCTCCTCCATGATAGACAGATTCTTTAACATCTGAGCAACCAGGGAAGCCCCTAAATGAGTGCAGGGGATATAATGTACCAGGCAATGGCGGTAGCTAACACTGCTGTGTGATATATAGAAGAGTTGTTAGGAGAGTAAATCTTATGAGTTATCATCACAAGGAGAGTATTTTTTCTTTCTTTTTTTGTTGTATCTGTATGAAGAAGATGGATATTAGTTAAACCTATTTAACTAAGCAGTGGTCATCATTTCACAATATATGTAAATCAAACTGTTGTGCTCCACACATTAAACTTATTACAGCGATGTATATCTATTATTTCTCAATAAAACTGGAAAAAAGGCTCTCCATAAAAAACAAAACTGAAGAGGGAGTGGGATCTGAACCGGATTTCTGACAAGCCAGAGAGCACAATCCCTCAGGCAGGTGCAAGAAGCAGGTGGTGCCAATTCCAGGAGGGTGAGGTCCTGGATCTCCGAGGTGAGCAGTGGGCCCTGTCGTTGAGTGCTGAGTCTACTTCAGGGGGTGGGTCCAATTTTAGGAGTCTGCCGTCAGCTGGAAGGTGCAGGACCTCACAGATGGGCAAGGCTTCTCATTCAGGTGAAACATGGGGATCTGGCGGACTCATGCTGAGATAACACGGGAGGCTGGGAAGATCCAGGGTGTGAACCCTCGAAGGTCATCGGAGCTGCCGGTATCACGTAGGATGGGGACTTCTCAAGCTGCTTACTTGGCGCACTGCCCAGGACTGGTGGAAACAGAGCTGACTGGGCCCTGAGCTCTAAACTGTCCTTCCACCATAAAAATTCCTTCTATCTGGCTTTTGTGCAAGTGTATGGGGGCACAGTTTGTAGAAGATTTGAGAGAGGAAAAAGCATTGTTTTGATATTAAACAGTTAGAAATCATCCATCCATCCATACTTCTTCAGCCTGACATTACGAGGAGACCCCGAGCTGCTCTCGTGGGCACTGAAGTTGCCCTTGTGTCTGGGGTTGGATGGGCTTCTCCATCTTTCAAGGAAGTCATTTTGCTCCAATGTCAGAGGTCACTGAGGTCACAGAGAAGCTGTAGAAGAGGTGCAAGGAGGGAGTACTTCCTGGGAGGAGAAAGGTGAGGTTATAGGAAGTGATACTAGGAGATCACTGGTAGGTAGATGTTCTTTAAGGAGAGGCTACAAATATGCCTTTTGACCACTGGCCCAATAGCAGTTAGGGACCAGGTGTCACCTAAGCAAAAAACCAGGTTTGAATCCTATAAATCATCTAACAGAAGGTTAGGTCCAGGAGGATGTTATTTTATTTCAGCTTGTGGGCAGCAGGGCTTGCCAGATTCGTGACCTACAAAACTGAGTCAGCCCTGCAGACAGGGAAATGAGTTTGACCTCAGCCCAAAACCAGATCTAGTAGCTCGATCAAGCTTCATCAGTGGCTTGATTCAAGTTACAGAGCCATTCTGTGTGGATGAACACATGGTCTCTGGGTAGGGAGGGAAAGAGGCACCTCTGTGGATCACACCATCAGCCCATTCCCCTTCGTCTCTTGCATGGAGTTCTGCAGACCCAATGAGTTGGAATGGTGAGTCACCCAGAACGAAGAAATAGCACTGCTCATTACACAACGAACTTTTGAAGACTAGACCACCAAGTGGGGAAGTCAGAGGACCACTTGCATAAATAAGAGTTGCTTGAGTATGTAAAAAAAAAAAATAAATAAAGCAGGCTCCTAGACTTCATCTAAAATCCACAGAATACAAATTTCTGAGGGTGGGGCTCAGGAATACACATTGATACCAAGTCCTAGGACAACTCTTAGGCATTCTAACCATTGAGAACTCTTGCTTTAAAGCCCAGGATGGCTCTGATATGAAGCTATATCTGGAGCAAAGTGACTCCACGTTGCCCTCTGTGGTTGCCCACGTTGCCTTCTTGACTAAATGACAAAGACTCTACAAATTGTATTGCAGGGAATTACCATGTCTCAAAAATTGCTGTACCAGTGGTAGAGATGAATCATATGGTAAATCGACCTGGGACTGCTTGCTGGCAGAAGGAGGGGAAATCTTGAGATGGAGGAGAAAGATTGGAGACTGACGTGTGCTCACAAGGGGATCCCTCGTTGAGATCTTGATTTTTATTTCCTTTTCCCTTTGGACTCTATGAATAGTCATGTTTGATGCTCAGGAATAATTATTCCCTGGTTAACTCACATGCTTCAGTGAAGGATGTTGCACACCTACAGTGTAATTTACGTGGGGTCCTAGGGGAAATTAGGGGCATACCAACGACGGGAAGTGTGGCTTCCTGAGTTTCACCCATGGCAGAGGTCAGTGTGTATAGACAGCACTCATTATAGGCTGGAGCTTACAGAATTCCATGCTGGGGCATTGACTCATGCCACCGCATGGCTGGGAGAAGAACGTGACAAGGATCAGTTCAATCATGTTTGACTGTTTGTGACCCCATGGACTGCAACACACCAGGCCTCCCTGTCCATCACCAACTTCCAGAGCTTGCTCAAACTCATGTTCATTGAGTTGGTGATGCCATCCAACCACCTCATCCTCTGTCATCCTCTTCTCCTCCTGTCTTTAATTTTTCCCAGCATCAGGGTCTTTTCCCATGAGTCAGTTCTTTGTATCAGGTGGCTGAAGTATTGGAGTTTCAGCTTCAGCATTAGTCCTTCTGATGAATATTCAGGACTGATTTCCTTTAGGATGGACTGATTGGATCTCCTTGCAGTCCAAGGGGCTCTCAAGAGTCTTCTCCAATACCACGGTTCAAAAGCATCAATTCTTCAGTGCTCAGCTTTCTTTATGGTCCAACTCTCACGTCCATATGTGACTACTGGAAAAACCATAGCTTTGACTAGACAGACCTTTGTCGACAATGTCTCTGCTTTTTAATATGCTCTCTAGGTGACAAAGATATGAGCTATCAATTGTCATTGTCCATACCTCTGCTTTTATTTTTGTCTTCAACCAACTCCAAACAGATTTTTATCTGTACTACCCTTATAATTGCTCTTTCCAATGTTTCCAGTGACATTTTATTGCCAAATTCAGTGATAGGCTCAAAGACCTCCTGTTTGCCCAACCAATAGGCATTTGCCCCAGTTGACCATTTGCTTGTTGGAAACCTCTTCCCTTCACTTCCAGATCAGCCTTTAATCTTGGTTTTCCTCCTCCCTCACTGGGGGCTCCTTCCAAGTCTCTGTTACTTATTCTTTCTCAACACTGATGTCACCCAGGACCAGGATTTTCTGTTATTCCCTTCACTCAACCCATGGATGGATGACTCTCAATATATCTATCTCTAGTTCCAATCTCTTCTCGCTTGTAAATTCAACTGCTGACTGGCCTTCTCCATTGGGATGTGAAAGTGTTAAAAGCGTTAGTCGCTCAGTTGTGTCCGACCCTTTGTGACCCCACACACTGTAGCCTGCCAGGCTCCTCTGCCCATGGGATTCTCCAGGCAAGAATACTGGAGTGGATAGCCATGTGAAATGATGCTAACTGAGTATGTCCAAGTTAAATTTGCATTTGCCCTGGTTCTGCTCCAAATCTGCTCCTTCTTGGCCTTCCCCATGTCCCCTACTGCTTGGGTCCAAAGGCTTGGAGTTATCCCAGTCCATATCCAGTCCAGTAGCAAGCCCTACTATCTCTACACCAGCAAACTATACCCAAGATCTGTCCACTTCTCACCATCACCACCCAAATAGTGGCCCTAAACTCTATGATCTCTCACCTGAATTTTTGCCATAGATCTAGATAAAAATGTAACTTTCCCTGTGCTTCCAACAGTAAAGGATTAACTCAGCAGGCCTTGGTTGTCCAAATCTTGCACATTTCAAAAAAACTGGCTTTTCTCTGGCTCCTGGGAAATTACCTCTATGATTTTGGAATATCCAGCCCCCAAAGTGTTACTTTCCAGGAGTCAGACAAGGGCCAAAATTCTTTATTGTGGCAAAATATACATAACATAAAATTAACCATTTTGATCATTTTTAGGTATAAAATTCAGTGGTATCAAGTACACTTACAATATTGTGCAACATTCATCACTATCCATTTCTAGAACTTTTTCATCTCCCCAAACTGAAACTCTGCATTCATTCCATAATACCACTTTCCCCCTTCCCTTCAGCCCTGGTCACTTTTTAAATTTTCTGTCTCTATGGATTTACCTATTCTAGGTCCCGTATACAAGTGGAATCATGTTAAAATATTTGTCTTTTTGTGTGTGGTTTATTTGGCTTAGCCTAAGGCTTTTAAGTTTCATCTATGGTATAACATGCATCAAAATTTTAATTTCTTTGTGGCTTAATTACATTCCATTGCATGTTGTTGTTGTTGTTCCTTCCCCAAATCATGTCCAACTCTTGAGACCCCATGAAATTCAGTATGCCAGGCTTCCCTGTCCTTCACTATCTCCCTGAGTTTGCTCAAACTCATGTCCATTGAGTCAGTGATGCCATCCAACCATCCCATCCTTGGTCACCCTCTTCTCCTCTTGGCCTCAATCTTTCCCAGCATCAGGGTCTTTCCCTATGAGTCGGCTCTTTGCATCAGGTGGCTAAAGCACTGGAGCTTCCACATCAGTCCTTCCAATGAGTATTTAGGGTTGATTTCCTTTAGAACGGACTGGCTTGATCTCCTTGCAGTCCAAGGGACTGACTCTTAAGAGTCTTCTCCAGCATCACAGTTTGAAAGTCTGTTTTCACCATTTGGTTATCGTGAGTAACGCTGCTGTGAACCCTGGTGTACAAGTATCTGAGTTTTCGTTTTCAGTTCTTTTCATGTATATCTAGGAGAAGATTTGCTGGGTCACATGGAAATTGTGTTTAACTTTTTGAAGAACCACCCAGCTATTTTCCACAGTGGTTGTAGCATTTTATGTTCTCACCAGCAATACACTAGTGTTGCAATTCTCAGCATCCCCACCAATATTCATTATTTTCAGTTTTTAAAATTTCACTGCCCTCTGAATGGGTATGAAATGGGATTGCGCTGTGGTTCACACAGTCAGTTCCTCATCATCTTGCGTGTGAATTGACGAAGTAGTCCTTGGTGCTCTTCTTGCCCTCCCCATTGCCTTCCTCACCGCGTTTGTCCACTGTTGTTCACGGCTGTTTGTAAAATGCTCCTGTAATAAATTGTCTTGTTGGCTCCCTTCTCCCTGCATAAATCAATACTCTCCTGCCTGCAAAACAAGTTTCTGTCTACCCAAACTTCTTTCCCCACAGAGGTGTTCCTTAAATAGTTGCTGAGTAAACAAATTCATAGACTTACTAACAGAGACTCTTTCCTGAGAAAACTTAGAGTCAAGTGTACAATTTTTATTTATTTATTTTTGGCCATGAGGCATGTGGAATCTTAGTTCTCTGACCAGGGTTGAAACCTGTGCCTCCTGAGTTGAAAGCACAGAGTCTTAACCACTGGATCACCAGGGGAGTCCCTAGTGTACAATTTTAAAATGAATAAGAGGCATAAGAGAGACTCAGATAAAGGGGAATCAGGACAGAGGGGATTCACGGAGGAGAATGGGAATTGAAGAATGAGTAGGACTTTGGGAGGAAGAGAGAAAGGCACTTTCAACAAAGGACAATGTTGTATGTGTTTCTTTCGGCTGAATCCTAAGGTATGCAAGAAAAGAACGTGTTCTTACTTTGAAAGCTTGAATGTCATGGTTAGGAGTTTGGAATCCACTTAGTAATCATCTGGACTTAATAAAGTTTTTAAGAGAGTCCTAGAGTTGCGAGGAAAGACGACACCTCTGTGTGGTCTACGTGCTTAGGTTTAGAGAAAGAAGGTCCCAGAAGCAGGGGAATGGCTGGTAAGACCATTGGAACCATAAAAGTGCATATTTATTAATGAAGGTGGGGACTAAGATAGCAGCAGCAGAAAAAGGACATTTGGAGGTTGTTTTGAGTGATACTTTAAAGAAAATGCCAATCAATAACTAAAATGCTCTCAGGAGGAAGGGGTAAAGGAAGATTCTGAAATTTTGAGCCTTGAGAACCGGGAGGCTGGAGGAATTCTACTAATAGAAACATAGAATCCATGCAAGAAGCATGTTCAAGATGAAAATGTTGAAAACATGGAGGCTAAAATGTTGCTGTATTATTTCCTAGGAAGAGATTAACATGTGAGGTTGTAACTCAAGGGAAAAGTTACTGGTGTAGATTTGGAAAATGACTTTATCATGTTGACATTGGAAACAGTGTGGCTCTCGAGTGCATATAGAGAAGAGAGTAAGGAAAGAGATGAAGATGAACGCCAATCATTCAGGAATGTTTCTAAAGGAGGAAGAGGGGTCCAAATACAAGAGAGAGACAGGGATCTTTTCACAGCCCAATGGGGAGAGAATTTCTAGGAGAAAGTGATCAGCTCTGTTCTAAAGTTGCAAAGAGGTGTTTGAAGGATGCTTTGGATTTTGGCAATTAATATTAAGTAATTCACAACCTTTGAGAAGATAGTTTATATTCACTGGAGGAGGTAAGGTGGAATAAAATATCAGAGAATAGAGCAGAGAATGTGAGGATGATGAATGGAGGTTCTTCTTTCAAGATGATTAGCAATAAAGGATGGGGGATGGGGGATAATAGAAGAGCTGGAGCGGGGAGGGTTTCTTAAAAACGGGAATACAAGGGTAGCAGCCCTGCCCTGGAGCTGAAGGTCCTGGTGTCTGTAATGTCAGTGTGGGAGACTTAGCATTGTCTATGGTTTGCTATTGTAATTATTATTATTTTTTAATGGCAGCTAAAGATGAACAGACTATGTTAAATTAATATTTTTAAGGTGTAATTTTTCAGTTCATTTAAAACATGCAAGTATGGTCTTTTTAAGCAAATGAAATACTTACAAAATGGATTTTCTTCTAATTTTGGATTCACCATGACTTTACAATACCAACTAATGAAGACATTTACACTACCTTCCTAAACTTGTGTGTGAGTGCTTAGGGCTCAGCCATGTCTGACTCTTTGTGACCTCACGGACTGTAGCCCACCAGGCTCCTCTGTCCATGGGATTCTCCAGGCAAGAATACTGGCCTGGGCTGCCATTCCCTTCTCCAAGGGATCTTGCTGACTTAGGGATCGAACCTGGGTCTTCTGCATTGCAGGTGGATTCTTTACATTTGAGCCACCAGGGAAGCCCATCTGCTTAAACATAGAACTTTGCAAATACTAGGTTTTTCTCAGTGTTTCTTTAACAAATGCAGCATGCAAATTTTGAAATTTTTAACATAGGTACTTAAATCATACATGGAATACATGTTCATAGTGTTTCAAAATTCATCCAACTTCTTTGGAAAACATAGCTTCTTTGGAAAATGGACTGTAAAACTTAATAGATTTTCCATTTTGTCAACTGGAATGTTTTATCTTAGTTTGTTTTTCAGTGCTCATTTCTTATTCTTTGTTCATTTAACTTGCCAATTGTTCTTTTTTATGGTAAAGTAGATTTTAGTATTTGCTTCTTAAAAAATTTTCGTGCCTTTTCAAACTGGCATGTTCTTAAAGTATTATTCTTCCTTGATTAAAAGCATGTGTTTAACCACATCAACTTTACCAAGTGAAACTAAGCCATACTGTTTTTAAGCCAGTTAAGAAAACTGCAATTTTAAAATGTAACATTTTGGGGTGATGAACACATGAGACTTGACTTATTTGATTTAGACTGAAGGAAACTGCCTTAAGAAATTCATTGAAAATTTTAGTATTCTCTGAAAGTTTAAAAAGAGGGAAAAAGAGCAGGTTTTTTTACAGTAAAAAAAAAAAAATGCTGGTGGTTCTACAACGTGAAAGAAGACAAAGCAAATTTGGGGTGCACAGTAAGTTGTAGAAAGTGAAATTTATCTCCCTGAAAATAATAAATTTGAAAACAACAATGAAAATATACTGAAAATCTGAAAGTATTAGGTCAGTTTTGATGGATTTATTCACAAAATGGAGGCAATGCTGGTGAATACTGTAAAATATTACATGAATGACACATGGAAAGAGTGAGTTACAGTTTAATTTTTTCTATTAAAATAACAATGATCACAGTCTTTATTTTTTTTCTTGCTCCTTTTTTATTTATTTATTAATTTTTTCCATTTATTTTTATTAGTTGGAGGCTACTTTACAACATTGTAGTGGTTTTTGCCATACACTGACATGAATCAGTCATGGATTTACATGTGTTCCCCATCCCGATCCCCCCTCCTGCCTCCCTGATCACAGTCTTTAAAAGGTTCTTTTAAGTGGGGCTGGCGTGGACCAAAATTCCCCCTTGCTCTGTCTGATTTGTAATTACTGATACATTCAAGTACTCGTTGAACATGCATATGAAATATATTTGGCCAATGGAAATAAAAAACAGAAAAGACTGTACATAGATCAATCCAAGTGAATTCTCTGTCTAAATGAATCATGCAATTAAACAAAAAAAAGCAGGCACAGAAAGAAAAATGGGAAAATTTGATTTGGGGCGTTAGAACTGGAGGGGTGGGGGGAGAGTTATGATGGGCAGAGAAGGGGAAGGAAGGATGAGGAAGTAGGGGTGGGGGAGGATGTTCCCTGAGGCTCCCTCCTCCAAGCATGAAGAGATGGAGATGCTGCTGAGCAAAACTGGGGTCCCCTTGCCCATGGGCAGGAAAGCCAATCTATTGATGCCGGGTGTGGTGAAGGCAATGCAGCACTTTTGCAGGTGCCACAGAAGGAGTCCTTTTAAAGTCCTGGTGCTTTAAAAGGCCTACACTTCCCGAAGGCTGTCAGGGCAAGATTTTTAAAGACAGAGTGAGCGAGAGGGGTTGTGACGTGTGTGATCAACTCACGGACGTTCTCCTAATTGATTGGTGATGAGGTAATCCGGAGTTAATATCATCAACCTGTGGTTTCAGCCTGTCTGGGGTGTGTGTGCTCTGGGGCAGCATACAGTGGGGGTTTCAGCATTTGCAAAAGACCTCAAAGAACATGGCTCAGAATATTATCTGTAGCCCTTGAGAAGGAACTAGAAGTCCTTGGCTTTGTTTAATGGCTACCCTGTTATTATTTTGTCTGGCTTGGCTGTTTACCTTTGCTTCTGCTGATTCAATTTATTCTCTGGGACTCAGGGAAGGCCTAGGAGGTTCAAGTTCGTCTACAGATAAGAGGCAGGTGGAGGACATGCCAGGGAGGGAGTAGGTCTGTCCTGGGAGGGTTCTGTAAGGTTACAGAAATGATGGCTAGATAGATCCTGGGGGTTTTGGAGGAGGGAATTCAGGGAGTTTTGCCTGATGCCCTTGATCTTAGGGATGTAGGAGGAGGCAAGGCCGTTGTCCTGGGACAAGGTTAGAGACGGGAAGAGGTTAGACAGGAGGTTTGAGTGGGGGGAACAAAGTTTGTACGAGTGCAGCGAGTAGGGGATGGCAGCAATGTGAATGCACTTCAGGTCTTTCTTGGAAAGTGTTGCAAAAGAAGGGGGAGCATGAGGTCAGTGATGTGGGTGGAGGAGTAAGCATTGGGCCCTTTTTTTTTTTTTTTTTTTTTGCCTTTATAAAGTGCTGGGCTCATAGGTGGGGGGCTTCCCACCTTCCCATAGTCAGTGGTAAAGTATTTGCCTGTCAAGCCAGAGACGCAGGTTCAAACCCTGGATTGGGAAGATCCCCTGGTGTAGGAAATGGCAACCCATTCCAGTATTCTTGTCTGGGAAATCACATGGATGTAGGAGTTTGGCGGCTTACAGTCCACGGCGTGGCAAAGAGTTGGACATGGCTGAGCGACCAAACCACCAGTACCACCACCACTGGGTGTGGGGGGCAATCTGGAGCCCTCCCCACACCCCACACTCCGCATACTCTGTCACCTCCAGGCACACACACGGGTGAAGGGGCGGGGTCACACTTCTGAACTGGGTGCAGCCGTCAGCACCCTGGGCTCTGAGATTATATCAGACTCTCATCTCTCCCTCTGAGCCACTTTATCCTGTTAAAAACACGTGCTTGAGACACAGCTCACATGATTTTGGCTTTATATACTCTCCCGACTGAATCTACTCTGTGATCTCAGAAACAAAACGTAGAAGAAAAATGGGAAAGAAAAGAAGAAAGAAAGAAAGAGTAATCTCCATCTGCAAAGTCCTTATCAGAAAATTTCGGAGTTATCAGCAGGCCTGCTCTAGGCAATCTTCCGTTATCAGGCTTAGAAGCTGGGCTGGGACTTGGCAGTGAGAGAACCCCAGGGGGAGCAGGGGAGGGCAGAGGTGGTCTGTCTAACTCCAGTTCCCGTTCCTGGTGAAGCGATGACTTCCATGAAGTCATTTTCTCACAAAGTCACCGTGTCTTTAGGCTGTGGTCCTGTATTTTGTCTCTATTGCCCTTCATCGTATCTCTCCTTTCTCTTAGCTAATCAAAATTCTTCAGGCTCTGTGATGCCACATCCACCTCGATTAAGAAGAATAGTTCTGCCGTTTGGTCCTTGGTTTGATCTAAGAAAATTAGGTGAGCATTTATGGGGATACAACCATGGGCAGCCCCGGGTCTAGTGCTGTGAGCGGACAGCGCTGAGCAGGAAGACAAAAGCAGACAAAGAGGCCGAGCCTGGTGAACGTGGGGTCAGAGACGGACAGGGTCTGGGAGGTGGCTTCCAGTTAGGAGGGCTTGGGAACGAGTGAGGGGAGTGTGACTCTAGAAACGGCTCGCAGGGTTTAAGCGATGAGGCAAGATTTGGGCCATATGCTAGGGAGAAGGGGGCCGTCTTCCTGGTGGAGGAAACCAGGTGAGCGGAGGCGTGGTGGTCGGGGTAGGGGTGGAGGTGGGGAAGGGCAGAAAGGAAGCCAGGAACTCTCATGGGCTGCACTAAAAGCCCCGTGAGGAGGGGTGGAGGCACCCTAGACTTGCGTGCTCGGCTCAGGAGTTTGGAACTTCAACTGTGAGCAGTTCAAAGCCTTTGAAGGCTGCCTGGTCATTGCCAAAGCTTTCTCGTTTATCTGCCTGTTTGCAGTTCAATCTGTGCTTCCCAGTTTCATCTGTTAAGAAGGAAACTCTGGAACTTCTTGGGCTGCTCTGAGGTCATTTTTGAATCCTCTGCTCTCCGCTGATCCGTCCTTATCTGGGTCCCCCCTCCTTATCTGGGTCCCACTGTTTCGCTTGGCTCATCTCGACTGTCTGTCGGCACTATCTACACACAGCAGTTTCGTGTGCTTCCCTGCTTTTGAGAGTGCAGGATCACATTTTGCCAATGTTCAGTCTTAACAAGTTTTCTCACGTTTTCAAGGCTGTGACTAGGAAGAAATCATGTACACATGTAACGAGCCATAGGTGGCATCCTGAATATTGTTATGGTATAGCTGAGATGAAAGCATCAAGAAATACAGCAAGCATCTCACACCCTCAGACTTTTGGCCCTGAAACCACTTTATTTATTTATAAAAATAAAAAAGGTTTTTAGTTATTTATTAAAAAATTACAGTGTTGTGGTAATTACTGCTCTTCAGCAAAGTAATTCAGTTATACATACATACGTGTGTGTGTGTGTGTGTGTGTGTGTGTGTGTGTGTGTGTATTTATAAACATTCTTTGTTTAAACTTCTTTTCCATTGTGGTGTATCCTAGGATACTGGGTATTGTTCTCTGTGCTATTCAGTAGATCCTTGTGCTCATCCAGCCTTTATATAAAAACTTACATCTTTAACCCCAACCTCCCACTCCATCCCTCCCCTCTCCTTTGGTAATCACCAGTCTGTTCTCTATGTCTGTGATTCTGTTTCTGGTGCGTAGATAGATTCATTTGTGTCATATTTTAGATCCCACATGTAAATGATATCATGTGGTGTTTGTCTTTCTCTTTCTGACATCAGTTTACACAGAAGTTGATAGATAAGAAAATGAAAAGGAAGATCTTGACCCTTATCATTTTGCTTAGTAGGCTCAAGGATGGAAGTTCTGGAGAATTCTTTTTGTGGCACTCAGGAGGCGCTCAATAAACATTAGCTATTTGTTCTATTAGAAGAGCTCATGTCTAGGTGGGAGGCACCAGCAGATTTCCCTCCCATGCTGGGATCCCTCATTTAGACCCAAAGTTCCACAGTGCAGCCTGTTATTTTTGATGAAAAAGAGCAAGCCATCTAATTGATTAATCAAAGGGAACAGTTTGGTACATATGGCACATCCATATGAAAACGCTTATGTCATTTCTTAAAAGGGGATGACTAAGACCCTTATAAAATACTATAATGTAATGTTAAGAGGAGAAAGGCAGAATGGAAAATTGCATATCACCGGGGATTTAAACACTTTAAAAATGAGAGGTGTCTGTTGCACAGACAGCCTCTTGAAGACTGAAGGCTGGATCCAATGAATGTGGTCCCTGGGAGGGACTGACCAGATACAGGATTGCAGGCTAAGTTTGAAGCCAAGTGAGCAATAAACATCCCTGAGTATGAATATGTGTTCAAAAGAGACCCATGTAAGGTAAACTGTCATTTGCCTGCATCCAGGTATCAAGGAAACCGAATTTGCTTGCTAGCTACTCCCTGCTTTTCCATTTTCTCGTCTTTCCAAATACTTTCCATTTGGGTTTTTTCCACTTAAATTTTGCACAAATTAATGTTGTTTAAATGAATGTCATTTGCACACCTTTTACAAAACACAGACGCTCCTGGTTAGGTCCACTGCTGCCCATGGCTAGAGCTTTCACAGACCCGTGAATTATATCTGTCTTTGTGGTTAATAGATGAACTCATCCACATTAGGATTTGCGGCTGCCTCCTTCCCCAAGTGTCTGGGGACAGAATTGGCATTAACAAGTGATCCCCTGCCTTTCACAGACAAACAGAGTCTGGGAGTTAACTTAGGTGGATAAATGGGTGGGTTTACCGTAGAGGACCACTAGGATATCGTCATAAAGTCACTTGCACATTATGTGAAGACCCAGAAATAAGATCCTGTTGTTAAGAAAGAGAGAGAAAGAAGTGGCCACCAGTTTCTGGTGTTTGAGCACCCTGCATGAGTGGAGTTACTGGGTATTGCTACTTTCTGTGAAGAAAGGTAATTATTTCAGCGCCTCCTCTTCTCTGGTGCTCAGCCCTGACTTTCTTCTCCCCGCTTATTACCCTCCAGCACTCTCCTGTGATTGTATTTATGGACTGTGCTCTCTCGCAGATGCCCCTCCCCTGGAGCCCTCGGGGGGGCAACTGTAGCAGCTACTGCTTGTCTGTCTCCCTCCTGCACGGGACACAATCAGCCATGTAAGGTCAGGGTGAGCAGGGGAAGACCAAGGCGATGCCCTCTCAACCCTCCTTCACTCCTGCTCTGCACCGTGGAGTTGAGATCTCACCCTTTCCAAGATGTCCAGCCTGAGAAGTTATTTAAAGAAAGAAAGTGAAAATGAAGTCGCTCAGCCAAGCCCGATTCTTTGCAACCTATGGACTGTAGCCTACCAGGCTCCTCGGTCCATGGGATTCCCCAGGCAAGGATACTAGAGTGGGTTGCCATTTCCTTTTCCAGGGGATCTTCCCGACCCAGGGATTGAACCCAGGTCTCCCGCATTGCAGGCAGACACTTTACCCTCTGAGCCACCAGGGAAGGTCAAGTTATTTAACACCCTGCTTAAATAAACCGATCCTCTGCCTGCCGGCTCCACCCGGACACCCCTCTCACATCTGACTGGCGCACCTCTGTGTGAGGGTGTCAACACTTGGAACCGCTGAAAGGAGGCTCATAAATGGTGAAAAGCATGCAGTGAAGAGTTAGCTGACTCTCCGCCTTCCTTTCTCCCTAAGCCATCACCTCTTACTCTGGGAGACCCAGGGATCACGCAGAATGCAAACTGGCTGGTTCTATAGGTGATCTGATATCATTTTCTAGTTGAGGAGACGGATGTCCAAAGAACATTGCTCAAGATCACAGGCCGACAAGTGACTGCTGTGGGACATGATCACTTCCATCCCAACCTGGCAGGCTGTTCATCATGTCACTAGACTTACTTGAGTTATGTTCTCCATCCTGTAAACATCTAAGATGCTCTGCAGGAAAAGCCGATTTCCTTCCCAGCTTTGCCCAAATGCCATCTCTTTCATGACACTTCTACAGATGGACCCGGTCGTAACAGAACTCTACATCCTCCAATCTCCCTTAGCATTCTTTAAAACTGTGCAGAGTGTTTGGAATCTATAGTACTGCCACCAATTAGGGTTAATCAGATACACATTTTAGCCTCCCTGCTGGACAACAGGAGCTACTCGAAGGCAGCAATTGTGTCTCTTAAGTTTTTGTTGGTCTCATAACACTGGCAGTGGTGAACACTCATTAGAAGTTTGCTGCCCAAACGAAGGTGGGGATGAATGAATGAACAGTGAACCCGTTGGACTCACACCTTGGTTTCCTCCTGGGTGAGGGTGCTGTAAATCACAGGGTGGTGGTTCTCTGGGGACCGAGAGCTTTGTGAGTTATGGGGAAGCCTTCCTGTCTCTCTGGCTGAGCAAGCAGTGATAACATTAAAACTGCAACCTTGGAGTGGCTAGCAGTTAGTAAATCACTGCTCTGGGAGGTTCATTCATATGGGCCCTTCATAAATAAATCAATGAAATGGCTGCCACTCGTCAGTCAAGCAGGTCTGCTCCTCAATAGACCAGGTTTCTCATGTTCACCTGGCGAGGAAGTTGATTGCTGCTGAAAATGCTTCCAGCATCCTCAGTGTCCCTGCCCAGCCTAGGGCTTTTTGTCATCAGCCTCTGCCTCTTGAAGGACCTTCCTCACCAACTAGAAGAGGGCAGCAAGAGCTCATTGTGGGATCGCGGTGGTGATGGTAACCTGGGGCAGCTGTCACATCTTCAGGCCTGTCCGGCACAAGGCTGAATTTTTTATTTGGCCTGGATTTCCTCCCTTGATAAGTTTTTGTATGGGGGATTCTGTGGCTTAGGGAGTGGTGAAAGTCACATCTCCGTAAGAACTGTGCGAAGCTCTCCTGATAAGAAAAGCTATAAATTCTGGTCCATCTCCAAGAATAAGTGACTTTTGGAAACCATTAAGTGACTCCATGCATCCTGCACCCCATTAAAATATTTTTGCTTCTTTATCTTAGTCCTAAACGCCGGGATCTCTGGATGTTCGAGGTAGCAATTAAGTGAGTTGGAAGGCTGATTCAGATTCCTGAGCTAATAGGAGAGGATGAGTGAAGTTTCTCCAAGTTCTTTCTTTTTCCTTTGCAATGTACTCAACAACAAGTCTTTATTAAGTACCTCACATGTGTCAAGAACCATGACAGGCTTTGGTGATAGGAATATGAAGTAGCTTTCACTTTCAAAGATTTCATCATTTGAGAGGCTAGTGGATATGTGCGTAGATGGTGTCTGGAGAGAACAGCCTTGTGGAGGAGATGGGGGTAAACTGCTCTGGGAATAGGAATGAGAATGAAGCATGCTGGCTTGGGGAAAAGTCACTGAACTGGGGCAGTGGGAATAGCAAGGAGAAAGGACTTGATGGATTCAGGGCATCAGGACTGGTCCTTCAGGCATCCATTCACCCACAGATCATTATTGATCAATCTGTGAGGCTGGCTGTCTGCTGACCCCTGTGTCACTTGAATACATAGAGGGCTGCCTGGGGTCTCAGTCTTCCAGGACTCAGCATTCAGGTGGAGGTGACGTTGCTATGGAGAGGGTTGGGAGATGAGATGGAGGTCGGGCTGATAGATGGTGAGAGGCTCTGGTTTTGGACTAAGGAGTGGGGACTTTGGCTGGCAACATCTTGGCTTATGGTCTAAACCAAAGACTAGTCCATTAATGAGGAGCGTATATGTGTTTCCATTTTTGCAAACATTATTGCAGTGAATTACTATGTTCTTGCATTATTTCATGCATGTGAGTGTCCGCTGGAGGATCAGGTTCTAAACTGGCATCACTGGGTCAATGAGTGTGTGCATTTGTAATTTTATCAATGTTCACAGTGTAAGAGATGCACTTACATCCCTATTCATCACACACATACACACACACACGCACTCTTCACTCACTCACACTGAAATGAGGATAATCTTTCATTTCACTCTCTAATAATTATCACAGATGGCCAAGCTCCTGCTCTCTCTAAAGGCATGAAGGCATGTATCTGGGATGGATTAACTTCTCTCCTGGACATATCCAAGAATATTCCCTGTGTTCCACCTTGGTTCAGATTTCTGTTCCGTGGGGACCTGGAGTGAAGCAACGTGGTAAGAAGTGGTTGGCCTTCAGGCTTTGACTCAAAGGTTAGAAGTGTCCCCATACCCAACTGCTGAATGGCACTCTAAATAACTCACAGTGGGTGGATCATTGATGAAGTCTTAACATTTTGTTCATTTTCCCACCTGTATTTTCAGCTTACGCCACTTCTTGGGAAATGATTGCTCTAAGTCCCATTTGTCCTCAACTTTTAATCTTGGAGTGTGTGGACCTATTTAATGATCTACCACATCAATAATAGTTTATAAATTTTTGTCATTTTCATGTGATAATAAAAAGCTAGTAGCATATGATTACTTGGATTTATCCCAAGAACATCAAACTTAAGTCTGTGTTTTTCAGGCCTCCTCCACTACCTCCTGCCGCATACCTATGCAAGTGGAAGATGAAGGCAGAAATCTGTGGTTTTCAGGCATAAATCCCATGCGTGAAAAATAAAAGATAACTGCAGTTTGCCCCAACTATCTCAGTTGTCATTTCCATCCTCCCTCTGAGTACATGGGGATGTGCACTGACAACGGACTGCCCCCATTAAGGGTGCAGTTTCTTGATAAATGTGTATGAGGAATAATCTTGCAGCTTTTAGCAAAAATATCGAGGGCAAGTCATGCAGTTGGTTAAGTGGCAGAAAACTGAATTTGACAGTAGTGTTGTAGCCTTGGTGTTAAACAGCTACATATTATATATGGGATTTAAAAAATCAAGCAAGAAACTTGCCTTTTTAAGGACCTGCCCTGTGGAGGCACTCTATTAGATAGAATAGAAGGTATTTCCTAAATGAAAAAATAAGCAAATAAAAATTAGTCAGGGTCCCAGATCTTTGAAAAATTAGAAAGATGGGAAGGCAAATATACGTGAACAGTTTAATGACAATAAGAGGGTTAAGAGGCTTCCCAGGTGTCTCAGGGGTAAAGAATTCACCTGTCCATGCAGGACACATAGGAGATGTGGGTTCAGTCCCTGGGTTGGGAATATCCCCTGGAGAATAAGATGGAAATCCACTCCAGTATTCTTGTCTGGAGAATCCCATGGACAGAAGAGACTGGTGGGCTGTAGCCCATAGGGTCACAAAGAGTTGGACATGACTTAGCGACTGAGCACACAAGAGAATAGTATGATGTTACCAAAACCTGAAACTCTATTCAGTGCTAAACAAAGGGGCCTGAGTGTCTTATCCAGCTCTGAACTAGAGTTCCCAGCTTGAAAGACCTCATCATAGCTCAAGGAAACTTTTTTATGGAGCTAGGGCTCACTCTGCCCTTACTTCCTACTCATCGAGCTTCAGTGCATTCACATTCTCGTTGAACATCTCCTCTATGCTTTGCATGCACATTTTGTGTTGATTCTCTCTCCTTAGCGACCTTTAGGATACCTGCCTCCTTTTTTCCCATGCCTTGGGGCTCCACTCAGGACAGCCCCACCTTCTGTCTATCCAGGGCTTTATGACTTGTCTCTTCTCGTTCATCCCAGCAACCTGATCCTGTGCTCCTAGTTCTCTTTGCTAGAGAATCAGTAAACTCCTTCAGGCCCTCAAAAAGTTAGGGAGTTACCATATGGCCCAGCAAACCCACTCTTAAGAGTATGCTGCAAGAATCGAAAACAGGGATTAAAACAGATATCTGTACTATTCACAGTGGCATTGTTTACAATAGCTAATAGATAGAAACAATCCAAATGTTCATCCTATACCACAGATAAACTATGAAACATGATGCTAAGAGAAAGAAACCAGATCCCAAAGGTCACATTTTTTTTTTTGTTCATAGTTTTTCCAGTTTATTTATTTTTTTTTAAAAAATTTTCATTTATTTGTCTGTGCTAGGTCTGGTATGTATGTGGGATCTGGTTCCATGACCAGGGATTGAACCCCGGCCCCCTGTATTGGGAGCTTGGAGTCTTAGCCACTGGACCACAAGGGAAATCCTTCCAGGTTATTTTTAATTTCATATTAATTTCAGAAACATGTTTTTGAGTTCCAGCGCTATGTCATCAGACTTTTAATTGAAATTGTATTAAGCTTTACAAAAAAATTTGAAGAATTGTTATTTTTATAATATTTTGTTTTCGCTTACAGGAACATAGGATGCCATGTTGTTGTTTAGTCACTAAGTCATGTCTGTTTTTTTTGCAACCCCATGGACTGTTGCCCCTCAGACTTCTCTGTCCATAGGATTTCCCAGGCAAGTATACTGGAATGGGCTGCCATTTTCTTCTCCAAGGAAGGTCACATATTATATAATTCCATCTATATATGAAATATACAGAAGAGAAAAACAGAGAGAAAGCAGATTTTCCATGGATGCCATGGCTGGGAGAGTGATAAATAGGGAGTAACGATGTAATGAGCTCGGGGGTTTATTTTGAAGAGATAAAAATATTTTGGAACTACATAGAGGTGATGGTTGCAGAACACTGTGGATGTACTAAATGCCAATGAAAGGTCCACTTTAAAAGATCAATTTTATGTTATGTGAACTTCGCTTCAATGAAAAACAAAAACAAAAGAAATAACTCCTTCAGGAAACATGGTGCTGGGAGCCAGGAGGTGAAGTGCTCTTCCTCCTGATATAATTGCTTTTAGGGAGAGTGGGTCACGGAGGAAACAAACATGAATGCAGGGGGGTGAGTTTCAGGGTTTAATTTAAGCAATGACAGTAATCCCTCTGACTGGTACAGAGCTTTATAGTTTAGGAGAGCACCTTACGTCCAACACCCCATGTACCTTTCACAAATTTCCCCTCATTGTTCTTCCTCATCTTATCACCCCCAAAAGATCATAGTTCTCACTTCCTGTCCCCTGGAATAATGTCCCCCTACCTCTGTGTCTGACTCTGACCCACTCACTGAGGCCCCAGTCAAATGCCGCTCCTGAAGCCTCACTTGGAGACAGAAGCACAGGCTGGGTGCTCAGGGCACTTCAGCCGCCCTTGCAGGTGTTGCTCAAAAGGCCCTTTGGAAATAGGTGAGTCATGACGAGAAGGCTGAGCGCCAGCCAGACAAGGTGGTACCAGCGGGATTTTCTCAGACCTCGGGGTCTGAATGTTCTCCTTAGGGTTTAAGACAGCCCCTGGTTATAAGCCAAGATCACCAATGCTGTCTTGGGCAGCGATGACACATCCTTTCAGTAGGTACTGTGGTCAATTAATTCATAAGAAAGGAGGCAAAAATGCACAATGGAGGAAAGGTAGCCTCTTTAATAAGAGGTGATGGGAAAACTGGACAGATACATGTAAAAGAATGAAATTAGAATATTTTCTAACACCATATACAAAAATAAACTCAAAATGGATTAAAGATCTACCTACATGTAAGACCAGAAACGATAACGCTTCTAGAAGAAATCACAGGCAGAATACTCTGATATAAATCATAGCAATATTTTTTCTGAATTTGTCTCCTAAGTCAAAGGAAACAGAAGTAAAAATAAACAAATGGGGCCTAGTTAAACTTAAAAGCTTTGCATATCAAAAGAAACTATCCACAGAATGAAAATAGAACCTACTGAATGGGAGAAAATATTTGCAAATGCTACAAACAATAAGGGGTAAATATCCAAAATATATAAATAATTCATATAAATAGTTCAATGTCAAAAAAACCCCACAAACAACCCAATGTAAAAGTAGATAGAACATTGTTAATTGGTTATACCCCAATAAAAAGTGTTTTTGGTGCTAAAAAAAAAGTGGATGGAAGACCTGAGTAGATGTTTTTCCAGAGAAGGCATACAGATAGGCCAACAAGCGCATGAAAAGATGCTCAACATCACTAACCAACAAAACCACAAGGAGGTATCACTTCACACCTGTCAGAATGGGTAACATCAAATAAATACCAATACTGGCAAATAACGAATAACAAATGTTGGCAAGGATGTGGAGAAAAGTGAGTCCTTGAACTGTTGCGGGGAATGTAAATTGGTACAGCCACTGTGGAAAACTGTATGGATATTCCTAAAGAACTAAAAATAGAGCTACTGTATGACCCAGCAATTCTGCTGAGTATATCTGAAGGAAAGAAGAGCACGAAATTGGAGAGACACGTAACCAGTGTTCACAGCAGCGCTGTTTACAATAATCAAGATATGGAAGCGACCTAAGTGTCCATCAACAGGGGAATGGATGGAGACAATGTGGTGCATGCATATATATATGTGTGTGTATATATATGTATGTATGTGTGTATGTATGTATATATATATATATATATATATATATAATGCACACACACAGTGGAATGCTATTCTGCCATCTGCAGCAACATGGATGGAATTGGAGGGTACTATGTTTAGTGAAAAAGGCAGAGAAAGACAAATACTGCATTATATCACTTATATGAAGAACCTAAAATAATAAAATAGTGCATATAACAAAAAAGAAACAGACACACAGATACAGAGAACAAACCAGTGGTTACCAGTGGGGAAAGGGTTGGGAGATGGGCAAGATGTGAATAGGGAATTAAGAGGTACAAACTACTATGTATCAAATAAGCTATAAAGATATACGGTACAGCACAGGGAATATAGTCAATATTTTATAATAACTATAAATGGAATATAATCTTAAAAAACTGAATCACTATGTTGTACACTTGAAACTTTTATAATATTGTAAATAAACTATCTCAGTTAAAAAATACTGTTTAGTCCTTTTCATTTATTCATTCCTTTTTGGGAAGAGGATGGTCTTTGAAAACAAGACCCCTGAAGAAAAGATCCACCACTGACATTTGTGGTGGAAGTCTATAATTTGTCCTCCACAAACATTTGTTGAATGATTGACTGAACAAAGGGAAAGAATGTGAACTTTGGAGTCTGATAGTCCAACACTTAAACCCCATCTCTGAAAACGAAAATCCTATACTGTTGGTGGGAATGTAATTTGCTGCAGCCACTGTGGGAAACAGTATGAATGTTCCTTAAAAAACTAAAAATAGAGCCACCATATGATCCAGCAATCCCATTTCTGGGCATATATCTAGAAAAGATGAAATCTGTGGTTTGAAAAGATACATGCACTCCAAGGTTCATAGCATCACTATTTACAATAGCTAAGACATGTCAGCAACCTATGTCCATTGACAGATGAATGGATAAAGATGTGGTATAGATATACAATGGACTACAACTCCGTCATAAAAAGAATGAAAAAATGTCATTTGCAGCAACGTGGGTAGTCCTAGAGATTGATTATAGTACCAACAGAAGTAAATCAGACTAAGACAAATATCATATGGTATGACATATATGGAATCTACAAAAATGATACAAATGAACTTATTTTACAAAACAGAAATAGATTCACAGACATAGAAAATAAACTTACAGTTACCAAAGGAGAAAGACTAGGGAAGGGATAAATTGGGAATTTGGGATTTATAGATAAATATACTACTATATATAAAATAAACAACAAAGACCTACCATATAGCACAGGGAACTCTATTCAATATCTTGTAATAACCTATAATGGAAAATAATCTAAAAAAGAATATATTTGACTGAATCACTGTGGTGTACACCTGAAACATTATGAATCAACTACGCTTCAATACAAAAATATAAATAAAAAATAAACCCATCTCAGGCACTCACTAGCTGTGTTGTCATGTAAATAGGGAAGATGAATAGACCCAAGTTCATAGTTTAGTACTAGACACATTTAGTAAGTGGCAGCTATTATTCATCCATCAGACAATGATCAAAACTAAACAGTGTGCAAAGAACAACACAACCAATTCCCCTCAAAAACTTGAGATCATTCATTCTTGTGCCTTGGTCACATGAACCCAGCTGAGCATTCATCTATTCATTCACCCAACAATTATTTATTGAACTCTTACTACGTGTCAGGTACTGTTCCAGGAACAATAGGAAGCCCCTGGAAGGTTGTTACGAGAGGTAACATCCTTAGACAAGTGTTTTACAAGGATCCTTGTGCTTTGCTATGTGAAGAATGGCCTAGAGGCTGGCAAGATATAGTGATGTAGAATAAGAGAACATTCATTGCAGTGTCTTAATGGAAAGAAGGCAGCTTAGGCTAGAGTGGAGTTTGTGGAACTGGAGAGGAGATTTGGACTGTATATTGGAGGCTGAACAAAAAGAACTTGATGGGTGGAGTGAAGGAAAAGAAGGCAGAGGTTGGTGCTTCAAGTAACAGGGTGAGTGGAGCTGCAATTTCCTGATAGGGTTGACCCTGGTGGAAGAAGAGACTTAGAAAGGAGTTTCGACAATCACAATTTAGATGTGACACTTCTGAGATGCCTATTGGATATGGACAAGATTGGAGTTATAGATATACATTCAAAAGTTGGTATAAAATGTACTTAAAAACATGAGAACAGATGAGATCCCCTTAAAAGAGAAAGAGAGAAATAAGGGACTGGGTTGTGAGAGGTTTATGTATTTGGTAACTGGGTAGACAAGGAGCCTGGCATGTGTGCTCATGGAATTTAAGAGAAAAGAGTTTTCGGTGGGAGAAGTGAACATCTGCATCTAACAGATGCAGATCTGCAACATCACATGGTGCATCTGCAGCAGTGAACTACTGCTGAGAGAACTGAGTAAGATGAGAACAGAGAAGGGGCCACCGGAACTGGCATTGTGGGGATCGCTTGGGATGTGGTCCAGGCTGTTGCAGTGCGGTGAAAGGCGCGGAAATCCCAAAGGAATGGGTGGATGGGCCAGTGGGAGGTGAGGAAACGGAGCCAGTATAGACGGCTCTCGGGTTTTCTGTGACCTGTAGCAGTGATGGGGGCTGGAAGCTCAAGACAGCTGTGGGGTTCAGGGTGTTTTGCTTTGTTTGGTGAAGAAAAAAAAAAAAAACCCTAAGGCATGTTCTTCGGTTGACAGGAAGAATCAAGAGACTGAAGATTCAGGAGGGAGAGCTGATAACTGTAGAGAGCACAGCCCCTGAGAACGGGAAGGGGCGGGATATGCAAGCTGTGCTTTGAGAGGCTGTTCTGGAAGGCAGGAGAAAAGAGGTATGGTCCATTTTGAAGGATTCTGGACACGAGAGTAAAAGTGACTGGGGGGAAGTGAAATTTAAAGGGGACCATGCCCCTTTAGCGGAGTTTGGGGACAGCCACACACACACACACACACACAGACACACACACCCTGTGTAGACGTGCACAGTGTCTGGGGCACACACCAGGTGCGTAATCTCTTTCTTGAAACAAAACACGATCCTGGGAGTAGAGGTCAGCTGCCTCCTACTGTAAAATGTTACAACCAGAGCTGATGCTTCCAGGTGTGAGGTGAAGGGAAGGGAGACAGAAATTTATAGGAGGGGAAGAGTGGGAAAAGGAGGAGTGTGGGGCCGGGGAAGAAAGGGAGAGAGGAGAGCCCGAGGGGGAAGGGGAAGGGGACCCGGGGGAGCAGCCCTGTGAGAAGAGCCTAGGGCACCGCTGACTTTTAACCAGCTCCGCGCCGCGCGGCAGCGGAAACCGCTGTAACCAAGACAGGTGCAGCGACAACCGCGCGCAGCCGGGCTCCCGGCCTCTGGGAAAGGAAGTGCAGGGGTGGGCCTGGCTATAATTAGCGCCCCGTGGTAGCCTAGAAGGCTGCCTGCTCCGAGGTCGGTCGATCAGAGCCAGCGCGTGAGAGCAGGGGCTGCAAGCCGCCTGCGGGGACCCCGGGGAGGCCAGCCCCACTCCCCCGCCCCTCCCCCAGTCCGTGGCTCTGCTGCCTCGGCTCTGAGCACCCAGCCCTGGAGGCTGGTGGAGCTGGGCTCGGCCCTGGAGCCCGCGAGGCTAACTGAGGATGAAGGCGTCCAGAATTGCAGGACCATCACTGCTCTGTCTGAGCGAATGCCCTTCACGGCTGGCATCCTCTGGCTCCGGGGGTGGCCCCAGCCCGTGGGAGTGGCACTGTCTTGGCAGACCCGGGAGACTGGCCTTGGCAGACACGGGGCTGGAGCGGGTGGGGGCGAGGCTTTCCCAAGGCCTCGTCTCCTTGGAGAGCCTTTCTGATGCTTTGGCACGTCCATGCCGCTCTCCCTCCGCGCCAGCCCATCTTTGGCTCTGCGGCTCCTTTCCCACGTGAGGACATCTTTTTAAAATCATTACAGTGAAACCGGGAGGGAACCCTCCCCAGAGCGTTTCTTTGTGTGTGTGTGAGTTTGGAATTTCGGAGGGAAAAGGTAGAAGGCACCATCTGTTTTTGCTTCACTCTACAACGGTGACGCCACAGGTCTCCTGTGGCTGCTCTGTGACTGACTCATAAAATCCAGCGAGGGGCTGCCTCTGTATCTTCCTCCTAGACCTGATAAGGCGTGTGTTCAAGGCAAACCCCCTCGCTCCCCCGAAGGCGAGGCTCCTCCCCCGCCCCTCCACCTGTGGGATGTAACAACGTCCTTTCCTATTTGGATCTCATGTTAATTTCCTTGTAACACTCCACCTCCAATCTTGTTCTTTTTTCCCCAGGCGCCCCGGAATTCGCTGAGTCTCGCTTCCAAATAGGAGCCTTTCCTCTATGTTTGTGAAACAAATCGTTACCTCCTGTCTGCTTTCTTTTTATCCCAGACTCATCATCCCCAGTGACTTTGACCCCTCATCCATTCACCGATTATCTGCTTCTGGTCAGCCAGGCGCCTTGCTAGGCTAGGTCCTGGGATGTATCCACTGACAAAGTATAGCCCTGGGAACTGGAGGAACTCACATTTTGTTTAAAAGAACAGTATGGGCAAAATAGACACATGTTTTAAAATTAGAATATGAGATGATAAGAAGCATAATGGAGATTCAAGATTTTTGTTGCTTCTTGATGTCTTCTCACACCCCAGTTCTAAGTACGCTGTGTACATTATCTTACTTAGAACTTAGGTCAGCATCATCTACTTATAGACAGGTCAAGTGTTCTGCCCAAGTCCACAGGCTGTTTAAGATGCCGGTCAACTGTATAGAAGGGCACATTCAGGTGTTCAAACCACAGAGATAAATGCAAAGTTTCACCCTCAAGTTCATATACCACAAGCGAGGATTTGAACTCAGGCCACCTGGCTGCAGAGGGCATCTGCTTGGCTATGATGCCATCTTGCTTTCCTGGAGGGCTTGTAGAGATACATGCACATGCATGTGGAAACATGCATATAGAGGTGTCCTTAGTGGGGCTACTGCCTCTGCCCTGGGCTGCAGAGATGTTTTTAGATACTCCCCCGGCAGGAAGCCCAATGCGCTAGCTCTGACCTTGCTGCGGTTCTTGGCACAGGCTAGTCAGTTTCATGTTACTGACACCTCCGCTGCTCTGAATATTCGTTTTCTTCCAGCTTTCTCTCCACACTGTAATAGGAGCTAGTGTGCAAAGGCATGGCCACCCCATGCACCTCCGGCAATGGTCCATTCTCAGAGGAATCACCTTGCAAAGCCACACTGGAAGCTATTGAATTAAATGCTGCTGCTTAGAAGGCAGCCGTTGTCCTGAAGAGGATGGGTGGAGCTTTTCCTCATCATCCAGCAGCCTTGTTCCAACTGCGTGGGGAGATTGGATTGTCCTGGGTGCTTCTGTGACGTGCTCACCTGGCACCAGTTCCATGGTGCCCACTGTGAGGGGCACAGGATGGGAATCTGACAGCTGTCTCCCTTCTCCCCACTTCCCTGCCAGGCCATCAGCAGGCAGTTCTTGGCAGGACTTGTGATGACTCTGCAGGTTTGAGCAGCCCAACATGAGACCACGTTCTCTTCCATTTTCCTGGGTCCAAGCAGCTCTATTGATGATTGCAAATTTCAGTATGGGGTTGTGTGTCTGCTTATTATGTCATTCTGGATGGAGATGTGACCCGTACTGAGCATGACATGCAGGAATAATCACTATTATCATCATTATTTTTAACATCAATTGTTCACCATTGAGAGCAGCAGTCGTTGTCAGAGAACAGAATTAGACCTGTTTTTTTCCTTTCCCCAGTCAGCTCTCAATTTAAATTAAACAGAGATGGCTCATCAACAAGAAGTTAGGATGATGGTGGTGCTGGGGAGTGTTAGGTGCAAAAAAATATAATTCAATTTTTTCTGTTTTTTTTTTTGGGGGGGGGTGCAAATATTAACCCTTGTAGTTCTCCCTTCTGATTTAGATGATTTTTGTCTTTTAATAAAATCCCACAATAATAATATCATGCAGAATTTGGACCTCTGGAGTCACATTTTTGTAGTTATTTCATAACTCTGGGACAACCAAAATTCATTAAATTTGAATTCACATCTGCATGAGACAGGAAGAAATGCCTAAATGGTCTGGGGAGAGCCTGGGCTGATTGGGGTGGGGTGGGCGGTCCAGAGACTTTGCTGCTCTGAAATCTTGTTTGCCTTTCTTCCCCAGAGCAAATATCTGCCGTGATTTCTTTGTTGATGAAGATGTTTATGTCTCCCTCTGTGAACTTCTGTCCTTATCCTCAGCACCAGTTCCAGAGGAATCTTCCCGAATTAACAGGTTCAACCGTGTCACCCCCTTTCTTATAATTCTTCACCCTTCCCCACTGGGCTGCCCACTCAGAGCTCAGAGTTTCTGGGCTTTGACGCTTCTGCTTCCCTGCCCTCTCAAAAGCTCCATTTCCTCATCAGCCCACAAGCTCATCTTGTTTCCTTCTCCTTGGGCCCTTGGTCCTGTCGCTTCTCCGGCCTACAATCACATCCCTTCCTCTCCACTCATCCGCTGCCGCCCCGGGTCCTGGCTGGCCCTCTGGGGGCCTTTCCTGGTGCCTCAGTGTTCTCAGCCTCTGTGAACCCCTGTGGTACTTACTGTGGGTGATGGGTATGTTGTGTCCAAATTCTTCTGTTGAAGCCCTAAGCCCCAGGACCTCAGGATGTAATTGTGTATGAAGATAAGGTCTTTGAAGAAGCGATTAAGTTAAATCGAATCCCGTCTGACTGGTGTCTTTATAAGAAGAGGAAATCTGGCCGCAAAGAGAGAAGCAAGGGGGCGTGTGCCCAGAAAGAAGAGCATGTGAGGCCGCGGTGAGAAGCTGGCCTGGGCAAGTCGCGGACAGAGGCGGCGGGAGACACCACCCCGCCTGCATCTCAGATTTCTGGCCTCCAGAATGGCGAGACAGCAAAGCTCTGCTGTTTGGGCCAGCCAGGTTGAGGCACTTTGTCGCGGCGGCTAGAGTGGACTAACACGTGGTGGAGCTTGTAATCCTGTCTTCCCTTCCTTTGGTGAGGGCGTGTGTCCTCGCTGACGCCCATGACTGTGGTGCCTTCCCTGCCCTCCCGGGAGAAGTGGGCGTGCTCGCTGTTGGACCCGGTCGTGTGATGCACTGGACCCAGGTGGGGAGGGGGCACGGTGCATGCCGTGTCCAGCAGAAGCTCTGAGCGCCCGCGTGAGCGCCCCTCACCCTCCTCCTCACTAAGGGGGCCTCGTGTGTGGGATGGTTGTGCTCCTTCACCTGGATCCTGGGATGTGAAGACACGTGGAGCTGAGCCAGGGACACTCCCAGCAGTAGCAAGCATGTCAAGCGGGTGAACATTTACGCCTGTGAGATTTGGGGGTTATTATTACACCAAAGCTAGCTCTCCAGTATTCTTGCCTGGAGAATCCCGTGGACAGAGGAGCCTGGTGGGCTGCTGTCCATAGGGTCGCATAGAGTCAGACACGACCAAAGTGACTTAGCAGCAGCAGCAGGTCGTTTATCCTACAGTTTACTCTCTAATAACAAGGAGTTACTATTACCTGTGCCGTGCCTTCTTTTCTGGGAAGGCTTCCTGAACCCCCAAGCCGCTCGTATGTGCTCTGCTGAATCTCTATGCAATCACCCATCTTCACTGAGCTCATGCACACAGTAAATATTTAATGAGCATCTACTTTTCACCAGACTCTGACCTGGTGTATTGAATCATGCTCTTTCTCTTTTTTTAAGTAAATGGTTCCTTTGTTCATATATATATATATATATATTTTTATATCCATATATATCTCCATATATCCATATATTTATATCTATATCCATATATCCATATATTTATATATATATATATATATATATATATAGGTATATATATATATATACTGATTATGTGGCATGCCGGATCTTCGTTCCCTGACCAGGGATTGAACCTGCGCCCCTGCACTGGAAGTGTGGAGTCTTAACCACCAGGAAAGTCCCTTGAATCGCTCTCCTAACTCTCTTTTCTTCTCTACTAGCCCATGAGCTGCTTTAGGTCAAGCAACCTGTCCTTATTCCTTAAGGTATCCCAGTGTCTAGTGGGGTGACCAGCATGGTATTACTCAGTAAATATTTGTTAAATAAATAATGACTCTGCACGTGTCTGCACAGGAGGTGGTCAGCTGCTTCTTCCTCTGCCCTCCTGCTCCCCTGCTTGCTTGCCATCCTGGCCCCTCTGGGGTGGCAAGGAGGAGCGGTTGTATGGTGGCCGTCAGATGCTGGTGTCCTATGATCCTGTCAGGCTCCCAGTGCAGGTTTTTTCCTCTCATAAGGTGTGGGTAGCCAGCCTCCAAGATGGTCTCCAACGACCCCTACCTCCTCACAGGACACTCTTGTGTAGCACCCCCTCTTCCCCTCCCTTGTACCCTGGTTGGTTTCTGCGACCAACAGACTATGGCAGGAGTGATGGTGTTTTGAGGTTAGGTTATAGAAGACACTGTGGCTTCTATTTTACTATTTCATTAGCTCTGAGAGGAGTGAGTGGTCATGTTGGGAAGCCACCTGTGCGAACATCCGTTTACTGAGGAAGCTGGGCTTTCAGTTATCAGCCAGAGAGGAACCGAGGCCTCTTCCCAGCAGCCTCGTGAGTGAGTTAGAAGTGGGCGCTCCTGCCTCGTCAAGCGCCAGATGAGGCTGCAGCCCAGCTGATGTCGGAATCCCAACCTCGTGAGAGAGTCTGAGCCAGAGCCATCCAGTTAAGCTTCTCCCGGTTTCCTGACCCTCAGGAACAGTGTCAGACAACACAGCTTGTTGTTTGAAGCCACTACATTTCTGTTGTTCTTTGAGTCCTTTCTCCCTCAGGCACCAGCCCCGTGGGTTCTGGTGAGGAGGTGCTCTGTTGGGGTCCTTTTGTGGCTCCACAGAGGAACCTCTCTCCTGAGGACCTGGTCTGATGTTTCTCTTCAGGAGCATGAGAGCAAGCGTGCCTCCCTGTCCCACCAAACCCTAGAACAACAGATTGTCTCCAGCGGGTCCTGTTTGCACCATCTCCACCACCTCGGACTTCCCTGATGGCTCAGATGGTAAAGCGTCTGCTTACAATGCGGGAGACCCGGGTTCATTCCCTGGGTTGGGGAGATCCCCTGGAGAAGGAAATGGCAACCCACTCCAGTATTCTTGCCTGGGAAATCCCATGGACAGAGGAGCCTGGTGGACTACAGTCCATGGTGTTGCAAAAAGTCGGACATGACTGAACGACTTCACTTTCTTTCAATGGTAAAGTGCTCGCTTAGCATGCGAGAGGTAGTGGAATCGATGCCCACATCCTCCAGTTTTGGAGAAGGAAATGGCAAGCCACTCCAGTATTCTTGCCTGGAAAAGTCCATGGATGGAGGAGTCTGGTGGGCTACAGTCCATGGGGTTGCAAAGTGTCGGACACGACTGAGCGACTTCACCACTGCCTCACTCCTTCAGACTTTGTAGGATTCCAATTATATTCTAGTCCCTATGCCTCCCAAGCCACAGGAAACACATCTCAAGTTCTTGGGTTATTCTTTAAAGGTTTCGCCTTTCCCAGATGGAAACCCCCACGCCTTTACCCTAAGCGTGTGTGTGCATGGCCTGTGTGACCCAGGTACATCACTTTCTATACTCTCTATGTGAGGAGGTCACGTGTCCAGTGCATTCTTCGGTGCTGGGTTGTAGCAGAACTTGTTTTTATTCAGTCTCTCTGTATGTCCTGCCTGGATGATGATCTAACACCTTGTCCTGGAATATGGGAGTACATGGCCTATATTAAATTGCCGGCTTGTTTCAATCAGTAAATGTCTGGGTTTCAGGTCTGGCACTATCTAACTGTGTGATATCAGGAAAGTCATTTAACCTCTCTGAGCCACAGTTGAGGGTGTGTGTACACATACATGTGGAATCTCTTCAGCTAGAAAATTCTTTTCTGTTATCCTTTCCCTGAGTCTTTACTCTGCTTACAAAAGGGGCACTTATATCTCCTGAGTTACAGCATTTCACTCTGGGGCCTTGTGCAGGCTAAATAATGGCCCCCTAAAGATGTCCATATTCTAGTCCTCAGTTCAGTTCAGTCACTCAGTCATGTCTGACTCTTTGCGACCCCATGAACCGCAGCACACCAGACCTCCCTGTCCATCACCATCTCTTGGAGTTCACCCAAACCCATGTCCATTGAGTCAGTGATGTCATCCAACCATCTCATCCTCTGTCATCCCCTTCTCCTCCTGCCCTCAATCTTTCCCAGCATCAGGGTCTTTTCAAATGAGTCAGCTCTTTGCATCAGGTGACCAAAGTATTGGAGTTTCAGCTTGAACACCAGTTCTTCCAATGAACACCTGGAACTGATCTCCTTTGGGACGGACTGGTTGGATCTCCTTGCAGTCCAAGGGACTCTCAAGAGTCTTCTCCAACACCACAGTTCAAAAGCATCAATTCTTCGGTACTCAGCTTTCTTTATAGTCCTAGTATCTATAGTTCTAGTCCCAGGTCTCGTGAATATGTTAATTTTGGCATAAAAAAATCTTTATAGGTGTGATTTATTTAGTGATTGTGAGATGGGGAGCATCACTTGAATCCTCCAGGTAAGCCCAATGTCATTGTCAAGGTCCTTCCAAGAGGGAGGCTGGAAGTTGAGAAGCAGATATTGAGTTGATGTGATGAGGGAAGCAGGGATCAGAGTGATGTGAGGAGGGGGCTGTGAACAAAGAAATGTGGGAGGCCTCTAGACACTGGAAAATGCATGGAAACTAATTTCTCCTGAAGCTTCTAGAAGGAGTACAGCCCTGATTTTAAAGTCCGACTTTCAAAACTATAAGCTAATAAATGTGTATTTTTAAGCCTCTAAGTGAAAGTGAAAGTGAGTTTGTAGTAATTTGTTACTGTGTGAAAGTGAAAGTCACTCAGTTGTGTCTTGTCTGGCTCTTAGATTCAATTGGAAGGATTGATGCTGAAGCTGAAGCTTCAATACTTCAGCCACCCGATGCGAAGAGCTGACTCATTGGAAAAGACCCTGATGCTGGGAAAGGCTGATGGCAAAAGGAGAAGAGGGCGGCAGAGGAAGAGATGGTCAGATAGCATCACTGACTCAATGGACATGAATTTGAGCAAACTCTGGGAGATGGTGAAGGCAAGAGGAGCCTGGCGTGCTGCAATCTGTGGGGTCAAAAATGTCGAACTCGACTTAGCAATTGAACAACAACAATGGAACTTAGGCATTGTTTCAAAATTCTGTTCGCCATTTATGTTTTTTCTTTTAATGAACTCCTTCTCATGGTCTTTGTGCCTTTTTTTAACATGTTGCCTAACCTTTTGTTACTGATTTGAATGATATTTGTATATTAAATTGCCCTTTGTTCATCAGATGTTGCAAATATTTTTCCAGTTTTTGATTTGTCGTCTAACTTTGCTTGATGGCTTTTTGTTTTGTCGCAGTGATTAAAAAAAAAAATCTGGTCAAGTTTATTGTTCTTTTATGGTCTCTGAGCTCATGATTTTTAAAATGTAAATGAGGCTTCTATATCAGTAGGTTAGGGAAATTCCATGAAACCCCTCTAATAAGGACTGCACCCATGTTTTATGAAATTTGCCATCATATCCTTATGAACAAAGTGGAAAAATGAGAGTTGGATGGTGTATACATCAAAGTGCCTTTGTAGTTTACTGAATGAATATACATGACATGTGATGACTAATGGACCCATGTCAGCCTGGATTCCCTTGGCCTTGATGAAGACATAATTCTCATATTTCAGACAGAAGAAAGGTCAAGATGGGATATTTAATTTCCTGGATAACAAATAGAGATCCAAAAAGATCTTGACAGGCAAGAACAGTGAGTTTAAAACCAACACAACAAATGTAAATGAGATAAATCAAAGATTAGTAATCTTTCTAAAAGTTCAAGTCCATAGGGACAGGTAGGAAAGGCTGAGATACTAGATACTCATGTAAATAACATCACAGCAGTGACACAGCCCAGTGTGTGCTAATGGTGTACCAGGAATACCAAGTGAGGGTGGGCTTAGGTTCTTTCTGAACTATGCTTTATATTTCACCAGTTTCTATATTCACTCATTTGTGTGTGTGTGTGTGGTTCTATGAAATTTTATCACATGTATAGATGCACGTATTAGGGACAGTTTTTAATTAGTACGTGGAGTAAGACTAGATTTATCTCTAGAAAAAGTTTGTTCCAAACTATTTTGACTGCTTTATTTCTAATCCAACTTGAATAGACCTAGGTTACTGGCTGGTGAGTTTATAGTTTTTTAAGACACACGAGTTTATAGATGGTAAGGATCCGAGGAGTCTGGGTGGTACCAAGAAGTGGCTGCTGTCATTTTCTGAGGCCTGGTATAATTAGGATCCCATGTCAGAGTGAAAGACGGTCCCATGGGGCTATAAAGGGGAACATCTCCTTTAAACCATCTTCAGGGAGAGAAATGACATCAAGCATATCTATACCTGTTTGGGTTCCACCCAATTTGATAAGATGTGACACTCAAACACAGGGACTTAAACAAATTGGAGACTTATTTTTCACATAAGGAGTTGAGAGGTAGTGATGGCCAGCTTTAGTTCTGTGGATCTATCATGTTAGGGCTGTGTGTCTTCAGTTTTCCTACCTTTCCCCTCGTGGTCACAAGAGGGCTGCTGCAGCTCCATCCAGCATATCTGCATTTAAGGAAGGAAGAAGGGAGAGGAGACAAGACGGATGGAAGACAGGGAAACTGAAAGGGTTGACACAAATTTTTCAGGAAATTCAAATGTCTTCCCAGTGTCTTCTCTTATATCTTATAGGCCAGAATTTTCTCTCTTACTCACAATTCTGGGTCACACAATTTGACTGAGCCAATTGTATAATTCTTTAATAATAACATGAGAGGAGCCAAGAGAAGGGGAATAGAGGTTCTTCTACAATGTACAGATGGTTCAAGGATATTAACCTGTGAAATGGACTATGAATGTCAGAGATTTAGTTCCAGAATTGTTTGCAGAGTCTTCCTTTTATACTCATTTATGCCTGGGATTAAGAGAAAGAAGGTGCCGCATGAGAATTCTGGTAACTCTCCACTAAACCGAAATCATCTACAGTATAGTGTAGGAAATTGGTCATAAAAACTCTTCTTGCGAGTTTGCTCCAGCCATTCCCTGGAAAATGATCAATTTAGAGCAATTTCTTCATAGTCCCTCTGCTTTTTATTGTAAACACGGTGAGATGATGTTCTGGGTTGTTGCACTGGAGCCCAAGTATGTTTCAGGAGATTGTCCTTCTCCATTTGAGGGTCATATTTCAGTAATTGAGACCAGATCTTGACTCTTTGGGTCCACAATGTGACTAAATTAAATTAGGGATTTCATGGAAAGAACAATAAAAGCCCAAATTCTGTTACTGTGCTATTTTCTTAATATGTCTGAGCATGCAGATCTTTTAAGTGGTAATGTAAAACAGGCACTGCATTCTTGGACTCTAAGTGCTGGTTTTAAAAATGTGCTTGGCAGCATAACTCTGATTGTTTAAGAGGACTTTGAGCATCTGATGAGCGAGGTTTGAATTAGCCCCTTTTTACAAATGAGGCAAACCAAAGGTCAGGAGAGTTGAGGTACTTGCCTGAAGTTTCTCAAATAGGACTGAGAATCAAAGCATGTTTTGTCTGACCCATGGACCTTCCTCCTCATTAGGAGGATGCCCCACACTACTGCTAACCTCCACAAAGTGAGGGGCTAGGGTGTGTGTAGGTAAAGAAATGAAGCCCCGACTGAAAGATTGTTCTGGAGGCCCAAGGTCACTGTGGTTTGATGCTTGTGCTCTGCCCTTGTGACTTAGAATATATGTGTGACCTAGTGATTTAGGCAAGGATCTGTGAGGTCAGTCTTCCTGTGGGTGTGGGTGCTGCCTGTCTCTTACTGCATCCTAACACAAAGGCAGACCTGTCTCACATGTCTGTCCTTGTTCATTTTTCCAGCGGTCATGTAGGTATGTGAGAGTTGGACTGTAAAGAAAGTTGAGCACCGAAGAATTGATGCTTTTGAACTGTGGTGTTGGAGAAGACTCTTGAGAGTCCCTTGGACAGCAAGGAGATCCAACCAGTCCATCCTAAAGGAGATCAGTCCTGAATATTCATTGGAAGGACTGATGTTGAAGCTGAAACTCCAATATTTTGGCCACCTGATTTGAAGAGCTGACTCATTTGAAAAGACTCTGGTGCTGGGAAAGATTGAAGGGGGGAGGAGAAGGGAACGACAGAGGATGAGATGGTTGGATGGCATCACCGACTCAATGGACACGAGTTTGGGTAAACTCCGGGAGTTGGTGATGGAAGGGAGGCCTGACGTGTTGAGGTCCATGGGATCGCAAAGAGTCAGACACGGCTGAGCGACTGAACTGAACTGAACTAATGTCCACCTTGACAAGCCCTTGTTCTGTGGCCGCCATTACACACCTGGCCACTAGGGGCGCCCCAACCGGGCTGACCTGGCTTCCCAGAGGGGTGACAGAGCTTTGTTCCCCCTTAGCTCCTCAGCCCCGAGAGGACACTGAACATTTCTAAGCAATCTTGCATGAATGCGGAGGAGGGATGGGAGAGAGATGGACAAGCACAGAAGGAGAGATGCCTCTAGCAGGAGTACTTCTGCCCGCAGATGGACTTGGCTGGCACAGGCTCGTTTTCTGCTTAAGGGACCTTCAAGCTTATCCTTGGAAGTTTCTCTTTTCCCACCTCCTTCATGGGTGCCTGTCCCCTCCATTGTGGAGGTTCTGCAGGTGGGGTGCAGGAACGTGGGCCAGGGCAAGCACGTATGTATTTCAGTCACAATCAAAGGCTTTTCTTCAAGGATGGCAAAAGCTGGTTTTCCTATATTTTTTAAATGCCATGACTTTGAGCGGATATTACTAATTTTTGCTAAAATAAGAATAAAGTGCACAGAAAGGATTTTATTTACATTCTTGTTTTCATCTCCAACTCCCTAGTGTCACATTTGACACTAGTCAAAGCATATGGTTATCAGTTCAGTCACTCAGTCGTGTCCAACTCTTTGCAACCCCATGGACTGCAGCATGCCAGGCTTCCATCACCAACTCCTGGAGCCTACTCAAACTCATGTCCATCGCGTTGGTGATGCCATCCAACAATCTCATCCTCTGTCATCCCCTTCTCCTCCTGCTTTCAATCTTTCCCAACCTCAGGGTCTTTTCAAATGAGTCAGTTCTTCGCATCAGGTGGTCAGAGTTTTGGAGTTTCAGCTTCAGCATCAGTCCTTCCAATGAATATTCAGGACTGATTTCCTGTAGAATTGACTGGTTGGATCTCCTTGCTGTCCAAGGGACTCTTAAGAGTCTTCTCCAGTGCCACAGTTCAAAAGCATGCATATATATCCACACACATGTGGACATATATTTTATGCATATACATGTGTCTTTGTGTTTGGGATGTAGTTGTTTAGAATACAGGAGTAATGGACTGAGCATACCTTCATCCATTTGCTTTCAATTTAAGCAATTTAGTTTATAATAATAGGTATTACCATGAGTCATAAAGACAGACAAATTTTTGGCCACAGTAATTCCTCGGGAAATGATACCAAGGAAATCATTTCAAAGAAAAGGAAAGTTATAATATATATTGCTGTGTTTTTTTAACATAGGGTTTTTTTTGCCCCCACTAACAGTATATAAATCTTTTTCATGTCTGTTATCTAGTTTCATCTTTGCAACAAGCCTCCAGGACAGGTGGTTTTATTTTTCCTCTCTATTTTAGAAGTGAGGGAGCAGGCTTAGAGAGATGGCATCTTTTCTTTAAGGTTGACAGTGAGAATGAGAGCTGGCGTTGGGAAGGTTTTTGCTTAGCTTGGAAAGTTGGAAAGCCAACCCCTAAAGACAGTACGCTAGTCCAAAAGAGCCACAGAAAGTGCGTGGATGTGTGTGTGCTTTGGAAGAGCAAATGGGAAATCCAGGTCTTTAGCTCCAAGTTCAGTGTTTTTTTTAACACACCATCACTATTCCCCAGCAGAGGGACTTTTTTATTAAGCTGTGGCTTGCCAATTTGATGCACATCATGGAGGCTTTATTACTGTAAGTACAGAGACTGAGACAGGGTAGAAAGTGTTCATGGCATAATGTGTTACAAAATAAAAGGCTAGATCCATAGTGTAATGATAGACATGTAATACATATTGGGGGCTTTCCTGGTGGCTCAGACGGTGAAGAAAGCATCCTGCAACCCAGGAAACCTGGGCTGGATCCCTGGGTTGGGAAGATGCCCTGGAGAAGGGATTGACTACCTACTCTGGTGTTCTTGCCTGGAGAACTCCATGGATGGAGGAGCCTGGCTGGCTACAAACCATGAGGCTGCAAAGAGATGGACAAAGAGTAATACATTTACATGCATATGTTACACATCTATACCAGGATTAAAAAATGGGGAAGGGAATATGGAAAAATAAAAACATGTCATTAAAGAGATCATAATTAAATTTACATAATATTTTGTCCTTAGTATAGATAGAATTGTATTATAATATTTAAAAATCCAATTGCTAATAAAAATAAGCATTTATTGAGTGCAAGGATTGTACTAGGTGCCTTTTCATACTTAATTATAGGTAATCACAACTCTATGGGGTAAATATTATTATAATTTCCACTTTGTAGATGAGAACCTTATGTTTCAGGATGATTGAATAATTGTTCCAAGGTTATAAAGCTGAAAGCCAAGATGGGAGCACTTGGGTTTATGCTGTGTCCTCCAGCCCTAAATACCAACAGTCCTTTGGTGTCTGTCCGGTAAAGGGTACAGTCAGTCATTAAACTGTCCAATTCATCTTACCTGTTGATATGTCTACACAGACTCTTTTTTTTTTTTGTCTCAACATGGAAGAACGGCTGATGTGAGGGGCAATTCTGAGTTTCTGAGTGCACTGCCAACAGCTGCTCCCCCATAGATTTATTGGTAGCCCTGATCAGAAATTTTTCTTATGTGGTAGGGGTGTTTGATAATCCATGGGATGCAGAAAGGGTGGGGAAGGAAGCTATATCTCCCATTCCAAGAAACAGTGCTAGCCCCAGACTTTTTCCTAAACCTCCAGGAAGAAAGCCAATATCTTACTACCTTCGGTCTGAATTAGTAGGATAAATACCTCAGTTCTCAATTGTATTATGTCCAAACATTAACTCTTTGCTATGCAGAAAGTCATCTTTTCTCCCTGAGTTTCTTGGCTCTAATCAGGCCAGGATTTTCTTTCCAAGACTTGAGTAATGAGCCTATGGTAGAAACACCCTTTCTCATTGCAAGTGGCTCTTTGAAAGATTCTCAGAAGGCTTTGGAGAATAGAACACAGAGTTGTTCTTCCCACAGCCCCCATCAAAGAGCTGGACTCCCCAGGTCTCTCTCTTTCATAGCATGGAGGTTTCAATCTGTAGTCTTCAGACACCTTACCTTTCCTATTTCCTCTTTCAAAGCCCATGCCCTTTCAGTTCAGTTCAGTCGCTCAGTCGTGTCTGACTCTTTGTGACCCTATGAACCACAGCACACCAGGCCTCCCTGTCCATCACCAACTGCTGGAGTCTACCCAAACCCATGTCCATTGAGTTGGTGATGCCATCCAACCAACTCATCCTCTGTCGTCCCCTTCTCCTCTTGCCTCCAATCTTTCCCAGAATCAGAGTCTTTTCTAATGGGTCAGTTCTCCGCATCAGGTGGCCAAAGTATTGGAGTTTCAGCTTCAGCATCAAATCCTTCCAATGAACACCCAGGACTGATCTCCTTTAGAATGGACTGATTGGATCTCCTTGCAGTCCAAGGGACTCTCAAGAGTCTTTTCTAACACCACAGTTCAAAAGCATCAATTCTTCTGCACTCATCTTTCTTTATAGTCCAACTCTCACATCCATACAAGACTACTGGAAAAACCATAGCCTTGACTAGACAGACCTTTGTTGACAAAGTAATGTCTCTGCTTTTTAATTCGCTGTCTAGGTTGGTCATAACTTTCCTTCCAAGGAGTAAGCGTCTTTTAATTTCATGGCTACAGTCACCATCTGCAGTATCAAGTGCTTTGTTTTTGGTCTTTTGGATGGGAGTTCTATCTTTGCTGGCTAAGTTTCCCTGTTGTCCAAAATAAGCGAAATGGAATCACCCTTCTCTGCTGAAGTCCCCTTTTGTTTACCTCTCTGTTATTTTAAATCTTGCAATAAGTTCTTATTCTGGGACTCTGATCCTTTGATGTGACATTGGTCCACTATTAATCTTCCTTCATACTACATGGGCTTTCCAGGTGGCACAGTGGTAAAGAAGAGCTGTGGGTTCGATCCCTGGGCTGGGAAGATCCCCTGGAGTAGAAAACGGCAAACTGATCTAGTAGTCTTGCTTGGAAGATTCCCTGAATGGAGAAGCCTGATGGGCTACATGAGTCGGACATGATTGAGTGACTGAGCACACACACACACACAGTATACATAGTAGCCCTCATATGCAAACATGTCACAAAATTAATCTCAACATCCATTACCCTGTGGGGTCAATGAGTAGTTGGCTAATGACAGGAAGAAGATGGAAAGTGATTCTTCTCTTTTAATAAGTGTCATCAAGTTTCAACCGATATTTCCCACCATGAGCTAGAATATAGGATAAGGGAGAGAGAAGAGAGATTTTGAGAAGAAATTCCTTTGTCAGCATCATGAAATTCTTCATCAAGGATTGTGCAAGTTCTTTACACGATAAACTCTGTGGAGTCAGCTTTGTTTCAGGACTTGAGGATGAACTTAATTCTACTCCTAGTTTTCCTTCTGATGTAGAATTGTAGAAGGTTAGGGGATTCAGACGTTGGAGATACAGTCACTCAACAAATTGACTTGACAGATTCAGAAATTAAGGCAGAGAAAGGTCAGATCATTTTCAAGGTCACACGGGGCAAGACTGGTTTGTGGCTTGGCCTGCCCTTGGCATCTCTGTTAGATAAGATGCCCAGTCACCTTGAAGGTCTTGTGAGAGTGTATCAATTGATTATGTAACTGGCTAGTGCTGGGCTTAGATCTGGGGCTGTGCTCAAGCGTCTGTCTGTGATTCCTAAATGAGGTGGAGTTTCCTTGCTATAGCAGGCACAGCTGGTGAGCAGAAGAAAGATAGTACCACCCTTGTGCAGAAAGGTTCTCTTAGTACATTTGGAGAAAATGGGATATAGAATGCATCATTTATCTTCAAAGAGACCCAACGAATATTTGATTTAAGCAAACACTCTATTACAGTGTTCACTGTAGCAAATTCTGTAATTATAAGTTTTATGCAACTCCCATTACAAAATCATTTTCATCCCTCTCCTAGCTGTCTAAAAAACCATAAATTGGGTGGAAATTTTCATGGTCTGACCCTGCCTGGTAGAGAAAGAATGGCTTCTGGGAGCACAGGGAAGGAAAGAAAATCTCATTAGCTGCCTATAAGTTATTGTGAAATGGGAAAAAATGTAAGTATACTCCTTTTCCAGTTTGCAAAAGAGTTGAATGTTTCTCCTCTCTGTGTGGTGAAAAATGAGGTGGCAAGACTTTATTTTCAAAGCTGTATAGGGTCACTAAGAAATGGGAGAAAAATGCTTTCCTGAGTCACTTCTAAGTACGCGTGGATGGAGCTGCTCCGGATTTCAGCATCCATCTGTCTCACTGATGCTTACGTTTTAACATTTTCTTTTGCTCTGTTTTGGTCATTGTGTCCTTGAACTCCTAGGTTTCTGGAGTTAGATAAAGGATTTGAAACCCTCGCTTGGAGGAGAGAATGTCGGCATGCATCCTAGTTTATGAACCGAGTCTCAAGGGTTAAATGGATCAAACTGGTTTTGTACAAGGGTGATACACTACCACATCCCAACAGGTGACAGACACATTTTGAGGACACATAGGTTCAGAACAGGATTCTAAACACTTAACACATTATTGACCAGGGGATTTTTGCGAAAACTAATGTCTGTAGCATTAATACGTCTCCAGTCAATAATGTGTTGGAAATTTTCCTTCATCCTGTCTTTCAATGTAACTTTTATTAATCATGAACAGACATCTTACTCTCAAATCAGTCACATGAATGTCTTCTTTATATGTTGTAGTTTTGACTCTGCATCCCCTCACCCACCCTCCCATGGATCTTGATTCTAAGTCATCTTTCAAGGCTTGTCTCAGTTTCTTGGTTTCCTCTATTTCCCGGAGCTCTCCTAATTATCCTAGGCAATAAGTAGAAGTCTCCATTCTCAAAATTATTTACCAAAGTGCCAGATCAAAACACTTATTTATAAATGTTTTATATGGTTCACAAACTGTTTCATATGTGCCACCAGTCTCCTACCTAGATTATAAGTGCTCTGGGGACAGTGAACATTTTCTTTATGTCTCCAACCTTAATATTTAGGAGGATTTCAAGACATGTGCTGTGTGCTGTGCTTAGTCACTTGGCCATGTCTGACTCTTTGTGACCCTGTGGACTGTATAGCCTGCCAGGCTCCTCTGTCCATGGGATTCTCCAAGCAAGGATACTGGAGTGGGTTGCCATGTCCTCCTCCAGGGGATCTTCCTGACCTAGGGATCAAACCCAGGTCTCTAGCATCGCAGGTGGATTCTTCACTGTCTGAACCACCAGGGAAGCCCATTTTCAGTTCAGTTCCATTCAGTTCAGTTCAGTTGCTCAGTTGTGTCTAACTTTTTGTGATCCCATGGACCACAGAATGCCGGGCCTCCCTGTCCATCACCAACTCCCAGAGTCTACCAAACCTCATGTCCATTGAGTCAGTGATGCCATCCAACCATCTCATCCTCTGTCAAAACCTTCTCCTCCTGACATCAATCTTTCCCAGCATCAGGGTCTTTTCAAAAGAGTTAGCTCTTTGCCTCAGGTAGCCAAAGTATTGGAGTTTCAGCTTCAACATCAGTCCTTCCAATGAGTACCCGGGACTGATCTCTTTTAGGGTGGACTGGTTCTATCTCCTTGCTGACCAAGGGACTCTCAAGAGTCTTCTCCAACACCACAGTTCAAAAGCATCAATTCTTCAGTGCTCAGCTTTCTTTATAGTCCAACTCTCACATCCACACACGACTACTTTAAAAACCATAGCCTTGACTAGATGGAACTTTGTTGGCAAAGCAATATCTCTGCTTTTTAATAGGCTGTCTAGGTTGGTCGTAACTTTCCTTCCAAGGAGTGTGTGTCTTTTAATTTCATGGCTGCAGTCACTATCTGCAGTGATTTTGCAGCCCCCCAAAATAAAGTCAGCCACTGTTTCCACTGTTTCCCCATCTATTTGCCACGAAGTGATGGGACCAGATGCCATGATCTTAGTTTTCTGAATGTTGAGCTTTAAGCCAACTTTTTCATTCTCCTCTTTCACTTTCATCAAGAGGCTCTTTAGTTCTTCACTTTCTGCCATATAGGTGGTGTCATCTGCACATCTGAGGTTTTTGATATTTCTCCTGGAAATCTTGATTCCAGCTTGTGCTTCATCCAGCCCAGCATTTCTCATGATGTACTCTGCATATAAGTTAAACAGGGTGACAATATACAGCCTTGATGTACTCCTTTCCTGATTTGGAACCAGTCTGTTGTTCCATGTCCAGTTCTAACTGTTGCTTCCTGACCTGCATACAGGTTTCTCAAGAGGCAGGTCAGGTAGTCTGGTATTCCCAATTCTTTCAGAATTTTCCACAGTTTGTTGTGATCCACACAGTCAAAGACTTTGGCATAGTCAGTAAAGCAGAAATAGATGTTTTTCTGAAACTCTCTTGCTTTTTTGATGATCCAGCAGATTTTGGCAATTTGGTCTCTGGTTCCTTTGCCTTTTCTAAAACCAGCTTTAACATCTGGAAGTTCATGGTTCACGTATTCCTGAAGCCTGGCTTGGAGAATGTTGAGCATTACTTTACTAGTGTGTAAGATGAGTGCAGTTGTGCGGTAGTTTGAGCATTCTTTGGCATTGCCTTTCTTTAGGATTGGAATGAAAACTGACCTTTTCCAGTCCTGTGGCCACTGCTAATTTTCCAAATTTGCTGGTATATTGAGTGCAGCACTTTCATAGCATCATCTTTTAGGATTTGAAATAGCTCAACTGGAATTCCATCACCTCCACTAGCTTTGTTCATAGTGATGTTTCCTAAGGCCCACTTGACTTAGCATTCTAGGATGTCTGGCTCTAGGTGTGTGATCACATCATCATGATTATCTGGGTCGTGAAGATCTTTTTTGTACAGTTCTGTGTATTCTTGTCACCTCTTCTTAATATCTTCTGCTTCTGTCAGGGCCATACCATTTCTGTTCTTTATTGAGCCCATCTTTGCATGAAATGTTCCCTTGGTTTCTCTAATTTTCTTGAAGAGAACTCTAGTCTCTCCCATTCTGTTGTTTTCCTCTATTTTTTGCACTGATCACTGAGGAAGGCTTTCTTGTCTCTCCTTGCTGCTTAATCAGCAGTTTTTGAGTGGGAATATTGTCTATTCCCTACAGGTGGTGAGATATTTAAGGATAAATCTTTTAGTAATTCATCTTTTTGTGCCTTACACTCATTTGATGTTTAATAAATATTTGTTAAATGAATAGTTTGTCATCACTTGCACTTTTCAGAGAGGCCATTTGTCTTTAGTTTCCCGCCAACTCTCCAGGTGCTCAAGATCCTTAGAGACATTGATGACTTCACTTCTGATGGAACATTTTCATTGTGCTGCTAATTATTTGTAGTGATCATAGGTGTTTGGGAGTCTCTTTGGAAAATGTTGCTTTTCCTCTATTAACCTTGTCTTGGCAAAGATTATTTCTGTGGAAGATGCCCATCATGCTATTTTTCTTCATCCTTATACACAAAGATATGAATTTGGTATTACTGCCCTACTGTGCATCCTGCTTCCTTGTGATGTTTCTTTTAGTGTCCTTACTCTTTATTTGGAAGGAAGTGGGGACAAAAGACATTGAAAAAAAGTATTCTCCAAACTGTATAACCTGAAGCAAAAATTCCCATAGTCAGCCCCCTGCCTGTATTCCTTCTCCAATGCTGTGGATCCATGGCTGTACAGTTGGATGGTGCCTTCAGGGTGGCCTTCCTGCATTATTTTTCTTTATCACTAAGGTTCATAGATCCCTTTTCCAGATAATCTCAAGTCCAAGCTGCTCTGTTGGCCTAGTTAGCCTTTCTTGAAGAATTTCATTTCCTTACTTAAACTCATCAGTACTGTTTTGTAAAGAAATAACAAGTTTACTTTTGAGTTGGATTCTATTAAAACTCCTATGACTATTTCTTCACTAATGAAATTACTAAAATATGATAGTTTACATAGTTCCTCAGACATGCTAAATATTCTGAAATATCCAAATATGAAGAGATACTTCATTTAGTTCTCAGCATCTCCTCTGTGATATTTTGTGAAACAGTGCAAAGAAGATATGTCTTTTCCCTATTTTCTGAGATTTGAAATCATTTATTTGGCTAATTGAAATCTAGAGGGTGATCAGAATGACATCAAGTTGAGGATCTGAGGCCTGAAGTAGAGGCAGAGGCTGTACTTCTGGGACCTGGGGCCTCAGAGACAAGAACCATTTGTGATGTGTTTGAGTAGTCTGAAAAGCCTTTCCCAAGAGGAAGCTTTGAAATGAAGTCTTGACGGTGGAGTAGATGGAGAAAGGGATGGGGTGGAGGTTGGGGAAGACTACTGTAGACAAGGAAAGAGTCAGAAGAAAAATCAATGGACAAAGTGCATGAATAGTCGAGGGAGATGTAGGCGGCAGGCTGGGGAGGGATTCAGGGGCTGCTCTTTGTCAGGGTATATGACAAATAATAAAACAAAACAAAAGATTAAGACACTCTTTTCCAAAGTAAAAAGTGATACTCATTCCTCTATTTTATTTCTTGCTGCTGAAATGATTAATGTGGCAATGTAATTAACATTATTCCTATAGATGGACCTAGAGTGCTGACGCCAGTGCTAAGAGGAAGAAGGTGTTTGGAAAGACAGCAATGAATCACTGCTGGTGACACCACGATGGACTGGAGAAGCCTGGGTTGAAGATATTCAGTTAATCACCGGAGTTTTTCTCAACAGAGGAGTCTCCATGGAAGAGCAAATATTGCAAAAACTTGAAGTCTGGGGTCCTGAGGCCTGAACTTCACTGTGTAATTTTGGGGAAATCATTCATCTTTGTAGGTCTTACCATCTTCATCTGCAAAATGAAAAAGTTGGACAAGAAAGCCTTTAAACTTTTTTGGCTCATCCTATGATCCTTGCGGCCAGTGTTTTTCAAGCTTCCTCTTACGTTTGCTTCATTTGGGGATCTTACTCCTGAGAGTCAGTATTAGGAAGTAACTGTACTTTCCACTAAGACTCTGATGCTGCCCCATTTCCTCTGAGGGTTCTTCTACAGGCAATCCCTGCTGAGGAAATTTGCAAAGCCTTTCCAGACTGATCCTCCCTGCCCTGACTTTGCCCTTTCCAGCTCTATAGTATTGATTCCTAGAGGACAAAGACCTATTTTTAAGCATTTCTTATTTCTCAGTACTGAACCCCATGGAATGTTGGACCTATTTATTTCAAGAACTCTTAAACTGAGACTTCCTGGGTGCTATGTACTGGAGACAAAGAGACAAAATTTTCCCTTAAGGAGCACTGTCCATTTGGTAAGATATCCATGCAAATGAAGCAGATACCTGGCAATACGTCAATTGATGGAATGGACATTTCATAGTTTCTCACATTTGACGCCCTAAGTATTTACCAATTTTATCTAGTATCCCATTAAATAACAGTTTTTCAATATCTTTGAAGGAATGTAAGATGAGAGATGGGCAAAGATCATATATATATGCTAAGTCACTTCAGTCATGTCTGACTCTTTGCAATGCTATGAAGTGTAGCCCTCCAGGCTCCTCTGTCCATGGGATTCTCCAGGCAAAGATACTGGACTGGGTTGCCATTTCCTTCTCCAGGGGATCTTCCTGACCCAGGGATTGAACCTGGGTCTCCTGCATTGCAGGCAGATTGCTTACTGTTTGAGTTACCAGGGAAGGCCCAAGATCATATAAGTCATTGTCAATTTATTGAGTACTTACAAAGCAAGTGATGATTTGTGAACTCTTGGTACTAGTGCCTTCTTGATGAACTGGCCAGAGGTTAGATGCATATTTAGCTGATTTCTAGAATTTCAGGTTGGAGAGCCTTGTTTAACCTTTTCCCTCTCCTCTGGCTTCTCTAATTTTTGTCTGTTCTATCTCCCTCTCTACCTTTCTCTTCATTTCTCTACTCTTTGACCAGTTTACTTCCCTCATCCTTAAAGGCACCTTTATTGAGGGTCAACTATGTGCCAGGCACAGATAATTATTTTGCTTTGATCATTATTTAATCCCCCAAATAATACTTTTTTAAAGAAAAGCCTTCTTTTTGTGTGTCTGTGTCTGTTTTTTTTATATTGTTTTACTTACTTTTGGCTGTACTGGGTCTCTGTTGCTCTGTGCAGGCTTTCTCTGTTTGTGGTCAGTGGGGGCTACTCTCTGGCTGTGGGCTTCTCATTGTGGAACACGAGACCATTGTGGAACATTGTGGTGGCTTCTCTTTTGTGGAACATGGGCTCCAGGGTGTGGGTTTCAGTAGTCGTGTGCATGGGTTTAGTTGTCCCTCAGCATGTGGAAACCTCCAGGGATTGAACCCTTGTCCCCTGCATTGTAGGCAAATTTTTAAACCATTGGACCACCAAAAAGTCCCCCCAAGTAATATATTTATGGAGAAGGAAACTGAGACTCAGTGATTCTGGGTCATTAGGCTAAGGTCACATAATAATGAACAGAACTCCAAGAGAAACCTAGGCCAGTCTGGTATTTCAAAATCCAACCTATACATCTTTCTTGCAAAGCAGCTTTCTTTTGTCAATTAAGTGTGCCTGAAATTTCTCAGACAACCCCTGGCAAATCAAGATGACTGTGCCTTTTATAACAGATACAATTATTTGAGAAACCAGTGGCTAAAACTTACAAAGTCTGCAAGAAAGAACTTCTGGGCTCTTTGGAGAATTTTTCCCAAACACTGACATCTCCTCAAAGACAAGAAACAGTGATTATGATAAAAGAGACTAGAAAATAAGAGGAATAAACAGTATAGTGATTGTACTGGAAAAACCGTGACCTATCTCATATTTCCATTTTATAATGATCGCTAATCTTTGCAGGGTTTTTGGAGCATGTGTGTCATCTTAAGATACTTTTTGAACTCTGGCATTTTCGTTGCCTTTACAAGGACAGCTGTAATGAAGGGAAGGCTCTCAGTTGCCATGAGTGGAACAGTTGATTGTGTTTACCTGCTGATCTTTCAAATCTCTTCTTGATTAGAAACAAAGGGGTGAACCAACTTTGTTGTAAGAATTTTTTTTTAAAGTATTGTTTTCCTGTACTACTTAGAATGTTGTGCTTTTGATTTTTTCAGTAGAGCTGAGGCAGAAAATAATGATATTAATTCAGAGTGAAATAGAATTTTATTGCCATTTTAGTTTTATATTGTCTCCTTACCCAGCCGTGGTTTGGAATTAACCTTGGAATCATACCCAAGTTAAACTAGTTACTGAATCCCACTGAGTTTGACATTAATGATATGATTAGGAGACCAAGAGACCTAATTCATTGTCTTTTTCCTTATTTTATGAGGCTCTTACATTTGGCAGTAAAATTTCCCTTTAATCAGAGGAAAGAATGACCTGTAGGCTTCCTTTGAGACTTAATCTAGAACCCTTCTGATTTTAGAATTATAGTGCTTAAGGACCTAAAATTGTGCTAAGTTATATCATGAACAGCATCATTTGTTTAGCATTTACCATGTACCGTCATAAGTTAGGTACTAAGGATACAAAACTTAAGGCACAGTCCCTGTTTTCAGAGTTTCCTTATCCAACCAAAAACTGGGGTGAATATAAGTTTTCTAATAACTTAGAATTGTAAGGGAAAATGTTGATTGCATTTCTTTGTTAGTAAAATAATAAATTCAGATTGAAACAGTTAACTGCCCATCATTAGTAATTTTTTGGCTATTATGTAATATTTTGGAGTGGAATTGTATGATCACATGCTATATATATTTTAAATTTATAAGAAACTGCCAAACTTTTCCAAAGTGGTTGTCTCATTTAACATATCCACCTGCATTAAGTGGGAATTCTAGTTGCTCCAAATTATTGCCAACAACTGGTATTATTAATATTTTTAATTTTAGCTATTCCAGTGCTAATAGGTGTGCAGAATTACTTCATTGGGGTCTTATTTTATATTTCCATGTGACTGTTGATATTGAGCACCTTCTCATGTGATCATTGGCTATTTAAGTAACTTGTTTGTAAAGTGTCATTTGGCAATTCTAAGTTCTATTGTTTGACTTATTACTATCAAATCACAAGTTCTGAAATATATTCTGGATACATGTCCTTTGGCATATATATGAATTGTGAATATTTTCTCCCAGTTTGTGGCTTACTTTTTCATTTCATCAGTGGTGTCTTTCATCAGGTAAAAGCATTTAGTTTTGATAAAGTTTATTTCATCAATTTTTTCCTTTTAAGATTTATGCTTTCTATATCCTATCTGAGCTGTCTTGGTTTCCTTCAAGGTCACAAACATTCCTACTATGTTTTCTTCTAGAAGGCTTGCATTTTATGGTTAGATATATGGTACATTTTGAATGAACTTTTGTGTATGGTGTGAGATAAGGATTAAGGTTAATTTTTACCCACAGAAGTACCCAGGTTTCAGCACCAGTTGTTGAAAAGACTGTCCTTTCTTTTATTGAATTTCTTTGGTGTCTTTGTGAAAATCAAGTGACTGTATATGGTGTGTCTATTTTTGGATTCTTTATTCCAGCATATTGATTTATATATCTGACTTCATGACAGTGTCATTCTATCTTGAGTACTGTAGATTTATAGTAAGTCTTGGTATCACATAATACAAATCCTATAATCTTTAAAAAACTATTCTTTAAAAAGATTGCCTTGATATTTATAGTTCTTTGCATTTTAAAATCAACTTGGTCAATTTCTACAGAATGCCTGCCAGCATTTTTGTTAGGATAACATTAAATCTGTATATTACTTTGTGGAGAGTTGGCATCTTAACAATATTGTATCTTCTGATCCCTAAATATGGCATCCCTCTCCATTGATTTAAATCTTTTTGGTTCCTTTCAGCAATACTTTATCGGTTTTATATACAGATCTTATACATATTTGTTAAATTTATTCATAAATTTTTGTGTTTGTGGATGATACTGTATATTATTTTTAAATTTCAATTTCAATTGCTCATTGCTAGTACATAAAATATGTTGAATTTTGTATATTAACCATATGACCTAAGACCTTGCTAAATTCAACTTTTAACACTTATTGTAGCTCTTTTTTCTAAGGTTCTCTAAGAATTCCTATGTTTATGATCATGCTATTTGCAAATAGAAACTTTTAATTTCTCCTTTCCAATCTGTTTATATCTTTTTTGCCTACTTATCTTATTGTACTGTTTAAGGTATTCAGTACAATGTTGGATAGAAGTGGTGAGAGTGGACATCCTTGCCTTTTTTGCTATTTAGGGGAAAGCTCTGGATGAAAGTGAAAGAAGGGAGTGAAAAAGCTGGCTTAAAACTCAACATTCAAAAAACTAAGATCATGGCATCCAGTTCCAACACTTCATGGCAAATTGATGGGGAAACAATGGAATCAGTGAGAGGATTAATTTTCTTAGGCTCCAAAGTCACTGCAGATGGTGATTGTAGCCATGAAATTAAAAGACACTTGTTCCTTGGAAGAAAAGTTATGACCAAGCTAGACAGCATATTAAAAAGCAGAGACATTACTTTGCCAACAAAGGTCCATCTAGTCAAGGCTATGGTTTTTCCTGCAGTCATGTATGGATGTGAACCATAAAGAAACCTGAGCACCGAAGAACTGATTCTTTTGAACTGTGGTGTTGGAGAAGACTTATGAGAGTCTTGGACTCTCATCTTGCAGTCCAAGATCTCCTTGGACTGCAAGGAGATCAAACCAGTCAATCCTGAAGAAAATCAATCTTGAATAGTCTTTGGAATCGCTGATGTTGAAGCTGAAGGTCCAGTACTTTGGCCACCTGATGCTAAGAACTGACTTGTTGGAAAAGCCTCTGATGCTGGGAAAGATTGAAGGCAGGAGGAGAAGGGGACGACAGAGGATGAGACGGTTGGATGACATCACCAACTCGATGGACATGAGTTTGAGTAAGCTCTGGGAGTTGGTGATGGACAAGGAAGCCTGGCATGCTACAGTCCATGGGTTTGCAAAGAGTTGGACACAACTGAGCCACTGGACAGAACTGATTTTAGATATCATTTGTCAGATTGCTAATTTGCTGAGATAGATCTTTCTTTCTTTCTTTCTATCATGAATGAGCGTTGAATTTTGCCAAATGCTTTAGTTTCTCAATATGGCAAATTTCACTGATTTTTGAATGTCATATCACCGTTTGTGATTATATATATACATATATACATACACACATATATGTGTATATAACACACACACACACACACACACACACACACATATATTATGCCTCTGCCCTCAGTTCATGACACAGAACTCCTAAAGCCCCTATAATTTCCCGAGTGAGAGGAGCATCCTTGGTTCTCTTGAGGTAACTCTTGGTGGGTTTCTGGAGAGCTTCTGGATGGGGGCTGATCACAAAAAAAGACCAAGCCACGATTAGAAGCTTGGAACTTTCAGTGCCAAGCCCCATCCTCTAGGGAGGGAGAAAGGAGGTTGGAGATTGAGTTGATAATTGATCATGCCTACATGTTTAAGTCTCCATAAAAATAAAACTCTTAACTACAGGATTTGGAGAGCTTCTGGGATGGTGAACACACCCTCATGACAGGAGGTGGCACATCCCAACTGCACAGGGCAGAAGCGCGTCTGCTCAAGGCTTTTCTGAACCTCACCCTGTATACCTCTTCATTTGGCTCTTCCTTTATGCCCTTTATATCAAACACTGGTAAACATACATTAAGTGTTGTTCTGAGTCTTGTGAGCTCTTATAACAAATGATCAAACCTGCGGAAGGGACCATGGGACTCTCCAGTTTGTAGCTGAGTTGAACAGAAGTGTGTGTAATTTTGGAATCCACTACTTACAATGGGCCTCTGAAGTGGGGTGCAGTCTTGTGGGACTGAGCCCTAAACCTGTGGGCACTGTGCTAACTCTGAGTAAGTACCTTAATTATTGCTGTCAGATTTGAATGAAATTGTAGGACACCCAGGTGATGCCTGCAGAAAACTGGAGAAGAGCTTGATGTGGAAAATTCATGCCCTTGGTGTCAGTATTGTTATGAGTAGAGAGAAAATTTTTCCTTTACTGTTGTTTCCTTTGATAAATCCTTTTTGGTCATGGTATATTATCCTTTAAGAATCACATATATTGTTTCTGATTGCTCAGTTTTGTTAGAGATTTTTATTCCTAAGTTTATGAGCGATATTGTCTACAGTTTCATTTTCCTTGTAATGTCTCTCTTTGGTTTTAGTAACAAATCGATGCTGGGTTAGCCCCTGCTTTTGTTTTCCCTCATCACAGTCTATCTGCTTGGATACCTGCTGTAAGTTTCTTTTCTTGACCTTTTGCTCATCTTACCCTGAATCCCACCTTCCCGTTTGATCTTACTCCTGGTACTTTTTGCTACTAGTGAACTTCTCGTTGAAGGTTTCAATATCTTTGGAACTATTGCATCTTTATGAAGAAACTCCAGGTCCTTGTTTATCCCCTTTTTCTCCTTCCTGGATACTGATCAATCATGGCTTCCCAAGACCTAAAGAAGCAGATGTGTTGGCAGGTATTCTGATCAAGCCAAACTAAAACAAACAAACAAAAACCCAGACGCAAACTAATGTCTTTAGAAAGACAGCTCAATTAGTACATTGAAAAGTTTCTCTGTAAACTCTAAGAATTTTGAGCCAAAGTCTTTCTCCAGTTTACTCTCAAATTTTGATGTTCCATAGGGTCTTTTTCTTCTCATTTGATGTGCTTTTTTTTTTCTTAATTGAAGTACAGTTGATTTACAATGTTGTGCCTTTCTATGCTGTGTAACAAAGTGATTCAGTTATGCACAAACATTCTTCTTTAATATTCTTTTCCTATAGGGTTTATTACAGGATGCTGAAGATAGTTTCCTGTGCCACCCATTAGCACCTTGTTGTTTATCCATTCTAAATATCACAGTTTGCATTTACCAACCCCAAACTCCCAGTCCATCCCCTCACCCCCTTCCCCACGGCAACTACAAGTCTGTTCTCTGTGTCTATGAACCTGTTTCTCTTTTGTAGGTAGGCTTGTTTGTGCCATATTTTAGGTCCCACAGGTAAGTGATATTATGTGATATTTGTCCTCCTCTTTCTGACTTACTTCACTTCGTATGATGATCTCTAGTTGCTTGTTGGGTGTGCTTCCTCAATCTATCTCATCTAGAGTCACAGCTTTGACTACCAACTGTATCCTCAAACTGCCAGATCTACCCCAGCCCAGGCCCCTCTCTGGAGTTCCAAGCCTGTATATTTCTCCTGCCTATCTGATATCCCCTCTTTCAGGTTCTATAAAGCTTCCCACCCTGGTGTATATAATCTTCTTTTTTGCAGATCTACTATCTCAGTTTTGTCCCAGTGAGTGGTACCACTACTTAATGCCTTGTCCAAGCCAGAGAACCAGGCTTCATCTTTGAATCTGAACTTGCCTTCATCTGCTGCCACTTACTGATTTTTTTTTCCCCGTTTTGGCCAATTTGTGGGATCCCAGTACCCTGAACAGGGATTGAACCCATGCCCCCTGCAGTTAAAGCACAGAGTCTCAGCCACTGGACTGCCAGGGAATTCCCATCTATTTATTGATTTTATCTAAAGTTTCTCAACTCCACTTAAAAAAAATTTTTTTTTTTTTGCTTTATGATGAAGCAGTCTATTCATTAAGAATATAGTATTAAAGTATAATATACAGTTTAAGGAATAGCCCAACACTCAGGTTGAGAAGTACAGCATTATCGCTATCTTACAAACTCCTCTATTATTGCATTCCCCTTTCCTCCCCCGCACTGGAGGTTACCACAGTCTTGACTTCTGTGTTAACCATTCCCTTGCTTTTCTTTCTAAATGCATCACCTAGTTAATTATTACTGAACAACACATCATTTCATTTTGAAATACTGAGTAGCAAGAACAAGTAGAACTGTGCAAGAACAAGCAGCGGATGAAGGGTCTCAGAGGAAGAGGATGGAAGAGGGTCGCAGCTCCCCCAAGAAATCCGAGAGCCGTGAGGTGCTCTTTTGGGGAAGAGTGAGTGAGCTAAGCCCCGAGGGATTCCTCCGAACGCAAGGCTCGTCCTGGGTGGGCTCTGGGGCAACCAGGTACTATGTATCCAGCAGGACCATAGACGCAGGAAATCGGCTGCCTTGCATCTTTTGCTTCAAAGATCTCCCTGACTTCTTAAGCTCTCAGGCCTAGGTCAATGCAGAACATTTCTGTGGGGGAAAAAGATAAGAGTCCTAAGCCAAGGAGGTACTAGTATGGTGGGGAGAGAAAGGATGTCATTAGCATGTGTTCAAGTCAAGACAGACACAGATTAGAACCTGGACCCGGACTTCTTTCTTAAGAGCATCGCGCAGTGGTCCTGGGCATCCCTCGGCTGTCAGTCTCCTGAGTCGCTCTGCCCTGCTCTTGTTACCGTCCCTGTCTGATACACGGCCGTCATTCTGGGAGGCAGCTTCGCTGTCGTCCCAGGAATTCCCCTTCTCTCTCTCTTTCTTGCATTTACTGCTCTCTTGGTTTATTCTATGTTACTGTGTCGGTACCATCTAGTTACACCTTGAGAAAGAGAACATGAGAAGTAAAGGTTTTATAGACATTTCCTGTCTTTAAGTATCTTTATTGTCCATTTTCATGCATGATTGATAATTTATATCTGATTGATAATTTAACTGGGTAGACAATTCCAAGTCGGAGATCCCTTTCCTTCATAATTTGGAAGGCTTTGCTATAGCATCTTCTTTCTTATAGTGTTGCTGATAAAGTTGGAAGCCATGCTCATCTCTTCGACTTTGTAACTTGCTTTTCTCTCTGGAGACTTGTAGAATTTCCCCCTTGATCCCAGTGCCATGGTCTAGTTTCATCTATTGTGTTAGAAATTCAGTGGGCCTCCTGGATCAGGTAATTCAATGTCTTTTCCACTGCAGAAATTTTTCTTTAATTATTTTATTGCTAATTTTCTCCTCTCTGCTTTGTCTTCTCTGTCCTATCTTTTTACTATTTCTATGATTTGATTTTTGAATCTCCTGAATTGGCTCTTAATTTTATCTTTTTTCATCTAGTTTTCATTATTTCATTGTTTTTGCTCTAATGTCTGGCACATGCTTGAAATATGATGAATATTCCATAAGTATTTGTTACAGAATTGCCGTTAGTGTTGTTGCTAAAATTTTTGAAATATTCACTTTTGCTGGTTTTATATTGCTACCAAGAAGTGAGACTCAAGAAGGTTTACTGAACCTTAACTATGCATTTGGAGATATGTATACATCTCACGTATTACAGTCTCTGACCTCTCAGAGTCCATCATTTAATAGCAGGAACAAATTTTATCAGACTTTTCTTTTATTTTGATGTTTTGCGTGCTTGGGCCTTTGTTGGGGCTCCTGGGCTCTCTCTAGTTGCGTGAGTCGGGGCTGCTCTTTGTTGTGGGTACGGGCTTCCCCCTGCGCTGGCTTCTCGTTCTGGAGCACAGGCTGTAGGTACATGGGCTCAGTAGTTCTGGGATACGGGCTTAGTTGCTCCGAGGCATGCGGCATCTTCTCGGACCAGAGATCGAACTCCTGTCCCCTGGATTGGCAGGCAGATTCCTATCCACTGTACCACCAGGGAAGTTCTTAACCAACCACGGTTCTTCATTTACAACAGAAGTTTCAACCAAATTTGGACATGTAAATTGGCCAATGGATCTTTAGGCAGTAGACATTAGAATCTCTTGTTCTTTTAACACTAATTGTAACTGTAACTCAGCTTTATATATATTTAAAAAAAAAAAAAAAAACGCTTCTTAAAATTTAGTATATATTCAAACTGCCCGGATATATTTTCAACATTCAGATTCTGAGTCAGTAGGTCTAGAGTGGGACCTGAGATTCTATATTTCTAAGAGTCTTGTAGGTTTGGCCAATGCTGTTTGTCAAAGACCATACTTAGAATAATGAGGCTCTAAGGCACATTATTTTTTTTTTTAACTTTTAAAGTCATCTATGTTTAGAAGATTCTGGAGAAGGGCATGGCAACCCACTCCAGTGTTCTTGGCAGGAGACTCCCATGGACAGAGGAACCTGATGGGCCTGCAGCCCACAGGGCCGCCAAGACTCAGACACCACTGAAATGACTTAGCACCAGCACTAACTGCTTAAAGTAATTGCTGGAATTCACCTTTGTTCCCTCTTACATCATCAACAACCGTAACTCCCAATTTCTTCCAATAAACCTTTTGATGAATTCATATTGTTAGTTAATGAATTATATTCACTCTTTAATGTTTAGTGTCCTATAAACGAATTTAGTAATGATGAAAATGTCTGTTGTTTCTTCCTTCTCCCTTACACAAGCTGCAGCATAAATTTATTTTAATCATTTTAAGAACTTGTTAGCTTTACAGTTATTGTCTGTTCAGACACTAAACGTTTTTTTTTGTCAGGATTTTGACTCTGGTTCTTAAGTCTAGGTGGCCATCCATGAAAGATCAGTCTGATAGTGACCAAGCTCTAAGGGAGGGAAAAAATGGTTATTGCTCTTAGAGGTGGACATGTTCCCACTAGAGTCAGTCTTAGTGATGGGCATCTGGCCTTGAGAAGAGCCCTGACTCTTCCCAAGCACCTTGGAGGAGGAGGATGCAAAGCTGTTGAGTTCAGCCCTTACTGAGATTGCTTTCTCTCCTTGAGATGAAAAATGGTTAAACGGGACACTCCAGCTCAAAATTGGGAAAAGCTACCAGTGAATTTATCTCCAGAAAAATTGCTTGCTCTGATTCCTAGTCCTTGAAGAACACTACCCAGTCTAGGGTCAACTAAGAGTTAGATGACTAAGAGTATTATTTTCCAAAATTGGTTTTCATCCACTCTGTAGCAGAAAAACCTATTTACTTAGATGACTTTTGGTTTGGAGGACACAGCTTCTTGGCTGAAGTCCTAGAAGTGAGAGGTGAGTGAGAAGCGATGTGCGATCATTTTCAACAAGGCCAATGTCAATATGGTAGGGTATCTCAACCGCTGCAGGTATACATGTGGTGCAGGGCTAGGAGACACTTCCTGGTTACAAGTATCAGTTTCCATTCACCGAGTAGCCTCCCAGATAAACAATGACAACAGAAACTCTGTCTGCAGTTTGGGCTGCAGATACACATGGACACTTCAGTTGGATGTGGGAGAGGAATGGGGATATGGGAGCATGGAGGAGATGGGGCACTGGGCAAGCAAGCTCAGAGAGGAAGCGTTGTTGGCTCTGGTGAGCAGTTATTCACCTGCAATATATCTGCTATCCCTACGCGGTTACCCTCATGGTACCTGTGGGCTCAGGGACCCTCCCTGTGTACAAATTGAATGGAGGAAGTTGACAGCATTGTGGGGTTCCAGAAAGACAGGCTGTGTCTGTATCCCCACCTTCCACTTTATGTACACATAGGTCAGAGGAAAGAGCAGTGCTGTTACAGATGTTCAAGAGCATCACAGGCTACACCTGGGTTTGAGGACACCTGCGGGAGCATCGTGGCTCCATTGCAGAGATGTCTCTGAAGGCCAGGAGAAGCTTTGGCCTGCTGATTCCTGGCCCAGCTTACTCATACCGGTGGATGGAGCAGAGCACCCGGAGGAACAGTGACCTGTGTTTGTGGTCCAGAGGAGGCTTCTGGTTCTGGATGAGGGAAGGCCGAGGAGTTAGGGAAGCCTGGGGGTAGGACGCCTAGACAGTGACTCCAGGGAATTTCACTGTGAAGGAACCTGGGACCTTCCAAGAATGTGTGGACTGAGGAAAGGGCAGGAGAGAAAAGGAGAGACTGGGACTTGGGGAGTTGCTGGGGAGACTGTCTGCTCAGGGAAGTGGGGAGAGGGCTGCTGTGAGCCCTAAATAGGAGGAAGCCAAGGCAGGACCTTTCTTTGATCAGAGTTTGAGTGCTTTTCGAAATGGAAGTTGGAAGTGGGGTGACCAGAAGAAGAAAAACAATTCAAAGGTATAGGCTAGAAAAAAAGCCACAGGGATAACTGAAGGGAGCATGAGAACAGAATAAACTTTGGAAAACGGGTTATGCTTTCAACTCATGCCAAACTGGCTTCATTAATACGAGCACGTGTTAGTTGCTCAGTTGTGTCTGACTCTTTGTGTCTCCATGAACTGTAGCTTGCCAGTCTTTTCTGTCCATAGGATTTCCCAGGAAAAAAATACTGGAGTGGGTAGCCATTCCCTTCTCCAGGGGATCTTCCTGACCCAGGGATCAAACCCTGGTCTCCAGCATTGCAGACAGATTCTTTACCATCTGAGCCACATTTTAAAAATAAGTTATATGCAATATGAGCATGTATTCATGTAATTCATAAAAAATCATATTGCACAACTCAAGATTGCGTCACTCTGTCATAAAATATATGTGGACTGGAATGACCTCAGCTATCATGCAGGGGACCTGTTTAGGGAGAAGAGAGGGGGGAAAACTGTGGTTCTAAGAGATTTCAGAGGCCTCAACTTAATGAGCAAAAAATTCAATAAGTAGTACTGATCAGGTGGCTCAGATGGTAAAGAATCTACTTGCAATGTGAGAGAACCTCATTGACCCCTGGGTCAGGAAGATCCCCTGAAGAAGTGAATGGCTACCCACTCCAGTTTTCTTGCCTGGGAAATCCCATGGAGAGAGAAGCCTGGTGGGCTACAGTCCCTGGGGCTACAAAGAATCAGACACAACTAAGCGACTAACACTTTCACTTTCTACTTTCAGTACTTACCAGATGTCCATCCCTGGGCAATGTGGTGGAAATTTAAAGGCCTATGCTCCCAAAAGATGTCTGGTGGTGATTCATAGCTACCGTGTGCTAGGATGATCAAAAGAGAGGGAGCAGGAATCCATGTTACAGGCTGGTGATGCCTGGATTGATTAGGGACAATGACCAGATATTTTCCTGGACATGTTCATTGCATATCTGAAAGTGTCATTTTTAATGAAATATAAAGATGCTATATTCCATAACATCATACAGGAAACTGGAATGAACTTTTTGGCCAACTTAGTATTTCAGACATATAGGATAAAATACTAGATAACCATGTGCTCATCACCCAAATTAAGAAACAAAAAAGAAAAAACACAGATGAAATCCCTTATGTTTAAAATTCCTGAGATAGTTCAGTAAGTCGTTAAAATCCTAGCTAGGCCAACTTCTTAAAGGACTGGTCATGGTTTGGGCTGCTATCCCACAATATCATCGATTGGGTGGCTTATAAACAACAGAAATGTATTTCTCATAGTGCTGGAGGTGGAGGAGTCCGAGATCAAGATGCATCTACCGAGGACCTCTTCCAGGTTCGTAGGTGACTGTCCCTTCTTTGCGCTGTATTCTCACAGGGTGGAGGGGGTGAGGGAGCTCTTTGGGGTTTCTTTTAGAAGACACTAATCCCACTCTTCTTAAAAATTATTTATTTCTGTATTCGACTGCCAGGTCTTAGTTGCAGCATGCAGGATCTTCTATCTCTGTTGTGGAGTGTGGAATCTTTTCAGTGGCAGCATGGAAGATCTAGCCCCCGAGTACAGACTGAACCCGGTCACCCTGCTCTGGGAGCGCGGGAGTCTCAGCCATTGGACCACTAATCCCGTTCCTGAGGGCTCCATCTTCATGACCTAATCACCTCTAAAGGTCCCGCCTTCCAACGCCATCTCATTAAGAGACTGTTTTCGCCTATGAGTTTTGGGGGGACACAGACATTCAGTCTGTATCAGGACCTTCACACTCAGCAGCCCTTGGGATCAATTAGGACAGTGATGCTTGAGGCTATGAAACAAGGATTAGTCCCAAGAATAGCTTCCTGGAGAAACCTCCCTTTTAAACTGAGGTCTTGTTCTTTCAGTTCAGAACTTGGCAACCAGGAGACCTCCTGTGAAACGCCCAGACTTGGGACTTGATTTCTCTCTGAATCTGAGGGCTTGGAATAATCCAGGGCAGAAATAAGAGCGTAAAAAAAACCCTTCATCACCCATAGGAAGGCCTAAACTGCTCATCTGTGTTAGAACAGAGGAGATTCTGAAAGGAACAATTGTTTCTCTTTGAAGAAACTGTCAGTGGAAACGCTTTTAAAAATAATTTCTCTGCAAAATGCATAATGCTCCTGTGCAGAACTCTCTGACACTGCTGTTTAGCAGCCTCTTCCATTTGTATGAGCTCTGGAATATTAAACATTCCTTGTGCAGACTCAGAAAATAGCTTGCTTATCACACCGTGCCTGTCAGATGCATTGTACCATACCCGCCTTGGCATGGTGGAGCTGCAGGCAAGGCCAGTTCAATGTGATGTGTGTGTTGCTGAGATCAGGGTCTTTACAAGTCCTGGGGCTTGAGGGTTTGTAAAGGAGGAGATGAATTACCAGGATCTTTTCCCCTAGCAATCTGTCTGCCTTCCTTTCTGGAAATTCTGAAGGCTTAAACACTCTGTAAGGTCCTCAGGGCCTCAGAGACTGCAGTGGAGGGAAATGCAGTGATCCCGGCTAACATGGTCCCAGTTCTGGCTATTGTAATTGCAACAGGAACATAGCTAGAAGGTTCCAGAAAGATTCAGCTACTCCGAGGCCCAGTAGTCAGTGTGTGATTGTTTGTCTAAATTCCATAATACTATGGTGACAGTAACAGCAGTGCACCATTACTGAGCTCATACAGTGGACTAAACCTTTTATACACATTACTGTATTGATTCTTATACCAAATCCCATCAGGTAGGCTTTATTCTCACCACTTTAGAGAAAAAGATCAAGCTAAATAACTTGCTTAAGTTCTCACAGAGAAGTAACAGTGCTAGCTTTGAACCTAGGTCAATTGATCCTCAATCGGTCCTCTGGGTCAAGGCCTTTTCACCTTGCAATGATTCCCAGATCAATATGGGTTAGAATCACCTACAGTGTGATTGAAATAATCAGATACTTGGTCCTTACCACCTTGGGATGGATTTATTTAGGCCAGCATGGGGCTGCTTTTCTGACACACATTTTAAACATGCTCCATGAGCAACTTTGATGCAGGTGGTGCCACATTGAAAAATGCTGGAAGGTAGCCCTCCCAGGGGCCAAGCCACTTTCTGGATATCTGTGGCCATGCTGGAAGTGGAATGTTAATTGCAATGTGTTAGTTTCCTTGTCCTGGAGACCCATGAAGGATGGGCTTCAGCTTGCTCAGTGGTTTGGATTCCAATGTGTGAGATCCACACAATTTTGTGTCATCAGTTGGGGCCTTGGGGTCTACTGGAGAAAAGCTTGAAGGCCCAAACATTTCCAAAACTCTTCTGTTTTTCACTTAGGGTCAGAAATTCTTGGCAGCAGCCCATGGGGGTAGGGTCTCTTTGGCCCTCCCATCTGTACTGTCATTGGTTGGGACTGAACTGACTTGAGGCAGGACGCCTGGCCCCATTTCTTGGCCACATGCTCCCAACAGCACACGCTTCAGTCCTTACTGGGGAGCCAATGAGTCCAATTCTGCTTTAGAATGAACCTGGACAGGAAGACAGTTCTAGCCAGTCCTACTGGGTCGGGCACAAAGTTGACCCATCCATCGACACTTACTGAATGGTTACTCCCCACCAGCCTTCAACAAAGGCAGGCAGGAAGTCAAGTTGGAGGGCGTTTCCCTCTTCCCTCCCCCTGTCCTCCTCCGCTTTGCTGACCCAGGTTTGCTTCTCTTCCTCAGCGCTGGGGTCCTCATGCTCACAGAGGACCCTCCTGAGGGGAGGCTTCTCCACGTACTCATTAAGATGTTCTGGGGTTCATTGCTTCTACTGCTGCTAAGTCGCTTCAGTCGTGTCTGACTCTGTGCGACCCCATAGACGGCAGCCCACCAGGCTCCCCCGTCCCTGGGATTCTCCAGGCAAGACCACTGGAGTAGGTTGCCATTTCCTTCTCCAATGCGTGAAAGTGAAGTCGCTCAGTCGTGTCAGACTCAGCGACCCCATGGACCGCAGCCTACCAGGCTCCTCCATCCATGGGATTTTCTAGGCAAGAATACTGGAGTGGGGTACCATTGCCTCCTCCAGGGGTTCATTGAGTTAGGGTTAAAAAAAAAAAACTTCTCTTCAAATTGCCACACTTAAATCCAGCCAATTTCATCCTGGCATGTAGAGGACATAGCTGCCAAGCCATTTATTGAGACAATCCCAGAGACACAGAAAACTTCCCATCAAAGCCAGCTGACGTGTTTAATTACCACAGGGTCTGAAGTCAAAGGATTTCTTAGTTAATTCGAGGTTAAAGGTCAGTGATTTACGGTGCACGCGGAGTTGCTTCAGTCGAGTCCGACTCTCTGTGACCCTCTGGACGGTAGCCCACCAGGCTCCTCCGACCATGAGGTTTCCCAGACAAGAATATGGGAGTGGGGTGCCATGCGCTTCTCCAGGGGATCTTCCTGACGCAGGGATTGAACCCACGCCTCCCACGTCTCCTGCATTGGCAGGCGGGTTCTTCACTGTTAGCGCCACTGGGAAAGCCCCCTTGGTGTGAGAAAAAGAGACCACACTCTAACAAAACCATTTTAGGAGGTGATGGTGACCAGGGAGCTGGCAGAAAGTGATGGGAGGAAAAGCCCCCAATTGAACCGTTCGGGTCTGAGACCTCGGGGAGGATTAGCTTGTAGTTTATCCTGTCGTGGTCCTTGCTGCACACATCCTGCGACTCTGGCCACACTTGGAGGCTCCGCATTTCCAGATGAGCTGGGTGTGTGGGTGCTGGCTGTTCCGTCTGCAGTCATCTCCTGAGGGAGATTCCTGGCTGTTCTGGCCCTCCTCCTCAGAATGGCTTCTCTGTGGCACTCAGGTCATGGTGCTTCCCACTTGGTTCCTTGGAGGTCATCTGAGAAATTTATTTTTATTTTGAAGCTGTATTACTGTTTAGGACCACAGAAAGGGCAATTTTAATAATATGTGACAATACCAACCAAAAAATAGGCACCAATCCTCAGCATATTTTTTAATATTTTCTTCTTCTTTCTTACCTTATCTTTTAAATAGTTGATTTACAATGTTGTGTTAATTACTGCACAGCAAAGTGATTCAGTTATACATATATATATTTATGTATATATATATTCATTCTTTAACATTATTTTCCATTAAGATTTAGCATAGGATACTGAATAAAATAGTTCTCTGTACTATACAGTAGAACCTTGTTTATCTGTTCTATATGTAAGAGCTTGCATCTGCTAACCCCAACCTCCCCACTCCATCCCTCCCCTAAATCCTCCCTTCCCCAGGCAACCACCAGTCTATTCTCTATGTTCAAGAGTCTGTTTCTGTTTGGTAGATAGGTTCGTTTATATCATATTTTAGTTCCCACATATAAGTGATATCATATGGTATTTGTCATTCTCTTTGCGACTTACTTCACTTAGTACGATAATCTCTAGCTGCAGCAAATGGCATTATTTTGTTCCTTTTTTATTAACATGATGGAGCAGTATTCCGTTGCACACATGTAGCACATCTCTTTTATCCATTCCTCTGTCAATGGGCATTGACATATGCCCATATGGAGGTTGCCTCCATATCTTGGTGAAGAGTGCTGCTATGAACATAGTGGTGCCTGAATCATTTTGAATTAGTTTTGCCCATCTGAGCAATTTTTAATTCCCTTGAACTGGGGCCGATTTTGCCCCCCAGGTAACATTTAGTGATGCTGGAGAGACATTTTTGGTTGTTGTACATGGGATGGTGGTGGTGTTGCTACTGGGAGGCCATGGATACTGCTAAATATACAATATTTACCGGATTTCCTATACAGCAAAGAATTATCCAGTCCAAATCCCAGTAGCTAAAGTCAAGAAACCTGGTACCAGCAGAAGCCTGTCAGGACATAAGCTCGCATTTCCCGTGGCAATGAGGACAGGTTAGGGCTGCAGTGAGGGCGGGTGTGGGGCTCTGCCTGTGGGTTACAGACCTGTGAATTTCAGACCTGTGTGTTTCGGACCTCAGAAGTGGTTCTGGACCCTAGCTGTGACCCATAAATTCAGTGATGGGAGGTGGCATGGCTCAGGGAGAGGAAGCTTGAGTCCAACCCCCCCTTTTCTCACGTTCCCCAGGCTCCCCTCCTCCCCACCCCCTCCCCACCAAGTGTGCCTGCCGTGGGGCCCCAATGTCCTGAACTACACGGAAGGGTTGGGGACAGGCAGGGCATGGGGCGGGGGACAGCTCCTTGTGGGAAGTTGAGCCTTTTTTGGAGAGGGTCCTTAGCCAGACACGTCGGAGGGGGTCAGGGCCCAGCTCTGCCTTGCGTCCCCAGCTGCTAGCACAGGTGGACACATGTGGGGCACTCATTACGTATCTGTTGGACGCGTGAATGAAAGCGTGTCCTACTAACGTTGAGTGATTCTTAGATGTTTCTTACCCCAGACTCTGGGGGCGGTTCTCGGTTGAAAAGGAGGGAAGCCGCTGATGGAGTCCACAGGAGCTGGCCCTCATTTCCTCTCCGTCTGGGGCTGCGAGCCCTCCCCTTGTTCAGGGTGATGTGCTGGGGAGCGGACGGGCTTTGCAACTGGGTGGACTGGTGCCTGTATCCTGGCTCTGCTCTTTCCAGGTGGTACTTGGCCAAGTGACTTATCCTTGGTGAGTGTCAGGGAAATTAAACAAATAGTCTGGCTTAGGCTTCAGAGACAAGCAGAGTGGGGCCTCTGACCTTGTTTCGAACCTCCCTGGACACTGCTCAGGCTGGGAGTGACTGGGAGTGACTGCCTGCCGTGAGTGCAAGACTTTCGAGGCCACAGATAAGATGCAGGAGGAATCTTGAGAGTGTTGAGCCCCTGGAGGGGGCCTGGCCAACCAAGTCCCAGGCTTAGCAACATTCCAAGTTTTACACAATAGAGCAGACAGCATTAACATGAAATCAGAGCTGCAATTTGTTCAAGGATTGATGATGATAACAGTTTGCCAGCAGTCCTGGGATTCTAAGTGGGAACCATGAAATGCAATCTTTGAAGTCTCACCCATGGAGCAGATGCACTGCCTAGGACCCTTTCCGGGTTGGGACTCCAGGTGTGACACCAGACTTCCCAGAGCTGTTTAAGTCTGGATGTTGGTCGGAACCCAATTAGGTGACGTATTCTCTGCTCTATTTCTCCTTTCTGCTAATGTTAGTATGCTGAAAGTAAGCTAGGTAATTCTCTAAGAAACATCTGTATTATTTATTTGTATATAACGAGTGGCTTACTTTGTTAACAAATCCTTTGAACCTGAGATGAAAGTGGAAACTTCCGTCAAAACGGTGAGCTTACAATATTGTAAAGTAATTAGCCTCCAATTAAAATAAAAAAAAGAACCACAAAGAAAAAAAAAAAAAAAAAAACAGTGAGCTTGTTTCCTCGTCTGTAGCTTAGAGATAATAGCAATTCTCTCCTTAGTGCGTAAAGTTTTAGAGGATTACATGAAATGATGCATGAGAATTAGAGATGGCCAAGAGATTTTCCCAAGAAGCCTGTAGTTAGGAGGTCAGATAGAAGGGTAAACCGGCAGAGTAGAACAGTGTAAGTGTCAGGGGGGAATTATCCATGAAATAGAGTAAAACACCTACAATATGCCTGCGTTGGCCTGCACCCCACATGCCTGCAAGCTCTGTACTTGCTCTGTTTCAAGACTAAAGAAAAAACCCAGAGTGACAACAGAGACATCAATGGAAGGGGGAGCTCACACGTCTGAAATAAGGTCCTGGAGTGGCACCCCACCATGTGCAGCGGACAGCTGGCAGGACGTGATGGCAGTCTTCATTCTGTGGGGGAGAAGGGGAGACACCAGTCATAGGGGAACTGACATCAGGTTGGCTCATCAGTTACATGGGAATTTAGCAAAAGAGTACGATCCTCATGGCTCCGTTGATAAGGACAATCACTGGCTGGGGCGGAGGTATGCCTGTCGGAAGGTCAGTCGTGTGAGCAGGGTGTAGGTGAGGCAGGCGCTGGTCAGGCAGGGGAGGTACAGAGAACAAGGGAACAGTCATCGTGAGCGGCCTGACCACACAGCCTGGCACTTGGGAGGGATTCAGGAACCTGAATTCCATTCTCTGTACGAAAAATGTCGTGGGACTTCAGAAGAGGGACCGCACAAGTGTAGAGCAGGGTGTGCACCCTGAGTTCTAGAAGGAGGAGGTTACTAAACAAGCTTGTATTTGATGGCCTCTCTTTACTCCACGTAATAAAGAAATGCCATTTCCAGAGGGAGGAGAGGAAACGGGGACGTGGGAAGCTGATGTGGGAAACAGGAAAAGGTATCCAGCAGGAAGAGAAGGTGCAAGCTAAGCCCCAGCTGAGACTGACATTATTTACTGAAAGTGAATAGGCAAAGCTGTCTTTTCTGTATTTTCTGGTTTTCTCCGACACTGTGGCTCCGGGGTTGGAAGATGCAGCCTTCATGCAAAGTTTGGGCCCAGCGGCTGCCAGTGAGCAAGGATGCTGATGAGAGCATGGGGGCGTCGGGGGGCCCGAGGCGGTGAAAAGGGCCGGGAATCAGAAGGGGGGAGCAGGCTAGGAAGAGGAACCGAGGGCCTGGGGTTCTGGGGAAGCAGGGAGAAAAAAGGCACAGCAGAAGGGCAGGACATGGTTCCGACAAGAGCATCTGAGTTTGCTTTTTGCAGGAGCAGGAGTTCTGGGTGATGAGGAACTCCACAGAGAGCTATGTAGAAGGGTTCCTAGGAGAGGCGGAGGTTCTAGAGAAGAAAAGACCAAATTCTGTGCACATTGATATTGGGCGGTGGTGGGAATGAGGTGGACTGGAAATGAAGTCATGTAGAAAACTCTGGGTATCTGTTACAGTTTGAATCGTTTTCCCTTTGAAAGTTGGGCTTCCCAGAGGGTGCAGTGGTGAAGAATCTGCCTGCTAATGCAGGAAATGAAAGAGACGTGGGTTCCATCCCTGAGTTGGGAAGATCCCTGGAGGAGGAAGTGGCAACCCACTCCAGTGTTCTTGCCTGGGAAATCCCATGGACAGAGGAGCCTGGTGGGCTACCTTGCCTGGGGTCGCAAAGAGGCTGGACACAACTAACAACACATAGCATTCCTTGAAATAATGTTGAAGTCTTAACCCCCAGGGCCTCAGAATATGACCCTATTTGGAAACAGGGTCATGGCAGGTGTTAAGGTGAGATCATGCTGCAGTAGGGTGGGTCCTTCATCCTCATGACTCGTGTCCCCATAGAGAGGAACCCCATAGAGAGGAAGACCTCACGTGAAAACAGAAACACACAGGGAGAAAGAAGATGGTGCCGCGTGATGACAGAGGCGGAGACTGGAGTGATGCATTTACAAGCCAGGGAATGCCAGGATGGCTGGCTACCCCCAGGCAAGGAAGGAGTCTCCTCTACAGCTTTCAGGGGGAGCATGGCCCGGCTGATGGGTTTCATATGTTGGCCTCCAGCGCAGTGGGAGAGTAAACTTCTGTTGTTTTAAGCCATCTAGTTTGTGGTGCTTTGTACGACAGTCCTCAGACTCTAATATGCATTCCTCTCCCCAGTCCAACGTCACTCTTAAAGCCACATTCAGCTTCCAGTGCCTCCAATAAACCTTTCCACTCCGCTGGTCACGCTGACCTCCCCTGCCTCCTCTGCTCTCCAGCTACCCTGGAAGTCTGGCGCAATTATGCATGAAATCAGCATGTAATTCCACTAAGGTTTATGATTGCCCTCAAATTGTTTCAAGATTTGTCTTCACTAAGGGGCAAGCCTCTTTGTGTTAGTTGCTCAGTTGTGTCGGACTCTTGGCGACCCCATGGACTGTAGCCTGCTAGGCTCCTCTGTCCAGGTGCATTCTCCAGTCCAGAATACTGGAATGGGTTGCCATTCCCTTTTCCAGGGGATCTTCCCAACCCAGGGATCAATCCCAGGTCTCCCACATTGAAGGCAGATTCTTTAACATCTGAGCCACCAGGGAAGCCCCTTAGGTGAGCATCTTACCTTTCGGAATTTCTGACACTGCTTCAGGCAGTGCTGGGCTTCTCGTGGGCGCTCATCCATTACTTGTAAATCTCTTGCTGGCAGTTTCATAGTGTTGCCTAAACTTGATCTTTATTTAGGTCACTTGCTGTGTGTTTTTCTGGGGCATCACTATCCTGCTGGCATTTGAATACTGATGTTCTCTCTTGGCTCATTATGAAAAAGTGTAAAACTGCATATCATCCAAAAAGTCATAATGTAATTTTTTTTTATCATGAGAACAATTCAAACACAATAATGCTCAACTGAAAAAAACCTCCACACACAACTGATTAAATGATTGAGAAGGGGAGAAATAATTTTTTATTAACACAAATGTTTTTTTTTTTTTTGGTTTTAAATCACCTAATAGGTCTTCCTTGGTGGCTCAGGGGTAAAGAATCTGCCTGCAAGGCAGATCCTGCGGGTTTGATCCCTGGGTTGGGAAGATCCCCTGGAGAAGGAAATGGCAATCCACTCCAGTAATTCTGACCTGGGAAATCCCATGGACAGGGAAGCCTGGCAGGCTATAGTCCATGGGGTCGCAAAGAGTCAGACATGACTTGGTGACTAACCACCCCCACCCCCACCAAAATTGCCTAATAAGGCTTATAACATTTTTTCTTTTTATATGACTTAATTTTTTTTTTCCTATCTACACCTATCACAATAGAATTTGATTTATGCAACTTTCTGAGGATATGCGGACTGTTTAAACTAGTTACACCGAGGCTGAACAAAACTTAGAAAAACAAGCATCACCTTTCTCTGAACGGGCCATTATGAATACATAAGCACAGGCCTCTGCAGGAAACACCTTTTGAAGCTGTTTTAGAAAGATGGTAATAGTGACTGTGTCTGGGTAGCGGAACTCCCGAAATAGGAGGCAGAGGGAGGGAAGAAAGGGAGACTTTTCACGTGATTCCATTTAATGTTAAGTTAAAAAAAAATCATGTGTGCCTGTCAAAGAGAGAGGTGGGGAGGGAGGAACGAACAGAGGGAGAGAAGAGGAAGAAAGGAAGGAAAGGGGGAGAAAAAATACAGGCAGCTCAGACTAGGGGACAATTGGGAAGCAAAGACAGGGCCCTTGAAAGGATAATCTGTGCGTGGACGGGGTGGTAGCCTGCACTCAGAGGTAGCCCTGGAGAAGCGCGCGCGCACAGACACAGACACACACACACACAGACACACAGACACACACACACACACACCCTTTTAATGATCAAGTCTGCTATCTTCAGAAGCATATTCTCCTTAAGCTTTTCCTGGGACGAGAAGATGATGTCATTCTTGATGTCAATCCAACCACCCAGGCGGGGTCTCTCTGCCTGCTTAATTGCTCCTGTCTGCATCCAATCCGCTCCCTGGGGAGCCTCACTTACCTTGGACCCTTTGAATACCACAGACCTCCCTTTGGCCCTTGGCATAGGAGAGTCATTTCCTCTGTCATTTCCCCTGCTTGGTGATTTCACACTGCCTTTCTCTCTTTCCATAATGAATTGATGCAGCGGATGACGGCCACACTGAAGAAAATGGGCCCCGGCCTCCCCAGGTCACAGAGCAGCACAGAGCTGTCCCCGGGTCACAGAAATGACATTGCTGTTAGACTGCAGAGCTCCTAACCTCTAACCTCTAACCTCTAACCTCTAAGCAGCGCCCGTCTGCAATCCCACAGCCTGACACTCAGATCTCACACCTCTTGTGACATGAGAGTGATGGGCAGAACAGGGAACCCTGGTGGAAATGCTGTGGAGAGAGGCTTTGCGATTCAGACATCATAACTGAGTTCTTGGCAAGACTGCTTTGAGAGATTGCTAGCTTGAATGCATTGGTTAACTCGGCTAAAGGAACAGCTTCTGGATGACTCACTCATCAGCGGTTTGGTCCTTGACACTCTGCGGACCGTGTCTGATTCATCCCAGTGCTTGACACGTGGTAGGCTGAGCACAAATTTGCATTGAGTGAAGGCGCTGACTTATAGTTTATATAGAAGGGAGACAGCTAAATCCTTCATTCTAGCTCTACAACTAAGCTGAATTCATTTGGAAGAAGAATCCAGATAAAAAGGGATGTGTCGAGGGAAGAGGGAAGGCTGAAACAGGCTGTGTGAGCCCACCTCTGTGTGTGTGTGTGCGCACACTTGTGTGTCTGTGGGCGTGTGTGCAAGGAAAGGGATAGGAAGGGACCCAGGCTTGGCTGCGTGTCCTTGGCCCTCGGGGACAGTGGGCTCACCATCCCTCGGGCTGGTGGTGTGGTGCTGCTGGGGAAGAAAGCGGCTTTGGCGGAGGGGGTGGACAGACAGCAGGGCCGTGTGTTCTGAGGCAGCTTGTGGGGGAGAAGAACACCAGCTGGGACGTGGAACAGTCCAGGAACTGAGAACTGGTGCTGGAAGGCATGGGGACAGGCAAGCGGGGAGCGGGCACGAGTTGCAGACGCACGGGGCCACAGAGATGCCAAGCTGCACGTGGGGTGTGTGGGGTTGGCCACCTCCCTCCCTCCTGACTGCTGCCCACCACGTACACTTCAGAGTAGCCGAAGCAGAGATCTCTTCCTTCTCCTGAAAGCCTGCAGAGTCTGTTACAGAGAGAATCTCTGGACCAAACAGGTAGCCAGAATTCCTAGGCCATCAGGACTCTTAGGTACATCATCGTTTTCTTGACTTCGTGAGAATTTTAGAGAGAACCGTTGTTCCCTCCCCCAGAGAAATATAAACGAAGGCCACCCAGGCTCTGGGTGGGAGGCGTTTCATGTCTCTCCAGGGACCCTCGGAAGAACCTGAAGAAAGCTTTGAGTCCACCTGATCTAACCTTCATTTTTACAAAGGCTTCAAGGTGCAAAGGAAGGACCCTGACTTACTCAGGATCACAGAACCAGCAAGAAGTGGATGTAGTGGTCAAAAGCAGGTCTTCCTTTTTGAAATTCCATTCCAGCAGTGGCTTCTCCACTACGGCTTCTGCAGGGCCTCCTGGGGGTTCATGTTAATGCAAAATGTGTCCACCTGGTTAGACTGCCCTCTTTGAAGTGTTCAGATGCCCAAACATCATTTCTTCCTCTGCAACTTGGATCTTGGGTCCGAACTTTTTTTTCTCCCTAGCTGAGCTGCTCTCAGCTCTGTGGTTGTGTGGATCCTATGACTGGAGGAATCCACTGGGCGGCCTGGGTGATGTGTGCTTAACTCGACCAGAGTCAAGCCTGTTAACCCAGCCGACTCACTCACCGCTGTGCTGTCTGCTTGGCTGACGTCACCTTTCTAAGCAGCCCTACTCTATGTCAGAATAGCCGAGTGGGAGAAGACAGCAATTTGGTGTGTGTATGTGCGCATGTGTGCATGTGTGTGTGCGAGTGTGTGTGTATGTGTGGGTATGCTCAATCAGTTATGTTCAACTGTTTGCAACTCACCTGCCAGGCTCCTTTGTCCATGGAATTTCCCAAGCAAGAATACTGGAGTGGGTGGCCATTCCCTTCTCCAAGAGATCTTCCTGACTGAGGGATAAAACTCACATTTCCTGCATCTCCTGCATTGCAGAAGACCTGGGTTTTGTCCCGGGGTTGGGAAGATCCCCTGGAGAAGAGGATGGCTACTCACTCCAGTATTCTTGCCTGGAGAATCCCATGACCAGTGGAGCCTGGTGGACTATGGTCCACAGGGTCACAAATAGTTGGATATGACTAAAGCAACTTAGCACACATGCGTGCACATATATGTATATATATTTGTATATTTCCTCCTCTTAAGTAGTTTAAGTATCAAAAAAGAAAAATAAAACACAGATATAAATAGAATATAGGGGAAAGTCACAGGATCTATCGGACTGGCATAGTATTTGAAGGAATTCACAGATGCGAGGCTCACTTTCGACCAAGTGATCAAAGAGCTTTGTCCAGTGATCTAGCTTTCCAAAACTGCATCTATCCTACTCTAGAAAAAAAGAGTAAAAATAAAAATTCTACAACTCTTCAAAAAAAAAAAAAAACCCTTAGAAACCCATTTTTTATAACTCCTTCATGTTCACGCTTTGGAAATCTTAAAATCTCCTCCCCAGTCAAAATTCTTCTGTGGTTTCTCATTGGAACCATGCTTAAGATCAAATATTAAATCAAAGCAATAAAGTTGGAATATGTGACATTGGATTGAGATGTAAAAGCTAACAATTCATCTTAAAATGACTACTATATACAAGAGAACATCAAGTCTTTTCTTCAAGTGAACTACAAAATTTCCTATCCACATTGAAAATTCTTTTTTTATCTTATTTCTTGGCACCTGGAAAATAAGAGAGTAATAATTCCCCACAAAGTCCATGGGTTAATTATCCTTCTTTTGGGAGTTTGAAGTCCATCTTTCAGAATCCATTGTGACTTGTCAGAGTTCTCTGTATGAGCCCAACCTATGGAGGTGGCTACCGACATCCATACGAGAACCTTGTCCCTTTACAGTCACAGCCTCTGTGCAAAAGTTGCCTCCATAGATCAGAATTGTCTGTTACAGTTTACAGATGCTGTGGATTTATTCTTCACTCTGTTACCAAATGCATCCTTAGAGTGATCCCCAGCAAAACATTTTGGGAGGTGGGTCCGCTGGATAGTTTCATTGATTTTGGAAAAGAATAGCAAAAAAAATGTAAAAAGTAAGAATGAGTTTTACTTACTGAGTGCTCATTGGGTCCCACATATAAGAACTTTACATGTTTTATATTATTTCATGAGGTTTTACATTATGTAACAATGTTTTATATGACATAATCCTCATAATCAACCATGACTGAAGTGACTTAGCACGCACACACACACATAAGCAACCACATGATATCAGTAATATTATTTCACTCAGTTGTGCAAATAATGTTGAGGCCAAGCTCTCCCAGAGGTTAAGGGCAGAGTTAGGACTTGACCCTGGAGCCCAGAGCCAGTGTTAAAACATGAGTGGAGAAGCGTTATCTTCTCAATAGTATCAAACCAAAAAGATGTTTCCTTGCTTACCTCCACGCTCACCACTTCAGCCTCAGTCACAGAAACAATTTCATAAACCTTTCTGTCCCCCTGTGTGGGACATGGGATTAAGTGGGGAAAGTGAGGAGTAAGTGCTGATCAGGTGAGGATGATTCTTGGAAAGCCAGAGACTTCCTACGTGCGAGGGATAGAAGGGAACGGCTACCTACTCCAGTATTCTTGCTTGGGAAATCCCATAGACGGAGGAGATTGGCAGGTGGGTTGCAAAGAGTTGGACATGATGATTGACTGAGCATACCCACACATACACACACACTCGCACACATACATGCACACGTATATACACACACATGCACACATACACAAACATAAGTACCCATCTTTCCCAATAGTGAACCCAGGGTTCTGTATGCAATGACAGCACTTGATAAATGGGTGGGTTTGTGGAAGTGAAGCATAGTGGAGAGTGATTCCAGAACTCTATACAACATCATGGTCATCGTCCATAGTTTAGATCTCATTTTATCTGCTTCCTTGGTGAATGGCCTTGAGTCTCAGCTTTCTGATCATCCTGAAACTGGGTGATGTCACTGACTTTGTAGGAAAACTTAAAATTCCACACATGATAGAGCCTGGTATCTGACATGAAATAAGCCTCAACTTATGCAAGAATTTAAAACAATGGCCATTTATAATAATATGGATTTTTAAATAACTATTTTCATTTTCTCCCCATTACCCACCAAGTGGAAAAATCATCTTTAATTTTTTTTGAGAGTTTAAAGTGTCAATGTATCCTAAGTTCAAAGCAGAATTTATGTATTCTTTGCATCATGGAATGTTAGAGTTGGAGGGGCTATTTAAAGTTGCCTTAAGCCCTGCTCCTGATGCAGAAACTGAATGTGATTTCACAGAAGTGGGCGTGGGACCTTACAGAGAGTGGAATTAGCTAAGGGAAGAACTGGGAAATGGAGATGGTGTTGATTCTAGCAGGAGCATGGAGGTGATGGTTGGGGAGGGGTGCAGAGGGATGAGCTAAAGGGAAGAAGGAAATCGCTAGGTGGATTTTAGAAATGATGAGAAGGCAAGGCAGATTTATGCGTAAGGGACCTGCATTTCATAAGCCAGGCACGATGCCAGGAGCTTTACTGAATGTTCACAATAACTCCATTATGTCCCTGATGCTCTTCCTCCATTTTACAGATAAGGAGGCTGTTCGTGAAAGTTAACTTGTCATTGCTATGTAGGCGTGTGTTTCCCCATTTATTATTCTGTGAAGGCTCACAAAGGGGGAACAAGTGAGTGACTTTCTAGACAGGAAGAGGGAGGTTGGGGCTATTTTATAAAGGCTTTGATGTCAGGCAAAGGAGGAGAGGCTCATCTTAGAGACAATAGAGACACATTCAAGGTTTTCAGTTTGGGACTTGGGGAAATGAGGTTTATGATACAATAAAAGAGGTAAGTTAGGAAGCTTTAACCCATCGGCTGTAAATCCCTCACCTCATCTTTTAAATGTGAGCTTTTCACTTTAACTCCTGTCAATCCTAATTTGTGTATTAGGTTGTACACTTTCTCCAAAGGGAATGGGGAAAGGCAGAGTATCTTAGACTCCATGGATCCACCCTGGCACTCACTAAAGATATTGTTACAAAGTACTGGAAGTTTTCCCAACTTGCTGCTGGCAGAATCTAGAGCAGCAGAGGACAGGCTAATGCTTTCTTAGCAACATGGAACAATTGTGCTCACCACAGCATTAGAAGTGCTCACTCTGTATTTTTCATATCTTCCCCGTTCTAGTTTTATCCCTTCAAGTGAATAACTCCAGGGTTGGAAAATTTTTAGCTCACCACCAATTTCCTTGCTGTTGAGGAATAGAGGTGTCATTGACATTATTACATTATCGCCCATAATAAGTTTAATATGAAATGGAATTATGTGACAGGACTCGACGTCTACTGCCTTGAAAATTAACATCTCACCTTCACCCTGGTGTTTTTCTTTCATAAGAGCTTTACCTCATCATTTATCTTTCAGCAGCACTGTTATCCATCCCCCCGTACAATTAGAGCAGCTGACTGCCTCATTAGCCACGAATCCACCTTGGCATGCTCTCCCTTCCCCTTTTATACTGTGGGTCCATTGGGTTTCAGATCTCCTGGCATTACCCCCCGAACAGCCAGGGTGACCCTGGGTCAAAGTCATTGGCAGTGGGCTTCTCTTTCTAATTCTATCATGCTGACCCTGGGCTGCCCAGAAATGCCCCAACACAAAGCCCCCAGGAGCATGGGCACTGGCAAATTATTGGGACTTTCTTGGCTGCTTTCTGCTCTATTAAAACCTATGCCTCCTTTCTTTTGCTGCAGAACGTTATTCTCAGCTAGGTGATCAGAAGAGGCAAGAAACAACTCTGAAAAATTTTAATCTCCGCTCATGAGTAGGTGAGCTAATGTATTAAACGTTCAAGTAACACAATGCAGACCCTTCTTGTCATCTCTTCTTCCCATAGAGAATTTAGAGCCGTGAGGAACGTCACAGACCACTGTGGTCCAAGCACCAGCAGTCCTGATTCAGTAATCTAGAGTGGGGGTAAGTACATGTATCAAGAAAAAGCTTCAGTTGATTATCAAGGATCACAAACACTACTCTTGTGAGAGAATGATTGAGAGGTCCTAAAACTGCACTGCTGCATACACATGGGGTAATTTAAACGAAAATGAATTAGAGTTGAATGAAATTGAAAATACAGTTCCTCAGTCCTACTAGGTGCATTTCAAGTGCTCATAGCCACAAGTGGTTAGAGGCTACCGTATTCAACAGAGTAGAGAGAGAAAATTTCCATTGTCATGGGAAGTTCTATAAACAGTACTGCTTTACAGCATGAATTCAGTATTGTTTGCTGTTTATTTTAAATGGAAAACCAGTGCCTTGGGAAGCAGGGCAGATTGAAAAGTCATAAGGCAACCTTAGGACCTACCTTCTTTGGAGGGGAAAGCCCTAATCAGTAGGCATTTCCCTGGTGCCCAGAATATGAGTGCACTCTGGTTAGAGTGTAACTTCCCACCTGGCTGTGTTTTCACCAGGCTTTTAACAATCAGAATCAATGCCGCCTTACAGTGATGTACTAATTCTAATAGAACTTATATTCTACTACTCAAGTTTCTCGTTTACAAAGGAGCTTCACGTCCATGCACTTAAATGATGCTCAGGATAATTGTAAGAAAAATAATGCCAGTCCCCTTTAAGAGTATGAGAAAATAAATACTCACTAAGGGCAGAATAGTCCCATAAATAATTAATTGACCATAAAAAGAATGTGTCAGAACTCTGCCTGTTGATTTGGAGGGATTTCCCCGAGGTGACTTTGGTTGAGAAAAGCAGGGATGGGAAGGGGTGCCGCCTGAGCCCTGCTTCGCTCTTACCCGCTCTCTTCTGCACTGCCAAGTGACAGAGACTTGAAGATGGTGGTGTCCGGGCTCCTGTCCGTTGGCTTCCAGTTGAGTTTAGCCAGTGGGAGTCCAGGTGGGGGTTCGTGGGGTATAGACAAGAGCAGAGCCTGGGCACCCACCGTGGGCAGCATCTTTGGTGGTATCAGTGCCTCCCCTCCACGACTCCAGCCTCACTGGACAACTTTGCCCCTGTGTCAGCTTCCCATAGCTGTTGGAATTGATGACGCTGCCTGCCTCCTTTGCATCTATAACCCAGGGCTGGTAGCGATTCCCTGCTCTTGCCAACCTACGGACTGCCTCACCATTCCCTGCCTGGCTTCTTAGCTCTCCCATCACGGTGTGACCAGTATCCTGCATTCAAATCTGTCTGTCTCTCTCTCTGAACTATATTACAGCCTACAGCCATTTCTGTTTTCTTCATTGGGTCCTGACTGAGACAAATACGATCTGGTAAACAATGATTTCTACTTTATTGACTATGTCAAAGGCTTTGACTGTGTGGATCACAATAAACTGTGGAAAATTCTGAAAGAGTTGGGAATACCAGACCACCTGACCTGCCTCTTGAGAAACCTATATACAGGTCAGGAAGCAACAATTAGAACTGGACATGGAACAACAGACTGGTTTCAAATAGGAAAAGGAGTACATCAAGGCTGTATATTGTCACCCTGCTTATTTAACTTATATGCAGAGTACGTCATGAGCGATGCTGGACTGGAAGAAGCACAAGCTGGAACCAAGATTGCCGGGAGAAATATCAATAACCTCAGATATGCAGATGATACCACCCTTACGGCAGAAAGTGAAGAGGAACTAAAAAGCCTCTTGATGAAAGTGAAAGAGGAGAGTGAAAAAGTTGGCTTAAAGCTCAACATTCAGAAAACTAAGATCATGGCATCTGGTCCCATCACTTCATGGCAAATAGATGGGGAAACAGTGGAAACAGTGTCAGACTTTATTTTTTTGGGTTCCAAAATCACTGCAGATGGTGATAGCAGCCATGAAATTAAAAGACGCTTACTCCTTGGAAGGAAAGTTATGACCAACCTAGATAGCATATTAAAAAGCAGAGACTTTACTTTGCCAACAAAGGTCCATCTAGTCAAGGCTATGGTTTTTCCAGTGGTCATGTATGGATGTGAGAATTGGACTATGAAGAAAGTTGAGCACCGAGGAATTGATGCCTTTGAACTGTGGTGTTGGAGAAGACTCTTGAGAGTCTCTTGGATTGCAAGGAGATCCAACCAGTCCAGCCTAAAGGAGATCAGTCCTGGGTGTTCATTGGAAGAACTGATGCTGAAGCTGAAACTCCAATACTTTGGCCACCTCACACGAAGAGTTGACTCATTGGAAAAGACCCTGATGCTGGGAGGGATTGGGGGCAGGAGGAGAAGGGGACGACAGAGGATGAGATGGCTGGATGGCATCACCGACTCGATGGACATGAGTTTGGGTAAACTCCAGGAGTTGGTGATGAACAGGGAGGTCTGGTGTGCTGTGATTCATGGGGTCTCAAGGAGTCGGACATAACTGAGCTACTGAGCTGAACTGAAACAATGATAATCCATACAAAATGAGTGTGTGTGGGGTATATGTGCGTGTGCATGATTGTGCAAGTATGCAGAATACCATGAAAGGATAAATACTAGGTTGTTAATGTGAGCTGTGGAGATGGGGGTGAGTGCCTGTGAGGGTGGAGGGGATGGAAGAGGGGAAGGGTAAAACTAAGCTAAAAAGGAGGGAAAAAATCTGCACTAAGAATGCATGATCTAGTAACATGTATGCATTCACATAAAGTGTGCATGTTGGAATAAGCAAGATGATAAAACTAGTAAGAGTGATTTACTGACCTGTCCGTAGGCCAGTGAGTGGTAGAGCTGGAACCCCAACCCAGGTCTTCTCACTCAAAATCTGGCTTCAGCATAGTGGTTGAGAACCCAGGCTCTGGAGCTGGACCATCAGTGTCCTTCATTGTGGCTCTGTCACTCATCACCTGTGCACCCTTAGCATGGAGACCTCATTGGCAAAACAAGGGATCATGACAGTGACCACTTCTTAGAGTTATTGAAATAATTGCATGAGTTAATGTTTCCAAAACAGTTAGTTCTGTGCTTGGCACATAGCAGGTCCAACATCAGTGTCAAGTGTGTTTTTCCTCTCTGTCCCTTAGTTGTATTAAATGTATCAAGAGAGTGAGAATACTGCTTCCATTGTCTTGAGTTTTGCCTTTGCATTTTGAGAAGCAAGCAGTTGTAAAATTTAATCAAAGGACTCAACCCAACATAACAAAATGTGTGTCTTTGCCAGGGGACTTAAGAAAACAAAGCAAAACAGAAAGACATTAGGATAGAAATTTCACTTTGGGGAATCTGTCTCAGTGAAATAAAGCTAAGTCTGGAAACAGCTTTATGTACAAATGTGTTTATGGCTGTATTTTCATAATAACAAAAGACTTGGAGCCACTGAAATGTCTTACCATGAGGGATTAGTTAAGATAACTGTTACGTATCTATTCAATGGAATACCATAAACTTATATAATTGCTTAAGAAAGTAGGTAATAAGTAGTTAAGTACTTTATACAATAATGTTATAAATGTTAAATTACAAACATTGATTCTATTAAAATAAATGTTTGCATGGAAAAGGTTAGAATGACATATGCTTTGGGAATGAAGGGCAAAGACCATAAACAATTTTTCGACAAGCCATCGAGACTGATTTGAGGAACAGTCTTTCCAGTTACTGGTTGTGTGATATCCATCTCCAGGCTTTTCCTGATGTATACGGAAATCTTCACTTTGGGGTAAAAATAGGGGTTGGAGGCAGCGCACGGGGCTGTGTCTCTGTCATGAGCTGGTGCTTCACTGGGTTGTACGTGTGCAGGGGGACGTCTATCTGTCTGAGGGCAGGCTGTTTCTGGGTTTGTGGGGTGACCAGGGGACGATTGGAGGGCCTGAAAAGAAGGCTCTTCCCTCTCTTGTTTTTCTTTCTCCCAACAATGAAGGCTTGTCTCTGAGTCAAACTTAGAGGCTCGGTCAAATCAAGTCAGAAATCCCTGCTGGCATCAGCAATCCAGATGAGCCTGATTCAGCCTCCGGTCAGAACAGCCTGGGGAGGCTTGGCGGTGTCCTCTGTGCAAGCACTTACCATTTTTTGCTTTGCACTTATGTAATACCTTTACTGCAATTTTTGAGGACAACCCAGGGGCAGTGTATTCTTTTTATATTTTAAAAAATTTATTTTTAATTGAAGGATAATTGCTTTACAATATTGTGTTGGTTTCTCCCGTACATCTGCATGAATCAACCATAGGTATACATATGTCCCCTTCTTTTTTTCAAGAAAATTTTTTGAGATACACTTTACACTTGTTTAACATGGACATCTCACTGGTATTTATTATATTATCGAGTCGCACAACCATCACCACTAGTTAATTTCAGAACACTTCTATTACCCCAAAGAGAGCTTATTAGCAGTCACTCCCCAAAACTACTTTCTCCAGCCCCTGACAACCACTCCTCTGCTTTCTGTCACTAGGGATTTTCCTATTCTGAAATTTCAAACAAGTGAAAACAAACAATTTGTGGGTTTTTGTACACTGTCTCATTCATTCCTGTTCTCACGAAGCTTAAGGTTGTTCAACAGGTAATCACACAAATAAATAAATAGCAGTAAACTATGGAACTTACATGAAGGAAAAATTAAGATCAAATCTAACTTGGGGAAAGGAGGGAAGTCTTTTTCTGGTGAGGGGGCATTAAGGCTGGTTCTGAAGGATGCATAGAGGCTAGATATGGGAAGGATAGAAGGATATAGGATTGTCATGTTAAGAAATTGCAGCACTGTTTATAATAGCCAGGACATGGAAGCAACCTAGATGCCCATCAGCAGACGAATGGATAAGGAAGCTATGGTACATATACACCATGGAATATTACTCAGCCATTAAAAAGAATTCATTTGAATCAGTTCTAATGAGATGGATGAAACTGGAGCCCATTATACAGAGTGAAGTAAGCCAGAAAGATAAAGAACATTACAGCATACTAACACATATATATGTAATTTAGAAAGATGGTAATGATAACCCTATATGCAAAACAGAAAAAGAGACACAGATGTACAGAACAGACTTTTGGACTCTGTGGGAGAAGGCGAGGGTGGGATGTTTTGACAGAACAGCATCGAAACATGTATATTATCTAGGGTGAAACAGATCACCAGCCCAGGTTGGATGCATGAGACAAGTACTCGGGCCTGGTGCACTGGGAAGACCCAGAGGGATCGGGTAGAGGGGGAGGCGGGAGGGGGGATGGGGATGGGGAATACATGTAAATCCATGGCTGATTCATGTCAATGTATGACAAAACCCACTACAATACTCTAAAGTAATTAGCCTCCAATTAATAAAAATAAATGGAAAAAAAAAAAAAGACCAGGAGTCCCCAGCCTTGAGATCTAATACCTGATGGTCTGAGGTGAAGCTGATATAATAATACTAAAAAAAAGAAAAAGACATATGGGCTTCCCAGGTGGTGCTAGCGGTAAAGAACCTACCTGCCAACGCAAGAGACATAAGAGATGCAGGTTCGATCTCTGGGTTGGGAAGATCCCCTGGAGGGCATGGCAGCCCACTCGAGTATTCTGGCCTGGAGAATCCTGTGGACAGAGGAGCCTGGCGGGCTACAGTCCATAGGGTCCCACAGAGTCGGACACAACTGATGTGACTTGGCATGCATGCAGCATGTTAAGACATGCCAGTGGCAGGAATGGACATGTTCATGGCAATTTTCAGCGAAGGGAAAAAGGTCACTGCAGCTGGGGCATTGTGAACAGAGGTGTGGATGACATGTGTTTTGGCTGGTGAGTGAGGCAGGGGCCAGGTCATGTAACATCTTATGGGGCTTGTTAAGCGTTTTAAAATTTTATCTCAAGAGCAATAGAAAGTAATTAGATTGTTCTAAGCAGGGGCAGCGGCGGGTGGGGTGGGGGTGCGGGTGGGAATGAGGAGATGGGAGAATGTTCAGCTACAGTTTGTTAGTAAAAGAACCGTTCTGGAGCCTGCGGAGAAGGAAGACCAGATAGAGTTTCCAGGGATCCAGGCCTACAGGAGAGCAGATGGCCTCAAGTGAGACTAGTGCAGTGGCGGGGCAGGAGGTCTATCCTGGGAGCAGAGGCCGCAGGACTGAGTCACTGGTTGGATTTAAACACGGAGGGAAAGAAAAGGGCCAAGATGACACCCACGTTTCTGGCAGGAGCCAGTGCCTGGATGAAAGGGCCATTCACTGAAATGGAAAAAGCTGGAGGAAGAACTGATTGAAGGCTCAGGGCTGGGAGGATCAAGACTTCAGCTTTGGATGTAATACGTTTGAGATGCTCGGGAGACAGAGCAGTTGATAGCAGACAGCAGGTAGGCAGAGGATGGTCCTGTCTGAATTTCAGCAGAGAGGCTTTGGCTGGAGATGTGTCTTTGAGAGTCTCTGGCACATGAAGGGCGGTGGGATGTTTGAGATTGCCAAGGGAGAAAAATGATAAGTGAGGAGCAGAGAGGGCCCAGGTCCCAGCCCTGGTTAACTGCACTTCCCTCCTTTCCCCAAGTTAGATTTGATCTTAATTTTTCCTTCATATAAGTGTTCGGACAGAAGACAGGAGCCAGCAATGCAGATCCAGGAAGGCAGAAGGAAAGTGGGGAAAGTGGGGTGTGAAGTCACAGAAGCCACAGGAAGACAGTTTCTCAAAAGGAGGATGTGGCTGCTGAGAGAGCTAGTAAGACTGTACTTGTAACGTGAACTTTGATGAGCCCGACAGGAGCGGGATTCAGAGCACGCAAGAGGCGGCTGCCGGGTTGGAGTACACTGCAGGATAAAGGCAACGTGAGGGCTGGAGATGGGACGGGCCGTGCAGACAGTACTTTGGAGGGCCTGGGCTGTCAGGGGACGGAGAGAAGTAGGGGCATCTCTGGCTCAAGGGAAAGTTTTCCAGTTTTAATGTCGGTTTCTTTGTTTATAAGACTGGAGAGAGCAGAGCCTTTTGGGAGGCTGGTGGAAGGCAATGGAAGACACTTGCAGGAGTGAGAGGCAATTCTGATATGGTCAGGGCCCAGCAAGGTGAGAAGGAGAGGGATCCTGAATTCATGCTGCTGAGCCGGGCTTTTTGAGGCTGGAGCGATTGTAACAGGACACAGTTGGGAGACCACGGGTGGAGATGCAGACAGATGAGGGGGCTCAATGGGGAATGGGGGGCAGGCATTTCTTCCTGGTGGGCTTCTGGTGGGTTTCCTTAGGAAGGGAGAGGTGAGAGTCTTTGGAAGTGAAGAGCTGGGTGACTCTGTCAGGATGACAAGAGGTGTGAAGAAGGGATAAGATAATTATTGTGGGGGATGGGAGAGCAAACTCACTGCAGAGACGATGGGAAAAAAAAAAACCACCCCAAAACCTACCAAAACCAAACAAACAACAAAACTCAAGCCCTTTGCTTGTCAGTCACTTATGCAAAGACTTCCTTTCAGACACCAGGATGAATAGGACGTGATTCCCGTCTGCAAGTTGCTCAGTGGGGACACAAACACCAATACTGCACATAATTTAAATGCGATTAATGCCCAAACAGAAGAATGCGGAGTGGACTATGGGAGAAGAGAGAGGCATGCCTATAGAAAACAGGAAGGCCAGGTACTGGGAGGTGTTAGTGATGGTTACGGGAGGTTTCCTAGAAAGGCGGCTGAGTGAGATGAGATCAGAACAGTAAGAGTTGGTCACACAAAAGCCTGGGAAGGCGAGAGGCTGGGACGCCCTGAGAAACCCAAGCGGGCTCAACAAGGGTGGGGTCTAACGTGTGGGCTGGGCAACGGTGAGCGAGGGGCCTGGGGGCTTGGGCAGAGAGCAGGTCGTGGAGCAGAGTACGTGTTAGGAGCTTTGGTTGCATCCCGAGTGTGCAGCGAATCCCGGGCTCTGTGCAGGGTGGCAGCTGGTTTTGCCTTCTCCGTGGGTCACACTGGCTTTCGTGACAAGAGATCTGAGGGAGGAGGGAGTGAGACCGGAAGGGGAGATCAGTTGGCGAGATGTGACCACAGTCCCCTAAGAGGAGACATCTACCCCCTCCGCTGTTCCACTGCTCCCTTGAGATTAAACAAATCAGGTGGGAACTTCCTGTTGGTCAGACCTGACTCATTTCCTAGTGCCCGGGCTGGGGAGAAGGCATACCTGCCCCTCTGAGCTTCCTGGGCTTGTCTGCCTGCAATGCAGGAGACGCAGTTTCGATTCCTGGGTCGGGAAGATCCTCTGGAGAAGGAAATGGCAACCCACTCTAGTATTCTTGCCTGGAGAATCCCATGGACTGAGGAGCCTGGCAGACTACTGTCCATGGAGTCGCAAGAGTTGGACACGACTTAGTGACTAAACCACCACCACCCCCTGAGCTTTCCAGCGGAAGATAGAGCCTTACTCCCCAATTACCCCTCTAATGTAGAGAAGTCCAACCAAATAGGAAATTTTTGTTGCTATTGCTGAGCAGACAGAATAATGGTAGATGACCCTCCGCTATTCATTCTAGAACTTTCCTTCTTACATCCAAAGGCTTTGGAGATTTCTTCATATTAGTAGGTATAGATTTACCTTTTTTTTTTTTTTTTAAAGCTGCTACCTGATTAAATTCTTAATCAATGTATCTCAAAATATGATTTGTCTGGATCTTCTGGACCTACCCAGGCATGCCTAACTGTAACTTTGACTCATTTATTTCCTAGGTTTAGGCCAAGGCCAGGGAAATTCTAGTTTAAAAGGCCTAGCTACATAGTGAACTTCAGTTCATCAGACTACATTTTTCTGAGTTTGTCTTCCAGATGTACATAGAAAAATTTGAGCCTGGCTAGTTCCAATCCTGGGATATCATAGGATCAGATCATAAGTGAATTTCATTTTAGACAATGTAATTATTTTCATATTCAAAATAATTTTTAAAATGTTAAACACCAACAGATAAGGGGAAAAGGAACCAACATCTCTTTTGTACTTGTTACATGCCAACAACTGGTTAAGGAGTGTTCCCATTTGTTATCTGGCTTCAGTGAGAGGATCTGTTTTCAGAGTAGGAGTCTTCTCTGGCTTGACACATGTTGCCTCATTGGGAGGGTGGCATTGGCTACAACGAATGTGTCCCTTTGGTCACTTTCCTGCGGGCTCTAGGAATAATGATGAATTGTACAATCAGGCAGGGAGGTGTCTAGGAGGACCAGGTAATAGTTTGGAGATGTTCATTCACCACAGTTAAAGAATAGGAGTTGGGAATCCAGGTGTTTAAGGTAAAATATGCTGAGCAGTACATAGTCACCAGAAGCGACAGGAAGCTAGAAGTACAGATGGGAAATGCAGGTGACAATTCAGACCAGTGAGCTGGGCCCAGTGCACACGTGTCCTGGGAGAGGCTAAATCAGCTAGGGCCCCGTCTTCAGAGAAGGGAGGGCCCTGGGCCTGGTGCCTGGCTTGTAGTTACCAACACAGCAAGGTTCAAACACGTTGGAGCAAGCTTCCACGTAAATCACTTTCTTCCCACTCATGGGCTAAGTAAGGGCAGGCTTGTCATTTCTGTCTGGTTTGTGGTTTTCTGGGGTTTGTGGCAGAGTTGGGTTCCTTAGTCCCCTGGTCGCCCTTTCTTTAGCATGTCCACCTCGAATATTCCGCAGCTGACTTGTCAGAGCCACACCTTCCACACCTGCCAAAGCTTCCCGAGCTCTGGCTCACCATGCGGTTCCCTTAGAGCAGTTGCCAAGGAGGAGTGTATGGAGCGGATACCAGCTTCCTGGGAGAAACTCACCTGCTTTCCTGGGAGCTGGGCTTTTAATTCAGACTTGTCCTCAAAACCGAGGCTGACTCTGGCAAAATTCTGACAGATGCATTCTCCAGTGGGTCCCCCACATTCTCCAAGCAACCCTGTTACCTCAAACCCACTCTGGTCCTCACCTGCAACCCTCAAGGGGAGGGAAACAGCAGTTGAACAAATGTCTCTGGAGCACTGATCGCCTGTCTGTGGGAAATACATTTGTTTGCTTGATTGTTTTCCCAGAGAGCTCTTGAGTCAGAAATAGCATGTCTTATTTCTGAAGACCTGGGGTTCTTGGAGTCAGACACATTTGCATTGAATTTGATTGATCTTAGACAAGTTCTTTAAGCATAAATGTGCTCATCTGCACAGTGAGAAAGGTACTGCACAGGAAAAGCTCACATTTAACGCCCACCCTTTATTCCAGGACTAGCTTCTACTTTGGATCTCTACTCTCTTATCCACTCTGCTGAGCCATGTTGCAAACTCTAGAAGGAGTCTGACTTTTCGTCTTTCCTCCTAAGCTCTAGAGTAGCCTGCTGCCTTAAGCAGGGATGAGTTTGTTGACTTCTTTGGTCCCTACTTTGACTTTCCAAAGCTAAAGTCACCCCTCCAAAGTAGGTAGCTAAAACCCAAATAAGAGAGAAAGGAAAAATTTCCTAGACCTTGGAAGACTGCCAGCTGACAATTCAGTGGAACCATTTGCTATGTCCCAGGGTGGTAACACTTTTCCCAGGAGGGTTATTACTACTAGATAGCAATACTGTCTAGCACAGATCAGAGCTATAGGCGAATACAGAGAGAGGCCACTCCCAAGTTCACTTTTTTATTTCTACACCTAGGTCTGCCTAAGTCTAAAGAGAAATGAGAGAAAGGGCACCATTTACAGATTGCTAGCCAAAGAATATCCCACCTGCTTTAGGACAGTACCTCATTCTTGCAAGAATTGTCTCCAAGATGCTGTTCTAACTGTGTCTTCAATGGGCTAATCCACAATTCTGTAACATTGGTTGCTTCTGGGGATGAGATATAGGATAAGACCAGTAAATCCTTACATCTACTATAAATTAGTTCCTTGGTCAGAAGCAGTGTTGTATATAAGATATGCTGATGGTGAATAGACATTCAGTAAGTTCAAGGATGATGGTGTTGGCAGAAGGACGGTGAACAGCTAAGCACGTGTTAGTCCAGAGTAAGTGTCATTTCTGGTGGCAATTCCCCTTCTTGATGGTAGAGGGTCAATGTGCTAAACTGCCACTAGATGGAAGTCTTGGCTACTGGGGACCTGGTACCATATTGGGGTCACAGGGTTGGGTGCTGCTGCTGGCAAACTGGTCACTGAGGATTCGAGCCACTAAAGATAATTTATACTTGTGTTCCTTTAACTGCTAAAAAAAAAAAAAAAAAAAAAAAAAGACAAACACACACACACACACAAAAACCCCTTTTGGTGAAGATAAAAATCTCATTATCACCCCGTACTGATTTTTTGATATATTCATCCTAGCAGGCCATGCTTTTAGTTAAGAAAAATTACATTTTTTTATTATTCTCTATCTTCACCAGCCAGAACACTTTTGGGACACCTGGAGTTTCAAAAAAAGTTCACTTTTAAATAGAAAATAGTATATTAGTTAAAGCATTTATTTGTTTATCAATGGAAGCCTTTCCCCACTTTCTGTCTTCTCCTTCCCCTGCCAAATGCCCACTCCTGGTTTTTTAATGCCAAGAAAGGGGAGCATCTGTCCTCCTACTGAATTTAGTTTTGTTGTTTTCAGCTACTGTTCAAGACCTTATCTATGGTTTTATTTTTTAAACTGGTGACCATGTGTCCTTGGTGTCCAAAGGTTTTCAGTCCTTTGGGTTATAATTGGTAATCTAGGAGCTTTGTAAAGATTCCTCAATGATTTGTAGGAACAATGAAACATACTGTCCTGATAAATCCAGTATATATAATCACCATGAGTATGATCTTACTTGTGTGACTTTAGATATGTCATTTTGGACTCTGGGCCTCTGTTGTCTTAACGGTGGTTTAAGACACATATGTGGGTCTATGTCAGTGGTTTCCAATTCTGATAGATGGAATAACTCCTTCAAGTGTTGTTAGTATTTTGAAATTCTCCTTGATACGGCTGAGCTTCAATGTTATCTTTGTTATCCTGAAATAAAATTCATATGTCTAATAAGCCACCAATACATATAATCTTGAAACATTTATATAATATCCTAACTGTGATAAAGATGATAAATAAAAAGAAGTAATTAACCACAAATAATGATATGCTTCTAATATGAAAATAACTGGTCATTGGCTGTAATAAAGGAAAAGTAGATAAATCAGATGTTTGCATCTATTTGGAGAATTACTATGAACATCACAGCTACAAATGCAGACAGATTAGGTGTGTAGAAATGTGACTCAAGCATTGTGAAAAGTATTGCTATTGATAATGTTATTTTGCAAAATGTTGAACATTTCATGATAAAGTTCTGAATTAATGTCCAAGTATACGATCTTCCTTTTATTTACATGGTCTTTGCATTCCTCACGACCAAACAAAAATATTTTGTTTTCCTGTATATTAGGATGTGTGTGTGTGTGTTAGTTGCTCAGTCGTGTCTGACTCTTTGTGACCCCATGAACTGTAGCCAGCCAGGTTCCTCTGGCCATGGAATTCTCCAGGCAAGGATCCGAGAGTGGGTTGCCATTCCCTTTTCCAGAGGATTTTCTTGACCCAGGGATTGAACCCCGGTCTCCCGCATTGCAAGCAGATTCTTTACTGTCTGAGCTACCAGGGAAGCCCATATTAGAGTTTAGCTTTAGATAATTATAAACAAGCTTTAACTATGTGAAATGAGTCTTCATTCTTTATCCAATCTGACAATTTGCCATTTCGTTAGAGTTTTTAGGCTATTTACATTGAGTGTTATTATTGAATGGTTGGGCTTAAACCTACCATTTTGCTATTTATTATCTGTTATTCTTGTTTGTTGTTTGTCCCCTCTGTCCCCTTGGTCTTTATTTGAGCTAACTGACCATAATTTATGGTCCCACTTTGCCTCTTGTATCATCTTGTTAGCTATACCGCCTTTTTGAATTTTTTTTTAATGGCAGCTTTTAGGTTTATGGAGCACATAAACCCTGTGAATGGCAGTCTGCCTTCAGGGAATATCATACACAACAACCCTATTACAGCATATTTTCATTTCTCCCTTGACCATACATTGTGTGTGTGCATGTATGTGTGTGTATACACACACACACACACACACATATGTATATATATATATAATAAAAGTATTTATTTATTTTGCTTAGATTCTTAGTGAGTTTGTTGTCTTCATCAAATTTTGAAAAATTTCAGCCATAATTTCTTCAAATATTACCCTCTCCTTTAAGGACTTCAATTATGCATATGTTAAGCTGCTTACTGATGCTCTGATAATTTTCTTTTCAGTTTTTTTCTCTGTATGTTTTGTTTTGGACAGTTTCTATTGCTGTATCTTCAAGTTCACTAATCTTTTTTTTCTTTAGAGTCTAAAATACTATTAATATTAATTTCATCTAGGGTGTTTTTTCATCACAGGCATTGAATTTTTCATCTCTAAAATTTCAAGTTAGGTTTTCTGTATCAATATCTTCTATGTCTCCACATGGCATTCTTAATCTTGCCTCTATATTCTTGAGCATATAGGATATAGTTTCATGTTTTAATATTTTTGTTTACTAATTTTATAGTTATATGTAATTTATGAACCAGTTTTCATTGATAGATAATACTGCATGTTTGATGGCCCATATTTACCCATCTCTTTGCATGTTTGATAACTTTGTTTGATGCCATATATTTGGAATTTTACCTTTATAGGGTACGGGAAGTTTTTGTATTATAAGAATATTTAAACTTTGTTCTAGGATGCAACTGAGTTACTTGGAAATAGTTTGTTCCTTTTGAGACTTTGCTTTTAACTTTTGTTAGGGCTAGAAAAACTTTTGTCTAGGGCTAATTTTAGCCCACTACTGAGACAATACAAGTTCTGGGTACTGTGTACTCTGCTGAAATGCCCGATGAATTACAAAGACTTTCACTCTGGCTGGTGGGAATAAGTGCTATTTCTGGACTCGTGTGAGCTCTGAGAATTGTTCCCTCTGCCTCTTTTCCCAGCAGTAGGTAACTTCCTCATATACATGCACTGAACTATTAATATATGTTCAACTGCAGACTTCACAGAGACCCTCTACTGACCTTTTGAGTTTTCTGTCTGTTTACTTTTATCTTATCAAGTATTTTCGTCTGTGAAGTCTAGTGTCTCAAACTCCAGCTCCCTCTCTTCAATTCAAGGAGATCACCAGACTCCAACAGAGTTCTTCCTTTTTGCATAGCAGCCTAGAAATTCCCTCCAATAGTCTGGGGGCAATCACGGGGTTTATGTTATTTGTTTCCACTCTCTCATGGAACACTGTCCTTTGTTGCCTGATGCCCAATGTGTGAAAGCTATTATCTCATATATTTTATTCTTTTAAAAAAATTGTTTCGGGTGGGTAAGTTAAATCCAGGCCCTCTCCCTTCATCTTGGTTGGAAGCAGAAGTCTCTTGTGCCTTCTTTCTCTTTGGAAGTTTGGGGCAACTTTGTTGTCTTTTTCCATTGTCCATGTAAATTATATGTTTATAATGTATAATGTATCTATGCCTTGAAAATATGGCAAACATTTGTTAAATCATCTAGGCATGGCTGTTTTAAGTTTTGCTTGTTTTAGTTTGCTCTTTTCTGCTTTTTGTATTGTGGGAAAGAAGAAGTAATTTTATTTGTCACTCTATTTTTAAATTATAGCTCTTTTCAAATAGTCTATTTCTTTTTGTGCTGATTGTGCAGTTCACATTTGTCTAAAATTCAGTCTTTGCATCTAGGTTTTCAAAAAAATGGGAATGTAGTTTTCCACATATGCTTTTATGGGTTTTATTACTTCTCTGTGAGCAATGTATCCCCATTTTCCCTGTAATTTGTTCATTTTTAATCTTTTATTAGTCCTCCCAGAAAATTATCTGTGCTATTGGACTTTCACAGGAAAAAAAAATTTTTTTAAATCAGTATTATTATTTTTTGGTCTCCTTTCAATTTTTCCCCCTGTTTTTCTTGTCTTAGATTGATTTCATTACTCTTTATCAAATATTGCCTTCATTGTTATTCACTTATAGTATTTCACAATTCCTTTACAATACCTATTTAATCTAATGGCTGATCTAAAAATAAATATTTTAATTTCCATACATATGAATAATCCAACAATGTTTTTATTAGTTGTCTATAATTTTTTCATCATTTTTTTGTATCTATAATTTTTAAGACTCTGAGACAGTCTGTCTTATAATGATCATTTGAAATTAATTTATATTTCTTCTATCACTTAATACATATTTAGAAAATATTTCATAGCTATTCTAGAAGGATCATAGGCTGTATTTTTGTGAGGTGACTGTTCAAATATCTATTCATGCTTGATTTTTGTCTGCCTGATCTGTAATTTTTGGGCATAAATGTGTTAAGATCTTCAACTATAATGTACTATAGACTTAGCTATTTTCTTCTGTAATTCTATCCATTGTTGCATTGATGTGTTATACAATTATAATAGAAAAAGAAGAAAGATATATTATTGATACATATCCATTTATGATCGTATACCTTCTTATAAAATTTTTACTTCTACCATTTGAAAACTTTGAGTTATTTTAGAATTTTTATTTCAATATTGTCACTCAAGTGTTTTAGGTTTTTGCTTGTTTCATATTTGTCTGTGTATCTTAAAAAAAATCTTTTCATTTTCAACTTCTCTGCTGTCTCCCCGTTCTACCTTCTATAGGCAACAATGATGTATCTTTTTGAAAGGTAAAAATAATCTGATAATCTCCTTATTTTAGTCATTGAGTTTAATTATTCTGCTTATTATAGTTATTACTGTATTAAGACTTATTTATGATGTTTATGAGCATGAGAGTGCATTTTTTATTTTCTATGCTTATTATTTTTCTTTTCCCGTGCTGACCTTTCTATTTTTACTGTCACTGATTTGAAAGGACAAGAATTTTTGTTTGTTTTCTTTTCTTTTTTCTACTGGTGAGAAGCATACATTCTATTTTTATATTTTCTGCTAGTTTTTCATACTCACTGAGAGCCATTCCGATACTCATATTTCCCCTATCAATGTCTTAGGCTTATCACTTACAATGTCTTCACTTCAGACAGAATAAGAACTTTACCATACTTTCAGCTTTTTTGGTATCTTCTCCTGCTCCAGATCTCTTTTAGGTATTATTTAAGATTTTATTTCTAGGTAATTAGTCAGTATATATTTTTGTAGTTATTTATTTAGATATTTCTTTTAATATATTTATTTATACATCCCATTATTTCCTTTTGGGTTAATTTTAATTTTTGCTAGAATACTTTTAAATCCTGTGTTGACTACAAATATCTTTATTTTATCCCGTGAAAATAAAAGTTGTTCTTTATTTTCTACTAAAAGTAATCTGTTGAGAAGATAGATGTTTATGTGATTCCTATTTTGCTTTTTCCTCTTCTGTAAACTTTTCAACTTTTGATGACAATTCTGTGGTTTTGTTTACTTATTTATATTTATAAAAATATTAAATATTATTATATATCTTTGCTAAGCATTCTATGATCCCTTTCAATCTATAATTATTTTTAATTACTAGGCAATTTCTAAGATATTATTAATAGGTCTTCAATTATTGCCTCTCCTTTTTCTTGTCCTTTTGAAATTTTTATTAAGTTGCTATTGGCATTTCTTTTTCTGACCTTGTATCTCTTACCATTATTAGTATACCTTTCACCTCTTTCTTTGTTCCAATTTGTTTGTTTGACTCTTGGCTTATAAATTTATGCTTTGGCTTTGCTAAGTCTGCCTTTCATTATGTACATCAAGTTGTTTACTTTGGCAAGTACATTTCATGGACACTGTATTAGTTTTCTATTATTGCTATAGCAATTTAGCACAATCTTAAAGACAGAAGTTTGTTATCTTGCAATTCTGTAGGTCAGAAGCCTGACTCAGGTCTCACTGGGTTAGAACCAAGGTGTGGCAGAGCTGTGTGGAAACCCTTGGGGGAGAATTGTCCCCAAGCTCAATTAAGTTTTTGGCAGAATTCAGGTTCACGTGGTCGCTGGACTGAGGTTCCTGTTTCCCTGCTAGTTGTCATCTCTGTATAGTCCTAGCAGCTGCCTTGGCTCATGAATTCCTTTGTCTATAAAGCTAGAGATGTTGAGTCCTTGTCATGCCTCATCTCTCTCTCTCAAAGACATTTTAAAGGCTGAAAATTAAGGGTTCTTATGATTAAATTGGACCCATTTGTATAACCTTGGATAGCCTTCCAAACTTAAAATCTGTAATCTTAATTATACCTACAAAATCCCTTTTGCCAGGCTACATAGCATAGTCAGGGACCACATCTGACAGAAACCAGACAGAAAAGCAGTTGATTCTGGACTTGGGAACACAGAGTTGAGGGTGCTGCTGAGGTTTTAGGGAGTTCGTCACCTTGCTTGATACATGGGCCTTTCGCAAGGTCCTATTTCCTCTAATAACTTTTGAAGGCATGCTGGCTGATGGTGAGTGCTCTGGGGTCTGTGCCCAGATCCAGTCCCTCTGGTATTGCTGTTCTTTCATTCAGGATATAATAAATCACTAGTATCAATACCTTGCCTTTACATTCAGAGCTCTTCAAACATGTAAGGAGAACCTCTCCTGAGTCTCTTGGTCGTGTCCGACTCTTTGCGACCCTATGGACTGTAGCCCAGCAGGCTTCTCTGTCCATGGGGACTCTCTAGACAAGAATACTGGAGTGGGTTGCCATGCCCTCCTCCAGAGGATCTTCCCTACGTAGGGATCGAACCTAGGTCTTCCCCCAGTGCAGGCGGATTCTTTACTATCTGAGCCACCAGGGAAGTGTGCCTAGCTTGTGCAATACTGAATCCTTGTTGTAATAATAGTGCACATATTTCATTGCATTTCAAATTAAGTTACATGCTGTTCCTCATAAGGCAGGCCAGCAGTTTTCTCTAGATCTCTTTCCTCACACAATTGTTTATTCAGTCAGTGAATTTTATCTCTTCCACTCCATCATTTTATCCTATCCCATCATCCCATCCCATTGCATCCCATCCCATATTACAAACATGTACTGGGTACCTCTTACATGCCAGGCACTGTATGGGCTGTTGAGGCTACAAGGGGACACTCCTATGTCTGGTCCTTTTTGGTGTCTTTGTACTGAGACATAAAGTTGCTAAGAGCAGAGACAGGACTGGTTTGAGGGATAGCGGAAGGGACCCTAGGCCATTCCCCCATTCTCAGCCCCAGTTAAGCTCATCACCCAGGCCCAGACATTCCTTGCTTGGTCTTTGGTGCACCTGACTGTCCACTCCTCTCTGCTCCCTCTGCTCTGTACTCCGTTTACCCCACAGGTGCTAGCGAAACCTTTCCAAGACAGCATTAATATCACAGCTTCCTGCTGGCTTCTTTCTTTGCTGATGTCCTGCTGCATACAAAAGGCCACTTCAAGTCTTTCCCCCCAAGTTCTTCTCTCCGAAGAAAGGAATAAATGCAAAATTCCATGGCCTGAAGATAGAGCTCAATAGATGAATTTTTGCAAAATTGCAAAACCAATATTTAAAAAATGAATCTTTGTGCTTTGTCTTTAAAAGACACATGGCTTAGGCATTTCATAACATACTTCTTTTTTTTTTCATAATGTACTTCTGAATGCTTTAATGTAAATCATCTTAAAATAATTTTTAGTGAAAATTTCAATTTCTGTACACATCCCACCACGACTCTAAAAATTTGACCAATTAGAAATATGTGTCTACTTTGTTTTGTGGCTTCCCATATTCTCTGCTCCTCCCCACCCACCCCCCCCCCCCCCCCCCCCCGCTGTCCCCTGCAGTGTGTTATTTTCTAGGGACCTGGGAACTCTGAGAACTGAACTTAATGAATTAAAACCAAAATTCTTAGCTTAGCTGTCAGGGCCTCCAGAAAGCTGCCATGCTGACTATTCAACTGTTTTCTCCAGATCCACCTTCTTCTTAGAGATGCCTATTCATGGTGGTCAAGTCACATGCCCTGTGAGGGCAGTTTCCTGACCTGGAAGAGGGTGGTTTGCTACCCTCAAAGCCTCATCAGTTTGGAAAATAAAGCTGTTTCCCACAGTTTAATCCCATTACAGATGTAGCTCGAGCATCAGTGCTGTTTCTGCCTTTCTTTTCCCCCTCCCCACCCTTTCCCTTCCTTTTTCTTCCTTCCTTTCCCAGCTTCCTCTTTTCTGCTCTGTCTTTTCTTCCTTCCTCTCTCCTTCTTCCTTCCCCTCCTCCTCTTTACCAAAAAATCAGGTATAAATATTTATTTCTTGATTAGTTACGAAACTTTTCCTACCACTGTTTCTTCCCATGCTCTACTTGGATTCAAGTATAGGGTGACCACGCTTCCCGGGTTCCTAGGTACACCTGTCATCCTTGCATAGTTATGACAACTACTCCTTTCACTCTCAAAAATGTCAGGGTTTGGAAGATGAGTTAAATCACAACCCTACTGTCATAGGAACCTGTTATTCCTACTAAATATGCTGCTGGAGTTGGGAACATGGATGAATTCAGTTGGATGTGCAGGACGCTTTATGGGTGGTGACCCCTCACCCTCTCCATGGGTCAGCACTCCATTCCAGAGTTATAGAGAGTGGATGAATTAGTTCAAAATGATCCTGTCTCCATATGCCCTACTGCTGAGGTTTCAAAATTGTGAGTAAGATACATGTGAGTCCAATGCTAATAATTTAAAATATAGTAACACTGTGGTTAATATTATGGATGGGTTAATAAAACCTTTCTTGTGTGACAAACTGCATAGTCCTTACATGTTTTTCATTTCTCGATGGTCAGGAGTGGGGATTTGCTAACATGAACAATAATCTAACAAAGCACCACAATTTAAAATAATTTGTAGCTTTTTAAACAGTTTTCCTCCTGTTGTCTCCCTCTCATGATAACCTTGAGGTATAAACCACAGGTGTTATTGTTACCTATTCTGTGGATGAAGAAACTCAGGCCTGAAGAGTTTTGTTGAGTTGCTTCTGGTCATATGGTAAGTTGGAAGCAAATAGGGCTTCTAACACTGCATTTCTTTTGAACAAGCTAGGCTAAACTGAGATAAAAGGTAAACTCCCTGATTTTAGTAGCTGGAAAAAACAGACCTCTCACATAGAATCTGCTGTGAAGTAGAAGCTTCCTTCTATCTCATATCAGTGTCACTTGGAAGATTAGAATTCCAAGGTCACTGAAGCAGGAAGATAGAACAATGGAAGGGGTCCCTGGCTCTTAATGCCTTAGCATGGCAGGATTCCAGTTATCGCTGCCCTTGGCTTTAGCTAGGAGAAGTCACATGACCCTGACTCAGGTATAAAAACTGGAGGCTATCGTAACCCCCAAATGTTTCTGGCACAGCCACATACTTGATCTTCTGGATAATCTTTAATAAGTACACGTATCAAGCAAAACACTATATTTTCTGAAACATGCTTTAACATTCTATAAAGAAAAAATGGGGAGGACTGAAAGATGAAAGAATATTGGCAAAGTGTTGTGAACTGTTGAAGATGAGGGGTGAATACATGAATACATGAGAAATTACAATATTATTCTACTTTGGGGTATCTCTGAAAATTTTCATCATATATATATATATATATATATATACACACACATATATATATTTTTTAATAAAAGAAGAAACTTGATCTAGGGGGCCCTTAATCTGTGTATCTGAGGTGAGATGTGACATGAAATATTTAGCATAACCTGGGTTCAATCCCTGAGTGGAGAAGATCCCCTGGAGAAAGGAATGGCTACTCACTCTGGTATTCTTGCCTAGAGAATTCCATGAACAGAGGAGGCTGGAGGACTGCAGTTCATAGGGTCGTAAAGAGTCAACCACAACTGAGTGACCAACACTTTCATTGTCATATGGGCTTTCCTGGTGTCTCAGCAGTAAAGAATCTGCCTGCAATGCAGGAGACCCAGGTGGGATCCCTGGGTCAGGAAGATTCTCTGGAGAAGGAAATGGCAACCCATTTCAGTGTTCTTGAATGGAAAATCCCATTCAAGAGGAGCCTGGCAGGTTACTAGTCCACGGGTCGCGAAGAGTCAGAAATGACTTAGCCACTAAACCACCACTATACACACACACACACACACACACACACACACACACACACACACATATATATACATATATGCACATTTATGTATAAATATGCATTTATAATTTATGGAATTGCCTGGTGGCTCAGATGGTAAAGAGTCTGCCTGTAATACAGGAAACCCGGGTTCGGTCTCTGTGTTGGGAAGATGCCCTGGAGAAGCAAAAGGCAACCCACTCCAATATTCTTGCCTGGAAAATCCCATGGATGGAGGAGACTGGCAGGCTATAGTCCACGGGGTTGCAAAAAGTCAGACATGACTGAGAGACTTCACTTTCTTTCACTTTCATACGTATTTCCAGCTATTGGAAGTTTAGTTCATGAAAATGATTGATTTTCATTATTTGCTTTCTGATTACCTCTTGAATTTTCCTTAACTTTGAGTCTTTTTGAATCTGGTACTTCTTGATGTTACAAACTAAATGTTCCTTTCCTGTGAAGAAATGAAAAAAAGTAAATAAAACTCTGCTGGGGCCAGAGTATTAAGCCTCTCTACTTCTGCATTTTGGAAATCTGATGGTGTGGTTGATTTCAAAGGACCACTGTTCCTTTGTGGTTTCTGCCGTAGAGAATGGGCTGTATTTTCCTACCTTTGGATTTGGATGGGCCTTGTGGCTACCTTGACCAATAGAATGCAGCAGGAAGGATTTGTAGGAGCTGTCAGCCTAGGCACAGGCTTCTGTTCTCACCCTCTAGTAATCAGTTGCCCTGTAAGGGGCTGTGTGACCCAGTCCACAGTCACACCGACCACAGGACATGTGAGTGACAGTTGCACTTAAGCTTCTAGACACTTGCAGGTACAAGGGATACCCTAAGTGAGATCTGCACAAGAGCCATCCTCTGAGTCCAGCTCAAACTGTTGACCCTCAGATTCATAGGCAAATCACATAGCTGCTATTTTAAGCCACTGAGTTTTGGAATAGTTTGTTATGCAGCAGAAGACAAGAGATCAGATAAAATAGTGTTCCACCCACAGGCCCCCAAGGCAATGGTTAAGATTTCAAAATACGCTTTCTATTTTGGGGAAGCTTTTTTCTTTTTTTTCTCCATTTCTTGAAAATCTCTAGGCAGCACAACTTAGAGATGATAAGAACTGAGTCTCAGAAGTCTCTGAGCCAAAAAAAAAAAAAAAAAAAAAATTATCAAACTGTATTTCTCTTGGAGGGAATTGGTGTCCTTTATTCACTCAGCTTTAGTTTTATCTACTTTTATGACATCTGAATTGCACAAGGATGTGATTTAATTTTGGGCTTGGAACAGAATTTACATTGGCACTGGGGGACTTTTCCTGAGAGATAAATTTCAAGGAAATACATATTGTAATTCAAGGGAAAGTGTGAGTTTCAAACCAGTATGATTTTGAAAGCACAGAGTTGAGGGGCTGAAGACTAACTTAGTCCCCAAGTCCAGTGGATGATATTTACCTCTTCTGGGATTAACCCAAGAGCTTCATGAAGCAGGAGATGTTCGCTACAGAGGTGATGAAAGTAAGACTGAATAAAAAAAACAAAACAAAAACTCTTTCACTTGTGCTAGTTTCGATCACAGTTGGGAGAGGTATAATGTTCTTCAAAATTACACCAAGGACCTAGATTTTAATGAAGCAAACCCTCCCTTTCCTATCAATCTTCCGTGGATCAGAGAGAACCATTGTTTCCCAACCACTCTGTTCGGAGTCTCTTTGCATTTAGAGAAGTTTGAGAAATAAACTTGCGTACCAGATAAAGCTCCGTATATGTCTTGAAGCAAAGTAGGGCTGAATTCATGAATTCCTGAACTCCACCAGCGAGTCTGAACCACATGAACTCCTGAACTACACCAGTGAGTCTGAGCATCTTTGGGAATGATTTGCTAAACTGCTGTTTTTCAGGTTAAGGTACCTTTGCTATAGATTGAATCTTGCCTATGAGAGTCAGTCTAAAAAAAAATCATGAATTGAAATGTTATCACTTTGGAGAGTGCCTTTCATCTTCAGAATACTCACTGTATCTATCAGAGTTTACAATCTGGAATCTTTGACCCTTGGTAATCATTTTCAAAATATATTGTAGCCAAGAATAACTGTTTTTTCCTGCCCCCAAGAGGCTATATTAGATTTATTTTTAAGTGATGTGAATAGTTCACATCTTTTCTACTAAAAAAAACTCATGAATGGGAAGAAAGATATTTACCAGGAGAGAAGGCTGAGCACTGTATGAGGGGTTGAATGGATAAAACAGGCGATTTATTCAAGCCTGGAAGGCTACTGACAAAGAAAGTGCTTGAAAGAGCAGAGGAATCCAACAAGAGGAGTTTGATGAGCTGCTTCTCTGTGCAGGGCCTTGAACCTGGGGCTGTTATGACTCCAAAAATAATGAGACACAGCTTGTCTATCCTCAAGAACTTACAGTCTATGAAGGCATGAAAGATATAACGCATCTGAAAAGTTAAGAGCAACGTAACAGGGAAATACCAACAGAGCAGACTGATACATCTCAGCAGTGCCAGGTAAACATGAAATGACTATATAGTGTGTGTTATAAGAACTCAGATGCAGCAGAGATTGTTGAAGCCTGGGCCTGGGGGAAGTCATACATTTTATGCTGCTGGGGTGAATTAGGATCCTGAAGAATGGACAGGATTTGAAAAAGTTGAAAGGGATAGGGGAGGTAATTCAGTCTGCAAAAGAATAGAGAAATTGGTATATGGGATGACAAAGGAAAGAGGCAAGACAATATATGACATGAAGTGTATTTGGTGGACAGTGAGTAGAAGAGTTTAGAGAAAACAGACTGAAGGTGTATGTTGATGGATTTTGGGAGTGATGAACTGTATTTGAACCTGATTGTGGCTCACCTCTTTAGTGGTTAAGGAGTTTGATCTACATTTTCTTGGTAATTGTGATCTTATCTAAATCTTTCAATCGTTTCAAACGTTTGTTAAGGCACACAAAAGACTAAAGATTTTGTGGGGCCTTGATGAATGAACAGATACTTTCTGAAGGGTTATAAGCTGAAATAAGATACATTACTCGTTCTGTATTTGGATTAAAAAAGTGATCAGAAACCCAGCCAATCTATTAATAAAGATTAGGTTGAGAACCTCTCTACACCAAAATATGAACTTGGTTCTATGATCTAAATTAGATTTCTCACATAAAACTGGGAAAAAAGATATTGAACAGTAAGCTTCACCACTTTCCTCCACCCAAAACCAAGATGATATTCAAAATATCCAACATTCAGAAAGTAATAGAAAACATATGTTACAAATGATACATGTAGGGATACATGTGTCATTGTACTGCTTATTGAGTCTTTTATAATGAGGTGCAAATTGCTCATAAAGTCATTTTAATGATTTCCAAATAATCTGTTGATGAACAGAGATGGTGATTGCAATATTTGACATGGCTGTCATCCAAAAAATAATGACCTGGTCTCAACTTTGGTTTGATAAAGGAAATTACATCAAAATGCATCAACCTGTTCCAAAGCGATTTTATTGAATTGTGAGCCTTTAGGTCCTTGGGGACCAGACACTTTGTAGTGGACAGAGGAGAGAGGATGCACAGTCTGCTTTGTGGCCTGGCATCTGCTTGGGCACAAGGGCTTTTCATGAAGCTGGGGCTGGCCTGAAGATCCTGTGTTGCCTCCCTCCTCCCCCACTGACCTACAAAGGTGGCCCTCAGAGCTGGAAGCAGAGATGTGGACACCCCTTGCTTCCTCTTGTGTGCCAGCCAGCATCAGCTTCATTACCATGAGGGTTGTGCTTAATGATGTTATACAAGAAGTGACCAAAGCAGGACTTAGATTTTCTGAGCAATGAAGGCTCCCGTTTCTGCCCTGATTTCAATAAGAAGGATCTGTGCCTGTAACAGTGTGTTTAAAATACAAACAAACAAACAAAAAAACAGAAAAACCCCTCAAGTTATAGTAAGAGAGAACTCAGGCATAGGCAGACCTCTCTATTTTAAGTCAGATGTTGGCAAAATCATGCCCAGAGGTGAATGCAGATAATTCTAACAGCACTATAGAGAGCATATATGTGTGTGTGTGTGTATGTGTGTGTGTGTATGTGTGTGTGTGAGTAGCTCAGTCGTGTTTGTCTCTCTGCAACCCCATGGACTGTAGCCCACCAGGCTCTTCTGTTCATGGAATTCTCCAGACAAGAATACTGGAGTGGGTTGCCATTCCCTTCTCTGGGTTATCTTCCTGACCCAGGGATCAAACCCAGATATCCCACATTGCAGGCAGATTCTTAACCCACTAAGCCACCAGGGAACCACCCTAGAGAGCATCTGTGTCACAGAAGAGAATGAAGACTAGATCAGCTTTAGCCTCTTTCAGAGGCACTCATCATTTTTTCAATTAGGAGACTATGTTCAAAACTCAGTTACCTATAAGCATGTATAGAAAATGGAATTTGGTTTTCTGTATAGAATAGCTTGAACTGATCTATCATCTTTATAAAATCTTGAGGAAATAATCCTCTTTGGATATTGTTTAATATAAATACCTGGACTAGGTAGACCATTCCTGCTATAAATGTCAAGATCAAGTTAAACAGGTAAGTAGCTCCCGTTTCAACATTCTATAACCATGAAGTCTACTACAGTCTGGACACACTAAATATGTTAATGTCCAGATAGGATCACAAAGGATTATCTTGGTTCAAGATTGAGAGGTTCAATCCTTAAAGTTCACTGGGTTCCACTCCAGAGATGCTGATTCAGCGGGGAAGGTCTCTGGAATCTTCTCTTTTCACAAATGCCTAAGGTGCTTGGCTGCCCATGTGACCCTGTGTTACTGAACCTTAAGAAACATTGAACTAAAGCTTTTGGTTTCAGGAGATTATAATTGCAAACTTTTTGAAGGAAGGAGAGAATGATTAAAGATGTAGGATAGAGGGAATATAAAGATGGTATTCTTGTTATCTACATCAAGAAGTGAAACCATCGGTGAGCAGCTTCTATCTTCCCAAGAACTGCCCTAACAGCCACAGTTTTCTAGAAGCTGTACAAAACAGGAAGGTTTTGCTGTTAATTTCTCACGAAGTTATAATCAGATTATGACAGAGACAGAAGGCAGGGAGAGGGGGAGAGGTGGGTGTCATCCTGCTAGTCTCTTACTTCCAAATCTATTATCATCTCTGAATGAAATGAACACACTGCCAGTTCTGATTCTAGATCATTAACCATGAATTTAAATTTAATAAAATCCCTGGCTAATCCAGACAATTGGTGGCCAACTAGAAACTTTCTCATCAAATTCTTACATAGTATTTACTTTTATAAGACGCTGATGGTGTCCAAGTCAATTATCATGCTAGAGAACACTACACATGAGTCAGAAGAAATGAGCTCAATTTACATGTAGCAACATGGGTGGATCTCAAGAACAAAAGACTGAATTGAAAAAGTAACACACAGAGGCTGATAGTAAAATGCCACTTATGTATATAATATGCACACACAAAAACAATGCTATCTATTTTTCTAGCCTGAGTACACATCTAAAAAAAAGTTGGAATGGAAATATATGAGTTAAATAGACTAAAATGAGGGTTTGTGTTGGGAAAATTAAAATCAGAGATAGACAATAAAAAGGCAAACAATTTACACTATATCAAACCAAATAAAACCAGGACATTGCCACAGATAAACAATAATTGTGGATCTTGAGTTGAACAGTATGATATGGACTCAATTTGGGACCGCTAAGTGACAAAAGGAAAAATGTTGATGACTTGGTCTCTGTACTTATGGAATTGCACTATAGCTGGAGCTACATACATGGAATAAATATGATATTGTAATAGAACCACAGTGGCTCAGTGGTAAAGAATCTGCCTGTGATGCAGGAGACACAGGAGGCATGGATTCAATCCCTGGGTCAGGAAGATCCTCTGGAGAAGGAAATGGCCACCCACTCCAACATTCTTGCCTGGAGAATTCCATGGGCAGAGGAACCTGGTGGGCTACAGTCCGTGGGGGTGACAAAAGAGTCAGACACGACTTAATGACTAAACAACAACTATAGAGCCTGTCCTGGCACAGCCATTAGCAGGCAGCCATTGCTTCACAGTCAAAAAACAACAGTTAGAACCAGACATGGAACAATAGATTGGTTCCAAACTGGGAAATGAGTACGTCAAAGTTGTATGTTGTCACCATGATTATTTAACTTGTATGCAGAGTAAATCATGTGAAATCCTGGGCTGGATGAAGCACAAGCTGGAATCAAGATTGTTGGGAGAAATATCAATAACCTCAGATATATAGATGATACCACCCTTATGGCAGAAAGTGAAGAAGAACTAAAGAACCTCTTGATGAAAGTGAAAGAGTGACAAAATTGGCTTAAAACTCAACATTCAGAAAACAAAGATCATGGCATCTGGCCCCATCACTCCGTGGCAAATGCATGGGGAAACAATGGAAACAGTGAGAGACTTTATGTTTTTGGGCTTCCAAATCACTGCAGATGGTGACTGCAGCCATGAAATTAAAAGACACTTGTTCCTTGGAACAAAAGCTATGATCAGCCTTGCAGAGACATTACTTTGCCAGCAAAGGTCCGTCTAGTCAAAACTATGGTATTTCCAGTTGTCATGTATAGATGTGAGAGCTGGACTATAAAGAAAGCTGAGCACTGAATAATTGATGCTTTTGAACTGTGGTGTTGGAGAAGACTCTTGAGAGTCCCTTGGACTGCAGGGAGATCCAATCAATCTATCCTAAAGGAAATCAGTCCTGAATGTTCATTAGAATGACTGACGCTGAAGGTGAAACTCTAATACTTTGGCCACCTGATGCGAAGAACTGACTCACTTTCCCCTGATTCTGGGAAAGACTGAAGGCAGGAGGAGAAGGGGACGACAGAGGATGAAATGGTTGGATGGCATCACTGACTCAATGGACATGAGTCTAAGCAAGCTCCGGGAGTTGGTGATGGACAGGCAAGCCTGGTGTGCTGCAGTCCATGGGGTCGCTAAGAGTTGAACAGGACAGAACGACTGAACTGACTGACTGCTTCATGGTAACCCCCTCCCCCCCGCAACCACACTGTTACTAGGCAGCAGTTGCCATGGGACCATTTGTGATTCTGCCCAGCCATTGGTCGGCACTGAAGGGGCTCCTCCCCCAAGCTAGCAACTGTCACTGAACGACCGTTAATGGACTTGCTCAGCCATTGGTCAGTGATGCAGATGGTCCCTCCCTCAAGTGAGCAACGGTCTGTGAGCTACAATTAGTGGGACTTTTCACCCAAGGTTGGTAGAGTGTGGTGGTCGTCAAGAGGAGAGTGAGGTAAGAGGTGGATCCCGGGCTTCTCCCCTCCGGCTCACTTGGCCTCGGACCGGCAGAAACAGGCTGAGGGCTGTGTCCTGCGGCTCCAGAGCCCTCGCTAAGGCCACCCACTGGCTTGGCCCAGGCCTCGAGGTGGTGGTGAACCTCTCCCCGATCCCTGCCTCTGCAACATAATGGCGGCGGCCGTCTGCATGGGACCGTGGTCTGAGAGACCTGGTTCCTACCATTTGGGTGGCCTGAGGAGACTGAGGGCCGGCTGGTCCTGGGCACCTGGCTGTCTCAGCGATGAAGCTGGACAGGGTCTGGCGACCGGACCCTGAGGGAGCCGCCACCTGAGACCTGCTTCCTCTCAGCCAGGGTTGGACTTCAGGGTGAAAGTTGTCCCTGGGGACCTTGCCCTTTCTTGTCAGAGCAGAGAATAACGTTCCTTTGGTAGAGATTTATGGGAACTTTGTTACCTGACGGTGACCTGACTTCAAGAACCAAGGCTCTAACACCAAGACGTTTGCAACAACTCTCCGTACCCCTCCCTCATCTTTCTTAGAAAAGGGCTTTTCTGAGAACTTTTGGAGAGTTTGGGGTTTTTAAAGCATGAGCCACCCATCTCCTTGCGTTGTTGTTGCTCAGTTGCTAAGTCGTGTCTGATTCTTTGCGACCCCATGGACTGTAGCATGCCAGGTTTCTGTCCCCCACTATCTCCCAGAGTTTGCTCAGATTCATGTCCACTGAGTCATTAATGCTATCTAACCGTCTCATCCTCTGTCATGCCCTTCTCCTCTTGCCCTCAATCTTTCCCAGGATCAGGGTCTTTTCCAGTGAGTCGACTCTTCGCGTCAGGTGGCTAAAGTATTGGAGCATCAGCTTCAGCATTAGTCCTTTCAATGAATATTCAGGATTGATTTCCTCTAGGATTGACTGACTTGCAGTCCAAGGGACTCTCAAGAGTCTTCTCCAGCACCACAGTTTGAAAGCATCAATTCTTGGGTGCTCAGCCTTCTTTATGGTCCAACTCTCACATCCATATATGACTACTGGAAAAACCATAGCTTTGACTATACAGACCTTTGTCTGCAAAGTGATGTCTGTGGCTTTTAACATGCTGTCTTAGTTTGTCATAGTTTTACTTTCAAGGAGCATGTGTCTTTTAATTTTATGGCTGCAGTCACTGTCTGTAGTGATTTTGGAGCCCAAGAAAACAAAATCTGTCACTGCTTCCACTTTTTCCCCTTCTATTTGCTAAAACCTTTCTCTGTTCCAAACTCCAACATTTTGATATTTGACCCCACTGTGCGTTGGGCACACAGACTTGCATTTCAGTAGCAAAATAGTCAAGTGTTAGGCAATACCAGTGACTACTATAATAGTTCAGAGAATAGGAAACAAAAGAAAGAGAAAATTACAGAAAATTTTAAGGTGAAAGGAAAGGAAAAAGCAAACATTCATCTGTGTCTGCTAGTGGTCTTTAGATGCATTTTCCTGTGTGACAATCTTTGAAAGTCTCTTATTTTCACCATTTCCTCAACGGTCTGCAGAAGTTAATACCAGTATAGATCCTCTAGGCTTATCCCAGTTTCAAAGAACTATTTTGTCCACTTTGTTCTTTTCCAGATGACTGAACTTTGCATACATGAGGAAAATGTTATTTTAACCTAATTTCGTATATGTATTCTTATTTTTTTATGTGTATATATATATATATTTAGATTTTTCTGTAAGGTGAGATAACATATGCAAATGTTTTCCAGTGTTAAAGTGTGCTCTTCTGCCTGACATTAGTTAAGGTGATGCTAACCACTACAGACACACCCCCAACATCAGAGGCTGAAAACTCACATTGCAGTATAGTGATGGTTCTCCTGGTCTACCAGCTCTTCTCCACGCAGCAATTCCGGAATTCAGTTTCCTGCAATCTTGAATCTTTGCTATGTTATGCATATGATTCTCAAATTTCTCTGGAGGCCTTTTCCTTTCCAGTCTCCTGGAAGGGGAAAAGTGGATGGAAAACCATGTTTGGAGAATTTGATGGACCAAGACTGGAAGAAGTGTTATATCACTTCTTAACTCCATCCCCTTTGCTAGAGCTCAGACGGAGGACTAACAAGACGGTTGTGAAAGGTAATTCTTCTGTATGCTCAGGGGTGTGGGGAGATGGTCTGCCATGTAATTCCTACTTATTTATTTATTTTCATTGAGCTTCCCTTGTGGCTCAGCTAGTAAAGAATCTGCCTGCAATGTGGGAGACCTGGGTTTGATCCCTGGGTTGGGAAGATCCTGTGGAGAATGCCATGGCCTATATAGACCATGGGGTCACAAAGAGTTGGACATGACAAAGTGACATTCACTTTCACTTCACTTTATTCATAAGATGTGTAGAAATAGAAAATGTTAAAAGTCATAGGAGATATCCCTTTGACTTAACTTGATATGTTTGGTATATTGAATCTGAAGTTGGATAAAAGGACTTGGTTGTGCCCTTTTAAAGTCTTCTTCATTAACTGATCATAAAATAAAGAAGGCTATATGAATAGCACAATTGTATGAATTGAAAACGTTTGCAAGCCTTCACCTGAAAAATATTCTGGTATCTGGCCAACAGGGGCACTAATCAGCCTTTCACCTCTCCTTCAGCTGCCTTTTCTGACTTCTCTGAGCCAATAAATATCCAGATGTCTGAATCTTCCAGTCTTGATTAAGTTTTATAGATTTTACCCCTGACCTGCCCACAGGGAATAGCCTGGCCCTTTATGCCTTAGCTGTTTTCCTTGGACTCCATTTCCTGACAGCCTGAATTTCTCTGCCTAATTGCTTCAGCCATGGCTATGCTGGTATAGAATTTCCTTCCAAATTTTTCAAGGCAAGGATCAGCTCCCTCCTAAGTAGCTAGATTCTGGGTAGTGCTATATCCTGCTTAGTATCACTTTGTTGCTATCTTCATCTCATTGTAACTATGGCATACTAATAGTTGGGATTTATATGTTAAATCCCCACAAAAGAGCTTACTATTTTATCCTGTATATGTTTGTCCTTGATGAGCAGAGTGCTGAGTCATCCAGATATTTTAAATAGAAATTTAAGTCTGAATCCTGTAAGAAAGTTCTCCTGGGGATATCTGCTCCAGTGTCTCTGCCACATGTTTGGGAATTTACTCATCATCTTTGGTAACTGTTCAAAATGTTGAGGAGGGAATGGAATCAAATTTCAACTCAGGCCAAGGAAAGTCAATGTGACTGAACACGGCCTTTGTTCCTTCAGATAACCTGGGGTATAAAATGTGTGCAGCTGGGTTATCAATTCATGATACAAATTTTGATAATATATTTTTTAATCACATTTTTACATAAACTGATTAATAATAAATAGTACAATCATTTCCTTGCCTTTGCCTTATTATAAAGGCCAGACATTGGCAAATTACCATCTGTTGGTCAAATCTGGCCCACTGCCTATTTTGGTAAATAGAGTTTTATTGGAATGTAGCAATACTCATCCTTTCACATAATGTCTCTAGCTACTTTCATGCCACAACAGCATAGTTGAGTAGTTGTAACAGAGACCGTAGGGCTTCCCAGGTGGCTCAGTGGTAAAAGAGTCCGCCTGTGAATGCAGGAGACACCGGAGACCTAAGTTCGATTCCTGGGTCAGGAAGATCCCCTGGAGGAGAAAATGGCAACCCACTGCAGTATTCTTGCCTGAAAAATTCAATGGACAGAGGAACCTGGTGGGCTACAGTCCAAGGGGTTGCAAAAGAGTCAGACACAACTGAGTGACTGAGCACACACTACAAAGACTGTATGGTCATCACAGACTAAATTATTTACTACCTGGTCCTTTACACGAAAAGTGTGCCTATTCCTTGTATGATTTACGTGATTATATGATTCCTGACATCCCTTATATGATTTATATGACTTATATGATTCCTAACACAGTATATGACCAGTGAATGTGAATTTTTGATCCCATCTTCCTTTGTTTAGACTGTCACTTCTACCTGGAGAGCTTTTGCTCTCCAGTCATTTACTCACTTATCCAACAGGCACTGTTCTTGGTGTTGGGTCAGTGAAGATCACACACAGACTATGCTCTGTTGGGGTTTCTGTTCTTCTGAGGTGGGAGATGAGGGCCAGGTACACACTTGATGTGTAACATCACGTCTTCTCACGATTAGCCTCACGAAGGCAAATAAAGGAACACATGGGGCCTCTGCCTGTTTAATTCCTCCTCGTTTTCCAAAGTTTTGCTCAAGCCCCATTGCCTTCACGAGGTGTTCCCTGGTCTCCCCATTTGGTCTTTCCCTCCCTGTTAGCTCACAGATCCTTCTATTTTGTGCTTTTTTGTTTCATCCCACTTTGAACTGGAGTTCTTTGTGGATGCTTTTCTTTGCAACCAGAGATTGTGAGCCATAACAACAAGAGCCATGTGACAACTTTTTTGTTTCCCAACAGTAACTAACACAGTGACTGAAAATAGGAAGTCGGTAAATATCCCCGATTAAGCCAGTTTCTAACAATGGAGGTCTTCAGTAAAGAACAATTCAATGCACCCCTTTCACAGTCTGTAGTATTCCTGAATTTGTGACCATCACTGTGGTCCACCAGTTGCTTACAAGAGAGAAGGGGAAAATTTCCCACTTTTTTAGCAGCTGGGATCCTTTCAGAAATTAACTACATCCACAGATATATCTGAACTATAAGTTTTATCTTCTCTTTTGATATAGAAATCAGATAAAACCTTAATTGATTATACCCTAAATTTCCTCCAGTCAGGGGGAAAAATTCCAAGCAATCAAGCAAATAAAAGAGAGAAAGGGAAGAAGTTGCATAAGCAGTTACCAAATAGGTGATACAAACGAGAAATTCTTGGCTTTTTGTTGCTGTATTAAATCACACACACACACACACACACACACACACACACCCTCCGAGTTTGTGGGCTGGTCTGTCAAGAGGAAAACAGGTTACTTTGTTGGAAAGAAGCTAGCATTGGAGGTTGCATTAATCAGTGCTTAGGGATCAGCCAATTTCTCCCCTGCGTGGGATGAATGGGGTTATTCATGAGAGGGCATCTGGGAAGGAAATAGGGGGAGTTGTGGCTCGCGGGGCTGGCTAGTGCCTGAGAGTGGAAGGGAAGTCTGTCATCAGAACAAATGAACATCAGCGAGGTGAGGGCAAAGGCCAAAGGTGCGTGAGTGAGAAGGCAACAAAGAGCTGCAGCCTGTTAGCAATTCACACGTTTCTCCAGGCAAAAGCCAGAGACACAGAGCTGGGCTGCAGGTTATGAGCATACAGTATTTCACTCATCATGGAGGCCTCCACGGAAAAGACCCGAGTCTGTAACCCTTGGCCTGGAAGAAACTAATTTTGTTATTCATTCTTTTCAGCATCATCACCAATGTCCCTCAGTATTTCTCAGCACTGACTGGGAGGAAAGAGCCGGTATGGAGGTCTTGTAATGCCTAATAAAATCATACAACTCCTAGATACTTGTAGCATCTATCTCAGGACATCCAACTGAGATGAACTGAACTAGAAAGTCTGGAAATTTCTGTTGATGATGAGAGTGTTTATATATTGGAGACAAGGCAGCAGTCCACCTGCTGTGGGACCTTGGATAAGATCCTCTCCTCAGCCCACAGTGTAAACCTTCCCTTTGAACTTGACCCATGCTCATTCCCACTCTGTTACAACCACATGTCCTTGAAAGGTCTCTGGTCTCTTGGAATTCATACTGTGTTTTTGAGAACAAACTGTTTTCTGCAGGCACCTGGACTAGGAGTGCCCCCTAGGACAGACAGCGTAGTGGTTGGTTAGGCAATGGGCTTGCTTGCCCTGTAGATTTCTCTAAAGTCTTTCCCATGAAGGCTGTACCTCTAGATCCTCATGTTTTTGTGTATTTATAAAATGAGACCGATTCCATTCCTAAGACCCTATGTTCATGTTCTAGTGCAGTCTAAATTCCCCAGCTGAGTCAGTAGGAAAAAAAAACTGTAATCTTTGGAAGGTAAACAGTCACTGTGAATGTGAGCAATCTATAATGACAATCACAGCATTTTTCATTTAGTAAATATAAGTGCACTTTTCTAATGATATAGATACTGCTGTAATAAAAATGGGCTTCCCAGGTGGCCCAGGTGGTAAAGAACCTGCTTGCCAGTGTGGGAGACATAAGAGACACAAGTTCAATCTCTGGGTAGGGAAGATCCCCTGGAGTAGGAAATGGCAACCCACTCCAGCATTCTTGTCTGGAGAATCCCATGGACAGAGGAGACACGACTAAAGCAACTTAGCATAGCACACATTATAATAATAACTATCATTAATCAATAACTTACTATGTGCCTGACACCCTGCTAAACACTTAAAAATTATTTGATATATACTGCAAAATGATTGCCACCATAGAGTTAGCTAACACATCCATTGTCATACATAATTACAATTTTTTTTTTTTTGTGGTGAGAACAACTCTTTTAGCAACTTTTAGGTATATAATACAATATTATTACCTATAACCAGCATTAAATTGTATGTTAGACTCCAAGAATTTATTTGTCTTATTACTTTGACCAACATTTCACATTTACCTCATTCTCCCACCTCCCAGCTCCTGGCTAGTATCATTCTACTGTGTCTCTGTGAATTCAGATTTTTTAGATTCCACGTATAGATAATGATATATAATGATATTTATCTTTCTTTGTCTGACATTTTATTTATTATTATTTACTAGTTATTAACTTAGCATAATACCCTGAAGGTCCATCCATGTTGTTGTGAATGGCAGAATTTCCTTCTTTCTCATTATATATATATGAAAATATAAATATGTATAATATGAATATGTATCATATATTCTTTGTCCATTTATCTGTTTAGGGACACAGACACTTGGGTTGTTCCTATGTATTGATTACTGTGAATTTTGAATAATGCTGCAATAAATATTGGAATACAGATAAAAACATACAAAGTAACATTTGCAATAACACTATGAGGTAAGTACTAATATTCTTCCCATTTTATAGATGGGGAACGTGAGGCTTAGGTTAAATATCTTTCCCAAAGACTCATAGTTAGCAGGCATCAGAATCTGCAAAGCTAATTCCAGAACCCAAGCTCTTAGCTTCTATGTTATAATTGCTCCAGTTCACACAGCCTAAAAGAGGGAGAATTACAGAGGTTCAGGTGTAGGTAGCTGGACTCAGAGGCATAGTTCTTTTTCAGTGCACTGTGTTTTTATTTGTGTCTGTGTGTGTGTATGTTTTCACCAGATTTGCTGCCCTGAGTGGTAGCTCTTTTTCTTGGGGACAAGTGGAAGTCAGGAGAACTCACAGCCTGATGCTTAGTAACTGCATTTTACAGTGTAGGTTAGCTCCGTGCACTTATGGAAGAATGAGACATTGCACTGAGATGTAGAAATAGTCCTAGGCACTTTTAAAACTGTGCACTTGTTGTAAACTGTGGCAGGGAGATTGCAGTTACATCTGTTTCAAACACCATCAAGTTGCACTGACGGATCTTTTTAGATCCTATTTAACAGTACACTCAACTCTAGGTGGAAAAAGAAAATTGCAATCAGTGGAGAAAGACCATTGTCAATTCTGTTTTACCTGAAGTGATTAACTTATTACCATTAGATATAATTTATGAATAACTGCAGGTTACTTTCTATGACTTTCCTGTTATCTGAAATGTTTCATATTTCAGGCTGCTTTGGCCAGACCTATGCTAAAAGAATTTAACAGTAAGAGAAAAAGTAAATTTCTATCTTATTTGAAATATCTTCTTCCATGTGATTAACCAGCAGACAGGTTTTCTGTTTAGTTAACAAAGAAAAAGGAGCTTATAATATAGTATCTGGAATTTGAGATCCCAGTAACCTGCTTCATAATTTTCCTTTAATATAAGCAAAATGATCCATTCTCTGATTTACTAGTTTCCACTTTCAAAGAGGCTCAGTTCAGTTCAGTCCAGTCACTCAGTTGTATCTGACTCTTTGCAACCTCATGGACGGCAGCACACCAGGCCTCCCTTTCCATCACCAGCTCCTGGAGTCTACTCAAACTCGTGTCCATTGAGTCGGTGATGCCATCCAACCATCTCATCCTCTGTCATCCCCTTCTCCTCCCACCTTCAATGAGGTGGCATATGCTGTTTCCACAGCATTTGCCAGAGGTTTGTTTAACCCATGTCTTGATTTGCATCTAGAATTGCACAGTGTGAATTACCAAGTAGACCCTGAATAACATGATGGAATGAGATTCTTTAGATCCTGAATGCAGTCTCTGCCCCCTGTTTTTTTTTATCTCTTCTGTCTATAAGCCTATAGGAAGGCTGCTGAGACCTTTGGGATAATGGTGCCAGGTGATGGTGATTAGTTCAACAAATGTTTTTGGCTGCCTTCCAGAGACATGGGCAATAGCACTTCCTGGCTGCCTTGGAGTTTGGTGGGGCCTCCGTGACCAGTTCTGGCAAATGTGTTATGTTTGGAAGTGTGTGTGTCAGTGCTGCCAGGGCATTCCACTGGCAGAGCATCACCCTCCAGAGCTCTTTTTCCATCCGCTGTGGACTAGCGACGAGCCTTCCACGTCTGTTCTGTTAGCCTTGGTCCTAGGATGGGGACTTCATGGAAAGAGGCTGACACAAAGGATATATAATGTGAGCAAGAAATCAATTTTTTTTTAAAAGTACTAAAGTATGGGGATTTGTTATCAGAACAGAAGCCAGCCTATCATGAGGCCAGTGTTATCTGTTAGAATATTGTATGGAATTAGCTAAGCCCAAGAATCCTCATCAGGATAGTCCTGAAGAACAAGGCGCTGAGATGGGCAGGGTCTCCTTTTGTATTAAAATAAAGCATATTATTATAAATCTGTGGTAATTAAACCAGTACAGTATTGTTAAGATGATAAATAAAATAGCCAATGAAAGAAAAATGAGAGTTCAGAGCAGTCTCAAACTTATTGGGGAATTGTATATTTGATGTAGTAATGTTGCAGATTGTTAAGGAAAAATAGAAAAGTCAAGAAATGGTGCTGGAAAAGTTGGTGTTCCAAATGGAAAAAAATGAATTTAGCACTTTATCTTGTACACAAAAATCAGTTCACATGTAGGCTAAATAGCTAGATGTGAAAGGTAAAATTTTTAAACTTATTACGAGGCTTTGAGTAGAGAAGGAATTTTAAAAGAGAAATAACAGATTGATAAATTAGATTATATAAAAATTAAGAAATCAAAAGACTTTATAAAAATTTATGAAAAAAGAGAAGCCACCACAGCAAATGAATGTAATTTGCAAAGGATTACATATCAGAAAGAAAAAGATAACTGTGTAACAATTCAGTTCATAGGAAAAAACTTTAAGCCATTTCACAGAAGAGGAAATACAAATGCCAAATAGATACAAGACATTTACATCATTAATTATCAGAAGAATGAAAATTAAGTACACAAAACACTCAAAAATTTAGAAGTCTGTTATACCAAGTGTAGGTGGATATGGATATATATGAATTCTCATGTAATCCTTATAGAAGTGTAGATAGTTAACAATACTTTGGAAAACAAGTTTTCATTCTCTCTGAAGCTAAACATTTCATTTCTCTACAAGTAAGCAATTTCAATCATAATTTGTCATGAAGAAATACTCTTAAGTACGTATACTAAGACATATTCAATGGTATAGCCATTAGGGAAAACAGTTTGGAAGTGCCCCCTAGAATTACAAATGGAATTACCGTATGATCCAACAATTCCACTTGTGGGTATATGTGCCAAAGAAATGAAATCAATATCTCAGAGAGATATCTACATTCCCCTGTTCATTGCAGTGTTATTCACAATAGCAATATACAGAATCATTCTGTGTCCATTGACAAATGAATGGTTTAAGAAATGGGTCTCTCCCTAAGTATGTATGTATGTATGTGTGTATGTGTGTATGTGTCTGCTCTTAGTCATCTTCAACTCTTTTCAACCCCATGGACTCTAGGCTGCCAGGCTCCTCTGTCCATGGGATTTTCCAGGCAAGAATACTGGAGTATTCTCTATCTACATAAATATATGTACAATATTCAGCCAGCTATTTATGACAATATGAATGAAACCAGAGGACATTATGCTAAGTGAAATAAGCCAAGAACAGGAAAACAAATAATGCATGATGTCACTTATACATGGAATCTAAGAAAATTGAACTCACAGAAGCAGAGAGTAGAATTGTGGTTTTCAGGGGCTAGAGGATAGGAGAAATGGGGAGATGCTGGTAAAAGAGTACAAGCTTTCAATTATGCAGGATAGGAAATTTTGGAGAGCTAATAGCATGGTGCTTATACTTATAAAATACTATATTTTATAGTTGAAATTTGCTGAGAGTACATCTTAAGTATTGCCATAACCTACACATATAAAGTGGTAACTATGTGAGGTGGTAGAAATGTTAATTAGCTTTATTGTGGTCATAATTTTACAATGCATATATACATCAAAACATTGTAGTATATACCATAAATATATACAATTTTTATTTGTCAATTATACTTCAATAAACACTGGGGAGGTGGAAAGATACATGCAATACTGTTCATGGCGACACTGTAAGAGCAAAAATACTAAAATAATAAATGAAGCAAATCAAAATGCCCACTGACAGGAACATAATCAATTGTGGAATGGCTTTAAATGGAATATTATACATCAGTGAAAAGTAAATGTATTGACTGTGTGTCATATATGTTTGATTCATGTATAATTATGAATGAATATTTGAATAAGGAAAATAAGTCATAGAATAATACATACAGAATGAAGCCATTTTTAAAATGCTTAAAAACAAGAACAACTAAACAGTATATTGAGAAAGAAGCTGGGGAAGGAATGAGCAAGGGTAAGAGCACATGCAGCTACAACGATTTTGATAATACTCCAGCTGTTTAGTGAGAGATCCATACATGTTTGTTTTATTAGAATATTTTCTCCTTTATTTATGTGTCACACATGTAACAGAGCTTATTAAATAATTTTTCCTAAAGATCTTATATGTGTCCAGTGAAGTATTTAAAGAAATGTCCAGTGAAGTTGGAACAAAAGATACATCTTCATTGGAAACCTCTTTCCAGCAACATATTGAACACCTTGGAACAGTGTTCCCAATTACAGTTCCTTTTCCCAACATTTTTTCATTTCTGATTCTGACATTCATGAATGCCTCTGAAATCCTCAGATAGCAGAAGATATGATCCTCAGATAACATGTTGCCTGGCAACATGTTCTTTTCCTCTTTTTCTCTTTCTTCTCCTCCTGTTTCTCTTTCTTTTCATTTAAAAAGTTCAACTAAATCACTGATACTTTGTTGCTTTGATAGTTGTTATTATTTTTTCTTCCTTAGATAGGCATCATTGCTAAGACATTTGCTTCTAAAGTACTTATTTTTTGTCAACACAAGCATCTTTCTCAGATGATAGCTTGTCTTCTCAATATTTTCATTTGAGTTTTCAGATAACTCTCCCTGCCTCTGTGTCAGTGTCTGCAGTTTCCCTGGAACCCCACTGACTGCGATAGTCATTCATATGGCACATACCATGCTCTAGCTTATACTGTTCAGTCTTATATCTCATTCAGTCCTCACAAACCTCGCTAGTATTATCCCCACATTGCAGATGAGAAAGCTAAAGCATGAAGACGTTAAAAATCACCAGGGGCAAAGCTGGAATTCTAACCAAGAGGTTGAATTACAGCTTCCATGTTTCTAACTAACTACCACATCATCACAATGCCCTTCTGCTTTTATAGCAACCAGTTTTCTGTCGGAAGCAATAAAATTATCTATTGCTTTAAAAAAATTTTTTTCCACTGGGCATCTTCCAACACACCTGTATTGAATTTATCTCTGGATGAGATGCAAGCCTTTACCAAGAGTGTTGCCTGGTTTTCAAGTATTGGATTGTTCTATCTGATATTGAAATATGCAAGTCTAGCTAGTAGGGCCTACCAGACTAGTTTGGATACAAATAAAGTTCTGTCTTTTTCAAAAAATCATTAAACTCAATTATCATTGTATCTGTAATACACTTACCTGATTCAAAATTCTGAAATTACAAAAGAGACTGTGCAGTCTGAAATAGTTCCCTCCTGCACCATTCACCTAGGCTCCCAGATTCTCCCTACCATGCAATAAACTTTTCCAGTTTCTTGAACACTGCAGAGAGAACTTTGTACAAAATTTATTTATTTTTAATTGGACGATAAGGGCTTTACATTACTGTGTTGATTTCTGCCATACATCAACATGAATCAGCCATAGGTATACATATGTCTCCTCCGTCTTGAACCTCCCTCCCGCTTCCCACCCCTCTAGGTTGTCACAGAGAACCTGTTTGAGCTTCCTGCATCATACAGCAAATTCCCACGGCTATCTGTTTTCCATATGGTGATGTGTATGTTTCAGTGCTACTCTCGCAGTTCATCCCACCCTCTTCTTCTCCCACTGTGTTCACAAGTCTGTTCTCTATGGCTGTGCCTCTATTGCTGCCTTGCAAATAAGCTCATCAGTACCATTTTTCTAGATTGCATATTTATTTCTTAATATATGATATTCGTTTTTCTCTAATTTACTTCACTCTGTTTAATAGGCTGTATGTTCACCTACCTCATTAGAACTGAGCCAAATGTGTTTCTTTTTAGGCTGAGTAACATTCCATTTAATACATGTACCATAGCTTCTTTATCCGTTCATCTCTTGATGAGCATCTAGGTTGCTTTTGTGTCCTAGCTAATGTAGTGCTGCAATGAACATTGGAGTACCTGTGTCTTTTTAAATGATGGTTTCCTTAGGGTATATGCGCAGTAATGGAATTGTGTCATGTGGTAGTTTTATTCCTAATTTTTTAAGGGCTCTTCATCCTGTTCTCCAAAGTGGTTGTATCAGTCTACATTCCCACCAACAATGCAAGGGGTTCTGTTTTCCCCCCACCCTCCCCAGAATTGTGTGTAAATTTTTTGGTGATGGCCATTCTGACTCATGTGAAGTGACGTCACATTGTAGTTTTGATTTGCATTTCTCTCATAATGACCAATGTTGAGCATCTTTTCCTGTGCTTATTAGTCATCTATATGTCAACTTTGGGGAAATGTCTGTTTAGGTCTTCTGCTCACTTTTGATTGGGTTGTTGTTTTTCTGGTATTGAGTTGCATGAGCTGTTTGTATATTTTGGAGAATTGTCCTTTGTTAGTTGTTTGATTTGCTATCATTTTCTCCCAGTCTGAGGGTTGTCTTTTCACCTCGTTTATAGTTTCCTTTGCTGTGCAAAAACTTTTAAATTCAATTAGGACCCACTTATTTTATACACAAATAAATATGAATATTTAAAAAATCATTTTGAATATGAAACATTCATTTTGCATTTAATTTCACATCAGGCACTACGTTTAACCCTTTTGCTTAATTTTTCCAATAGCTCAATCAGGTAGACTTTACTGCATCCCATTTTGCAGATGAGAAAACTAAGGCACAGAATCACACATATTGTACAAAACATAGCTGAGATTTGAACCCAGAGAGTCTGACTCCAGAGCCCATACTGTTAACTGCTATGATGTATTGCCTCTCCCTGCTGAAGTGTTTTATGAGAAAAATGAGATAAGCAGATTCTTTTAAGTTTATTTAGTCCACTTAGGGGACAATGTCTCCATTTCTTTAGGGGGAATAAAATATTGTACTTGTACATTTCTTTTTTACAACATCTTTAGTGAGATATAATTTCTATACCATAAAATTTACCCATCCATAAAATTTACCCATTTCAAATGTATAATTTAATGATTGATAGTATATTCTCAGAGCTGTGTAATCATCACCACAATATAAGTTTAGAATATTTTCATCATCTATAAAAGAAACTCTATACCCATTAATCACTCTCCATCCCTACTGTCCCTATAGTACTTGACAACCACTAACACATTTTCTGTCTCTACAGATTTATCCATTCTGGACTTTTCACATAAATGGAGTCATACAGTATATAACCTTTTGAACTGAGTTCTTTCACTTCGTGTAATCTTCTCAATTAGTTGTTCAATCCCTGACATGTCCCTTTAGCAGGAAGTTAATATTTTTATCCTATGGACTTTCCCCTGTCTACAGTTTATTAATCAGTTCAAAATTCTGGCACAATAACTGGATAAGCAGGTCAGCCTTGCTGATACTTTTGTGGCTTTGCTGATATCTCATTCAAAAGACAGCCCTCAGATTGGGAGAAAATAATAGCAAATGAGGAAACAGACAAAGGATTAATCTCAAAAATATACAAGCAACTCCTGAAGCTCAATTCCAGAAAAATAAATGACCCAATCAAAAAATGGGCCAAAGAGCTAAACAGACATTTCTCCAAAGAAGACATACAGATGGCTAACAAACACATGAAAAGATGCTCAACATCACTCATCATCAGAGAAATGCAAATCAAAACCACAATGAGGTACCATTACACGCCAGTCAGGATGGCTGCTATCCAAAAGTCTACAAGCAATAAATGCTGGAGAGGGTGTGGAGAAAAGGGAACCCTCTTACACTGTTGGTGGGAATGCAAACTAGTACAGCCACTATGGAGAACAGTGTGGAGATTTCTTAAAAAACTGGAAATAGAACTACCATATGACCCAGCAATCCCACTCCTGGGCATTCACACCGAAGAAACCAGAACTGAAAGAGACATGTGTATCCCAATGTTCATCAAGCACTGTTTATAATAGCCAGGACATGGAAGCAGCCTAGATGCCCATCAGCAGATGAATGGATAAGGAAGCTGTGGTACATATACACCATGGAATATTACTCAGCCATTAAAAAGAATTCATTTGAATCAGTTCTAATGAGATGGATGAAACTGGAGCCCATTATACAGAGTGAAGTAAGCCAGAAAGATAAAGAACATTACAGTATACTAACACATATATATAGAATTTAGAAAGATGGTAACGATGGCCCTATATGCAGGGCAGAAGAAGAGACGCAGAAGTACAGAACAGACTTTTGAACTCTGTGGGAGAAGGCAAGGGTGTGATGTTTTGAAAGAACAGCATGTATATTATCTGTGGTGAAACAGACCACCAGCCCAGGTGGGATGCATGAGTCAAGTGCTCGGGCCTGGTGGGCTGGGAAGACCCAGAGGAATCGGGTGGAGAGGGAGGTGGGATGGGGGACCGGGATGGGGAATACGTGTAACTCTATGGCTGATTCATATCAATGTATGACAAAACCCACTGAAAAATAAACAAAAAAACAAAAAAACAAAGACTAGTCTCACCTGTTTCAGTGGACTCTTCTAGACCACGGAAGGATGCATTTACTCACCCAAATTCTGCTTGGAGTGCCACATGCTTGATCTCTGAGATCTTTTTGTTGTTGATGATCACATTTACATGCTTACCCACTGCTTTTTCCAAGTAGGAATCATGGTGTCAGTTGGGCAAGTTTAAAAGTGGGCATCTAGCTCCAGCCTGGACCAGAACATCTAGATTCTTCTGTTAGAACTGGGACATTAGTGCAGTCCCATTGGTGAATTTACTTTTATGGTCCTTGGGGTCTCGTTTGTTCAGTGGAACTTGGATCAGGCAATCCTTGTCTATGCTAATAGTCTTCCTTAACTTTGAATTTTAGGGAATAGGTATTGGGAGTCTTTGTTCCTTTTTTGCAAAAAACCTTGAGGAAAATCATTTAACTTCATATACCCTCTGCTGGCACTAGTTTTACCTTCAAAAGTGTGCCTTGTTGGAACATAAAAGTATTTGCTATGTCTACTTCTAGACTAATGACTGGCTATCAGATAAGGGAGCTGCCCTTAAAATTCTTCGAGCAAGGAAGACCATTTCCAAGGCTACTTGCTATATCCAGCTAAGCAAAGAAGTAGAACAGAGCTTCAGCAACATATTACACAATGCAAATGTTTCACATCTGGTAAATAATTCCTTTTCATTGTTTAAAAGACCATCTATTGCATCAGCTCAGTGCTCTTCATAGTCTCCATTGACATTTCCTTGAAATTTCAGACTTCCGTTTGTGCATTTAAAATTTGTCTTTAATTTTTGTTTAAAAATTTTTTTGAGATATGGTTGATATATAATGTGTTAGTTTCTGCTGTACAGGAAAGTGTAGCAATTATACAAATATCCACTCTTTTTAAGATCCTTTTCTCAAGTAGGTCATCACAGAGTGCTGAGTAGAGTTCCCTGTACTATACAGTAGGCGCCTGTTAGTTATCTATTTTATACATAATGGTATGTATAGTAGTATGTATATGTCCATCCCAATCTCCCAATTTGTGTTTGTGCATTGAGTATGGCAGTGTGGACTTGGAAATTTGCTCATTCATATTAATTTTTCCTACCATTAGGTTAAACTCTTCTGTGTCCCTTTCAGAGAGATGGATTGTCTTGCCTTTTGGGGAGGTAGATTTGATATTCTGTGTATCCCATCAAATTTTCTCTTTTTTTTGACACAGTGAAGAGCAAGAAATTTAAAAGTTTAAAGAAAATTTGCCAAGATAAAGGGAGAGCAGTTTGCAGGAGGTCCAGTTACTGTAAATACGCCTGCAGACGGTGTCAGTCGAGTTACTGCCAGCTGCAGCGAGCACGGCTGCTGATCGGAATGCAGAAGCATTGCTTGCAGAGCTTAGAACTCGTCAGTATGGGGCTGGGTCCTGGCTGAGCTGAGAGTGGGAAGCATCCCTGGTTCAGCAGGTTTAAATCCAGGGTTGCTTGTGTTAGAATTCTGTTACATACGTTTGTAATCGGAGAAGATTTCTAGTGCTAATATAATGAGTTGTTTTCCCTTCTTGTTGCCCTCAAGGCGTTACTTTTATTATAATAGATTGCTAGGTTATGAGAGCAAAATGAAACAGTGACTGGAAAGGCAAGAAGTTACTTATTTTTTTTCTTAAGGAGGAAAGTAGATATTTCATATGTATGATTTACGATTGTTTATCATGAAAGATGACTGTGTTGGCCCCAAAAGGCTCTGTTTTCTGGTTCAGATTTAGAAAGGGCCATACAGCAAATATGGTAGAGTGTCACTATGGAAGATTTAGATGGTCGGAATTTTTGTCTGCCAGCCTTCTCAGGGTGAGGAAGCACAGAGACCAGACAGGAAGCTGAGAGATTCCTCTGTTGCTTGTGCCTGGGCCTCTTCTTCAGGCCAGCTGCTATGCTAGGTACTTTGCTTGTGGAAAAAGAAAATTAATAGCCCTATCTATCTATCTATCTATCTATCTATCTATTTAATTTCGACTTTCCAAGTGGCTCAGTGGGTAAAGAATCTGCCTGCAGGGCAGGAGACCTAGGAGATACAGGTTTGAGCCCCAGGCTGGGAAGATCCCCTGGAAGAGGGCGTGGCAACCCACTCCAGTACTCTTGCCTGGAGGATCCCGTGGACAGAGGAGCCTGGTGGGCTACAGTCCATAGCGTCACAAAGAGTCAGACATGACTGAAGCGACTACGCATGCATGCAGGCACACTATTTGAATTGAAGTATAATTGGGTTACAGTGTTGTATTAATTTTAGATGTACAGCAAAGCTATTCAGATGTATATATGTATGTGTGTATATATATGTATGTATTGTTATCCCTTATAGGTTATTACAATACTGAGTAAAGCTTCCTGTGTTCCCTATGCTATACAGTAGATCCTTGTTTTTATCTATTTTATGTATAATAGTGTGTTTGTGTTAATCCCAGACTCGCAATTTATCCCTGCCCTTTCCCCTTTGGTAGCCATAAGTTTGTTTTCTATATCTGTGGGTCTTTTTTGTTTTGTCTGTAAGTTGATTTGTATCTTTTTCTTTCCTTTTTACTTTAGACTCCTCATATAAGTGATATCATATGTACCTTTTTCTGGTTTACTTCATTTAGTTTGATAATCTCTAGGCACATCCATGTTGCTGCACATGGCATTGTTTCATTCTTATGCCTGAGTGATATCCCATTGAATAAATATGCCACGTCTTAAAAGGCATATTTTTTTATTCATAATTTTTCTAGGTCACAAATGTGGCTGAACTATTGCTATAAATTTCAACAGACTTAGAGCAAATAGGAGTTGAAAAGAAGACTTAACTCAAGTGACTACAGGACTAGAGCCTTGGGCTAGTTCATTATCCTTTGTCTTGAAGATAAGAGATTAAAGGCTATTGACAAGTCAATTACTGTAAAATGACAAGCAAGAAAGAATCTAGCCAGGTGAGACAAATGTTCTTTTGAAATAGTATCTGTAGGAATTCTGAATTATTATATTTCTCACTATGTTATTTGCTTAAAAAAAATAAACTCTCCTTTGCTGCTGAGCCATTTAAAGTACAAATATTTATTTCTATCTTCTGTGGAATGTAACCTTTAATTATATGGCTAGGATTATTGCAAAATTCACTTTTTTGGTAAGAAATTCTATTTATACATTATAAGTTCAATAAGAAAGTGTTTTGTTAGAAAATGTTATAGAAATTGAGTTAATTTGCCTCAGTTTTGATGTGCACACTGATTATGAACTCCTTGTTTATGACATTTTAAATTCACTCTGTCACCTCCGTATATCGTTGTTCAGTCGCTCAGTCGTGTCCGACTCTTTGTGACCCCATGGACTGCAGCATGCCAGGCCTCCCTGTCCATCACCAACTCCCGGAGATTGCTCAAACTTACGTCCATTGAGTCAGTGATGCCATCCAACCATCTCACTCTCTGTTGTCCCTTCTCCTGCCTTCAATTTTTCCCAGCATCAGTGTCTTTTCCAATGAGTCGGCTCTTCACATCAGGTGGCCAAAATATTGAAGTTTCAGCTTCTTCACCATTCTTCCAATGAACATTCAGGTTTGAATATTCAGGTGACCTCAGTATATAAATGACAAGAATTTGCTTGTTAGTAAAAAGCATGAATATCTTATACTTTGGCTTTTGTTCCTTTGTCCCCTTTAGCAAAACAAATGAGTGATTCAAACAGATTCATTTCTAATCACATTTGAAGTTTTTTTTGTTGTGTCATTGTTATTGTCTTCAGTCCTCACAAAACCCCTCTGAGAGAAATTGCATTATTGCCAGGGAAATAAACTTCTGGGAAAACTGGAGCTTAGAGGCTTAGAGAGCTTCTGCTCTAAGGAAACATGGGAGGTGACAGAAGCAGGAATCAAATCCAGACCTGTCTGTACTCATGGCCCAGCTCTTTTTGTGTGTCAATGACGCAAGTGTTAGATGTTTTATAGTAGGACCACAGGTCCCTGGGTCTCCCTCTGAGTTTTTTTCAATCTATTTTTTTTTCTGTTGTTCATATTGTGTCATTTCCATCATTCTGTTTTCAGGATCACTCATTCTTTCTTTTGTCATCTCCATTCTGCTGTGAAGCTTGTACGTTGGGTTTTCATTTGGATTATTATATTCTTCATTTCTAAAATTTGCTTTTGGTTCCTTTTTATATCTTCTGTTTTTTGTTGCTGTTGTTGTTGCTGCTGACCTTTTCTATTTCTTCTCTTGTTTCAAGCATACTTGCTGTTGCTTATTGAAACATTCATACGGTGGCTAAATTTACATTTCTTGTGAGATAATTCTGTCATTTCCATGTTGATATCTGTATATTAGTTTCTTAGGGTTACTGCAACAAATTACCACAGATTTGGTGGCTTCAGACAATAGAAATTTATTCTCTTACCATTTGGAGGTCAGAAATCTGAAACCATGGGCTTCCCTGGTGGCTCAGTGGTAAAGAATCCACTTGCCATGCAAGAGACATGGGTTTAATCTCTGGGCTGGGAAGATCCTCTGGGGGAGGAAATGGCAACCCACTCCAGTGTTCTTACCTGGGAAATCCCATGGACAGGGGAGCCTGGCAGGCTACAATTCAAGTGGTCACAGAGTCTGACACGACTTATTGACTAAACAACAACAATGATCTGAAATCAAGTTTCTGGTGGGGCTGTGTTCCTTTGCAGACTGTGGGGGTGAATGTATCCTTGTTTCTTCCAGTATCTGGTTGGTTAAAAGACTTACAGGAAAAGTTTCTGTACTCATAATTCCATTTCCAAGGCTCTGGGTGCTTTATAGATGGCAAAATCAACAGCTTCAATTTAAGGCTATAGTTGGTGGGGATGCAGTTACTATTGTTTCTGCTACTTCTGGGAGACCAAAAGGATTTGGGTTGTTTCCATTGACATTTTTGGTTCATTGCTGTGTTTGTGGTCTTATTGGGACAGCCATGAAGGTTGTTGAGCATCAGCGAACTGCTTGGACAATCTAATCCTGAATAAAGATTCAGACTTTCTTTTATGAATCCTGCCTCCTTAGCATCAGTCCCCTTCATCTTTTCATCACTGATCCCACCGCCATTGCTTTTCCGTCTTGCCTGTACAATTGTCAGTTTCTACTCCTAGTTTTTCTTGTATACCTACCCTAGAAAAGTGAAAGTGTTAGTTGCTTAGTCGTGTCTGACTCTTTGCGATCCAATGGACTGTAGCCTGCCAGGCTCCTCTGTCCGTGGTATTCTCCAGGCTAGAATACTGAAGTGACTAGCTGTTTCCTTCTCCAGGGGGTCTTCCCAACTCAGGGATCGAGCCTGGGTCTCCTGCATTGGAGGCAGATTTTTTTTTTTTTACCATCTGAGCCACCAAGGAAGCCCTATAATATAGTTAAGGGTATCAAAAATATTTAAGATAGTATAAATTAACTGCATGAATGTGGTCCCAGAATCACTTCTGCCCAGGTTTCCTGACACAGAGAGGAGGCTGAAGAATAGAGATGATGTTTAGAATGAAACAGAAATGAGAGGTTGATAGAAAGGCCTGGGGTATTGGATCTCTGAGGTCTATCTTTTATTAGCCAGTAACCTGGTAAAGTTAGTTAACTTCTGTAAACTCTGTATTTTTTAACCTATGAAATAGGGAAATTAAAAGTAATACTACTTATCCAATAGAGTTCTTAGGAAGATTATGTGAAATAGTGCATAAAAAGAGCTCAACAGTGTCTAGCTAGAGTAAAAGCTCAGTAAACTTCAGTAGTAACTCATCATCGCTAAAGGTAGAAGACAGCTTCCCCCTCTTCTTTCTCATCCATAGCGACTGGGGCTTCTCTGTCAGTGTTTAGGCTTATGCTCCCAGGTGGTACAGTGGTAAAGAATCTGCGTGCCAATGCAAGAAATGCAGGAGACTCAGGTTCGATCCCTGCATTGGGAAGATGCCCTGGAGGAGGAAATGGCAACCCACTCCAGTATTCTTGCCTGAGAAATTCCATGGACAGAGGAGCCTGGTGGGTTATCATTAATGGGGTCGCAAAGAGTTGGACATGACTGAGTGCGTGTGTGCACGTGCACACACACACACACACACATCACTGACTGTGGGCTAACTGTGGGACCAATTTCCGGTCCCCAGTATCCTCTTAGCCCATCTGTCAGGCTCATTACCCTCCTTTGATGTCTCACTTACTCATCCTTATTTCTTTAAGACATTTAAGTAAACTCAATCTTAACAAACATACTTTGAGACTATTTTCATTTAATTGCAATAAGAGTGAAATATTTAAGGTACTAAAATGCATTAAGGAGATGGGACCAGTGAGGATTTTTTTTTTCCATTACTGGAAATCTAATACATTGTAACACAAAATAATTTTGATTGTTTCAAGCATCACATTACCAAGTGGGTACCTTATAGGAAGAATGTATTTGACAAGGGCATTCTGTAGGCAATTCAGCCTGCTCAGCACAATTGCTCCAAGAAGTTGCAATATTTTTTCTCTTATTAACAGACTGACTTCATATTTTTTTGGGAGAATTGATAAACTTTCCCTTGTAGTGTCCTCTTAAAATGAATATGAACTGTATTTTAAAGTGGGCAGCCAGTAACCTCATTGCATTTCTCTCTTCTGTGCCTCTGACCCAGTTTTTTTTAAAAGAAATGCAGCCTCAGCACCTCTCTTATCTTTTCCTTTGGCTGCTTGAGATCTAAGCAAAGTTCCCCCAGAATACATCAGTGAGGTTGGTCTGGGGAGACACTAATGAACTCTGCTATTTTTCTTTAATATAGAGAAATATTAAAGACTGTTTTGACTGCCCCAGTGGACATAATCATTGGAAAGAGCAGAGTCAACGATGGCAGGAAATAACCCTGGACAACAGGAAGGGCCCTTGTTCCTAGTCTTTGTTCCATCAATTGCTGTGCACCTAGCTATCTCTTTTTTTTTTTTTCCTTTCTAGATATCTTTTTCCTTATCTGTAAAATGAGAAGCTTTTACTAGAGAATCCATAACACAAGTGTACTTGTGTTTTTTTTTTTTTTAGGATCCATAACACAAGTGTACTTTATAGCCTACAGATAACTTCAGTATTTCAGGATCAACATGAATATGAATTCGATACTCTCTATTTCCTGTTTAACTTTAAAAATACTGGGTATAGTTTAATTCAGGCCTTGTTAACTGCAAGAACAGAAACCTATCAGACTAGTCCAGAGATAAAGGGAGATTATTGGAGGACTGCAAGGAACTCTACTGAAGGCATCCCAGGATAGGAGATGAAGTTCTGCCAGGCCACAGGGGAGCTAGGGAGAGTCAGGAACAGAGCTGCCCCATTCCAGAGTTTCTCAGCGCTGCCTCAGTTGGACATTTGGTCTGCTCCTCTGCTTTCTACTATAGACAGGTCAGTTTCTTCTAATTAATCTTGAATTTTTCACTCCCTTGTAATTCTGAGTTGTTTTGGCACAATGCTGATGCTCATTAAAGCTTATGACCTTTTTGCTTTTTAAAAAACTTTATGTTATACTGGAGTATGATTGATTTACAATCTTGTGTTAGTTTCCTGGGTTCAGCAGAGTGATTCAGTTATACACATACACATATCTATTCTTTTTCAAATTCTTTTCCCATTTAGGTATTATAGAATATTGAGCAGAGTTCCCTGTACTATATACTAGATCCTTATTGGTTATCTATTTTATTTATAGTTAGTGTATATATGTTAATCCCAATCTCCTAATTTATATCTCTTCTCCCACCTTTCCCCTTGGGTAATCATATGTTTGTTTTCTAAGTCTGTATAAGCTCTATGATGTTTAACTAAAAGACCTGATACCTCTCATGATCCAACTTCTTCAGCCGCTTAGAGATCTCCTCCTTCTACAGCCTAAAGAAGAGAGGGCCCAGTCTGAGTCAGGCATCCATCCTGGGTCTCACCAGTGGTCACCAGGGGCCATGCAGTGCTCAGAGTCACTGCTGTCAGGGGCTGTGTGTAGGGTATAGAGGCTGACAGTGATAGGCATGTCTACTAAAGGCCTAAAGAAATTCAATCTAGGGGCCCTGGGGCTTGAGTGGACCTTCATCTTATTTATAAAAATCCACTGGAGAGATTGGGGGTGGGCAGACACTAAAGAGCCTCCTGGTCAAATCAGTTACTCACCAATACTCAGTAAAGACCCTCACAGAGAGATGACATCTGTGTATTCAGTAATCTATGCAGAGTGCCTGGTGGGGAGCTTATCACTGAGCTTATCACTGAGGGGAGTGATTGATGACTCCCCTCTCTTAGTCGTGCTGTAAAAATAAAGTGTCCTTTTATCCAGCGATGTATAGGGGAAATGAGATGGGCCTTTGGATTCCAAACAAGGGAGAGATCTTTAGGGGTTGAAGTTGGAGGTCAGAAAAATCTCAGGTGACTGTCTAGCCTTGAGGGGTGGATAGAATTCACACAGGATACAGAGAAAGAGGAGTGAAGAATGCATTCAGATTTCAGGAACATAAAGAGAAAGAGAGACCAGCTGCTGAGATTTATGGAGCAGACAGCAGACCATTTCTGGTTGGGGTAGGGAGTTTGCCAAGTAGATAGCAAAAGCCCTAACACTTCAGGATGGAAGGACCACCCAGGGATTGTTGGTGAGTTGGGTGAAAGGTAGAGCAGCTCCTTGATAGGCAGACTCCTAGGTGTTCACTGAGCATGTCTTGACTCAGAAATACTGTCAATGGCCCAGTTTGCCGTGAGGTCCAGCACACTAAGGCACTTGATGACCCGGCACTTAGATGATTTAGAGGCTTATTAGGTAAGCAGTGAAAAGGTATTTAAAGTACTACTTCTCAGAAGGGAGACTCCTTGAAGGCAGGTAGATGTCCTGGTAGCCGATGAGAGCTGGCTAGTGGGCATACTTATGACCTAGAAAGTGAACATAAAGGGTTCCACATGAGACTGTTCTATTGAGATCAAATAGATCATATTGCCAAAAGATTTTAAGAATGGAAAAATTCATTATAAAGGCTTGCCAGATACAAAACTTATTTTTTTTTCACTAAATTACTCCATCACTTAAAAGTCTAGTGTGTCCTGAGTTTCACAAGTGCTTATGTTTCATACTGAATATAGGATTCCCAACCTTGGGGATGATAGAGGTGGATACACTATCTCTGTTGAGTTATGCTGTTGTGAAACACACATAGCCCTGTGTATCAGTTATCTGTTGCTGTGTAACAAATTACTCCAAACCTAGCAACTTAAAACAATGAACATTTATTCAGTTACTGAGAGTGAGGTATCCAGGAATGGCTTAGCTGAGTGGTTTTGGTACAGGGTCTCTAATGAGGTTGCAGTTAAGTCATTGGCTGGGACTGCAGTTATCTGAAGGCTTAACTTGGGCTAAAGGATCCTCTTCCAAGCTCATTCACATGGTTTTTCATGGTTCTTTGCTGACTTTTGGCTGGAGACATCATTTCCTCACCACATGGACCTCCCCTAGGTGGCCCGAGGCCTCCTAGTATGTCTTGAGAAGTGAGAGAGGAAGAGTGAGAGGGAGAGACAGAGAAAGAGAGAGAGGACCCCCAAGACTGAAGCCAGTTTTTTTTATCATCTAATCTTGTAAACACTATGCCGTTATTTCTGCTTACTGCTATAGGTCACACAGCCCAATCCTGGCACAATATGCCTTGGTCCAGGAACCAACTGGTCATCTTGGAGGCTGGCTATCATATCATGAAGCTTTGGGTAAGACGGCTAACTTCTCTGAATCTCCTCTTCCCCTCCATTAAACAGAAATAAAGACATGAGCTAGAAGTGCTGACTTCATGGGGTTTTACTGAGGATCGAGTCAGGTGATGGATGAGAAAGCCCTTTGTCAACTGTAAAATCTATTGGATGAAAAAGTTGATACATGATCTGGAGGTGAAAACTAAAAGGCAAAAAACAGTGGAAAATTCCAGTCCAGCAGAGGGGAATCCTGAGTTCTCTTAGGCCAGAAAACCCTACCCCTTCTCACAGACATTGTAAGTGTCCCTAGGGCTTGGTGGATGGAGGCTATGTAGAGTTTGGGGTTGGAGTGCTTATTTTTTTTTTCTTGGAATAATAAACTTCATATTTCTAAGGAAAATAAATGAAGAAACAAGGCTTCCTGCAAGGTTTAAAAGATTTGAGGCCATCAGCTTGTTCTCACCATACAGTTTGTTAATGCATCAATTGTCAATGAATTTAAAACATGTGGATTCAATTTTACTGAAATGGTTCATCACTTGCAAAAATATATTTGGGATTCCATTGAATGCAAGGACATTGAATGTGTGATCTAATAAAAGTGACCACGTCCTGAGCTCACATACCCTTTTTCAGGCCAGCATCAGAGGCAAACGTTCTTGCCCACAAACTGGCTGGGCTTAGTCCTCATTTGCATGTGTAGGGGTTATCTCCTGACCTGATTAGAGCTGAGTTTAAGTAGATAATTTTGACAAAAATGTGCAAGATTGATTAGAAAGTAGGTACACACTGGTCCGAATGACCATCACCAAAAAACTCTACAAACAATAAATGCTGGGGAGGATGTAGAGAAAAGAGAACTCTCTTACACTGTTGGTGGGAATGTAAATTGGTGCAGCCACTATGGAAAACAGTACAGAGGTTCCTTAAAAAACTAAAAATAGAACTACCATATGATCCAGCAATCCCACTCCTGGGCATACACCTAGAGAAAACCATAATCCCAAAGGATACTTGCACCCCAGTGTTCACTGTAGCCCTATTTGCTATAGCTAGGAAGAAACATAAATAGTGGAAGAAACATAAATGTTCATTGATGGAGGAATGGATAAAGAAGACATGGTACATATACACAATGGAATGTTACTTAGACATAGAAAAGAATGAAATATTGCCATTTACAGTGATATGGATCGATTTAGAGATTGTCATATCATGTGATATCGCTTATATATGAAATCTAAAAAATGGGACAAAGGAACTTATTTACAAAATAGAGATAGAGAGCCACAGATGTAGAAAACAAAGTTATGATCACCAAGGGGGAAGGGGCAGATAAATTGGGACATTGGGATTGACATATACACATTATATGAAGTAGACCATAAGAACCTACTATATAGTGCAGGCTCAGATGGTAAAGAATCCACCTTCGATGTGGGTGACCTGGGTTCAATCCCTGGGTTGGGAAGATCCCCTGGAGGAGGGCATGGCTACCCACTCCAGTATTCTTGCCTGGAGAATCCCCACGGACAGAGGAGCCTGGTGGGCTACAGTCCACAGGGTCGCCAAGAGTCGGACACGATTGAGTGACTAAGCACAGCACACAGAGCAGGGACCTCTACTCTACCTCCGTAACGAACTAATCAGGAAAATAATCCAAAGAAAAGTGTCTGTATGTATGCATGTGTGTAACTGACTCACTTGCTTCACATCCAAATCTAACACAACATTGTAAATCAACTATACTCTAATAAAAATTAATTTAGAAAAAGGAAGTGGAGGGAGTGGGTAAGGGTAAACTAGATAATTACACCCAAATAGCCATTTTGTTCAAGCCGCTAAAATAGCCAAGACAGATCTAAAAATTATTTTCTTTAAAGTGTGAAGGAACTAAAAAGATAACTAGGAACTACAAACTACGATCTTGGCAGACACGGGAAACTAGAAAGATGAGATCATCTTTTAAGACCACTTTATATACACTATCATGTGAAAATAGTTACTGAAAGTAGAAGAAAGAAATGAGAATCTAAAAATTAACACAGACTGAGAAAGTAAAATCTGTCCCACCGTTTTGCCATTTAGGTGGACATAGCCACAGATAAAGCCAGCTGCAAATTTAATGGGAGACAGTGTTTCTCCAAGGACATGCTGTCCTTGTAAAATGTCATAATGACTTCTTTAAGTGATTCCTGCTTTCTTACCTGTGAGCAGTACTTTTTTTTCTCTGAAATCTTTTGTTACTTGAAATTATATCAACAAGAATGAAACATCTCACTTTTGCCCAAAGGATCTGAGCCACTTTGATAAAGAGAAGGAACCTCAAGCTTCAATCTATCTGCAGAGTTTAAGGTAATTGGTTGCTAGACACAGTATTCCATATCCATCTTAACTTTTTAGTTTCTAAGGAAACAGTACCCTGAATCCACTTTTCAGTCCAGACTTGTTTTGCTTTGAACCTGTCCAAGCACTGCTTCTTTTAGGTTTCAGCTGAACTCCCCCTTCCCCCCAAATTCTGTAACTTTGTCATTTCTGTTGTTTGGTGAGATGTTTATGGTTCCTCTGTCATTTCCCTGATGGTGTGGTGGTGGTTTAGTTGCTAAGTGGTATCTGACTCTTGCAAGCCCATGGACTATAGCCTGCCAGGCTCCTCTGTCCATGGGATTGTCCAGGTAAGAATACTGGAGTGGGTTGCCATTTCCTTCTCCAGGGGATCTTCCTGATCAAGGAACTGAACCCAGGTCTCCTACATTGCAGGAGGATTCTTTACCGACTGAGTCACCAGGGAAGCCCTATTAATCTGACTTCACAGAGCTATGGGGTTTGCTACTGGTTGTCTTACACTGATGGGTTAGTAGAGGAAGAAGTCGTTCTTTCACTTCTGACAGTGACTATAAGCCCCTACAGCTTCGATGTTGGTTTCTGCAGCATCAATGGGGTTAACTCCAGAGCTTCTGATTAGAAGCGGTGGGTGAATTTCAATGGCACTGGCAAGAGCAGTGGCAATCACGTGGGTTACTGGGCTCTAAACTGGGACACGAAGCAGCTTCCTGGTCTCTGGGTGACTTACCCTTTTCCTTTTGTTCCTCTAATTCTTTTTTTTACAACCAATTCTCTCTTCTGCTTTTTTCATCCTTTTGTCTATTTTTAATCTTGATAGATTCTTTTAACCTAATTTTCAGTTCAATAATTATTCAGCTGTGTCTAACTTGGGGTTAAAGCTAACTATTGAATGACTTTTTGTTACTTCTTTAATTTTCACTTCTAGAATTTCCAGGGATTTTTTTTCTTTTCCAAATCTGTTGTTACTTTTTTAGTCTCCATTTTCTTTCTGAATTTTTGGCCTTCTCTGTATTTTTAATTTGTATGCTCTTGTTAACATGCTCTCTCTCTATGTATGTGTGTATGTATATATTTGATAGAATTACTAAGAGAAATAAATAAATCTGCTGTCATAATGGAACATGACAAAAGCTCTCTCTCAGTAATTGATAGAACAGACAAAACTTAAAAATAATATAGATGTGAATAGCACAGCTTACAAAACTAGTTAATTCCTATATATAGAACACTGTACCCAACTGAAAAATGTTTATTATTTTTTAATTACATGGAGAATAGGTGCAGAAATTGACTACAGACCTGTAGCTCTATACATTCATTAGGGAAGATATGTATCAAAGATGTCAGTTCTTCCAAATGGATCTATAGATTCAATGCAATCCCATTGAGAATACCAGCAAAGTATTTTCCAGAACCCAACAAGCTTATTTTAAAATTTATACAGAGTGAAGTAAGCCAGAAAGATGAAGACCAATACAGTATACTAACACATATATATGGAATTTAGAAAGATGGTAACGATAACCCTATATGCAAAACAGAAAAAGAGACACAGATGTACAGAACAGACTTTTGGACTCTGTGGGAGAAGGCGAGGGTGGGATGTTTCGACAGAACAGCATCGAAACATATATATTATCTAGGGTGAAACAGATCACCAGCCCAGGCTGGATGCATGAGACAAGTGCTCGGGCCTGGTGCACTGGGAAGACCCAGAGGAATTGGGTGGAGAGGGAGGTGGGAGTGGGGATCGGGATGGGGAATACATGTAAATCCATGGCTGATTCATGTCAATGTATGACAAAAACCACTACAATATTGTAATTAGCCTCCAACTAATAAAAATAAATGGAAAAAAATTTGTACTAAAACTAAAAGAATGAGAAGAGACATTCATGAAAAAAAACTTGGCCTACTCATTGTTAAAATTTATAAATTTATAGTAATTAAGACTAGTCTAGTAGTGGCAAAGGGGACTTCCTAAAGTGGTCCAGCAGTAAAGAATTCACCTGCCAAGATAGGAGATGAAAGAGATATGGGTTTGATCCCTATAGTAGGGATCCTCTGTAGTAGGAAAGATCTCCTGTAGTAGGAAATGGCAACCTGCTCCAGTACACTTGCCTGGAATATCCATGGACAGAAGAGCCTGGTGGGCTACAGTCCATGGAGTCGCAGAGTCAGATATAACTGAGCATGCATGCAAACCTGACACACAAAGTATTGACAAAAAGCTTTAAAAAATCAAACAGTGGAACAGAAAAGATGACCCAGATATTCATTGACATATGCATGGAATTGCGGTGTAACAAAGGAAACCATAGACTAGAAAAAGAATGTTTTTTCCAATAAATAGAGTTAGAGTAATTGGATAGCCATATAGACAAAAATGAAATAGGACCCTTTTCTCATATTACATATGAAAAACAATTCCAGGCATATACAGACCTAAGTGTGAATGGCAAAACATAAAAGCTTTTAGACTGTAACATAGGTGAGGATCTTTAAGACCTCAGAATGTGGAAAAAACAAGACAGAAAAGTCTCTAACTGTAAAATAAAGAATTGATATATCTGATGACATTAAAATTAAGATATTTTGCTCACTAGAAGACAAATAACGAGAGATAAAAAGCAAACTACAGAGTGGGAGAATAATTCCATAACATATCTAACAAAAAAAAAAGATTTGTGTGTAGAATCTATTTCAAAATTCCTTCAGATGAATAATAAAAATTCACGTTATCTATTAATAATAGAAAAACTGGGAAAACACTTCAACCATAGTTTATTATCTAGCTTCTACCATTAGATTGTCATCTTAGCAAGGACAGGACTGTTTTGTCTGTTTTGTGTTATATACCTGAATGCCTAGGCTTCCCTTGTGGCTCAGCTAGTGAAGAATCTGCCTGCAATGCAGGAGACCCTGGTTCTATTCCTGGGTCAGGAGGATCCTCTATAGAAGGGTTAGGGTACCCACTCCAGTATTCATGGGCTTCCCTCATGGCTTAGCTGGTAAATAATCAGCCTGCAATGTGAGAGACCTGGGTTTGAGCCCTGGGTTGGGAAGATCCCTTGGAGGAGGGTATGGCTACCCACCCCAGCATTTTTGCCTGGAGAATTCCATGGACAGAGGAGCCTGGTGGACTACAGTCCACAGGCTTGCAAAGAGTCAGCCACGACTGAGCGACTAAGCACAGCACAGTGCCTGAATGCCCAGGAGTGCACCTAATTGGCACGTAATTGTTGCTCAATAAATATTTATTGAATATGCTCACCTAACTCTCATAACAGACCCACAATTGATGGACTGCTACTCTTCCTAAATTACAGTGAGGAAGCAGAGGCTCAGAGAGCTCAAAAATGGCCCACCCAGGCTCTCTAGATAGCAGTTAATAACAGCAAGACCCAAATTTATACGTTCAGATGTCAGAAGCCCATTTTATGTCCACTATATTATCTGAGCTGCTTTGCAATGCAGCTAATGGCCAGTCATGGGTAGCCAGGTGAGAGTACTTCAAACAGCAGGCCCCAGGTAACTCATACTTTACATGAAAGTTTACATCAGGTCAACATCAGTGGCTCAGAATTGTCAGGATGGACATAGTTTTCTTCATGGAAATTGTCAGATCCTGGTCATCTAATTCAACAGTTTTCCAATGAGATGTTTCCCTCAAGGGGCAGGGCTGCTTAGCCTCCATTCCACAGAGTAAAGGAGAGGCTTTCTTCTCTGGCTTGACCAGTTACTCTTTTCTTATGAGAAAATCTGAATGAAAACTACAGTTTTCTTCATCTGCTAACATTCAAAAGGCTCAGCTAAGAACTCGCCTTCCTTGCCTTCTGCCACTATTTATTAGAGGCTCTGAGTTTGATGTACAATTAATGCAAGGTTGATTATTGAGATTATAAGAATTTACAGTGGTTTACTCATTCTTAGATTTAAACAATGTGATATAGGATAAAGCCTCATGAAAATGCCAGCCATTTATCTCGAGTTCCATGTAGGCCAGTCAGATCTAAGAGCAGAGTGCAGCATGTTGACCTCCAGGGCTAGGACCTGGCACAGAGGGTAGACACGTTCTAGTCTCCTGACGGGCCACAGGATGGAGAAAGACTCCTAGGAGTCTTGAATGAATTGATCTTTGAAAGAAGGCAGTAGAAGTGCCCCCCCCCACCCAAGGAGATTTTTTGCAGTGTTTAAGAGAAATTAGTACCCAGGAAGTTCGAGAGTCAGGCAGGAAAGATGCTCCCCTCACTGTCACAGTAATCCAAAGATATTCCTGCCATTCTGAGCTTCAAATCAGATTTGTTGCTTGATTAAAGAATAGGGCTCCTTTGTGTCTATATGTTTGCTCTTTCCCATAGGTTACCACTTTTTCTCTCACTTTTCAAAGCCATTTCCATTCTTCATGATCTTTCTTTTTAATGACTCGTGCTGTCTAAGGTTGGCTGGTCAGGAGGATAAGAAACTGTGGCTGTGTATTACCAGAAATGGGGCTTCCCTGGTGGTTTAGTGGTAAAAAATCCACCTGCCAGTGCAGGAAATGTGAGTCTGATCCCTGGGTCGGGTAGATCCCCTGGAAAGGAGATGGCAGCTCGCTCCAGGACTCTTGCCCAGGACATCCCCTGGACAGAGGAGCCTGGCAGGCTGTGGCCCACGGGTGGCCAGAGGGCAGGACATGACTTAGTGACCAAACAACAGCATTGCTAGAGCAGAGACGCAGACCCACCTAGAGAGTGAGCTGCCAGACAACACGACCAGCATCTAAAACAGTTCAGTTCAGTTACTCAGTTGTGTCCGATTCTTTGCGACCTCATGGACTGCAGCACGCTAGGCTTCCCCGTCCATCACCAACTCCCAGAGCTTACTCAAACTCATGTCCATTAAGTTGGTGATGCCATCCAACCATCTCATCCTCTGTTCCCCCTTCTTCTCCCACCTTCAATCTTTCCCAGCATCAGGGTCTTTTCAAATGAGTCAGTTTTTTGCATCAGGTGGCCAAAGTATTGGAGTTTCAGCTTCAGCTTCAGTCCTTCAATGACTATTCAGGACTTATTTCCTTTAGGATGGACTGGTTGGATCTCCTTGCAGTCCAAGGGACTCTCAAGAGTCTTCTCCAACACTACAGTTCAAAAGCATCAATTCTTCGGCACTCAGCTGTCTTTATAGTCCAACTCTAACATCCAAAACTTGATCTTCTGGGTATTGCCATCTCCAGGTATGGATCTGTCTGGTGGGGTTATGCCCAGTCATCTCTGAACTGTGGTGCTTCTCCTAGAGAGGTGGCTGCCAGTGCCTTGGTTTCGAGGGTCCATCCAAGTTGAATGTACAGCCATAAGCTCTGCATGGGAGCTTTCAAAAGCTAGTGGGTTTGTCAAGGTACCAAATATGGTGGGTTGAATGGTGGCTCTAAAGATATGTCTATATTCTAATCCATGGACTCTACAACAGTGAAAAAATTAGGCTTATTTGGAGAAAAGTTCTTTATAGATGTAATTAAGTTAAGAATCTTAAGATTATCCTAGATTAACCATATGGACCCTAAATCCAATGACAAGTGTCCTTACAAGAGACACACAAATGAAAAGACACAGAGAGAAGGAGGTCATGTGAAAAGAGGCAGACATTGGACTGATGAAGCCACAGGTCCAAGGACGCCTGCAACTACAAAGCTATGACAAACCTAGACAGCATATTAAAAAGCAGAGACATCACTTTGCTGGCAAAGGTCTGTATAGTCAAAGCTATGATTTTCCCAGTAGTCTGTATGGATGTGAGAGTTGGACTTGAGGGCCAAAGAATCAATGCTTTCAAATTGTGGTGCTGGAGAAGACACTTGAGAGTCCCTTGGAGAGCAAGGATATCAAACCCATCAATCCTAAAGGAAATCAATCCTGAATTTTCACTGAACGACTGATGCTGAAGCTGAAGCTCCTGTACTTTGGCCACCTGGTGTGAAGAGCTGATTCTTTGGAAAGACCCTGATGCTGGAAAAGATTGAAGGCAGGAGGAGAAGGGGACGACAGAGGATGAGATGGTTGGATGGCATCACCGACTCAGTGGACATGAGTTTGAGGAATTTCCAGGAGTTGCTGATGGACAGGGAGGCCTGGCGTGCTGCAGTGTATGGGGTCACAAAGAGTCGGACACGATTGAGCAACCAAACAGCCTGAGGCTGGAAGAGACAAAGGACAGAATCTCTTATAGAGCCTCCGCACAGTATGGGTTTAATTTCAGAGTTCTGGCTTCCAGAGCTGTGAGAGGGTGAATTTACATTGCTTTCTGTCACCTAGTTTGGGTAGTTTGTTACAGAAACCCTAGGAAACTCATCCACCAGACCATGGGCCTCACACTCAGGCCAGTTAGAGGCCCGCTGGGGATTAGGTAAAACCAGTAACTGGGACTGAAAGAGGCTCAGTTACAGGGATGAGACCTCTAAAAAGGGGCCAGGTGTAGATGAGAAGCTGCAGGTCAGTGAATGCCCAGTCAGCCAGGGGCTCATCTAGGACGTAAGACTAATTCCAGACATCCCACTGATGGGAATATGGTTTATGTTAGAACAGTAAGTTCAGTTATTTTTGATGAAGACAAGTTTTATTCCCCAAACTATGGGTCACTACTCCTTAGTTGATTGTGAAATCAATTAAGTGAGAGGCAATATTTTTTACGTGTTTGTTTGCTTTTAAGAATGGAATAAGATTGCATCACACAGGGCTGAAGTAAGGATTTGTATCGGTGAGATACTTTCAGGAAACAGATGACACTCAAATTGAATAACTTGAGTTAGTTTAAACTTGAAAAGTACTATTTGCAAGAGCAAAAGCATCAAGAGATGGTGCAGCATCGGGGCATGATATTAGAGGGGGGACCTTGCATTCCTGTGGGCTTCACTGGTGGCTCAGGCGGTAAAGAGCCCACCTGCCAATGCAGGAGATGCAAGAGATGCTGGTTCCATCCCTGGCTTGGGAAGATCCCCTGGAGGAGGGCATGGCAACCCATTTCAATATTCTTGCCTGGAGAATCCCATGGACTGAGGAGCCTGGCAGGCTATAGTCCATGGGGTCGCAAAGAGTCAGACATGGCTGAGAGACTAACACAACTCCGAGGCCTGAAGATGTAAATGGAAAGAGCTTCCAGAATACTGTAAGGAGTGTGAGGAGTTGCCTGATGGGGCTGTGGTCTTCAGAGGAAGCAAGCAAATGCCCCACACTAAGCTGGCAGGTGAGAGCCAGTATAAAAAAATGCCCTGTCCCACTCTGCTCCTGTGTCCTCATCTCCTGCCTGCTCCTCTCATTGGCCAAGACCACCTTCGGGCAGAAAGTAAATGAGTCAATGGATCTGGTGCATATACATCAGCTGGGAGAACGAATCTAGAATAGTACTGCTTCTTGATGCTTTTGTGAGTGCCGAGTGGCAATAGAAAGTAGTAGTATTTTGCTTACTGTGTGTTATGCTTAAAAACTTGAGGAAACCTAGGAGGAATTCCAAACCTTCCAAACCTAACGATTGGGATTATTCTGGAGCTGCAAGTTCAAGGTTTCAGAAACTGTAGCCAGGCCAAGAGAGTATGGACAGCACGGACTCCATGGAGAATCTTCCCTTAACCCCACACCATATCCATCCCTCCATACGAGAACCACCTGTGGCTTTTACTGCACATGATGGACTTTGATTATACTTTATTTAGCACTGCATGTTATACTAGCATTTAAAACGCTTTTACTGCACATGATGGACTTTGATTATACTTTATTTAGCACTGCATGTTATACTAGCATTTAAAATGCTTCAGATATGTAAGTCAGGTCTCCGTGATATTCTAAAGTCCTTCAGGGAAGAAGCAGGGTCATGGGCTTCTCATGTAACCTCTGCAGTGCTCAGAGGAAAGTGAAGCTGGCCACCCCCTAAAAATTTAATTACATATGAAGTAGAAGAGGCCAAAGAGCCTCCTGGTCTTTCATTAGACCTGGTGCTTCAGACCTTGGTTCGCACTGAGGAAACTATAATGAGTTGAACTTAAAACCTAATTTGTCCAAAGAAAAGTTTCCTTTAATGGTTAGTAAGGATATAGCTGAAAGCCAGAAATCATTTAGAGTTACTAGACTCATTGCAACCCTCGCAGGATCCATCTTTGAATTCTTTTTCCCCTTAGACTTTGACCTTCTTACTTCAGCTGCAAACCCAGAGACGCTACAGACTTGCCTTTCCAATTATATTTCTAAGAATCTTAGTTTTGTACAGAAGTGAAGCATGTCAAAGAAAGTTCTGAATCTGAAAAAAAACATGGAAATTCTACACCCCGCTGAGTCCTAGGTTTTGCCAGTTACGATTTGGGCAATCCTGAGTGGGCAAGGTGGCCTTGATTTCTCCACCATCTCATCCTCAAAGCCACAAGGAGTTACTGTGAGGGTGAAGAGAGTGGCAATCAGGGCAGTTGAGATTCAGAAAGAAAAGTTTCAAGGGTAGAGATGGAAGGCTTTTTCTATCTTCTAAATCCCATAAAAGAAGCTACGTTTAGTTCCAACCTTCTTCCTCCCCAATCCTTTGTAACAGAGACAGACACTCACGCCCAAGAGGATCTCGCTGTCTCTACTGCCTCTAAAGGTGGCCGACCGCTGGCGGGGTGGGCGTTGGTTGTCTTCGCTGAAACCTTGGGTGAAGGTGAAATCAAACATTGCCTGAGGAAAGCTGCTCCCTGGTCATTTCTAGCATTACTTACATACAGATTGATTTTCTGAAAAAGCAACGCAGATTTTAGTTGTTCTGCATAGGGAGGAAGAGACACGGAGTTCAGGATATTGTGTTTGACATCCCTTACTTTCAAGGAAAATAGATGTTTTGAGAAACAGTTTGCTTACAAAGCTTAAACATGTGTGTACCAACTCCATGCTTTCAATGTCCATCACCATCTATTATCCTCAAGAGTAAGAAGGTGGGAAAGAGGGTTCTGCCTGTTATAAGCTGAGTTGTGTCCCCCAGAGGACTGTTGAAGTCCTAACCCTGGTACCTGTAAATGTGAACTTGTTTGGAAATAGGGTCTTTGCAGGTGTGATCGAGTTGACATGAGGTCGTATATGATGAGCGTGCGTGCTAAGTTGCTTCAGTCATGTCCGACTCTGTGCGACCCCATGGACTGTAGCCCACCAGGTTCCTCTGTCCATGGGATTCTCCAGGCAGGAATACTGGAGTGGGTTACCATGCCCTCCTCCAGGGGGGAGTCTTCCCGACCCAGGGATTGAACCAATGTCTCCTGAATCTCCTACACTGCAGGTGGACTCTTTACTGTGGAGCCACCAGAGAAGCCCCATATGATGAGAGAGGACCCTAAATCAGTATGACTGGGGTCCTTAGAGGTAGAGAAGAGGAGACGTCCACAGAGGGAGATGATGTGAGGAGATGGAGGGGAAACCAGGTGACGATGGAGGCAGAGAAGAGAGCAGAGCTTCTATAGCTTAAGGAGCGCTGGGGATTGCTGCTGTCAGTGGACACTAGGAGACAGGCAGGGACCAAATTATCCCTCAGAAGGAGCTAATCCTGCTGACACCTTGATTTCCAGCTTCTACCCTCTAGACCCGAGAGAGATTCAATTTCTCTCAGTTTAAGCCACTCCTTTCTGTAGTATTGATATCATTACCTTGTTGTGGGTGGTCCTAGCAAACTCACATATCACCTTCTTTTCTAGCCAAGGGTTGTAAGGTGGATAGTCTTAGCCACTACCAGCTTCTACAGAACTTTCATGATTTCTACTCTTAATGTTTCATAAGTTATAGCCTTTACGTTTCCCATGTTGTATCACACATCTGGCAGATGTTGCACATTTAGCTCTTCATTGCAACATATTTTAACACCCTGAGTTTTCTCTTCCGAGAAATTGTAAGGCTGGACTCAGTGCTCTCGACGATGCCTTTGAACCAATCCTCTGATTGGAACACAATGCTTAACAAATCTCTGGGGATAAAGCTTTTTAAAACTGAATTATTTATTCCAGGTGGAAGAGACCTGGCTAATATGGAGCCTCCTAGAAACTGAAGAGCATCACACAGAAAGGCTCTCAGTGATGCTGAGAGGGGCAGTTGTGGCTAAGGGAGATGATCTGGCAAAGGGGAGTGTCTGATCCCCTCCAGGGAGGGAGATGCAGGAATAGATGGAGGCAAAGGAAAGTCCTCCTTCAGATGTGTTACCTGCTCCTTCCTGTAGGGCTGACATACTTGGATGTCACACCTCTTTTTTTTTTTTTTTTTATTGTCACACCTCTTTAAAGAGCAGAGGACAGGCTACCTTAGGGACCCTCTGGGCCAGGCTTGGTCCAGCTCCACGTCGTTGTCTCTCTGAAGAGCCACCCAGTCCCACGGGGCCGTCTCCCATCACTTGGATCTGGCTTGTCAGCTTTGGTTTTCTTTGGCTCCTTGTTTCTTCTTTGGAAGCTCCTCATGGGGCAGTTGGGCAGACAGCTGGGGGCCCACTGTGGTGGTGGTTGTGCTGATTGATTAAACACCACAGGCGACACCAGCCAGAATATTCCTCACTCTGATTGTTCTGAGGGTTGGGCTCGCTAATGAATGGGCTCTGATTATAGCCCGGCCTCTGAGAGCCTCCTGTCGGCCCAGTTGGGCCGACACTTCTGCTCTAAGTACATCTTGAAAAGCATGACAGAGTTCTCAGTGGGATCTGCTGCTGTGGGGCTGAGATTTGTTCAGCCTGCTTGTTGCTCTCAACACTGCTGTGAGGTGGAAGGTGATTCCACCCAAGCCAGGTGCTGCCAAACAAAGCTACCTGCCAGTGAGCAACGGGGAAGAGAGTTGGCTTCCTGGATTCTGACGTTAGGCCTGGGTGTTCCCAACTGGGACCAAGCTGGGAATTTCTCAGAGTTTCCGGGGGAGACTAGAGGGTGTGACGGCTCCTTCTAGCAAGGTCAGCTCTTCCCATTCACAGCTTGCCGCTTAAAGCTTTGGAAGGCAACGAGGCTGTTCTGTAATTTTGCCTGCGCTCAGGTCCTGGTCAGTAACCTGGCAGGAAAGTGACCATAGCCATTTTGCTTTTTCATTTTCTATCTGTCTCCAACTCCTTGGGTTATAATAGGTAAACTGAGATTGATCCTTTTTTTTTTTTTTTTTTTGTAAAATAAAATGAATTCAAGATGATTTCTAAAGTATCTCCTTGTTTTTAAAGTCTTGTGTTTCTATTTTAACTGTTTCTACCCACATGTTGTCTTCCGTGGGCTCAGAGCTGGCCATCCCTTGGAATGTGTTTCTGCCCTGAGAAGAAGCACATGAGAAGCTGAGCAGGAAACTTGCCTCCTTTCAGATTTACCCCAGACATGATTAGACAGATACCCAGAGTGATGCTCTGCTCTGTAAGGTTCCCAGCCTCCTTCTTGACCTGGGCACAGACACCACATTCCCCCTTACTTGCAAGGAGCATCTTGGGTTTCTGCCTACTAAGCTGCTTTGGCCCGTGGTAATTGCATATCCTGACTGGGGCCAGGCTCTGAGGAAGGTAACAGTATCCGGAGAGCTGCCCAGCCCCACACATACTGAACTCTGCACAGATTCCATTATCGCTGGCTGGGGTGGATGAATGGGAAGTTGGTCTCAAGGCTGAAGGTTTCAGCCTATCATAACAGGCTGAAGGGTAGAAGAGTCTAATTTAGAAGGCCCAGGGGAAGGAGGAAGGGACATTTGTGGGGCTTGTAGAAGCTAGGACTTTGGTGCCAGGAAGAACACAGGAGAGAAAGACAGAGCTGAAATCTATGCATAAAAAGGTAAGGTAAGAGCTGAACCTTCTTCCAAAAACCTTTGTTCAACAAGGCTTAGTTTTAGGAGAAGAGATTACAGGAGGCCGGTTAGAAGAACCTGGCTATGAGTTGGCAACTGCCTTAGTAGCTGCTTTGGATTGAATTGCGGCCCCGGCAATATTAGATGTTGATTAACCCCCAAATCTGTGATTGTGACCTTAGTTGGACATATAATTTTTCTAATAGAATCAAAGTAATATCCCCCAGTGGGTTAAATCTGATGTGACTGATGCCCTTGGAAGAAGAGGAAAATGTGGAAGCAGATACTCAGGGAAGAAGCTGTGTGAGGATGTGGGCAGGGGTAGGAGTCATGTGCTTCCTAGCTAAGGACCACCATGGCATGCCAGCAACCCCCAGAAGCTAGGAGAGAGGCATGGAAAAAATTCTCCTTTATAGTTCTCAGAGGGAACCAACTCACTTTGATTTCAGACTTCTAGCCTCCAGAACTGTAAGAGAGAATAAATTCATTTTGCTTTAAGCCACCCAATTGGTGGTAATTTGTTATGACATTGCTAAGAAGCTCAGTAACCAAGTTAATCTGATGTGGAACTGCTGAAGCAATGTTCTGGCCCTGCTTATGTATCCTCTGTGTGAGAGTCAGACGGGTTTCAAAGATGGATAAAGGACTGAACCAAAAAGGGTGCTGTGAGCGCAGTGGCTCTCGAGTGATGTGGCTGGGTTGTTATGAAGGTGGGTGTGTGTTGGTACATAACCTAACCAGCAAGGCTTTATTACTAAATGTATCTGTGTGTCATGATTACCAAGGTGGGATCATTTCTGAATGGGCTGGGGCAATGTGATACACCATTTCTGTAGCCCACATCCCTGTCCTTGAAGGCACAAACTTGCAACTCCCCATCCTGCTACCTTAATTCCCTGACTTCGTCCCAACATGCAGGTTCAAAAACACATGTTAGAGGAATGTAGGGCAAAAAGATAAGGAGATTCCCTACCTAGTTCATCTGACAACTCTGTCTTCGGGAAATGCTAGATGATGTAGCAAACAAACCCTAAAATGTTTCACATTTTAAACCCTAAAACTCTGAAGTGTTTCACACAGTAAAAGTTCTTTTCCTCACTAATGTATTAATAATAGTTCAGTAGTCCTGGATGGGATGGCAAGCTGATCTGCTCCACATGGTGATTCAGGGACACAGGCTCCTTCCACCTTGAGGTTTACATCCTTAACGGCCTTGGAATTCCGTGTTCTAGGGAAGGGGGTTTGTAAAAGTTCCATGTACGTCGCAAAAGTCATGGTCTGTAAGTGAAAATTTTCAGTTCCTTCATATTCTGTTGGAAAGGCAGACACATGGCCCTGCCTGGGAGGGAGTTGGGCTATGCTGGGAGATGTGTCCGGCTCTGTGTCTCCCAGTCATGCTCCCACGACACATGGGTCCACTTTCTTGGTGCACAGCTGTCTGTCTTTGTCATGGTCTCTTATATAATTCTCAGAAATTTCACAACGTAGTTCTCAGAAACTTCTTTCTACTCTTTATTGGAATTTTTATATAGCAGATAATAGAATTGGCAGCTAACTACAATAAAAAAATTGGCAATTTTTTTTTTTTTCCCCAAATAAGACCTGTGTTTGAATCCTGGCTCCAACATTTAATAATTGGGTAAATCTTGGGCAATTTACCTAAATTCTCTGTGTCTCAATATCTAGATTTGTAAAATAGAAGTAGTAAAATATTTCTTTGAAGTGTAATGATTAAAAATTATAAGTATAGGGCTTGCATTTAATAAGTGCTTATTAAATGGGAGCTTTTCTTTTAATTTCAATACAATTATCATCAATGGATTTTTATAAGTTAGCTGTTAAACTGTTAAACTAAAAATTTCCTTGTCTGAGATTTTTTTTTTCTGTAATGCAAATGTTTCCATTTAATCATGGAAGTTAGAGTTACAGATCTCTTGAACATCACCGTGTTTGACTTCTGGGGACTTGGAATGACTTATTCAAGGTCACAGAGGGATTTAGTCGTAGAGACAGGACTAAACCTTAAGACTTTTCAGCTTGTAGTTCAGTGTGCCATCCAAGTCCTCCTGTTATATTTATTGAAAATTGAGTACAGCAGAATAGTAGCTTCCAAATGGGGACTTTTGAATAAACTTTTGTCTGGTTTGTTTGGGTATGATTTCTGGACTAGCTGTCATTTTCCTGAATCCCATCTCATTTTTAGCATTGTTATACCAGAAGGCTTCCCTGATGGCTCAGACAGTGAACAATCTGCCTGCAATGCAGGAGAACTGGGTTCAATCCCTGGGTCGAGAAGATCCCCTGGAGAAGAGAATGGCAACCCACTCCAGTATTTATGCCTGGAGAATCCCAGGGACAGAGGAGCCTAGAGGGCTACAGTTCACAGAGTTGCAGAGTCAGACACGACTGAGCAACTAACACGCAATGAATTTTGTTGTTTCTAGAGAGGTTATTACTACCTAGTTGTTAAAATATGACTTTTGGTACATTTTCTCCTAAGAAAAATACCAGTGCTTTAAAAGGACATGAAAACTGATTTGTCTATGTGCCATATTTTACACCAATATTTTTCTTTTTGCTCCTCCCTTTCCAAACCTTTGGACCTCCTTTCTTTCAATGATTTTCTGATGGTTAAGAACAGATCATCTCTGTATGTTTGTGTGTATATGGGTGAGTGTGTATATTATCATTTCGTAAATACATTATAATACTGTACAGTGAAAATGCTAAACAATTAGGGACATTATTTTGAGAGAGTTGAATTTCTGATAAACAATATCGAGAAGTATATAGACCTCCAGGTCTGACTCTGTGGTCATGTGCTGAATATCAATAGGAAGAATGAGTAGTCATAACTGGGCATAGTAGCATATTAACTTTGGGACCTTTTTTCTAAAAGGATGGTCTTTGCCAACCTCAGTAGAGAGGGCTTAATAACCAGGAACCAGAACTGTACTGCCTGACAAGCCTGGAGGAGGTCTCCTGTGGTGCTTCTGTAAGCCTGGAAGACTAGGTGATGGTCACCCAACTTACCAGGCTTCACCAGATCAAACACTCTAGGCTGTGGGAAGATCACAAAGGAGTTCTAGCATTAGAGGCCTACAGTGAGAAAATGTCAGAGACTGGAGCCTATCTCCAGCAGGATTAATTCCTCTAGACGTGCCTCTAAAGGGTAGTTTCATGGCTCAGGCCCTGAATGGAGGCTGTTCCGTGAGTGTTCCTTCCCTGTCTCTCTGTCTTACCTGTTCTCATGCATCCATTTGGACCTGTTCATCCTCAGCTTCATGAAGGGCCTTCTCCCGCCCACCTTCAGAAGCAAAGGTGGGATCCTTGGTCCCTGCATGTCTTGGAAATGAGAAAGGTCCATTCTTTGTCCAAATATTAATAGAAGTGTTCCTTAGCTGCAGTAGATTGAACAGAGTCTGTTCTGGCCCCAGTAGCTACAGCCCATTTCCTTATTATTCACCTAGGAAGCAATCTCATTTGGCCAAATTGAGGGACGTAGAAGGCAATCCTATTTAATATCTCATGACGAACAGAGTTCTATAGGTAACACAGATTTCACTTTATCTGTTTTGAAATATTGGATTGGCCAAAAATTTCATTTGGGTTTTCCCGTATGATCTTATGGAAGAGCCTGAATGAACTTTTTGACCAGCCCAATATTAAGCCCTTGTATCATTGGGTTAAAGACATTTTGACTTCTTCCTACTTCTAAGTTGCCCAACAAGGGTTTCCCCATCCTACTTTCTATGCATATCTGGCATGCTCATATTGCTATACAGAAAGTGAGGCAATAGTTTTGATTACTTCCCTCTATTCAAATATACCAATGTGCTCAAATATGGGGATTGGCATCCAGGCTATTTTCACTTCATTCTTCTGGTAAAGAATACAAAAAAGTAAAAGACACTCTCTAATAATTTGATTTAGATTAGGAAGATGTATTAGTAAAAATTCTTAACTGTACAAGTGACAGAAATTCAATTGAAACTGAGAAGAAAAAAAAGATTAACATAAATGTGAAGTTCAAGGGAAGTACATTTAGCTCCAGACCTGGCTGGTCTTAGCGTATTAAAAAGCAGAGACATTATTTTGTTGACAAAAGTCTGTATAGCCAAAGCTATGGTTTTTCCAGTAGTCATGTACAGATGTGATAGTTGGACCATAAAGAAAGCTGAATGCTGAAGAATTGATGCTTTTGAACTGTGTTATTGGAGAAGACTCTTGAGAGTCCTTTGGACTGCAAGGAGATTCAACCAGTCCATCCTAAAGGAAATCAGTCCTGAATATACATTGGAAGGACTGATGCTGAAGCTGAAACTCCAATACTTTGGCCACCTGATGTGAAGAAGTGACTCATCTGAAAAGACCCTGATGCTGGGAAAGATTGAAGGCAAGAGGAGAAGGGGGACAGTAGAGGATGAGATGGTTGGATGGCATCACCGACTCAATGGACATGAGTTTGTGTTCTGGGAGTGGGTGATGGACAGGGAAGCCTGGTGTGCTGCTGTCCATGGGGTTGCAAAGAGTTAGACTGAGCAACTGAACTGACTGACTGGCTGGCTGGTCCAGAGGTACTGAGTGCTATTCTCTCTTTTCCCTTATCTCAGCAAGACCCTTTCTTTGGATTTCATCATGTAGTGGCATGACTGCCAGCAGTCTCAGAGCCGACTGTTGGTACAAGTCCTGAATCCTCTTGGACAATGGCTCCAGAAGTGATCCTGGCTTAGTGTATTCTTCATCCGAGAACCACTCACTGGGGGAGAGGGTCATTTCATTAATTTGATAATTCTGGGTCTTATGTCCAATTTGGGTGGCAGGACTAACCCACCTCAACCAAAAGGATGAAGCAGCATTATCTTAGAAAGGGGGAGAGGAAGTTTCTCATAGGTTGGAAAGCTGTGCAGATAACAAATCCCCATGTGTCCACTCTAGGAATGGTCTATGGTATCCTAATGGGAAACACATTATATACAATAACAAATGGTGTGTAATTAAATACTGAAATGCAGATCTGAGAAGGGCAGTGTGGAAGGAGCTTCTAAAAAGATGGAAAGCACAGAGAAATGAGGATAATCAGAATATATCATACAGAGGACCCTTCAACCTGGATTTTAGAGAAACGTTTCAGACAGATAGTGGTTAATAAAATAAACAAAGATACTGGCAGGAAAATAGAGTGGGGAAGCCTGAGATGGTGAGAGTTCACATCAAGGCAATGGCATGGTTCATCCCAGATAAAAGATGGTCCAAGGCGCAGCTCCCTACCATGGCAGTTCCTCTGACAGCAAGCTGACTTATGATGGTTCACTCCTCTGTGTTCACTTGGCTTCTTGGGGAACCTGAGACCTACTAAATGGTGGAGGCTTTGGGGACCGGAGAAGGGAGTGGAGAGACTCTGGGCTTTATCCTCAGTCCCCTCCTTCCCTGCTGTCAGGCACTTGAAATTGCACCCAGAAGACTATGCTCATTGACAAGACTATTTTTCTGGGGTCTCCAAAATCACTGCAGATGGTGACTGCCGCCATGAAATTAAAAGATGCTTATTCCTTGGAAGAAAAGTTATGACCAACCTAGACAGCATATTAAAAAGCAGAGACATTACTTTGTCAAGAAAGGTCCATCTAGTCAAAGGTTTGGTTTTTCCAGTGGTCATGTATGGATGTGGGAGTTGGACTGTACAGAAAGCTGAGTGCCGAAGAATTGATGCTTTTGAACTGTGGTGTTGGAGAAGACTCTTGAGAGTCCCTTGGACTGCAAGGAGATCCAACCAGTCCATCTTAAAGGAGATCAGTCCTGGGTGTTCATTGGAAGGACTGATGCTGAAGCTGAAACTCCAATACTTTGGCCACCTGATGTGAAGAAGTGACTCATCTGAAAAGACCCTGATGCTGGGAAAGATTGAAGGCGGGAGGAGAAGGGGATGACAGAGGATGAGATAGTTGGATTGCATCACCGATTCCATAGACATGAGTTTGAGTAAACTCCAGGAGTTGATGATGGAGAGGGAGGCCTGGCCTGCTGCAGCCCATGGGGTTGCAAAGAGTCAGACGTGATTGAGCGACTAAACTGAACTGAACTGACAGTGCTCAGTTCAGAAATGGTTGATGTGCCCATTCCTGGAGAGAGGGGCTCTGTGACAGATTCTTTCATGTGATGAGGCTTATGAATGAAATCAGATACTTGGAAAGTCAGATTGATAAAGTAGTTAAAGGACTGAAAGTGTGAAAGTGAAAGTGAAAGTGTTAGTCACTCAGTTGTGTCTGTGCAACCCCTTGGTCTGTAGCCCACCAGGCTCCTCTGTCCATGAAATTCTCCAGGCAAGAATACTGGAGTGGATTTCTATGCCCTCTTCCAGGTGATCTTTCCAATCCAGGGATCAAACCCGGGTCTCCCATATTGCAGGCAGATTCTTTACCATCTGAGCCACTGGGGAAACCCAGGTAAAGGACTGGAAAAAGATAAATCCCAGAGATGAAAGGTGGGTGTCTGGAGAACAGAGGAATGAGATAAGAAAGGGGACACCTCAGTCAGGGACAAACCACCTAATGCACAGGCCAGGGAGTTGGCGCTGTGGCCTGGGGAGGTGGGGAGGGTGCCTGACAAGTCCCTGTCCTTCCATGTCGTCATATTGTAGGAGCTTCTCTTATAACAATGTTGTTCTTTAGTTGCTAACCTGTATCTGACTCTTTTGTGACCCCATGGGCTGTAACCCCACCCGGCTCCTCTCTTTATAGGATTCTCCAGGCAAGAATACTGGAGTGGGCTGCCATGCCCTTCTTCAGGGGATCTTTCTGACCCAGAGATGGAAACTTCGTCTCTTACATTGGCAGGTGGATTACTTACTACTGAGTTACCTGGCAAACTCCTATAACAATGTAAAGCAGTGTAAATATTTCTGTGTAGGTACCTCACATTTTATATGCTGAGAGAGTGTGTGTGTGTCTGCGTGTGAGTGTAAATGTGTGTTGTGTTGTCTCAAGAACCGTGTAACCTTTTGGCAGGGTCATATTACGCTGGGGAGGAGTGTCCTCACTCTGGTCCACAGCACAGGGCTCAGCAAGTGAGCTGAACAAGCAGGCAGCTCCTTGATCTGCCTCCGTCGTGATCACAGCACAGCCCTGCTCCTGGGGGCCCTTTGTGACTTGCTCTGGGCTGCACTCCCATGTTTATTTTGGGAGTAATGGCGACTCAGAACCCAGCATGACACTTGCATGACAATTTATTTTTAAAGGGGTTATAAATATGTAACTCCTTGAACAAGAAATCAAAACTCTTCAAGTATGTTTTATAATCACTTATAATCTCGGAAATAATCTGGCTTACATCTTAATGCAATTTGCATTAATAATTTCATTTTCTTTAAATTATCAGCATTTGCTTTGCTGGCATGTGAGACATGCCGCTAATGGTTGTCTGCTGCAAAGCTGTGCTAAGAGGCCTGTTGCAGGTGACCCTGACAGAGTGCCTCCCACTGCTGCTCATGCAGGGTTCATTTCCCCTTTCTTAACTTTCTGAGACATTCACTCCCAGTTCTCCTTTTCGTCATGAGCCTTCTTTTCTGATATCATGAACAGAAACACTGGTAGAGCAGGTAAATAAAAGGCAGAAGGATGGAAATAGGTACATTTTGCATGACTTTCTGGGATGGAGAGTATGGACTTGAGAGTTAGACACTGGTTCAGTTCAGTTCAGTTGCTCAGTCATGTCCGACTATTTGTGACCCCATGAATTACAACACGCCAGGCCTCCCTGTTCAGCACCAACTCCCAGAGTTAACTCAAACTCATGTCCATTGAGTCGGTGATGCCATCCAACCATCTCATCCTCTGTCATCCCCTTCTCCTCCTGCCCCCAATCGCTCCCAGCATCAGGGTCTTTTCCAATGAGTCAGCTCTTTGCATGAGGTGGCCAAAGTACTGGAGTTTCAGCTTCAGCATCAGTCCTTCCAATGAACACCCAGGACTGATCTCCTTTAGGATGGACTGGTTGGATCTCCTTGCAGTCCAAGGGACTCTTAGAGTCTTCTGCAACACCACAGTTCAAAAGCATTAGTTCTTTGGTGCTCAGCTTTCTTCGCAGTCCAACTCCCACATCCATACATGACCACTGGAAAAACCATAGCCTTGACTAGATGGACCTTTGTTGGCAAAGTAATGTCTCTGCTTTTTAAATATGATATCTAGGTTGGTCATAACTTCCCTTCCAAGGAGTAAGCGTCTTTTAATTTCATGGCTGCAGTCACCATCTGCAGTGAGTTTGGAGCCCCAAAATATAGACACAGATGGTTAGGTTCACATTCTAGATCAGTCATTTGTTACCAACCTTGGGATTTTAGTTAACTTCTCTGAGTCGGAGCTGCCTTATTTGTTATAAGCATAATGCTTTTTTCCTCACAGGGCCATTAGGATAAAACACTGAAAAGACACCACATATAAAGTACCAAGCAGGGAGTAGCCATGAAGCCTTAGTTTCTTCCAATAAAGGTTAGTTTCCTCCTTTACTTAAAACAAAGGCAGAAGCCTTCTACATTGTGAAGGAGATACAACACTGACTTCATTTGGGGACACAGTCAGGATAGGCTAGATGGTGTTGCAGTAACAAACAATCTCCAGATCTCAGTGACTTAGAAAGCAAAGGTTTATTTTCTATTCTTGCTGCCCATTCATTGTGGGTCAGTTGCATCTCTTCTTCACTGTGGGATCCAAGAGGACAGAATGGACACTACTGGAATATTCTAATCACAGTGAGAGAGAGAAAGAAGCTTATGAACCATGCTGCTGCTTCTGCGGATGAACCATGAGCTAGCTCTTTTACCCAAAGTGACATATCTCACTTTGCCCACGTTTCATTGGCTAAATCAAGTCACATAGCTAAGCATATTGATTAGGGTAGAGAATTAGAATGCTTTATCCCTTTGTGACTAGGGGGTGCTCCCTGTTGAGAGCATAGGATAAAACTGAGGTCTGAACCAGGACATTGCATACATACATGACAAAGTCCTAGTGAATCAAAACCTTGTGACAGGCCCATGAACACACATTTTTGCTACCTTCTGCAGATAAGTCTGGTGTGCATTGTCTGGTTAACAGCCACTGTATTAGAAGGTTAAAGTTGATCTAAAAGCCAGGAAAAATAGTAAGCTAATTAGCTTTGAAGGGAAGTGTTATAATAGAGAAAACTCTACTTTTTTTTTCCTGTCTTACAGATCTCTTTTTTTCCTGTTATATCTTTATTGAATTGTTCTATGGTCTCCTTATTTATAATTTAGGAAGCAGGTGAATTGAATACTTACTATTTCTCCAGGGAAAATAAAGAACTAGGTTGCTTTTCGTTTGTTTGTAGGAGATAGACTTTCTAAGTCACTGAGATCTGGAGATTGTTTGTTACTGCAACACCATCTAGCCTATCCTGACTGTGTCCCCAAATGAAGTCAGTGTTGTATCTCCTTGATTGTATCTCCCATTGATTTTCCGATGGGTCAGTGGCTTGCAAGGTAAAACAGCATCAACATCTTTGGATGTCTGAGGATGGATGCTGAGAGTAGGGCTTTGATTAGCCATTTGCTTTGGGTACATTCTACCGTCTGCTGTACGGATAGTCTTCTGTTAGCTTTTCATTGCTTTGTTAGTCAGCCAGGCATATTGAGTTTACCTTCCTAGCACACTCATTTTTCCTGTGGTACAAAGTAAGACTATGAAAGAAAATCACTGGGAATGTGAGTATGAGGGAGGAAGACAAGGAAAGTGAAGGGGCAAAGGAGCATGTCTTAATTGAGTGCCCTGACTTCAGATTGCCTTTTTAACAATGCTGTTTCTTTAATCTTCATTAATCGCATCCTTAGGTTCCAGACATTCCTTTGACCAAACAGAAGCCTGAGCCAGCACCTCCCCCACATACCACCAAGGAAAGACCCAATCCATACTCCAATACTTGCAGATGTTTAGTAAAGATATCTTACTGATGGGAGGGAGGTGGCAACAGGTTTTTTCCTGGAGCCAAAAAACACATCATAGCTCAAGACTACAAAGAGCTCTCCGTGGGATTTTTTGAGTCAGTGTGACTTCTCCCAGGTCAGTGCTTACCCTGGGGTTTGGCTTATTCTTCTCATGTAAGAAAATGGGAAACTGAATTATAGAAAATTTAGGCAAATATTCAAATACCTTAGAAGCTGGAGGGACACCAGTTGCAGGACTTTGATCCGGCGTGACTTTGTTCTCGCACTCTTCACCTTGACTCTCTTTGTGGTCGAATGCCGGGGGAGAGCCTGACAGGCCGACGCTGTGTCTTGGCAGGAGCTCCTTGCACCAAGGTATCGGAGCAGCCAAGCGGCCCCTCAGCTCCCCTTGCCTGCTGTCAGGTGAGTGGCTGACAGCTGGGATTGCACTGACTGGAATATTTTTTGGTTTAAGTTTTCAGTTTTTGTTAAAATGGAACTGTCTCTGGGAGGAGTCAAACCTCATTTTATGTGGGGCATGTGCATGCGAATGCTTTTTGAGGAAAGAAGATGTCTGCTGGGAAAATTATAACACTGCTCTACAAATGTTTGCTGATTGTTTTTTTTCTGAGAGAGTGACACAGATGGCTAGCTCTCCTTCCGTGATGTAGATTCTTCACCGGGAAGTAGCTGCCCAAGGTCTACCCTCTACCATCCCCTTTTATATCTAAGTGTGGCCACATAAATGAGTTCTAGCCTACGAAATGTGATTGGAAATTGTCGAGTACCTTGCACTGCTTTTCAATGCCTGGGGAGGGCTCCCACTACATGGAGGATAGCAAAGATCATCACAGTGCCAGTCACTAGAAGTGGAAGTTCAAACATTCTGCCTGCTGTGTCCAGGCATTAGAGTCCCAGGAAAAACACTGAGAGTCAAGAACTGGATAGAACAATGCTGAACTTACACATGAAGAGGCAGAACAAGATCAGTTCCTGTAGTGGATATCAGTCCCCCGAGGTCAGGGAGTATCTCCTGGAAGTCCATGCTGAGCAGTTGGCCTACACACACCCCTGCAGTGAAAGGAATCCACGTGAAGTCACATTAGATGGGGCTGGAGACTTTTTAAAGATGCATGAAAAGGTCAGGGGTTGATTGAACCCCCTTTTTTCCCATAGGTTCTCAGCAGGTGTGAATAAGGCATGGCTCTAAAGCAAATATTCCCTGATGCCCTAGGGGCAGAGGCAAAGAGGTGTAATGGGAACTGGGCACATAAACTGGAAATTTCTGCATGGTGAACACCAGAACTGTGGGAGTTCAAGGGAGAGACTTCAACTGTAGACTTGAAAAGTGACCCCAAACTACGTTACATGAAAAGTGAATACGAGGTAGGCAGATAAAAGAAGGGATGGCTAGGTGGGCAAGTGCACTGAACTCTGCAAAGGGAAGTGTCTCTCAAGCCACCTGCATCTTCTCTGCTGGGCCTGGGGAGGAAGGTGTGATGAGGGAGCAGCTCCCTGGACTGAGACTGGTCAACATCAGAGACGAGACCCATCCTTTCTCACAGTCTAACTAGAGGCTGACGCTGTGGTCAAGTCCTTGCAACAGTGATCCTCACAGACATCCACTCCTACACCTGAACCTCCTTAAAGGCTGAGCTGATGGACCAGAGGTGGACAGTGTGATTCAGCTCCCATGAGGTGTGGAACTTAGTGGAAAGCTCTCATTTAGCCCACGTGGGACCCTACCTCCTTTTAGGAAACCTAATTCATTAAGCTCAGTGACCACACCACAGATTCAGGTGCAGGGTGAAGGTCGGCTGACACTGGGGACCTGAGTCTGAGCATTGGGCACAATTTTTTTCCATTTTCTCTGAGTCTTTCCCCAACTCACAGTCAGCCAGACCTCCACCTCCACTGAGAGATCTGCATATCTGGGTCACAGTTACAGCTTCAGTTCTGCCAGCTGGAGTGTCTAGTTCTGACAGCTGCTTCTTGTGGCTCAGCTGGTGAAGAATCTGCCTGCTATGCAGGAGACCTGGGTCTGATCCCTGGGTTGGGAGGATCCCCTGGAGAAGGGAAAGGCTACTCACTTCAGTATTCTGGCCTGGAGAATTCCCTGGACTGTTTAGTCCATGAGATTGCAAAGAGTCGGACACGACTGCATGACTTTCACTTGCACTTTGCCTGCCTGTACATCCCAAGTCCAAGTTAGACCCGAGGCTTTCTTTTTTTTTTTTACTGTCTTCTGGCCTGGATTTTACCAAAGACAGAAACAAGCTTTTTCTTTTCTCCTGGTTCTCCTTTCTTGTCTCTCAACCTGCCCCCAGGTGAGCCCATGCAAATCACCAATGTGTTCCCCAGCCTGATTGATCATCAAGCAGACTTAGGAAGTATATGCCCCAAAGACCCCGGTGTCAGCAAAGATGAAATGTTGTGGTTTATTGTATCTCTCAGGAGAAGGCAATAGCACCCCACTCCATTACTCTTGCCCAGAGAATTCCATGGGCAGAGGAGCCTTGGGAGGCTACAGTCCATGGTGTCTTGAAGAGTCGGACATGACTGAGCGACTTCACTTTCACTTTTCACTTTCATGCACTGGAGAAGGAAATGGCAACCTACTCCAGTGTTCTTGCTTGGGGAATCCCAGGGACGGGGGAGCCTGGTGGGCTGCCGACTATGGGGTCGCACAGAGTTGGACATGAATGAAGTGACTTAGCAGCAGCAGTATCTCTCATGCAGTACCTCTTGTCACCCACATGAGCATTATCATTGGATATTTCATTTACTCAAAGGCCTAAAAATGACAGAAAAATTTGAAAAAGGATTTGATAGTGTATTTTTAGCAGGAACAAAAGCTTCCATGCAAAGGTATCGGAGATTTCTGGCTTTTGCAGGTTGATGGGGATATAGCATTAAGAACTCGCCATTCCTAAAGTGATACCTCATGGTCTGAATGCCAGAAGAAGGTCTAGTATATAGCATGTGGTTGTGCTTTGGAGTTCAGGAGAGAAATGGAATGGATATTTGGAGTGGGTAGGACCTGGAGAGAAGTGCTCATTTGCTTTTTTTTAAGTGGACTAAACTAGAGTTTGAGTATTCTCTGGAGATCAGAAGATGGATAAAAAATGTTAAATAACTCCAGAGAATGTAAAAGGGAAATTACTAGGGACATTTAGTAGGATTGCTTGGCAGTGTCTAGTATTTATTTCGGATTTATGTCATTAGATTAAGATGACTTGGCATAATGAAATGTGCTTTTTTTTCCCCTCCCTAGAAATATTCAGGTGTTATAGAGAGGATTCAGGATATATAGATATTTTAGTTTGACAAGGATTGGGATTTTCTAGGTGTGTGTCAAGTGGAGAGAGGACAGTGGAGCTAAAGATGTTTTCAGTGGAAGTCTAAGAGAGGTTACGTGATTCATCTCAGGTCACATAGCAAGTTAATGGCAATGGCCCCAAATATAAACCCAGGTCTGCTATTCCATCATTAGAAACCCCTATCAGGGCTCTGACACTTTAGGCTGGATAAAGTGGAAAGGGAGACAATGAGGGGTGATATTCATCCAGATCATTCATCTGGTCTAATATTGTTATTTTGTTATTGTGTGTGTGCGTGCTAAGTTGCTTCAGTCATGTCCGACTCTGTGCAACCCTGTATGAACTGCAGCCTGTATGTATGAACTGCAGCCTGCCAGGCTCCTCTGTCCATGGGATTTTCCAGGCAAGAATACTGGAATGGGTTGCCATGCCCTCCTCCAGGGGATCTTCCCAGCCCAGGGTTCAAACTGGCATCTCTTATGTCTCCTGCAGTGGCAAGTGGGTTCTTTACCACTAGCACCACCTGGGAATAAGTTCCATATTGCAAATACTGTGCCAAATAAATTTGACATGTTGCTTTAATGTTAACAGGTATATGTTTATATTTAAGAAATTCATCCCCATGTATGCTTGTGGTCAAAGAGAACAGCTGTACCTTACCTGGGACGGTTGATTGGAGGACTCGCTGAGAGATCTGAGCAGCCTTAGCCACAGTCTTCACAGGTAGACAGAGAGGCACGAAGTCATAACACATTTTATGGGAAAACCCATGAAAACTTCAAGCCTTCTGTAACACCAATTACGGATAATTTAAATCATTCATATTGTATTAGAAAATGTCAGTGGCTGTGAGCTAATTCGTTTCAAATGGATTTTATTTGTATGAAATTGGCATTTTAGAAAGTGAATTTATTGCTCACAATCATGTCTTCCAATGTGAGATTATTGCCATATTAGTAGTAAATGTGTTCTGACTGAATCTATATCATTTAATCAAATATTCCTAAATTGAAATACTAATCATGTCTTACAAGATTAAATAAAAAGACCCAGAGGATGTTTTGCAAGGCCTCAACCAAGGAGGATGAACTGGTGACTTAATAGGAACATTTACTGTTTTGACTGCCTGAAGTGTGAAACCACCTATGTTTGAGGAATCCTCCATTTTACAAATCATGGCAGGAGGCAGAATCCTGCTTGAAAAGGTGGCTGGGTAGCAAACTGAAAAGGCCAAATCCTTTCCCGATCTCTTTTTCAGCTGGTGTGGGATTGTGATCTAGGCTCAGCCAGTCAGACACACCTTCCCCAGCCCCCGCAGAGACTGAATCACTGCTAAGGAAGCACAGAGTGGGCAGTGGAGAAGCCATTCTGGCAGCACAGGTGATGGTAGACGCATCTAAGGCCAGTGGCAGAGAGAGTGCAACTGGCATCCAGTGTTCTTTGGTTGTAGAAGAGGTGTCACTGTAAGTCAGTCATAAGTGGGATGACGATACATCCTAGTTTGCTTGCGACAGTCCCAGTTCATGCCTGTTGTCTTGTGACAACGGAATTCCCCTTCGTTTTCAAAATAGTTCCAGTTTGTCAAGTTAACAATCTGGCTGCCTTAGTCATAATCAAGATCCTTTAGATCTGCAAACGTCTCTTAGAGTGTTCCCTTTACCTCCTTGTTTGATCAGGTTCTTTCCTGAGAACGCTTCTTTATTTTCGTCCCTCCTCGATGATGGCTGTCTGCCTTCCTACACTTCTTATTCTTGTGTGCCCAGAAGGAGACTATATGCCTTCCTTGTCATCCTTGCTTCTTGTTCCAACTTTCAAATTGTTCTCCAAATCATTCCTTTCAAATGTAATAACCCTAGTACTTTCTCACCATCTATCACCCTTATAGTGTCTCATTTATTATGTTTATTCCTTGATAGCTCAGTCGGTAAAGAGTCCGCCTGCAATGCAGAAGACCCTGGTTTGATTCCTGGGTCAGGAAGATCTGCTGGAGAAGTGATAGGCTACCCACTCTTAGGCTTCGCTTGTGGCTCAGCTGGTGAAGAACCCTCATGCCATGTGGGAGACCTGGGTTCAATCCCTGAGTTGGGAAGCTCTCCTGGAGAAGGGAAAGGCTATCCACTCCAATATTCTAGCCTGGAGAATTCTATACAGTCCATGGGGTGGCAAAGAGTTGGACCCAACTGAGCAACTTTCATTGTCTTTATGGACTTGAATCCCATAATTCATTATTATTATTATGCCTTTGTGTATACCATCAGCTAGCTTGATCTTTCTCCCTCTTATGTACTTGCCTGGTAAAACCTTCACCCAGATTCTATCAGATAACAAGCTTGAGATCAGCTGAGGTGAGACCACTCAGTCATGCTGTGACAGAAGCTTTTAATTTTCTACCCTAGTAGCCCTTTCTCCCTTTTCTTCCTTAGTAGAATCACATTTCAATTTTAGCTGGATTTATGATTGCATGGAAAAATGGGCATCTCAAATGCCCATTGAGATGAAAGCAGAGCTGTTTTATAAAGTTTAAAGGAAATGTTCCCAAGGAAAGGGTGTATGTGTGTGAGAACACCTATAGCTTTTCTTCTTTCTTGGAAAGAACACAGATGTGAGAGCTGGAACCCCAGCATCTGTCTTTGGCAATGTGGTCGTGTGCTGAGAATGTAGAGTTTGGCTCTTAATGATCTCAATGATCATCATGCATTAGAGACCTAGATCGCCTATTTCTGGACCCCATGTAAGAGTAAAATGAACTTCTGTCATATTGTGCTAATCAGAATAATGATTCCTAAAGATGTCTATTCCTTTATCTTAAAAACCTATAAATATATTTCCTTACTTTGGCCAAAGGGGCTTTGCAGATGTGGTTAAATTCAGGGCTGTGGTTAAATTCAGGTCCTCTCCTAAATGAGAGGACCCTGGATTATTCAGGTGGATCCAATCTGATCATATGAATCCTTAAAATTGATAATTTTCCCAGCTATAATCAGTCAGAGAGAAAGGCGTGGAGGATGGAAGTTGGGTCAGAGAAATGTAGTATTTCAGGCTTTGATGATGGAAGGAGAGGATGAGAGAAGCTGGAAAGGGCAGGAAAACGGATTCTCCTTTAGATTCTCTGGAATTGAATGCAACCCATCAACACTTTATTTTAATCTTTAAGACCCATTTTGGACTTTGGACCTATGAAATCATAAGATAACATATTGGTGTTCTTTTGAGTTGGTAATTTGTAATGTCAGTAATAGAAAACTGACACACTTGGTTTATACACTGTTATGTTGTGTTTATATATTACTCACAAATATACTCAATCTCAAATAATATACATACTGAATGATTTCAACTAAGTAAGATACATATTAAAGAATCCAAGACTGCTAGTCTTAAGGAGGTTTTTGAAACTACCCAGACTTTGTATTGAGTTGACCAAAAAATTCATTTGGGCTTTTCCATACCATCTTACAGAAAACCTGAAAAAACTTTTTGGTCAACCCAGTACTGTATTTCCCCAATTGACTCATACTTCCCCTCTTTCAAATCTTTCAAAAATCTTCTCTATTCTTCAAACCTCAAACATTTCCTCCCCATAACATATACCCAGTACCTCTGCTTCTTATTTTATTTAGAAAATAGAAGCAACGAAAGGGGAACTTCCTTGTGCTCTCTCCACCATATATATTAACTTGTTATTTCTTGTTGTTATTAGTCACTCAGTCATGTCAGCCTCTTTGTAGACTGTAGCCTGCAAGGTTCCTCTGCCCATGGAATTCTGCAGGCAAGAATACTGGAGTAGGTTGCCATTTCCTTCTCCAGGGGATCTTCCTGATCCAGGGATCAAACCCTGATCTCCCACATTATAGGCAGATTCTTTACCAACTGAGCCACTAGGGAAGCCCATATACTAACCTACTGACATTTTATCCATTTGCTGAGCCATCTTTCCCCGTTTCATGGACAGTATATTAATGCTTAGTTTAGACTCTTCACATATGCACTGTAGTCCATGCCCTATCTCTACACAGAGATATTGTTCCTTTAATTATACCCCTTTGCTCCAGCATCATCAGTGTTTTCTATTTGATTACTTCTGCTATGCTTTCTGCTTTTACATGGAAAGGGAGAATTGAGGGAATGTGAATGTGGGGTGTGTGTGTGTGTGTGTGCAGAGGAGAGCTATCTATAAATCTTAGTGTTTATTCTCTGATGCCTTAACTAGAAAATCAATACATATCAACACATGTTTATTTATAATATGTAAAATGCCTGTTTATTTAATAAAGAGTTATGAGGTTATTGGACTTCCCTGGTGGCTCAGATGGTAAAGCGTCTGTCTACAATGTGGGAGACCTGGGTTTGATCCCTGGGTCGGGAAGATTCCCTGGAGAAGGAAATGGCAACCCACTCCAATACTCTTGCCTAGAAAATCCCATGGACGGAGGAGCCTGGTGCAGGCTACTGTCCGTGGGGTCGCAAAGAGAGGGACACGACTGAGCGACTTCACTAATCACTAATTCACCATGAGGTTATAAAGTGATGTGTTTATCACAAGTTCTAGCTTATTTAGAAACATTCTAAAAATACTTTTTACTACTTATCTCCATAGCTACATCTGTCACTGTCAGCCTAAGTAACTAATTTTGGGTTCTAAAAATAGGTAAATCTATCCATTAGATAAGAACGAATTCAAGATCATCTTTGAGTTCGTTAGGGGTCAGCACAATGAAACACTGAAGGATAAAAGATGCAACTTGAGGTGGCACCTTGAATGGGTCAGATTGGAGGGTAGGAGGGTCTGGCTCTGCAGGAGCAGCGGAGTTTGTCCTGTCCAGGCCTGAGTGGGACCAGTGCTGAGCCACGAGTGGTTTTGGTTGCAGTGCTGTGGTTTGGCTAAAACTGTCCTGCAGTGTAGGCAGGCATCCGGTTTGTTAGAAATGGCCATTGGTCAGAATGGCTGCACCATTCCCACTCCCACCGGCCATGGAAGAGGCCCCCTGGGTCTACAACGTTGTCAAGACCTGTATTGTCAGTCTTTATAATTTTTAGGCATTCAGGTGGATATGTAGTGATCTCTAACTGTGATTTTAATTTGCATTTCCCTGATGAGCAATCATATTGAGCACTTTTTTAAAAAATAGGTGTTTTGGCCATTTTGTATCTTCTTTTGTGAAGAGCCTGATAAAATCTTTTACTTATTTTATTGGGGTGCTTGTCTCATTATTACTGATTTGTGGAAGTTCTTATTCTAAATACAAATCCTTTGTCACCTAGAAGCCAAGAATACTTCTGAATGCAAATAAAGAACTTGACTAGTGGTGACTTAAGCAGTCACAATGTCAGTTAACTGATAAAACAAAAGTCCAGAGCCAGAGAGCCCGTGGCTTACTAGGCAGATCTGCAGTCCTTGGCAGTGTGGCTTTTCAAGCTGTGCTTGTGACCTCACGGCTCCAAGGTGGCTGCCATTGCTTCAGGTGCTCGGTCTGCACTCAAAGGCCAGAGCAGTGAGGCACCAAGGAGGCAGCATAAAAATGTCCTTGTATGATTTTTCCTTCTTTCAAGGGAGATAAACATTTCTCAGTAGTACTCCCAAACTTCCCTTGGTTTCTGGTGGGCCACACACACCAGCAACAGAAAGGCTGGGAAATGAGCATTAGGCAATGGTCTGTATATTAGTCAGGGTGGCTAAGATGGTAAAGAATATGTCTGCAACCAGGGTTCGATCCCTGGGTTGGGAAGATCCCCTGGAGAAGGGAATGGCTACCCACTCCAGCATTCTTGCATGTTGAATTCCATGAATGAAGAAGCCTATCAGGCTATAGTGCATGGGGTTGCAACGGGTTGGACGTGGCTGAGCGACTTAGACTTTCAGTGGTGTATATGGTCATGACAGCATTAGGCAATCGTGATTCATGCCCTGGGGCTGGGCACATTGCACAAGCACAGGTGCTATTATTTAGTTTTTATTTTTATTTATTCATTTTATTTTTGGCTACGCTGGGCCTTTGTTGCCGCCTGTGGGCTTTCTTCAGTTGCAGTGAGTGGGGACTACTCTTGGTTTTGGTGCAGTGGCTGCTCACTCTGCTTTCTCTTGTTGCAGAGCGCAAACTCCAGGCAAGCGGGCTTTAGTAGTTGTAGCACATGGGCTCAGTAGTTGTTCCAGGGGCTTAGCTGACCTGCATCATGTGGAATCTTCTTGGACCAGGGATCAAACCCATGTCCCCTGCATTGCCACAGGGACTCTCAACCTCTGGACCACCAGGAAAGCACAGGTACTATTATTTAGAAGAGAGGAATGACGCTGCGTAGGCACTTAACACGGCAACATTAAAACCCCCAAACCAGTTTGTTACTCCCTGACGCAGTGAGGGATTCTCTGGAAAGTGTTGAAAAATCTTGGTAAACTTGTGGACATCATGGAAGTCTCATAAAAAAAGTTAGAAAACCAAATTGCTTGACTTAAAGGCACAAAAAAACAACAACAGCACAAACTTTCCTTGAATGTCTGATATCAGAGAAGCCCTACTGGCTTAAAGAGCTGAATCAAGCTGTTAGTTCTGATCACACTTCATTGCTGCAATAGGAAGTCAGGTTTCATATCTACATTGTCCAGGGGAACAAGCTCAGATGGGGTCCCACAGGAGTGCTGAAGGCAAGTGGGGGTTAAAGGGTGTACGCCTGTGTCTGGGTCTCCTTTGAAACTGGAGCCTGAGATAAGAACGTTTCTGTTTGAGAAGTGATTCTAGGAAGTGGGAGCAAAGGCCTGGGGAAAGGCAATGCAGAAGCACATGAAGGGTTGGTCATTCCTATTAGTGACTGACCCATGACTGTTCTGGGAGCCTCTGGGGAGCGGATAGACTATAGGACAGACTGGTTCTCTAAGTGTGGCCCTTGAATGAGCTGTACTGGCCTCACCTTGACTGGGTTTACATGCAAATTCATGGCCCCTTCTTGATCTCCTAAATCAAAACATCTGGTGGGGAGGGGACTAGGGTGTTGTATTTTAACAAAGTCTTCAGGTGACACTTACACATGTTCACATTTGAGAAGCAGTGGTTTGCCCCCTAGAGAGAGTATTCATTTAATTAGCTCACATGCCCCAGTGATCAAACTGTATGGGGTTAACTTCCTTCTACTTTAAGGTTGCTCATGCTCTAGGGCATCACTCACCACCTGTCAGAGGAGACCAGGATGGAAAACAAGAGTTTTCAGTGCAGCTGAGGCAAGGCCTATCCACGAACACTCCCAGGATGCTAGTTTCTAGCAACGGTTGGGATAGAAGGAGGGACAAAAGAATGTGACCACTGCACACCATGCCATCTGTGCATGCTCAGTCATGTCTGACTCTTCAGGACCTCATGGATGGTAGCCTGCCAGGCTCCTCTGTTCATGGAATTTCCCAGGCAAGAATCCTGGAGTGGGTTGCCATTTTCTACTCGAGGAGGTCTTCCCAACCCAGGGATCAAACCCACATCTACGTCTCTTGCATTGGCAGGTCACCACTGCATCACCTGGGAAGCCCAAAGAATGTGACAAGAGCTGTCTGATCCACGAGTGGAGAACAAGAATAGGCCAGTTTAGATCTGACAGCTGCCGTAATACTCGAACTTCAGAGAGGAAGCCAGGAAATCACTTTGTAAAGCATTAAGCGCTTCATCAAGGGCCTTGAGCTCCCAGAAGGAAACACACTGTATAATTGCATGGCACTTAAGTGTACAGAATGCGTTAACAAGACATGAGAAACAGTAGTATTTAGGCTGTAGTGTATCCTTGAGGCAGGTGGAGTGTTTCCATCTGTTGAAAGTGGCCTCAGTGGTGTCTCCCTGCTGGGATCAAGTTAAAGAGAATGGATTTGTCACTGTATTGGGAAAGAGCTTCTCAAAAGAAGACATTCACCAGCTCTCCCTTGGTTTCCTCGGAAAGTTAAGCCTGTGCAGTTTCCCATCCCTATTCCCATCTCTTTCACACAGCCCCAGGAAGACTTCCACTTCTTTGCCACAAATTGCTTCCCACCCAGTTTTCTGCTTTCTCCTTTGACCCTAAAATTGTCACTGGTCTGATTTGAATTATTCTAAGAAGGGAGAAAAAAATAGCCTATTGAGGCTAGTTAATGTGGGTTGGTGGGGTGGGGATGATTAACTCAGGTGTGGAGTAGAGGGGTTCATCTCACAGGTCCTTGGTGAGTGATGTTTGATTCAACACAAGAAATTTCCAAATTTTATTCAGAAGTCTCATTAAGCTGGGAGACAATAACCTGAGCTGTGAAGATGGAGAGAGAGAACAAATTTGCAGCTTTTTCTACTGTGGGTGGGAGGTGCTTGAAAATTCAATTTGAAAAGTTATAACCACTGTGATTTCACACTTATGTGTCTATGTGTATAGAGATTTCCCTGGGGAGAACTGATCAACCTCTCCACCACCACCCTGCCCCACCCCCTGTTAGGGCTTCCCTTCTAGGCCACATCTCTTAAGCACCAGCTGTATCTGGTGATGACATTTAATGTATCTCTATTGTTGGAATCTGAAAGTGTCCAAGACACAGGTCATGGCATAGGCTTAGTATCTCAGAAAGCAGAGTAGCGCTCTTCTAGCTTCTTTTGAAAGAAAAGATGGTCAGATTCCAGGAAGAAACAATTCTCTCTTGGAATAAGGCTGTTTGATTCATCTTCATAAAATGTACCTTTTCTCATGTTCTCATTCAGTTCTAGATTGCAGTGATCTTTAATATAACAGCCCAGAAGCTGGCCTAGGTCTCTGCCCTCTAGATTTAGGCACAATTAATCCCAAACTTTGTACATTATAAGCCCCCCAATGATGCCTATGGCTTGTGAGCTGATGCACAGGATGGAATTGTCAAATCAGACTCGTATCAGTTGGAGATCTTACCTTTGGAGAACTCTTCCAACCATTAATATTTCCGTCTTCTCCCTGGCCTCTGGGATGTGGGCAGCAGTATCAGAATATTACTGAATCTCATTCCTTCTGTTCCTTTTATCACAACTGAGGCAAGTCAGTTTTAAAAATGGACTATTCACTTACAAATGAAACAAACAGGGACATACAGAGAAAATGTCTGAAACTACCTTTTCTAGCTCACTTTCAGGCTCACGTGTTTTTTCATCTCCCCAATCCTGTCCTAGGAAACAGAGTTCATTATGGGCTAACCTCCAAGGCTGTTTTCCTCCACATTTATGGCTCCATCAAATGGTTCATGGACCCAATAGTGCAGCCTTGATTCCTAGACTCACAGTCAAGGAAGCAGAGTAAGCCTACCACTTTTACTTGTCTAGGGCTATGGGGCCCACCTTTTTAGGAAAGGCAGAGGAACCAGAGATCAAATTGTCAATATCTGTTGGATCATACAAAAAGCAAGGGAATTTTAGAAAACACCTATTTCTGCTTCACTGACTGCACTAAAGCCTTTGACTGTGTGAAAGAAAGGAAAAGTGAAAGTAGTGGTCACTCAGTCGTGTCTGACTCTTTGTGACTCCATAGACTGGGGCCCGCCAGGTCCTCTGCCCGTAGAATTCTCCAGGTGAGAATACTGGAGTGCACTGCCATGCCCTTCTCCGGGGGATCTTCCCAACCCAGGGATCAAACCCAGGTGTCCCCCATTGCAGGCAGATTCTTTACCATTTGAGCTATCTGGGAAACCCAAACTTGTGACTGTGTGGATTGCAACAAACTGTGAAAAATTCTCCAAGAGGTGGGAATACCAGACCACCTTACCTGCCTCCTGAGAAACCAGTATGCAGGTCAAGAAGCAACAGTTAGAACTGGACATGAAATAACAGACTGGTTAAAAAATTGGGAAAGGAGTACAATAAAGCTGTATATTGTCACCTTGCTTATTTGACTTATGTGCAGAGAACATTATGTGAAATGCTGAACTGGATGAAGCTCAAACTGGAATCAAGGTTGCCAGGAGAAATATCAATAACCTCAGATATGCAGATGACACCACCCTTATGGCAGAAAGTGAAGAGGAACTAAAGAGCCTCTTGATGAAGGTGAGAGAGGAAAGTGAAAAAACCGGCATAAAGTTCAACATTCAAGAATTCAATATTCATTCATCACTTCATGGCAAATAGATGGGGAAACAATGGAAACAGTGACAGACTTTATTTTCTTGAGCTCCAAAATCACTGTGGATGGTGACTGCAGCCATGAAATTAAAAGACGCTTGCTCCTTGGAAGGAAAGCTATGACAGACCTAGACAGTGTATTAAAAAGCAGAGACATCACTTTGCAAGCAAAGGTCCATATAGTCAAAGCTATGGTTTTTCCAGTAGTCATGTACCGATGTGAGGGTTGGACCATAAAGAAGGCTGAGCACCCAAGAATTGATGCTTTTGCACTGTGGTGTTGGAGAAGACTCTTGAGAGTCTCTTGGACTGCAAAGAGGTCAAACTATTCAGCCCTAAAGGAAATCAACACTGCATATTCATTGGAAGGACTGATACTGAAGCTGAAGCTCCAATATTTTAAGTGAAGAACCAGCTCACTGGGAAAGACCCTGATGCTGGGAAAGGTTGAGGGCAAGAGGAAAATGGGGTGACAGGACGAGATGGTTGGATGGCATCATTGACTCAATGGACATGAGTTTGAGCAAACTCCAGGAGATAGTGAAGGACAGGGAGGCCTGATGTGTCACAGTCCATGGAGTCACAAAGAGTCAGACAAGATTTAGTGATTGAACAGCCATGGGGCCTGCTAGGAAGTTGTCTTTCTGAAGAGCAGTCCTCTCTCCCTATTTGCAGATCTGTTGAGATTAAAGAAGTGAATGGCCTCCACATTTTGATGTTATTCTTCTTATACACAGGGAATCCTTTGCAACCTAAAACAGGCCCACTAGGTTAGTGCTAAAATTATTTCTTAGTTATGAATTTTAAAAAATTTTTTATATTTGTTTATTTTTGGCTGTGCTGGGTCTTGGTTGCTGCGAGGGCTTTTCTCTAGTTGCGGAGAGCAGGAACTATTCTCTGCTTGCAGTGTGTGGGGTTCCCATTGCTGCGGCTTCTCTTGTTGCAGAGCACAGGCTCTAGGGCACTCAGACTTCAGTAGCTGCAGCGCATGGGCCCAGCAGCTGTGGCTCCTGGGCTCTAAAGCACAGGCTCAATATTGTAACGAAGGGTTAGTTGCTCCACTGCATGTGGGATCTTCCTGGATCAGGGATTGAACCTGCGTCTCCTGCATTAGGAGTCAGATTCCTTATCACTGAGCCACCGGGAATGCTCCTAGTGCTAAAATTTTAAAAAGTACCCAAACATCCAGAGCTATGGTGAAAGAAACTTTATTGGAGAGTCCAAACATTACCATCTCTGAGCAATAAAATTATTGTAAAGGAACTCACAAATAATTTTTTCTATTTTTCATCATACCCTTGTCATAATTCAAGATTTATTTTATAGTCTATTTCCCCCCAGGCTGCGATTGATCAGTCTATGATTCCACAGTTGTTCACTCTGACACATGTTTTGGCAGGCAAATACTCTTTTGAATAATAATTGTAAAAATATAAATGATCCTTCTTATTCCTTAAACCTATACAGAAAGTAAATTACCAAACTTGACTGGATCTCAGCTCTGTTGAGCTGCAAGTTTGGTTTAAAGTTTAGTTAAATCAAAAAGAGTGCTACCAAAAGAAACCACTGCTTCTGGCAGTAGAATTAACAAATATCCCAGATACCTTTGGGAGGGTTAGTAAATCATAATGATCACATGCTTGCCATATGAATTAATATAGGTTATCCTTTCTTTATAGCGGGTTTGTGTAAGAGAGCAAGGACATGATGCATATAGAACTAAGGGAATTTCAGTCTGATGTCTGCCTTCGTGATGATGTCTTCACAAATGATCAGGATATCTTTAATCTACAATCGTATCATGAATGTACAATTGCACAGACTCCACAAATATTACTGACATAGTTCTGACAGTTCTCTCTTTCCCTTAATGAGTTCAGAAATCAACTTTTCCCCTTGCTAATTCATGACAGTGGGTGATGAAGAAGTGAATTTCTCTCAAGCATTTTAGCCTGGGAATAAGATTTCTAGCAACACATTGCTTTTCCTTAGATTTCAGTAGCTCGCACTGTTTTTCGGGTCTAGTGGATTTTGACAGAACATGATTTTTATGATGAGCATTTCCTGTGAATATTTGAGTCTGGCTCTGCTCTAGGAGACCCACAGCCTAGCCTGAAAGGGGGATATGCGGTAGAGATGCCATTGGTGGGAGGCTCAGATGGAATACAGTCTCCAAGGTGTCCAGCCCATGAAGTATCAGGAGTCCTAAATCCTATGGGCAAAACTCCATCACTCCCTGTTTCAGCTCCCAGTGGGAAAGCCTTAACCTTTGGGTAACAGGAAGGAAATTTGAAGGAAATTCTGTCTAGGAGTTCACATATATATAGGGTAACATGTTTCCCCTGAGACCCTAGATGGTGTCGGTAGCACTGGGTTTATTCAGAATTTGCAGTCATGTTCCTGTCCCATTCATTTCCTGATCATAACCAGGACTTATTCTATCAGCAAGTCAGTTTCCATAGATTATCGACTATGGATTGGGGCTTGTGGAATGAACAGGGTTAAGCTTCCTGTTGGCTCATGGCTAGAATGAGTGCCTGGGACTTAAGAGTGAATTGGAGAGATGAAGGTGATGATGGGAAGGGATGTTGGTACTTTTCTGGTCCTGGACCAGGAAGCTTCTCTCTTGCGCTGCCGGAAGGAAAACCACCACAGCCTCAGTTAATACTTGATTTCTACAAGAAATTTTATTCAAGAAGAAAAATTACTTGTACGCCATTTTCTGTTTAGCTTCTTGGCAAGCATCACATTCTATTTTTTAAACATCATTTGTACCAATTTTATCCGTCTCCAAAGTGTCTTGTTTTCAAACTCAGAGATTCTCTTAAAAATATTCACTAGCAGAAATAGTCCGAACCTATTTTTTCAATATCATGGCTTAAGCTGTTTTTTTTTTCCAACAAAATTTAACTGCCAGAAGCTTAGTTTCAAGGGAAATGTCAACACACTAGAAATCAAAACAAATAGAATGAGAAAAAGGGACAGCAATGTGATAAATGCAAGATCACTAATGTGGATCCTAATGCTAGGGCATATTTTAACTCTAAGTGACCCACAGGAGGTGATACTTATAGAGGAAAAAACCTGTTAGTTGAGTCATCTTAGTAACCAGTTGTGTGACCATTTTACCTGTCTTAATCACTTTGTGAAATTATGGGACTGGACTATGAGATCTAAGAACCCCTTCTCTTCTTATGTACTAGAAATCTGGACAATATCTTTTATTTTGCATTTAAGATAACATAAATTTTGAAAAGATGTCACATTTAATTTAACTTAACTTTGAGAAAATACTTAGCTGTATTTAATCCATTAATTTAATTTTAGTTGAACAAAACTTCTTAGCTAGGATATGTCCTTTAGATTTCCCATGACCTTTGACCAGATTAGTACATGATTAAGTATGGTGCTTTGCCGTGTGAATGGACATGGAGCAAGGGAGTTAGCTGCATGGGGCTTCCTTCAAGCAATTTGGGTGATCCAGGGCACATTTTCTCGTCCAAACTACTATATACCCTAACAGGCTCTTGTGATACTGAGGATCAGTATAGCCAGACACCTACCATTCTTTTCCCATGTGCTCACTTAACCTATAATGACACTAGAATGGGACCAGAGCCATTCTTTCTAGAGGAGACATACTATATTGGAAGATAAGTCAGCAGATGAGTTTTGTGATATGTACCCCTCCCAGAGGACAAAATATTGCCCTATAATCTTCCATATTACCATTCACAATTGACAAATAGCCAGGTAGGATTCCTTAATGAGTGTGATCCTCAGGATCATTTAGAGAGAAGTTGGATAAAAGTTAGATCAAGTGCCAGGTCCTAACTGATTGATCAGATCTACTTTTTTCTAAATTGAGGTTTAATATATATGATACATAATATATAAAATATACACTAATATATGTTTCAGATATACACAGAGTGATTCACAATTTTGAAAGATTATACTCCAGTTATAGTTCTTATATTCCCTGTGTTGTACAATGTAACCTTATGCGCATGGGTGCTTGCATGCTAAGTCACCTGTCGTGTCTGACTCTTTGCAACCCTATGAGCTGTAGCCCACTGGGCTCCTCTGTCCATGGGATTCTCCAGGCAAGAAATACTGGAGTGAGTTGCCATGCCCCACTCCAGGGAATCTTTCTGATCAGGGATCGAACCCGAGTCTCTTACATCTCCTGCTTTGGCAGGCTGATTCTTTACTACTAGCACACCTGGGAAGCCCATAATATAACCTTAGAGCATATTTATTTTATACATAGTAGTTTGTACCTCTTAATCCTCTATCCCTATCTTGCCCCTCCCCCTCCTTCCACTAGCAACTATTAGTTCTCTGCATATGTGAGTGTTTCTTCTTTTAAATTATTCACAAGTTTGTTTTATATTTTAGATTCCACATCTAAGTGATATCATACAGTATTTGTCTTTCTCTGTCTAATTTATTTCATGTAGGATAATACTCTTCAAATCCAGCCATGTTGTTTCAAATGCTAAAATTTAATTCTCTTTTATGGCTGAGTAGAATTCCATTATGAATTCCCCAGGAGGTGCAGTGTAAAGAATCCACCTGACAATGCAGAAGATGCAAAAGATGCTGGTTCTCTCTTTGGATGGGGAAGCTCCCTTGGAGGAAGAAATGACAAGCCCCTCCAGTATCCTTGCCTGAAAGATTTCAGACAGAGGAGCCTGGGGGGACTGCAGCCCATGGGGTTGCCAAGAGTCAGACTGAGTGACTGAGCACACAGAATTCAATTATATATATATGTATACACACACACACACACACACACACACACACACACACACCACATCTTCTTTATCCATTCATCTGTCAATGAACGCATAGGTTACTTCCACATCTTGGCAATTGTATTAAATAAATAATGCCACTCTGAATACTGACGTGCACGTATCTTTTCAAATTAGCATCTTCAGTTTTTTCAGATACATCCCCAGGAATGGAATTGCTGAGTCATATGGTAGTTCTATTTTTAGTTTTTTGACACAGATCTGTAATGTTTTCCACAGTGGATACACAAATTTTACAGTCTCACTAGTAGTGTACAAGATTTCCCTTTTCTTCACATCCTCAGCAATGTTTTTTACTTGTGTTCTTTTTAGTGACAGCCACTCTAACATCATATTAAAAAGCAGAGATATTACTTTGCCAACAAAGGTCTGTCTAGTCAAAGCTATGGTTTTTCCAGTAGTCATGTATGGATGTGAGAGTTGGATTATAAAGAAAGCTGAGCACCGGAGAATTAATGCTTTTGAACTGTGGTGTTGGAGAAGACTCTTGAGAGTCTCTTGGACTGCAAGGAAATCCAACCAGTCCATCCTAAAGGAAATCAGTCCTGAATATTCATTAGCAGGACTGATGTTGAAGCTGAAGCTCCAATACTTTGGCCACCTGATGCGAAGAACTGACTCACTGGAAAAAACCCTGATGCTGGGAAATGCTGAAGGTGGGAGGAGAAGGGGATGACAGAGGATGAGATGGTTGGATGGTATCATCGACTCAATGGGCATGAGTTTGAGTAAGTTCTGGGAGTTGGTGATAGACATGGAAATCTGGCGTGCCGCGGTTCATGGGGTTGCAAAGAGTCGGACACGACTGAGCAACTGAACTGACTGAGTCTAATAGGTGCGAGGTGACACTTCACTGTGGTTTTAATTTACATCTCTCTGATGATTAGTGATGTTGAGCATCTTTTCAAGTGCCTGTTGGCCATCTGTGTGTCTTCTTTGGAAAAGTGTCTATTCAAGTCTTCTTCCCATTTTTTGATTGGATTGCTTTTTTTTTTTACTTTTGAGTTGTATGAATGACCTCTTGATATATTTTGGATGTTAACCCCTTTTTCATCATATGATTTGTAAATGTTTTCTCACACTCAGTAGGTTGTCTTTTCATTTTTTCAATTATTTTCTTTGATGTGCAAATGTTTTTAAGTTTAACTATGTACCAGTTGTTTATTTTTGCTCTTATTTCCCTTGCTTCAGGATACAGATTAAAACATATTGTTATGATTTATGTCAAAGAATATTCTATGGTTTTTTTCTAGTAGCTTTATGGTTTCTGGTCTTACATTTAGGTCTTTAATAAATTTTTGACTTTATTTTTGTATATGGTGTGAAAGAATGCTCCAGTTTCATTGTTTTACATGTAGCTGTCAACTTTTTCCAGCACCACTTACTGGAAAAGACTACCTTTTCTCCACTGTGGTTGTTTTTCCCCCATCCACCAAGTAAATGAGGAAGTTGGACAGTTTCAATATTTTCTTAACTAAAACCGTATATTTCAAAGAGTGTTACACTTAAGGAGTTGCTATGTATTATAAGCAAAAACGGTTTCATAATTGAATGTTTGGGAAATGGTATGTGAAACATTGTTAACAGGTTTCTTTACTATAGAATTTCTCCTAGTCTCTTCTATGCAGATATGCTTTTGACTCTAATATGGGAGTTAAATTAAGCTTTTATTTATTTGAAAATGATTTTTTGAGGAGCAGCCTATGATATTAGTGTTCACAAAAGTTCTTTCAGCTTTATAAATCTCACCAATGCACTAATCATTTTAGAAGATTTGAATGTCTGTTCCCTGGTGGCTCAGAGGTTAAAGTGTTTGCCTGCAATGCAGGAGACCTGGGTTCGATCCCTGGGTCGGGAAGATCCCCTGGAAAAGGAAACGGCAACCCACTCCAGTATTCTTGCCTGGAGAATCTCATGGACGGAGGAGCCTGGTGGGCTACAGTCCACGGGGTCGCAAAGAGTCAGACAGGACTGAGGGACTTAACTTTCACTTTCACTTTCAAACTCGGTGAAGATCCACATTTTCCCAGAAGTTATTCTGTATTTCACTGTTTTCCAACAGGATCCTTCTCCTCCTCTCAATGGAGAGAATATTTTCTCTGATGAACTGAAAAGGGAATTATCAAAGGGAGTGCTTCTGAATAATTTGATGCACATTTCCTTGACTTTTATTGACTCCCCCATCTACACATAATGATTTTTTCTTCCATTTTCTGAAATGTAGCTTTATGTAAAAAGTCAATATATGAAAATCCAAACATATAAAGCATAAAAGATAAGCAGAGAGCTATTTATATAACAGGTGAATTCTTTACTTTACAAAATGATTCCTCCCAGAGTCTATTTTAGAGCAAAAGTTGGAGACACTGAAGAAAATTCGGTGGTCTCACAGTTTCTCTCACAGTTTCCTCTAATTTCACCATCTATTACCTTTTAGTAATCGTAACCTCTAAAAGGGACTTCCAAGGTGTGCTAGTGATAAAGAACCCACCTGCCAATGCAGGAGACATAAGTGATGAGGGTTTGTAAGATCGCCTAGAAGAGGGCCTGGCAACCCACTCCAGTATTCTTGCCTTGAGAATCCCATGGACAGAGGAACCTGGTGGGCTACAGTCTATAGGGTGGCCAAGATTTGGACATGACTGAAGCAGCTTAGCATGCAGATGCCTCTGTTTACCCACCAGTGGGATTGACTTAGCCTTAGAAATGGCACCTTCCTCTTCCACACGGCCGGTGGGCTACTGCCGAGATCCTCTGCTGGTCAGGGAGGTCTTTCCCACCAGCTGGGGACCACTGTTTAGTGGCAAGCAAGCTCCAGCCAGAATCTCATTATTTTCCCAGTGTTGCTTGTGGCTTGGAGACTTATTTATCTGCTGAGATTATCACCCACTGGAAACAAATCTTTGTCTATCATTTTTTAATCATGCCTCTGAAACATGTATTGTGCCAGCTGTCCAAGTTGCTGGGACGTTCCCCCTTGGTTGGGAAAACGGTTTCTCAGACAGACAGCCACAATGAATCACGACGTACACAAACTTGATTTTTTTTTTTTTTTTTTTTACAAACTTGATTTTTAAAGGTGTTTCCTGCCTTGTTAACCCAATCATTAGGAAGACAAAGGAACAGTTGGATCATTGATACATTGGTGAAAAGCATTAGCTTTCTTGTAAGGGCAATTTGCCACTTCAGGCATAATTAGGCTAGTTAAACACATCTTTGTGAGTCACTGGGCTGGGAAGTCTTTATCCTTATCGTGAATGATGTAATTCAAAGAGGCTCTTAGCTCTAAATGGAGATGCCCTTTCAGGGCAAGGTAGTTCCTATGACTGCTAGATATTTTAATCTCTAGGTCTAACTAACACACTGGTTTTGTGCCTTGAGAAGACCATCACCTCTAAAATATTTATTCAGTCCTTCATTAAGTAGAATTTGATATCCTTGGTGACACTTTAGGAGAGGAGAAATCAGTTAAAACACCTAGTCCCGAGAGTGAATGTTCTTTTTCAGGTTATTTTGTGCTAGCTGTCTGAGAAAAGAGAATGGAAAAAGGGCTGGGGAGGAGGCCAAGAAATCCTTGCATCCTCCAACCCACACTCTGCCTGTAGCTCAAACCTGAGGACAGACACTGGTGATGGAAGATTGGTGTGCTTGGCTAATTTCTCGTATGGCAATGAAGCATATTGATCTGCCCTTGAGAGTGGGGGGTTCTGATCTTGTCCCTGGTTCTGCTTCTCTAACCAGCTCTGTGATCACAGTGATCCATCAGCCTCTCAGTTTCCTCACAGGAAAGCGGGGATTCATCTCTGCTTTGCTTGGATGCACAGAATGTTGTGCTGAGGGCTGTGCTACTAAGATCATGGTTCTGAGAATTACAGATTATGACGATTAATATGGGAAAGGTCATGACTTTTTTTCTTTACTTCTTTTACGTCTGTTTGACATATATGGAAAGAGCACAGGTAGAATTGCACCCATCTGAGTATGGATTCTTTTGCTAATTACTCAGTTTCCTCATCTATACACCAGGGAGTGATTATCTGTTTCATGGGTACCGTGAAGACTTGGCAAATTCTACTGCTTTTGGTTGCATCAGCTGGGGTTGGACCTAGCACTCTTTCCCTCATAGCTTTCCCTCTTGTGTGTTTGGTCAGTGGCAAGTGCAGCCCCACTAACCCCTTCATAAGTCATTCATGGCACTTAGTTATTGGGTTGTTGCTTTATAAGAAAAACACTAAATTATGACACTTCCACATCCCCTGCTATGCTGTTTCTTTGCTTGTAACATATAAAGTCATTTTATCATGTAATCTTTTTGAAGATACTTAAAGCAGCAGTCCTCAACATTTTTGGCACCAGGGACCAGTTTCATGGAAGACAACATTTATTTTAATGGACCACAAAGGATGAGGGGATGGTTTCAGGGTGATTCAGTTGTATTGTATTTATTGTGCATTTTGTTTATATCAGCTCCACCTCTGATCATCAGGCATTAGATCCCAGAGGTTGGGGACCCCTGATTTAAATTTAATTTAAATCATTAATAATTAATGATCCAGGCTTAAGTTAAAATTGAACTGCAGGTTAAAATAATAATAAGATACCAACAAAACATTAAAAAAAAAAAAGCAAAAATGAGTTCTACTCCTCCTCCCTTACCCCTGCCTCCACCCTCAACTCAAGCACAATGGAAACAAACCAACAGCCAAACGAAAGCTAAACACAAATCTGACAGCATCGGTTTTTGGCACGAGTGTAGAACAACTGGGACTCTTACATATTGTTGGTGAGAATGCAAACTGGCATAACCATTTTAGAAAACTATTAGAAAGTACCTAGGAAAGCTAAACATATGCCTACCTTATGACCCATAAACAAATGCGTATGCACACCAAAAGTATACAAGAATGTTCCTGACAGTTTTATTTGAAACCACCAAAAACTAATATTAGAATCAACTGTGGTGTATTCACTCGTTGGAACACTACATAATAATGAGGGGGCAGTGGGAAGCTTCCATGGTGCTGGTAATGTTTTATATTTTGATCTCAGAGGTAGTTATATAGGATTATTTATTTTATAAAAAATTATCAAGCTGTACACTTAAGTTCTCTGCATATATTTTATACTTCAGTAAAATTTTTGCTAAATAAATAAATATTGATATTATTCTTAAAGAATTCACTGCCAGATGGCTGGAAAATTTCTTTAGACTGCAATTAAAACATGTCACAGTTTTAGAGATCTTAAAATAGACACAAAATAAAAATGCAGTTTATAATTCAGCACTCACATATTCATGTAATTGTGCATTATTTTTTATTCAGAAATAATTTACCAAAAAATCCCCCACACAGATATTGAGTGTACAATTCAGTGAGCTTTGCTACACGTATACATTCAAGTAATTACAACTCCAGTCAAGATATAAACATTTCCTTCACCACTTGTGCTTCTTCCCAGTGAATTGTCCACCTCTTCTACCCAGAGGAAGCTAACTATTCTTTTTTTCTAATTGTTGAAATATTGTTGATTTACAGTATTTCAGCAAAGTGATTTAGTTATACATACATATATATATTCTTTTGAAGATTCTCTTTCATTATAGGTTATTGCAAGATACTGAGTATAGTTCCCTGTGCTATACAGTAGGTTCCTGTTATTTATCTATTTTATATACAGTAGTAGTGTGTACCAACTGTTCTTAATTGCAGCACATCAGGTTAGCTTCACTTGTCCTTGAATAGAATAGAATTAAAATAGAAATAGAATAGCAAAGCCTATGTACTCTTGTGGCTGGCTTCATTTGGCATTATGCTTTTGATATTCATCCATATTGTTGAATGCACTGGTGGTTAATTTTTTTTATGAATATAATTTTTTTTCCTTTCCCTGTTGTTGGATATTTGGGTTATTTCCAGCTTGAAGTTACTGATGAAGAAGACTGCTATCAGTATTTTTGTGCAAGCTTTTCTTGAAATGTGCGTCCTAAGAAATCTTCGCCTCTTAGGTCATAAAGTCGTTTCTTATGTCCTTAAAGAAGCTTTTTTTTTTTTTTTTTAATGTTTGTAACTGTGATCTGTGTCAAAATAATTTTTACATATAACGTGAGGTGAGGATCAAGTTTCATTTTTATCCGGTTGTTCAAACCCTGTTTGTTGAAAAGAAACCTTTCTTTCTCCATTTGATTACTTTGCATTGTCTGTTGAGAATCAATGAGTCATTTATGTATAGATCTGTCCAGGAGTTTCTGTTTAGTTCCATTGATCTATGTACTTACCTTAATTCTCATAGCACACTGTTTTAATTACTGTAGCTGTAGAATAAGTATTAAAGTCATAGAATGAGTATTTATGTATTGATTTTTCTCATTAGGTCATACAAGTGCATTTATAGACCTCTTGACAATGAAGATAAACGGCATCCAGTGTCCTATATGGTAAGTCGATTTTATGTTAGATGAGAAATAATCACTCTGATTTCAAAAACCTTTCAGGCAGGATACCTTAAAACATGGAGGTGTCTATGCTACTCAATAAAAATTTTACTACTGTTTATCCTGCTTATCAAGGGTAGTAAGTAAATTTCTTATGGCTCTGTTGACATTTCTGCCCTTACTGTGAGGTTGGCTCTTAGTACATCTGGCCATATTAAATAGCAGCTTTGGGTATATAGTAATTGTAAATGTGCTTTTATTTACATTTCAGTCTCCAGTATCCAGTATCACTTTTAGCATACTTAGTTGGTCTGAATTCCCCCCCACCTTTTTTTTAAATGTTTAACTTTCTTCATTTTTTAATTTTGCTTATTTTTGCCCCACCCCCCCTTTTTTTAAGAAAAGGTGTGCTATAACCTCAGCCCAGAGCAATAAAGATTGATCTTAAAATAATTAGGTGGTTTCATTTCTTATTTGCCAGTGACTGGTTGAGGTGTGGGAATGTGGTGCAATGCTAGGCAATAAGAGGGGATGGGGTATGACCTCTGGAGTTCCTGTGAAAGGTTTTCTGACTGATAAAACTGAATCGGGGGCTGTGAACAAGGTAACAGTTTCTCTCCTGCTGTTATTGTTGCTGGATGTTGTGAAGTCAGATGGTGACATCTGGAACGTTTGTAGCCATCTTGTGACCAGGAGGAGACTTAACAAGCTGATTTGCTGAATTAAGCAGAGTCAAGAGAAGGAAGAAATCTGAGTCCTCAAAAAAATGAGGGAGTTAAAAAAATAATGTTTTAATCTATCCCCAGTCTTCTAGTTATGGGGCTTAAAATTTTTTGCTCTTTGTCAAAATCACTTGAGTTAGGGTTTTTCTTATTTGCTCCCTAAAGCATGCTATCTGTTAAAACCATATTGTATTTTAGCAGCTCTTTGATGTGTTAAGAACTCATATTCAGAAAATTAAATGAATGAGGCATTAGACTAAGAACCAAAGCATGAGCAAAGGCATACTCTAGTGACCAATCTGTCATCAGAATGTATGATTCTAAAAGTGGTGGTGGGGGGAACCACTTACTTTCATAAAGTATGAAAATACCTGCATGAACTTGATACTGCTAGGTCTTGGGATATGGATATTCATGACTCAGGTAACTATAGATGAGAGTAGAATGTTGGGGGCAGGAGAAACAAAACCAGCTATAGAGTTTGAGACAAAGTTCACGATCATGTCCCCTGCCTAAAGAACCAGTGGACTATAGAGACCTGAGCTTATGAGAGATGTCAAGTAGCTCAGCTAAGAAAGCTGAGCGCAAGGCAGGACTAGACATAGAGCTCCTGAATTTCTCTGTAGGAGGGGCTTAAGGGCTTCAGCAGGTTTCCATTTGGACCTGCCATTGCAAAGAACTTTTCCTATTAGCTATCCGTATCAAAGAACGGGGCAGGACAGTAGCCAAGACACTGGTTACGTCCTCTGAGTCAATGATTAACACCAAACCAATTTTCCTGCCTTGGATTGAGAAAACCCACAGTCATTAAAAAAGCAAGCCAACCTCCAGATCCATAGCTGTTTTATTTTGAAATGAAGTCATTATTTCAAGTCAGAAGTGCATAAAGTATTCCTGAAGGATTTTCAAGACAGAAAAATTTCAGTTCTGGTTGGTTTGCAATCAAGGTAGTCTTTCAGTTTTCAATTTCATTGAAGGGAATGCTCCATAATTTGAACTCCTGATGCTGAAAATTGAACTGGAAATGAGACTCTCATGTTGTTCAACTAATGCTTCATTATTGGCCTGATTATTATTAGTAAGTCACCTCATCCATGTTGGAGGAGAAAGACTCCGTCTTTGCCCTCTAGGTGTATAGGCACAATTCCTGGAAGTCCGTTTTTTCAAAATAGCCTGTGCAAGGTAGAGAATGGGATCTTCCACTGCTTTGAGTCATGGTTCTTTCCATTTCAAGCAAAGGGTCTTCTTTTTTGGCTGAATTTCTACATTTTAAAAGTTCTTCCAATGGGAAGGAGTCAACATCCCTGTTATAGAGGACATGGCAGCATGAAATCCATAGACTGAATTGCTTAGGTTTATTTTAACCACTGTACACAGACAGGGTTGGGAGTTCTTTGGGAAACCTATCTTTCTTGCTAATATATTAACATGGTACTTTTCTTGGTTAATGCATTTATATAGTTGGAGGGGTCTTTGGAAAAATAACGTGAAAAGCTATTTGTTCATAACTCATGTTTGCCCTACCATGGGGTGAATTGAACTAAATAATGTATGTTTAGCTCATCTAAAAACTATAGACCAAGGGGAAAAAAGGACTTCACACCAAATAGTTTTCATTTCAAATTTAACACTGGAGATTACTGTCTTTGTGTTGTCAGGCTTACGCTGTGTGTGTACCAGCTTTTACAAAAAATTCAAGCCTGCATCTCACAAAGGACAGAAAATTGTACCAAAGAGTTCAGCCCTAAAGTTTACGGAGGTCACACGGAAGCAGATGCTCAGAGCCTGTTCATATCATGCTGCTGAGTTACTAAGAGAACAGTAAGTTAACCTATGCTGCATACTGATACTGTTGACTGATGAGTAACTTTGGGGACCGGATTGTAAGTTTGGGGCACTTCTGACCTGACTCTAATAGGTACAAAAGGAGACGGGAGCTGCTATTCGATATGATCACGTGACAGAGGTAAGACTACTGAAGCAGGGGTACGATGGCCTTTTCCCTCCTGCACCTTTGGGGAAATAAGTTTGCCTGCATTCCTTTTTACACTCAGCAGGGTAATGACAGGGTAGTGCAAATGGAGAAATCAAGAGATGGGTCAGTGATTACAGGGAGAGTGGATGTGAGGCAAGATGGGAGGGGAGGAGTTTGGAGAAGATCAAGTTCTTAAAGAGGTTTGTGGAAAAGAGGAAGATTCTGGGAAAATAGCAGCCAAATGGGACTCTGAGGAGATAAGTAGGAAAGCATAATTTTTAGTATTTTTTTTTCTTTGTGTCAATTTATTTCCACTTTCTGAAACCTTCAGAAAAGATGCAGTCAAAATTGCCTTCGGCCACTGAGAGCAGCAGGAGGTGGGCCAACTTTGTATATGTACAGTCACTTATTTCACATCATACAACCTGTTTCTGTCCCTCGTCTTTCAAGTTCCCAGATTAGTTATTGAAAAGTTTCTTGAAATTATGTCTTGGTGTTGCTCTGCTGTCAGGCAGAAAGTGCTGTAGTTTGGCTAGGGTCCAAGAGTGAGCATGTGGTCTGGCAAATTAGATATAAAAGATTCTGTTGGAGGGTTTTGGAAAAGGTATTTCCCTGATACAGGGAGAGCATGCTTACAAAGTGAAGGTCTCTTCCTGTCCTGGCCACCCTTTGACCTAGTTTTTTGATGATTTTTTTGATGGCTCGTGACCATTAAGTGACTTCCCAGAGGTGAAAGGACAGCCTAGAGATGGAAGTATGGAAAAGACGGGTCCTTTACAACACTGTTGAGCTAGTTCTGTATTGTCTACCTTTAGAATACTTATTCAAATCTTCTAAACCACTATTTCTAACTATGCATTTTTATGCATTACTAAATTTTGTTAATCAAGAGTGAATTTCCTTATGGTTAAGCCTCTAATATTTAACTCTTTTCTCACCTGTAGCCAAAGTCATGACTAACTGGCATACAACACATTTAAAACTTTCACCATTCATAAGGTGCAACCAAACAAAACAGAAATAAATTGGAAATTAGAACCTATGAAAAATTGCACTTGTCATCCATATCATCTGATTTTTCAAATGTCTATATGGGTCAGAACTGTTTGGCCTCATTGATTGACTTTATCATGAGCAAATATCATAATTGAACTCAAATATAAATGTTCATGAATAAATGTTTGCAGTGTGTCTGTTTTACATATTGGTATCCAATTAAAAATTCATTTGAATAAAAGCTAAAATAACTGAAAAACTCCAGCAAAAGTCAAAGGGAAGTAGGACAGTTAAATATTTGTGTTTGTGTATATGTGCATGTGTTAATTCACTGCATTTAATAACTGATCATTTAAGTTTATTAAACTCCTATGTGGGATCCACTGTTCTGGGGGCTAGAGGTACAAAAGTTAATTTGATACAGATTCTGACATCTACAAGACTCCAATTTGATCAATGGTGCCACAATCTGAACACATGCTGAGGATGAAAACCAAAGAGTCATCCTTCAAAGACTTCATATTTGTAATGCGTCAGCAAATCACTTTTGCTCCACCCCCTGGGTATAACCCCCTCTTATGCTCTTCATTTTTCCTGCCTTGAGCTCAAGCCATCCCTGTCTCCCACTTGTCCTTCTCTGTAGGTTCTTTCTCTATGTGGTAGATTCTTCTCTACATGGTAGCAAGGGTGATTTTTTTAGAAAACCTCAAGGCGATCATGATGGTCCCTTCTTTTCATGTTTTTCATGGTTTTGCATCGCTATTAAAAAAAATAATCTAAAGACCTATCCCTTGTGCATAGAGCTTTATGGTCTAACACCAGTTACCTCTCCATGTAAATTCTGCCTTCACTGAATCCAACCGGAATATTCTGGTCTCCTTGCTGTTGTCCCACCGCAGGTTGTTCCCTTCCTGGTAACCTTGCCCTGATTTTCTCGCTTCAGTCAGGTCTCTGCTGAGTCACCCCAAGTAGAGTGTATATCTATTCATTTATTCTCTGTTTTCCTCACTTGAATATCAGTTCCGGGAGGGTAGGGTCTTGGCCATTCTAATGAATCCAAATGAGTGAATCAGTTAACGAATTGTGGGTGATAAACTTTTTTTTTTTCTCTCGCCTTGATTCTGCCCTGACTGGCAGCGTTTTCTGGGCTGGATTCATGCACTCTCTGTGGCTGTGTGTTTGCGTTTGTGAGATGAGGGGAAATTTCAGGCCTGTCCGAGGGTGTGAGGTTGTCAAGCGCAGACTTGCTGGCTCTCCTACCATATAGCTGGGGCGGTTCCCACCTTTGTTTACACATCAGACCAGCTTGTTGCCAGGCAGAGGAGGCAGCTGGACTGTGCAAAGGTGCTGACTAAAGCAGGTGTCTCTCTCTTTATCCGAAGAAGAAGAAGAAAAGCCAGCTCAGGTTGCCCCAGGCAGACACACACAGGAAGTCAGCAGTGCTCCCTCTGGCTTGGCGTCTATCATGCACAGTCCTCCCCCTGTTTCTGCTCCTCCTGCCAGTGAACTGAGTGGGATCCTGATGCCCTGTTTCTCATTCCACGAGTGTGAATTAGAAAAGTAATCAATTCACAGGAATTCAGCATGTAGTTATTCCCTTTTATGTGTGGACTGAGTGGCAAGACGATTCCTAGAACCACACACACCTGTGTCCAGCTCTGGCTTCTCTAGCTGTGTGACCTAGGGCAGGTGTCTCTACCTTTCTGAGCCTCAGTCATATTGCCAGCAACATGGGAACACTAAGACCCACCTCGTGTGGTTGACAAAACAGTTACATGGTATCTAGAAGGTATCTAGCATCACAGCAGACAAGATTGTAGTGAGCAGATGATGGGTCATTCATCGCTATTTTGGCCCCCTTTGTCTTTTTAGCAGCCTTTAAATTCACTCTTGAGGTCATCTCTGTTCAAATAAATGACCAGTCTTGTTGATAAGACCTGGGAACTTTGGGAAACCAGGCTGAGACAAATGGGAGACAATAGTGAAAACCTGGACACACTCATACGCCGGGACCCATTTCAGAAGAAGCTGCAGCCTGTACACCGGTCACGGACCACCGCTCTGAGGCTGGAGAGGCTGTGGGACCCACAGTGGGGCTCCCCTCTCCCACCAGGACTTCCCTTCAGGTGGGTGACCCTGCAGGAGCCAGGGCTGGCCTGGCAGGTCCCTCATCTGCAACCCCAGCCCGGCTCTGGGGGCGGTGGTTTCCCTCCCCCACCTCCTCACTGCTGACCCCCTCCCCCTGGTAGGGTGGGAAGGTGGGGTGCTGGGGAGTCCTGCTGACTTCTCAGGCCTGTGAGAAGGGGGCCCAGTGAGCATTGCACCAGCCTGTCCTCCATGCAGCTCAGCTCTCCCTTACCCACCATGTTTCAAGCTCCTTTGTGGGAGGGCAGGGTCTGGGGTGGGAAGAGGTCTGCTTGGGAATGGATCGAGTCTTGTCAATACCTCCACTGGATCGTGGTGTTTGTCAGCAAAGGAAAGCCCATGTTGAAAGACCTGGAGTCCTCAGGACAAAGGGCTTTGGTTTGCCTGGAAGAACTAGTCTTAGGACCCTGGCAACAGAAGTTTTGGGAGCAGGGCCACTCTGAGATATCGAGTTCAGACTGGGGGCTGGGAAGGCCCTGGATCTACCAGAGATGGAGAGGCTGGCTTCTGGGATAGGATGAGGATTTGGGGTTCTAGCCAAAGGAGGAAGGGAGAGAGGTCAAAGGAGTCTCCTGTGTCCTGAAATGCCGAGGCCGTTTCCGCCTCAGGGCCTTTGCACGTGCTCTCCGTGGAAAGCTCTCCCTTCTAAGTCTGCACGGCTGCTTCCTCACTTCCAAGATCCAGGGCTCGTCCAAAAGATGCATAATCCTTGAGGCCTTCCTGGAGTTCCTCTCTCCCAGTATCAAATCCCCTCTTCCCCTTACTATCCACAGAGCATCTCCAATTGTTTTACTTGGTATATTCAACACTCCCATGAGGTTCTAAGTCAATGCTCAACAAGTAAAAGAATGAATTTTATATCAGAGACTCCCCAGTTGATGAATGTTCCTACTTTGTAGTCAGTTTCCAGAACATAAGAGAGCTGTCTGGGTTCAGAATAAACTATAGTAACTTTGGCCAAAAGGAATAATACTCAGACAGATATGATGAGTATGACTGGCTCCTCTTGTGATCAGAGGCTGTTTATCCTCAGGTGTTCTAGGGTTCCCCTTCAAGGCACATCTGTGGAGCTAAATAAACATGACCTGTTTTTGTAAAGTTATAATTAGTCTAGTGTAAAAGGGTCACAATCATGACTGTCCTCTTAAAACCTCATTCTCCAAGCAAAATGATGAAGGCCGTTATTAGTGGGACAAGAGTCATTTTTAAAACACTGACACTGCAAGCTTGTGTGCTGAGTTGTTCAGTCATGTCCAGCTCTTTGTGACCCCATGGACTGCAGCCCATCAGGCTCCTTTGTCCATGGAGAATCTGTGGGGATTCTCCAGGCAAGAATATTAGAGTGGGTTCCCATGCCCTCCTCCAGGGTACCTTCTCAACCCAGGGATCGAACCCAGGTCTCTAGCATTGCAGGCAGATTCTTTACTGACTGAGCCACCAGTGAAGCCCACGGTAGCATGAAAACATTTTGCTTTAGCCATCCATGTGTATTTCTAATTTTTTTAAAAAAGTGTTAGTCGCTCAGTCATGTCCGACTCCTTGCAACCCCATGGACTGTAGCCTGCTAGGCTCCTCTGTCCATGGAATTTTTCAGGCAAGAACACTGGAGTGGTTTGCCATTCCCTTCTCCAAAGGATCTTCCAGAACTTAGAAAAGAAATACCATAGAATGTTAATTTCTATGTCTGTACATATTACCAAGCTCAGGCAATTCCTAACAACCTGGACTGATGGCTGTGAAACTGTGCCACTTTGGTAGAGAGGAAAGGCAGGCAAACTGGCCACCTCTAGCTCTTTGTGGATCCCAAAGATTAAGCTGTGGCTGGCTCAGCCACACAGCCAAACACATAGTAGCTTCATTCATTCACTTACAAAATATCCATGGGATCCCCTACCACGTGCCACTCATTTTTCTAGGGGTTGGGGATTCAGCAGTGACAAAGAGACAAGTGCGTCTGCCTTCAGGCAGCTGCCCATTCTAGGGAGACAGACAATATCACAATAAATGAAGTACCCAGGATGGTGGAAGGTTACCCACAATGGGAAAGAGGCAGAGGAGGGCAGAGGAGGCAGGATGCAGTGTAAATGGGGTTGTCGGGGATGCTCTCAGGTGACATCTGGGCAAAGACCAAAGGCAGTCAGGAGCACAGTGGGGCGAGGGGTGTGCTAAGCAGAATGGCCAGGGGAGACTCTGTGCATATTTGAAGAGGAACAAGGAAACCAGTGCATCAGGACCACCGTGAGCGAGGGAGCAGAAAAGGGATGATGAGTGCCCATCACTTGGCGCCTGGAGCCAGCGGAAGGAGCAGGGCTCTGTTCCGAGTGAAATGCCAAGCCAATCCAGAGTGTCACAGTGGAGCTACATGATAAGTTCACAATGTAAAAGGATTCCTGAATTCAATTCTTTGACAGTCTGTGTTATTCTGATCAAAACATTCAAATCTAAAAAAAGGCTTGCAGGCAGCATCATCGCTGTGTATAGTGGGGGGCCTGATGAAAATCCCCATCCATGCAGCAGATACTTGCCATCCTCTAAAGCTTCTGCCTTTTTTCTCTCGGCAACACTGAAGGCCAGAGCCAGGGGCAAAAAGGTTTGAGCCCTTAACACATTTTGGCCCCACAAGGTCACCCTCCCCCTCTTTTTGGCATCCCTGACTGAAGGGTGGAACTGGTAGTGGGTCAGGGAAGCCCAGCCTGGGAGGTTCACGCTGATGCCCAGCTCACAGAGTCTTGGTCACTGCTGACCTCCCCCTGCAGATTCTGAGGCTAAGATTGCCCCCATCATTCTTCTCAACTTCTGGCATTGATGCAATTCTTCATTTCATGGCTCATGATCAGCGATGTCTTTTAAACCTGGGGCACTCTGTTTAATGGGATTTTTGAGTTATTTTAAAGTTTGAGAAGTAGCATGAGAGATGCGGTTTGGGTGCAAAATGTTCAAGTTAGCCTCTCTGGGGTTTTGAGTTACTTACCTTATGAAGACAGTAAGGTAATGAGTCCTGGCCAGTCCTCCTAATGAACAAGATGGGCCAGGATGCGGCATTAAGACAGAGGCACATATCCAGAGCTTCAGGAGCTGGGAAAGCAGGAGCCGCTGTATTGTACAAGATGAGCTCACCGACCTTCTGACTGTGTCCCCTCAGAGGGTCCAGAGGGCACTCCCTTCACCCAGGCTGGGGGAGATACATTTATGGGGGAGCCCCAGTGCTCTCTGTGAGGCTGTTATCCATGGGCCAGAAGGGATGGTATGGGCAGCTGCCATCCAACAGGGCTCCTTGACTCCAGTGGGGATGACGGAACACAGCACCAAGACGGGGTGCTGCATCGCTAAAGACGAGGTGGGTGTGTTTCCTGTAACAGTTCACAGAACCCAAAGTAGTAATCAGAATAGTATGGCCTGTAGTGCCACTGAATGGACCCGTCGATCACGATGTTCCTTGAGCAGAAATAGATGGGCAGGCTATGAAAGCCTTACTTGACTTGCATAAATGGGAAAGCTCTAGTTCTGGTGAATAGAATCACCACAATAGAAAGCAGTGATCCCTCAACCCATTCTCAGACTTGAGTCATTTCATACACACAGAGCCTCTTGATAAATGGGAGGAAAAGTCTCCTTGGAAATCCTGCCACACAGCCAACAGTTTATGCTGTGAATCTTCCTTCTGACCCCCGCTAAAGGGGCCTTTGACTGTGTGTTAGGGTGACTGTGCATGGGGGTAAGGGGTGAAAACCAGACTGTTAGGGACGAGAGGACCCTAGAGACCCAAACTGCCACTGTAGCCCACCGACCAAATGATCAGTGGGGTCTGGCCCTGGTCCATCTCACGGTGGGTCCAGGGGGGCCCCAGACCTATTTTGTGTTATTTCTTCAGTTCCAAAAATCATACTTGGAAAAAAAAAATCCATGACCTAGTGCCTCCACTGGGGTCAGAATTCAGCATCTCTTCGTTTAAGCGCTTCTTCCTGAATGCCCAGTTTGCCCGGTGCTCAGAGCACTTTCCGTGTATGGATGACCACACACAGACAGCTGCCTCGGGGCTGTGTCTCCAGGGCCTGGCCTCCCTGGCTTCTCGACTCGTTGCTCATGAGGCCGAGCATGATGGAGGGGCCTGTGGCAGGACAAGGGAGGACTGTGGAGGAAAAGCAGGAGAAATCGGGTTCCAGTTCTGCTGTTAGCTCCCTGCGTGTTGCTGGGCAGACCACTCTGTCTTTCTGTGCCTCTGTTTTCTCATTGTTAAGAGGAGAACCTGGGGTAGAAGCCAGTGATTCTCAACCTTGGCAGCATACATATGGATACGAACACCAGAGTGACTCAGTATCTGTGAAAGATACGTTCCAAGACTCTCAGAGGACGCCTTAAACTGGGGATAGTCCCGAATCCTATATACACTGTGTTTTTTCCTACGCATACACACCTATGATATGTTTAATTTATAAATTAGGCACAGAGATTAATAATAATTCATAATAAAATAGATCAATTATAACTATATACTGTAATAATCATTTGGATATGTGGTCATTTTATCTCTCAAAATATCCTATTGTACTACTGAACTCAACCTTCTTCCTGTGATGATGTGAGATGATGAAATATCTATGTGATGAGATGAAGTGAGGTGAATGACCTAGGCGTTAGGCTATGGACCTTTGGACCACGTGTCAAAAGCAGGTCACCTGGAGGAGGTGATCCTGGATCGAGCTCCCATGATGATGTCACTGGTTGGGGATCCCAGGCTGTGTGGTGTAAGACTTCATCATAGCACTCCAAAAAGCATACAATGTAAAACTTCTGAGTTACTTATTTCTGGAATGTTCCATTTAATAGTTTTTGAGCTATAGTTAACTGTGGGTAACTGAAAATGCAGAAAGTGAAATCACAGATAAGGGTGGTGGGTCTACTGTACTTAGACCCCACACTAGAGAATTATATTTAATTGATCTGGGGTAGGGCCCTAGCACTGATTTTTTTTTTTTTTTTTAAATATACATCCATTCTAATTGGATCTCCAACTCATTCTTTTCTTTATTTATTTGGCTGTGTTGGGTCTTAGTTGCAGGATGTGGAATCTTCATTGCAGCTCATGGACTCTCTAGCTGTGGCCAATGGGCTTAGTTGCTCCATAGCACATGGAATCTTAGTTCCCTGACCAGGAGCCGAATCCTTGTCCTCTGCATTCCTGCTCTAACAGGCTGAGTCTCCACGATGTTCCTCCCCAAGAGAGGAAAAGCATCAGACACACTTGAAGTCAAAGCTCCAAAGGACCTTCAGAAAAGAAAAATCCTAAAATCCCTAATTCCCAAATTAAAATCTGCAATATTTCTCCTTGGAGGGGGAAATGTGACTGACCAGACCACAGAGAGATTGGGTTGGAGAATAGCCCAAATATTTGTTTCAGTCATTTCAGTGACAGTTTGGAGGGCTGCTCAAAGGTTTGTTCGTGGTGTATGTCTGTGTCCTAGACACAAGTCAAAATCTGTCTGTATTATCAATATATAGATTCAGAGAGACAGACCCAGACCTTTATTTACTTACTGATGGATGCTCTTTTGTGTCTTGTTCCTACCTCCATCTCTAACCAGCCTTTAAAAAGAGCTCCAAACCTGTAAGCAGCAAGATTGGCTCTAACTTTTGAGCCTGACCCGACCATAAAATAGCCGCGTGACCTTGAAGAAGCAACTCTTTTCTCCTTAGGCTTCCATCTTCTCATCTTTTAAATGTGTAGCTCCAAAGTGTCTTATAGGTGAAATGACCTGCAGTAATGAAGTTTTGGAGAAGGCAATGGCACCCCACTCCAGTACTCTTGCCTGGAAAATCCCATGGACGGAGAAGCCTGGTAGGCTGCAGTCCATGGGGTCGCTAGGAGTCGGACACGACTGAGTGACTTCACTTCCCTTTTCACTTTCATGCACTGGAGAAGGAAATGGCAACCCACTCCAGTGTTCTTGCCTGGAGAATCTCGGGGACGGCGGAGCCTGGTGGGCTGCCGTCTATGGGGTCGCACAGAGTCAGACACGACTGAAGTGACTTAGCAGCAGCAGCAGCAACAATGAAGTTTTATGAAACCTTGCTTATCCATCCAGAATATTAAGCTGAGCTGCTTTCCTAAAGCAAAATGAACTCCAAGCTGTCGCCAACGGATTGTGCTCACTGACAGCAGAGGTGGATGTGCAGAGGCCATCTGTCCAACTCGGTCAACCTCGGAAGAATGGTCAGCCTTTTCTCATGGCTCAGTCAACAAACCCAGCTTTGAAGCACTTAGAGAGAGGGCTGCTAGGTGGCGCTGTTTCCCCAGATTTCCAGGGAGTCTTCGGTTAAGCAGATGGCTTTTGGAGAATTAACAATTAACGTCCACAGTATGAGCCAGAGCCTGTAAAAAATATGTTATATTCTAGAAACTACAGAGAGCCGAGATTGCTCAAAGACGTGCTGCTGCCAGCCTGTTTCTCTCCTGGCCAAGAATGTAATCACACAGCCTGTCCCATCCACAAATTAGTCCCACAAACATGGGACATTAATAACAAGGGTAAATGAGGAATATTATAATAAATGATTTGTATGCTTGTTTTTTTTTAGCCTTACATTGCATTTTATTTTGGAAATTTTCCCTGCATATAATGGCTAGAAAAGAATTGCCACTGGGTAGGAGGGTAAACCAATTCTGATGTGAATTCAATTTCCAACAGCTTAAAAAAGGAAATCATCAAATGAGGTATCTAGGCTTTTCCCCTGAATTCATATGGATGCTTATAGGGTATCCCAAACCAGGGTGCCAGGGCTGTGATGACTGGCAGGAAATATTTCTTGTGTTTTCCTGACTTTTCCTTTTCTAGAAAAAGGCCATTTGAGTTAAGGACTTAAGCTCTGATGCTATCGCTTTTTCATCAAAGGCAAAGATGTCCTTTGTCACATAAGGAGTTCAGGAAGGCAGGAAGAGGCAGGGGCGAAGAGGTCATTCGGCCCATTTTTACCTCTGTTTCTTGCATTTTCTCCCTTGAATGATTGTAAACTTCATTATTTACATGATGCCTTTCCACGGAAAGGCAAACTCCTCCTGGACAGCAGAATTTAAGGTTTTGCTTCCCTGTCCCTCCTCCATGACTTTTTTTCTTGTAGAAATGACCCTACGGAGGGGCAGGGAGAGGCGCAGTGGCAGGTTGGGTCAGGAGAGCCACAGGGCACTTCTCTCTTGATGGCCAGGACATGTTCTGAAATAGAACTGTCTGCGCCTCCAGAACCACGCTGCCCGCCCCCCCCACCCCGCCCCCGCCCCCGCCGTACTGGCTCCTGTCTTCTCCCTTGCCCAGAAACTGCAATTTGTCAAAATTAAATCATCAGCTGCCTCGCCCCTCTGCCACGCCCTTTGTAGCTCAAGTTTGTAGCTTGTTGACTGGGGAAATAGTGAAACCCATGCATTTTCTTCATGTTCCCCTTTAGTTTAATTCTACCTTTCATGAATTCATGGTATGTGTTGTTAGGTCTATAAAAATGTTCCCAGTGCCAGCTCCTTTGGTGTGCATCTAAAAAGAAATCATTTTCAATCAGCAGCATCAAATACTCAGACTCCAGCCTGGTGGACGGGATCCTTGGGGGGAGGGGGAGTAGAGCGGGGTGGGGGTGGGGGGTGGGGGTGGGGGGAGGGGCGCGTAGTCCGCATCACTGGGAAGCAGAGCATCTCCCCTCCTGGCAGGGAAAAGCGAGGCCCCTTGACCCCTTGCGCCAATTACTATCTTAACCACCCTCCCCCACGGCCCAGGGGCAGCTGGAAAGGAAACCGCACCCTGGGGGTCCCCACAGCATCTTGCCGGCTCCCTAAGGCTCCCGGGCGTTTGCCCATCTGGTGCGGCCTGCCGAGCGGGGGCCTCATTAGGCGTCATCTGGCCACCTGAGAAGGCTCGGTGGGCCTCCCCCGGGGTCCCCTCCTCCAGGCAGGACTCCACGCCGCCAGCTGCGAATCTCCGGAGCTTGTTTGCTGGAGCAGCTGCCCTGGCTAATTATTGGATCGCAGGGTCCCCAGGTGGCTGCCCCAGACTGGAGGGGCTGTGCCGAGAGAGGGCCGGGGGACATAAAGGGACAGAGACGGGGACAATAGGAGGGGTGGTCAGAGAGGGTCGGGAGGTGAAGGAGCAGAGAGCATTAGATGAGCATCGCAATTGGAATCTCTTGAGCTGGAAGACAAGCTGACCTGACCTACAGCGGAAAGCTGGTCCCATAGTGGGTGCTTATCCATGAGAGACGCCCCTGCCCCCCTCCGCCCCTCCCCCACCATGCCAGGATATTATCTTTTCCTGCTCTTTACTGCCCTCTTAGCACCAGGCGCTCACCTCTTAGTGCAGGGTCTAACGGGCAGGTTTTCACTAGGAGAACATGGCCTTACAGCCCTACTTTTGGGGAGACGCTGTGGGAAGAGGCTAAACTCAAAACTATTCTTTGCTCTTGTTGGACGTCTAGGCGTGTAGGTGTGTATGTGTTTTAAGAGGTATTTATTTCACCTTTGTGTGTCTAACCTGGGCTTCCCTGGTGGCTCAGACGGTAAAGAATCTGCCTACCATGCGGGAGGCCTGGGTTGGGAAGATCCCCTGGAGAAAGGGAACAGCTACCCTCTCTAGTTGGGAGGAGTCCAGAGAGTTGGGCAGTTGCTGACATGCAGGCCAGGCCCTGCCCATCACTTCTCGGGCATTTTTCCTTTGTCTTCCGGGCAATCACACCCTCAGGGTAAGACATATGACAAATGTCACAGTGACAAAAATGTTGGGACAAATTGAGGAGAAGTAGATGGAAAGTAGGATCACCCACAAAGGGCTGTGTTGGCAAAAGAGGCAGCGTCCAGGTCACAGACAGCCTGCTGTCAGTTTGAACCCTGGCTCTACGGAAAACTAGGCTGAGCCACCAAAACACTTAATTCAGTGGTTTTCTCTCTTGTAACATAGGATCGTTTGAAGCAATGAGATTCTATTGAGTGGGGGGAGCACCCCTGGACTAGGTCAGAATGAAGTTTAATTTCTGTTTCTATTATATCTGGGGTTTTGACTCTTGTAGCTCATTGAGTTTCCTCTCTCCTTCAATGTTCTCATTTGAAAATGTAAGAGAACATTTCTTTTAGTGTTCTAGAAGTTACCATTTTCTGACCATATTAGAGGTTATAATATTATGTTTTTATATTTGGTTTAGCAGGGTTCAAAGAGGAATGGCTTTCTCCCCCACCAACCCCCCCAAACTGCCACTGCCACAGTGCAGTTTTGCTCAAGGAAAGGAAAACTGGTACATGGAGAACAGCTGTGTGAGACTCGTGTGCCCCGCACAGCAGAAGGGTGGGCTGTATAGATGTGTACAAGTTGTTGACATCTGCAGCAAGAATCGGAAGGGTGATACGATTCTCAAGGTGGCAGGACGATAATCTCATTAGGTTTTTGAAGACTTGTATGGTTCCCACATAACTGTCTGCCCATCCTTATGAATCCAGGACTGACATGGGAAGCCTCAGACTCAGAGATTTGGATCTGTCCAAGGAGATTCACAAAGGTGAGCAGCTCTTTTCAGAACACTCATATCCTTTGATTCCATTTGTTGTAGGATGTGGTCAACTTTGGCTCCTCCAACAGGCCTCTGAGCATAAAATGTCGGGATGCGGGGTGAAGCCCTAGAAGCTGAGAGGGGAGCAATAGAAGGGAATCTGCCTACTAATGGGTGTTGCTTTCAGCTGGGCATGCAAATGGAGGGAAGTTGAATTTTTCAGTCTGAGAGGAAAGGTCATTATTTTAAAGGGCCCTTGGGGCCAAGATAAATCTTAGAGGGATTACTGATACTCTTTTCTGCAGACCACAAAGGACCCCAGTTTTGTTCTTGAGCTCCAGTAGAAAATGATTAATCTCTGACTTATTTCACTCTGTACAACACACTGTAGGTCCATCTGCGTCTCTACCCAAGTTTGTTCCTTTTTATGTCTAAGTAATATTTCACTGTCTATATGTACCGCAGCTTCTTTATGCAGTCCTCTGTCAATGGACATTGAGGTTGCTTCTGTGTTTGGTTATTGTAAATAGTGCTGCAATGAAAATTGGGGTGCACGTGTCCTTTTTCAATTACAGTTTTCTCAGAGCATATGCCCAATAATGGGGTTGCTGGGTCACATGGCAGTTTTTATTTTTATTTTTTTTAAGGAACTGTTTTCCATAGTGGCTGTATCAACCTACATTCCCACTAACAGTGCATGATGGTTCCCTTTTCTCTACACCATCTCGAGCATTTACTGTTTGTAGATTTTTTCTGATGATGACCAGTGAGAACCCGCAGTATAGTATAGGAGTTCAGCTCGATGCTCTGTGATGACTTGGGTGGGTGGGTTGGAGGGTGGGGTTTGAGGAGGTCCAAGAGGGAGGTTATATATACCTACATATGGCTGATTCTCTTTGTTGTATAACATAAACTAACACGGCTTTGTTAGGCAACTATACCCCAATTATAAAAAAAAAGGAAGGAAATGACTAAATCTTTCGTTAAAGTCTAGAGATTCTGCAGGAGGATTTTTGAGGCTCAAGAGTTGATCTGGCCCAGCACGTCAGTCTGGTGGGCACCTCTCCGAGTCTCAGATGAAAATCAACCCTCTGCTTGACTAGCCCCCTTCACAAGTCCCCAGTACATTCCACTGTGGACAGTCCAAAGGCTTAGAGGACCATTCCTCTTAGAAACCTGCTCCCAGTGAGTGAGAACTTCTGCCTGCTAATCCTAGTTCTGCCCTCTGGAGCTACACAGGATAAATATAATCCCTTTTTTGATTGAAAGCTCTTCAAATAGTTGAAGCTGGTGATCACATTCCCTAAGTCTTCCTTTGAACAAGACACGCATTCTAAGTGCCACATGGTATCCACCTCCTACTGTGGACGTCATCTGGGTTTTCAGCATTTGCATCAGTCAGACCCCGAAAAGAAGACAGAAATCTCAACATTTCCAGTAGAGGGAAAGTAACACAGGAGCTTCTCATATAGTTACGTGAGGACAGAGAGTAAACGTGAGATAGCCCAGACGTGAGTAACTGAAGGAAGCAACTACCATCGCTATAAGTGGGGGGTGAATGAGAGGAAGTTCGCAGAGACGTGAATCGCAGAGCAGAGCCACCAGGGGGCCATGGCGAAGGTCCCATGGCCATGCTGGAGTCTGAAGGGGCACCAGCTTGCTGATGCTGGCACTGCCAAGGCTGTGTTAGCACTCTTACTGTGCTTACAGCTGACTAAACCCCTTATTTACATAAAGCAGGTGAGGCCACACCTGTGAAAATGAGTGTTTGTCTGAAGTTCAGGTCTTTCTGCTGTTGTTGTTCAGTCAGTCAGTCATGTCTGACTCTTTATGGCCGACTCTTTGTGATTCCATGGACTGCAGCACGCCAGGCTTCCCTGTCCTTCACTACCTCCTGGAGTTTGCTCAGACTCAGGTCCATTGAGTCAATGATTCCATCCAACCATGTCATCCTCTGTCGTCCCCTTCTCCTCCTGCCAGCAATTTTTTCCAGCATCAGGGTCTTTTCCAATGAGTTGGCTCTTTGCATCAGGTGGCCAGAGGATTGGAACTTCAGCTTCAGCATCAGTCCTTCTAATGAATATTCAGGACTGATTTCCTTTAGGATCAGCTGGTTTGATGTTCTTGCTGTCCAAGGGACTGTCAAGAGTCTTCTCCAGCACCACAGTTTGAAAGCATTAGTTTTTCAGTGCTCAGCCTTCTTTATGGTCCAGTTCTCACATCCATACGTGACTACTGGAAAAACCATAGCTTTGACTAGACGGACCTTTGTCTGCAAAGTAATGTCTCTGCCTTTTAATATGCTATTTAGGTTTGTTATAGCTTTTCTTCCAAGAAACAAACATCTTTTATTTTCATGGCTGTAGTCACTGTCCTCAGTGATTTTGGAGCCCAAGAAAATAAAGTCTGTCATTGTTTCCAATGTTTCCCCATCTTTCTGCCATGAAGTGATGGAATCAGATGTTGAGTTTTAAGCCAGCTTTTTCACTCTTCTCTTTCACTTTCATCAAGAGGCTCTTTAGTTCCTCTTCACTTTCTGCCATAAGGGTGGTGTCATCTGCATATCTGAGGTTATTGATATTTCTCCTGGCAATCTTGATTCTAGCTTGAGCTTCACCTAGCCTGGCATTTCGCATAATGTACTCTGCATAGAAGTTAAATAAACAGGATGACAATATACAGCCTATTGTACTTTTCCAGTTTTGAACCAGTTCATTGTTCCAGCTGTTGCTTCTGGTTCTAACTGTTGCTTCTTGACCTGCATACAGGTTTCTCAGGAGGCAGGTAAGGTGGTCTGGTATTTCCATCTCCTTAGTGGGCCTATTTTTTTTTCTCAGTCCACACACTACCCCTTTCTTCTCAGAACCGTGCCCTTCCATTTCACTTGGGGAGATTGCTCTCCTCTGTCCTCATGACCTCAGCTGTGCTGATCAAAGGGACGGGGGCACATGAAACAGCGTCTGAAACTTGGGCAGAGACACAGAAGGACCCGTGGCCAGTGGAACTGAAGCTATTGATGGCGCTTCCTTACGGAAGCTGTGTCTGGGTTCTTTGTGAGCTCCCTGGAGCTACTCGGACCAGGGGCCTCCCAAGACCTCTTGTTTGCCTCTTCTGCTATTGAAAGCATTACCAAGTAGCCTCCTAAAAAGTCCTATCTGGCTTAATCAGCCAGGGTCTGTTTCTACTTCTTATGAACAAAGAACCTGGAATGATACACAGTCTTTACCTGTATTCCCAAAACAAGAAGACAACATCTGTTTTGGTGGAGATCTATCAAATATTGACTCTAAAACCAGCCTCCATCTTTCTGTCCTCACAAGTACTAGGAGCACAATGAGTTATTGTTGACCTGAAAAGTAAATGTCTCAGAGAGAGCTCAAGAGATGGATTCTTATTGTTACAGAGTTCCAAAATCTGTGACGCATGTAAATATGTGAAAATCAGGTCTGGAAGGAGATTTTGATGTGACTACTTTGATTTGGTCATATCAAAATGGGTGCATCAAAATACAGGCACATCTATTTTAATTCCCTAGCAAAGTCAATAATGGATTTCGCAGTCTCATCTCACTCTCAAGTTTGACCTTACTTCCCCTCTAAAATTCATTCAGAAGTGGAATGAAGGTCAGGAAATGAGTATGTATATAATTATGTTAATTGGCATTTGAGAAAAGTTCTTTAAAATTAAATTATTTCACAGGGCTATCAAAATACCTTCAAAATAATTGTATCAAAATATTTTGTACCTGATTTCTGTATATCCATATGACTCATAAACATTATTTATACACTATGTATATCTTTTCCTTGTCTGTTTTTTTCTGAGATTTTGTAACATTTTTTGTCCGGTAAATTTCATTTTGGGATATCAAACATGATTCATAAAATATTAAATCAAAAAATTTTTTTTACTTTGGAAACACACAGTATCATCTGTGTTATCTGTATTAATTATAGTTTTCACATTAATTATAGTCACTCTAATTTGGAAAATAATGTGATTAGGTCTCAATGTTAAAGAACTTCAGAAGACGGTTTGTATTCTGAAATGTCTTTATTTAGAATAAATTTTTCTGATTTTACTTCAATTACCACTACTACTTAACAAAAAATACTTGGGTCATCTATTTGTTTTAAAAAGATCTTTATGCTTATGGATATGGTTGCCCTAGTAAAAGTCTTCATATCTGTAAAAAATTGCCAGGTCGTGATACTTTTCCTCTTTCTAAGATTCATTCTTTGGAGGTTTTAGTTTCTGTTTTGTATATTATTTATTTTATTTTTTAAAAATCTACTTTTTATTGAAGTATAGTTGAATTACAGTGCTGTGTTCATTATTGTTGCAGAGCAAAGTGACTCAGTTATACATATTGTTGCTGTTCAGTCGTTTAGTTGTGTCCACCTCTTTGCCACCCCATGGACTGCCACAAGCCAGGGTTCTCTGTCCTTTACCATCTCCTGGAATTTGATAAAACTCATGTCCATTGAGTCAGTGATGTCATCCAACCATCTCATCCTCTGTTGCCCCCTTCTCCTCATGTACTCACTCTTTCTTAGCATCAGGGTCTTTTATAATGAGTCAGTTCTTCGCATTAGGTGGCCAAAGTAAGTTTCAGCTTCAACATCAGTCCTTTCAATGAATATTCAGGACTGATTTCCTTTAGCATGGACTGGTTTTATCTTCTTACTGTCCAAGGGACTCTCAAGAGTTTTCTCCAGCACTACCATTCAAAAGCGTCAGTTCTTCAGTGCTCAGCCTTCTTTATGGTCCAACTTCCATATCCATACATGACTACTGGAAAAACCATAGCTTTGACTATACAGACCTTTGTTGGCAAAATGATGTCTTTGCTTTTTAATACACTGTCTAGATTTGTCATAGCTTTTCTTTCAAGGAGCAGGCATCTTTTAATTTTATATATGTGTATATATGTGTGTGTATATATATATATATTCTTTTCCATATTCTTTCCATTATGGTTTATCACAGGATATTGAATATGCCTGTGCTATACAGTAGGACCTTGTTTTTAAAAATTGGAGCATGTGTCTGTCCTCTGAAATCCCCTCAAATTCTCCAGCACTCACTGTGCCTGGACCTGTGGACTTGAACCCATTTGAGAAGCTTGGTATTTTCTTGTTGCCTCCTTGCCTATCTCAGGTTTCAGTTTCCTACAAATTATATTTGTTTAAGCCTTCCAGGTTTGAAGATCACTTTCCTTGATAGAGAAAGCAAGATAGGGACCACTTGTCCTGTTTTTCTCTGTTAGCTTTCAACAGGACTTTCTCTGACCCTGAGCACGGGGCTCTTCCTTTCTTCAATCTTCTTCCTGTTCTGAACTCAGCCCAAAGCCAGTCAGTGCCCTGACACTGTCTTTTTAGGCCTGGGGCAATTTCAGCTTTTTTTTTCTTGGTATATTAAGACTGGCTAGTATTTCACAATTATAAATACTTCTTTTTGTACTTCAGGCATTTCTTTTATAATCCGTGATCATTAGAGAGCTCTCTGCATAGATTTTGTTTGCTTTTTTTTTTTTTGAAGGACACTTTCCTCTTTTTGATCAATATCATCAGTTTTTATGGACTGAATATTTGTGTTGTCTAAAACTCATATGCTGAGATAAAATTCTTAATGTGATGGTATTTGGAGATGGAGCCTCTAAGGGATTAGTGCCCTTATAAGAATAAGTCAGAGAGCTAGATCACTTTCTTTGTGCCATGTGAGGATTCATTGAGAAATCGGCAGTCAGTAACTCAGATGAGGGTTCTTACTAGAAACTGAGTGTGCTGGCCCTCTGACCTCTGACTTCCAGAACTGTGAGAATGAAATTTCTGTTGCTTACAAGTCATCCAGTCTATGGAACTTTGTTTCAGCAGCTCAACCTAAGACATTAGTGATTGTTCTGATAGAATTCTTTTCTATGAATCTTTTCTATTTTAGCCATTTTAACTTTTATCGTGTCTCCAAGGAGTCATACCACCCCTTTCTCCAAACTTTTATAAATTACTTTCTTCTTAAAATCTAGGTTTTATGCTTAGCTATGGCCAATGCTTCCTTCCTTCTTTGGCTGTTAATAGTTCTACCATGGCAACAGTCAATTTATCTGAGTGTTTATTTGAGTATACTAAGCTGGTTTTGCCTAGCAAGTGATAAGAAGGATGCTGTCATAGTTGAAAGGGCAGGAGTCTCTGAATTTGACAGATCTGGGTTCAAATGTCCACAGGTCTGCTGATAATCCTGAACAGTATACTTGACTTGTCTGACTCAGAGAGCTAAAATATTGTCATCTATACAGTTTTGCAAGGATGCTTTTAAAATCGTAAAGAAGGTACAATGCCATTAGCTATTGTTATTACTATTTGAATAGTATTTTTGATCTTCTGGGAATCTTTCTTGCTCTAGCATATGTGTGTGCACATGAGTTGGTATTATAGTGTGAAGAAATTAAAGCTACAGTAGGTAACATTACGTTTGAAGTATAGACACATTGGTGGCAAATAGCACACTGGTTGAGCACATAGATTCTGAAGCCAAACTATGACTCAAGAGTTCTGCTGTGCTACATATCAGCCTTGTGATCCCAAGAAAAGGGCTGAACATTTTGTGTTCTCATTTCTTTAGCTGCAAAACAACTCTAATTCATGGAGTTATTAACTAAGATTTAAATTAAATGTATGTAATTATTCAGGGCATTACTTTGTACATACCCAGCACTTAATAATGTTAGCTCTTATTATTAGCATGTTGAGGATGGCTTGGATGAGCACCGAATCAGAAACACCAGCATTCTTGGGTCAAGCAGATTATCCACAACAAAACTGAGAACCTTAGAGATCAAGGCTACAGAAATGAACAAAAGAAAGTTACTCAAAAATGTTGACAAGAAAGCTGAGGTTGATATCATTCCATTGGCAAACATATGGACACTTTTGGAGGGAATATTTTCCGAGGCATGAAACTATAAGGGATGAGCTTCTAAGAGCAGCTGAAACCTGACCATCCTTTTTGGGGTGCATATTGCTGAATCACTAGAGCCCTTATCACTGTACTAGTGTTTCCTTCCCTCGTAGGAAACTGGAGGTGTGCACGATTCTCCATGATGGGCTGGCAGTGGACACCTGGGTGGACAGTCACACATCTTTATAGATCCTTCTCTTTCTCTCTCTCTTTTTTTTTTTGCTGCCAGGCCATTCAGTTTTTAAAATATGGGTCCTCATATTGTGAGATTAAAGTTTGGGAGAATTGCAAAGAGGCAGGGCATTTAAAACAAGGTCAGTTACACGTATTCCCCATCCCGGTCCCCTATCCCACCTCCCTCTCCACCCGATTCCTCTGGGTCTTTATGGCTGATTCATATCAATGTATGACAAAACCCACTGAAAAATAAAAAATAAAAATTAAAAAAAAAATAAAACAAGGTCAGTGCCTCTCGGGGCTATTCCCTAGACTCAAAGGGAACAAAACATTGCTCAGAGATGGAATAAACATGTTTTCAAGTTTGAGAAACTCTCCTCAGGGAATGGGGTCATTTGCCAAACAGAAAGAGACAGATAAACAGTTATCCCTCTTCCCTCAATCTCATAGTTACTCAGGAAGTTGACTCCAAAACTGATGACCTAATGCCCTTTACTTTCAAAACATAATCACATGTGCACCCAAAAGAATATCAATTCTTTTTGTCACATATCATCTTTCTAACATTTCTCTTTCAATGTAATGAACTCAGCAAATTCCCCTAAATTTCCACCCAGGCTAGGGTGTCAGCGTAACTGATTGTTAGAGAGACCTGCTGGCACTGGACTATCAGGGTCTAAATCCTGTTTCTACCACTTCCTACCTGCTACATCTTGTCCAGGTTTATGTCATTTAAAAACCCGCATGGTAACAATAATACCTCACCCGGAATGTTTGGATGAGATTTAAGTGAGTTAACACCGTGGCTGGGGAGCGGTGAGCACTCAGCAGAGTTTGCCTTATCTTGCAGGCCTGTTGAAGAACTGGGGACTCAAACCAGGAAGCTTTTCTTTGTTCAGGAATTCCTCTCTCTGTCACCCATAGATATTTTTCCTTATCAAAAGAAGTATTTGAGGTGGATTTTTGGGAGATTCTGGTCTGTTTAAACCCAGGCTATACATAAGGTAGAATGAATTCAAAATTATATGGGTTCTTCAGAGCTGATTCAAAACACTATTTCTCTAGCTGCCCCTCCAGGGACTCTGAATTGTATGAAAAAATTACGTGTTAGTCACTCAGTTGTATCCGACCCTTTGGAACCCCTTCTGGACTATAGCTCGACAGACTCTTCTGTCCATGGAATTCTCCAGGCAGGATACTGGAGTGGGTTGCCACTCCCTTCTCCAGAGGATATTCCCGATCCACTGAATTGTATGGTGAGTCCCGTTCCTGGTTGCCCAGTGCACATGTGGCCCAAACTTCATTTGTTGTCAGTTGGTTTGCATCAGATTTTGTATCTGATTACACCTGATTCACACCTGATTACATCAGATTACATCTGATTCACACCTCCAATTTCCTTTAGTGTTTTATCTGAATAAATCTTTTGTTCTGAAGTGTATTGCCTAATCACTGGAGACAGTATAGTGAGTGAAAGTCTCTCAGTGGTGTCTGACTCTTTGCGACCACATGGACTATACAGTCCACGAATTCTCCAGGCCAGAATACTGGAGTGGGTAACTTTTTTCTTCTCCAAGGGAGATAATATATGCTCCGTATTTTTTAATATAATGTGAATGCATTTACTTCTCTTGTATACTCTCAGTTTGGTGTAATTTTTAAAAATGCACAAGTGTTGAGTCGGGCTCCTCACCTTATTTTGCTTCGTGACCCTATGCAACTTATTTGAATTCTCTGAACCCTGATCTCTTGAATATAAGATTGATTGAGAGGAAGGAAATGGCATAAACTACATGCTCAAGTGTTTGGATTAAAGCAGATGCTGGACTCTTATTAGTCAACTCAAATATTGGTTCATAACCAGTATCAGTGGGCATCCTCTTCTATATCAGTTAGATGACCTTGATTTCCACCCATCCTCTTAGTCCTTAATCAATTGACAATAAATTAGTTATCAGTTTCTGACACTTTTTAAAAAAAATCAGCCTTGAGTTTTGATTGGACTCCCAAGACCTTTTTAGGGCCATTCTCAACTCTCAGGAGTTCTTAATCTATATACAGTATAAATACTACCTGAGTGCTTTTAAAAATGCAAATTCCAAAACCCTATAATGATGAGTCTGATTATTTAATTCTGAGAAGGGGCTTAGGAATCTGCATTTACAGCAAGGACGAGGTGGTGGCACCAGGTGGTTGTGATGTAAATGCTGCAGGAGGCACCCTTTGAGAAATTGCTAGTAAGGTTATTATATCCTATAAATAAACTGCTCACCTGGTCCATTCAAGAATGACTCCTAAGCAGGCTTCTTGACCTTGGGTGCGTACTTGGGATTCAGGGTTTCTGTGAGCTCCCTGAATTTGAAGGCAAATCATGTGCATATGCATTTCTCTGCGGAAGAAGCTTGACCTGTAGATTTCACTTTACATAAGTTCTTTTTTTATTGTTTTAAAATTTTTCTTTATTTTGACCATACCACGTGGCATGTGGAATCTTAGTTCCCCAACCAGGGATGGACTCATATCCCCTGCATTTGAAGTATGGCGTCTTAACCACTCAACTGCCCGTGAAGTCCCTACGTATGTTCTTAAGCCCTCTATCCCACTGCCAACTCCTACCAAAACCACAACCAAACAAAAAGCTTAAGAACTGTATCTCCAAGCTCCAGGCTATTTCCCACCCTAGTTCTCACAGTCTTTCTCTAATAACCAACTTGATAGAGCTATCTCATCCCCTAAGCTAGTCATCCCAACAGTTAGTCCAACAGCTAGTCATCCCCTTACCGACTGACCTTGCCCTAGAAACTCATGTTTAAAAAGATTTGCTTTTTTATTTTTGGCTGCGCTGGATCTTTGTTACAACGCGGGCTGTTCTCTAGTTGTGGTGAGCAGGGCTCCCCTGCAGTTGCAGTGTGCTGGCTTCTCTTGCTGCAGAGCATGGGCTCTGGGGTGCATCTGGTTTCAGTACTTACAGCATGTGGGCTCAGTAGTTGGGTTGCCGGGCTCCAGAGCACAGGCTCAGTACTTGTGGTACTAGGGTTTACTTACTCCGTGGTTTCTATGCCATGCGGGATCTTCCCAGACCAGGGATCAACCCAGGGTCTCCAGCGTGGGCAGTCCAGTTCTTCATCGCTGAGCCACTGGGGAAGCCCCTCATTGGTTTCTATTGCTGACAGGTGGTCTTCGTTGCCAGGCACAGCTATATTCCATGGAAGGAGCAGAGCATGCAGATGTGACTTACTTGGCTTCTCCTCAGATGTTTTCTGATCATTTTGTGCCCCTTGGAGCACAGGTCTGGGAAGAACCCTGCTCTGGCTCCTGTGTGGGCCTACAAGGTGCCCAAAGATGGCAGTCTATCAGGTCCTCTCTGGGTTTAAAGCTATTTGCCAGGGTCTACTGTCAGAAGTTCTGTTTTTCATAAGAAATGCATAGCGTATCTCCACAGGGGCCTAAATCATCTACCCTGAAGTAGGGCTGAGATCCCTGTTACCAGGGTGGTTCTCTCTCTGGAGAATCTGGCCAATTGCGGACTCTAGCCACAGCCTTTGGAACTGAGCTTGCATCGAGGTGTGATTTCCCTTTCTCCTCATCAGGAAACTCAGTGCAAACAAGTAGGGTCCCCAGGGGATGGGGAACACTTGCTTGCTGCCTGTACTCACAGTCCCCTAAATTTTAACTTTCTCTGCTGTAAGCTGGTGGGGTGGGTCCCACCTAGACCCATGAGCATTTAAGCACCTTTTCTCCTAAGTGTCTCTCTTGACAGAGAAATGTCAAAATCCTCCACCTCCACCACCACTACCAACTCCTGATTCCCTAGTGATGAGAATCCCATTTCCCTTATAATGAGCTTCTACACTGTCCCAGGCCTTGGGCCAACTGTAAATGGCTATAAGATGTTTGCTGATGTTGCCCGCAGGCATGTGTTCTTCCTCTGGGCAGACCCTCTTCGTCCTGGCCTTTAGAACTGATGACATCTGGGTTTTGTGTGTACTGGAGTAGAGGGGCATGGAGGAGAGGCAGTGAACCACTGGTGCGGTCAGGCAGCTCTACCTGATGGCTCTAGGGATCTCTGGGTGGATCCAAGTCCACCTTTTTGTCCTTCATGACAAAACCTTTCCTGGAGATGCCCAGCATTGGTTCCTATGTTGTTAGCGTCTACCTGGCTGGTAAAAGTAGTCTGTAGATGGTAAAGGGCCTTTGACATTCACTCCCATCCCTCCAATCACTCTGTTCTCCTGCCTAGTATTCTATACAAAGAGCTTAGCAGCACTGGACTCTAGAAGATAACAGGCAAATATGGTGCTTGAAAATGCTAGCAACTGCAGATGGCAAGACGAGTTTCCTTGAAATCCACATGAGCAGTTGCTTCTCCTGGTGGGTTTTTATTATTAAATTCATTTCCATCATTTGCCTAGATAGGTCCACCCTCATGTTCACTTCGCATGTGATAAAATCATCTTGCTTGTAATATTTGAAACGAGGAGCTATTCATTGTACCAATTATAATAGAGCCAGATGGTCCCATGTGCAGCTGCATGGATGTGGCCTCTGTGTTTGCGGGGAGTGAACGCTCACCTTCTCCTATAGAAAACGGGATGTTTCTGAGCTTATAGGCTCTTGTCAGTCATTTTCATAAGGATAAAGTGCAACTTTTGGGGGCCCAAAGTTATCAATCCTTAAATTGGTTTCAAATACATTACCTTTATCTTGGCCCCAGAGGTCCTGAGTCTAATCCCTATTTTGCAACTACTAAAACCCAGCACCTTTATGTTAAGCCATCCCCGCTCCCACCCTTTGTGAACTTGTGATTTTTTTTTTTTTCATTTCCAACTTTCAGTAAGAGGAATCAAAGTTCATCAAGTTCTTTGGAAATTCAGCTCAAATGAGTCTTATACCTTCTACTCCCCACTCCAAGCCAAAGTAGAAGTTTTCACGATCACTGTTAGCAGCAGATCACCATCGCATGATCACCATCACCATCCCGATGTATGGTTATTACCTGTGATATTGATTAACTTTATATATGGCAGAAATAGCATATTATATATTTTTGGCTATTTCCAGTTCAGGAATCCAGGAATCATACATTCCAACATACCAAGAGACATAGGGAAGTCATCTACCCCACCCTTTCCTTTTCAGAGATGTTCAAGCCATTCGGAAAGACTTTATTTTCAAGCAAAATATTTGTGCATGTGTGATGAGATGGCTAGTGAAAGGAAAATAGACACCAACAGGAAGTTAAAATGAAATGCTTCCTTTTTTTCCATAGGATTTCAGTTAGTAATAAAAGACCTTCAGTGCTGTGGGAGAAAGGCCATCATGGGTAGTTTTGTGAACCCAGTGATAATCTCTCCATTGAAGAGAGATGTGCAGTGAACCTGATTATTTCTCGAAGTACTGTCATTTTCGCAAGAGCTGGCATTTTCAGCCTCTTGAAGAATACCAACACTGTCATCAGAGCTCTAACTTGAGCAATCAATCAGGGGTTTGAAACATTAAACTCGAATATATAATTTCAAAAGGGATAATTTTAGCAAAATTCACCCCAAACAGAAACAGCTTCAGTCAGCCCTTCTTCAACAAGAGGGTCACTGCTCTTCTTGGCCCTGAAAGTTGCCTCCCTGCACTCAGTCTGTTCTCCTTCTCAGCCAGAGGAAATGAGGCGCCAGGCCATGGATTTATGAGAGTCCCTGAAAAGAAAACTCAGAAACCTTCCCAAGGAGGCCAACACAGGCTACTTGGGAGAATTACCATGCAGTCTAGAATAGGGATAATATAGATGGAAAAGGTGGTGTGAACATTATCTCTGACCCTATTGAATATCATAAATGATACAACTTTGTCTCTGGAAACCTCACAAACCAGTTTAAATTTAAATTCATTAGCTGCATTGTCTTGGCTAATCACATAGCCCTTAATTTCTCCTTAGCTAGCCAAGGGGAAATTTATGTTGTAGCAAACACTTTTTGTTGCATCTAAATTAGAAATCTATAATTAGGCTCCATTTGGATCTGAAGAGAGCACTATTTGGAACATGGGACAGGTTTCCATTGCCTGTGTTTGGTAATCTAGGTCCCTGTCTTCTGGGTCTATGACATGAACTAACTCCCATTTTTGTTTCTGGTTCTGGTGATTGCCCGTGTTACCGTTGGCTGCTGATCCCGTCCAGAGTTATAAATGCTACTGTGCAGTCATTGTCTTGTCAGATGTTAACCACTTGTCCTACCACAAGGAGAATTGCAATGACAAACTCTAGTCCCACCACGGACTACATCCTTTTCAACCTCCCAATCAGCCAAAGCTCAGGCATGGTGACAATAGGAATATCCTACATGAGTGTCCCTCCTAGATGAGTGTCCCGCCACCCAACTTTATCTGCCCTTGACCAGAAGGGGTGACTGAGGACAGAAAGCAGCTCCGACAGCTGGAAACGCGCCTGGCCGCCAGGGAGGCTGTGCTGCTGCTGGAACTTCCTGCCCTGCAGAGCTAAACCGTGGTGCTCTCTGGTCAACAGAAATGGTTTCAGAGAACACTGGCATCAGGCAAGGCCGCTCAGACAAGACACAAGCAAGATCATTCTGTAGTCGTCTCTGAACACAGACAAAAACATGAACAATGTCCCTACAACAAACATGACCAAACATCACCCATCCTGTGTGCTTCCAGGGACGAATTATGAACTTACCCAGTCATAGAATCACCCCCACTTCTCTACAGCACCCAAAGCAGAGCGAAACCCCATTTCCTCGCACGATCCCCAAATCACCTACGCGAAGCCCAAACTCTCCAGCACGCCCCTTCTCGCTCCCCCTCACTGAGGCGCTCTGCAGGTCCCCGCCGCGTGCGCCTACTTGTCAGCCAGCACACCCAGCTGCGTTCAGTCACAGGTAGGTTTCTGTGCTGGTCCATTTCACATCTCTGTCAGCGTCATCCTCATCGCCTCCATCCTGTTGTATGTGCAGGAATCACGACGACACACTTGGCATTTCCCTCTCAGCTTCGTACTGTGTCAGTCACAAAACCTGATGGACTTACCTCGTAAACAGCTCCTGAACCAGTTCCTTCCCTCCGTCTTCAAAGCAGCCTCGGTGGCCCGAGAGACAAGCCTCCCTCATTTTGTCCCCTGCAGCCGTCTCTCAGCTACTCTTCCTGTTGCTCCATTGACTTTCTCCAGTGTTTCCCACACTGCAGCCGGAGTAATCCTTTCTAATTGGAAATCTTAAAAAGTCATGTTGAAAGCCTTTTAATGCTTTCTAATGCTCTTAGAATAAAACCATGCTTGCTTAAGGCTGACAAGGTCGTGAGAAATCCTTGCCTCTTCTGTGTCCTCTCATGTTGCTCCCCGTCTTTCTGGTCCAGACACATTGGCCTTCTCTGGTTTCCTTGATCCTCACATGCTTCCTGCTACCACAGGGCCTTTGTACATGCCATCTCTCTGGATATTCCCTCCTCTCCTTCACTGAGTAAACTCTCCTTTGTCTTTCAGAGCTCAGTCCAATTGTGTCTCCAGTTAGTCTCCTTGGACTCCTGAGTAAGTCAGCTCATCTTATTTACATCTCGTAGCACATACACTTGTCTGTGGTAGCACTTATTATAGTCCTGGTTTTACTTCTGTTGTGTGATTCTTTGACCTGTCTCCTCCAGAAGATGCCTTACACTTTGTAGGCATTTAATAAACAAATATTTGTGCAGTGAGTGATGCGTCCCTGCTCTCCACTGGTGAGCTGCCTCATTTTGAACATATCTATCCTTCTTAACCCAGTCTCCTCCAGCTGCCGTAACGAACTACCTCTGGTTGTGGGGCTCATACAACAGACGTTTATTTTCTCACAGTTCCGGAGGACAGAAGGCAGAGATCAAGGTGTCATCAGCGTTGGTTTCTGACGAGGACTCTCTTCCCTGCTTGCAGATAGCCACATTCCTGCTGTGTCCTCAGATGCTCTTCTGTCTGTGTAGAGAGAGACAGGCAAGGAGAGAGACCGCTAGTGTCTTTCCCTCTCCCCACAAGGATACCAGTCCTGCTGGGTTGGGGCCCCGCCCTTACGGCCTCATTTAATCCTCATTACCTCCCTCATGGCTCTGTCTTCAAATAGAGTCATGTTGGAAATTAATCTTCATTGTACGCATATTGGGAAAGACACAATTCAGTCCATAAGATTAACCCTTAGATTCATCACCATAACAGGAATGATTATGAGGGATTTTTCCCTGGAAGATGTTTTGAAGGCAAAATGGAATACTGTATGTGAAAGCCTGTTAATACATACAAAGTGCTAACCCACAGAAATAGGTGGGATTCTTCTCTTTAATCCAAAAGGATTTTTGTTAATACCCTCTCAGTGTAGAAATAGGTTATAGATAGGGAAGCTTAAATCTTATCTGTATAAGATAGATGGAGGTAAAGATTGTTATAGTTTAATATCAGAAACATAGCATGTAGAGTGGAGGTGTTTGATGAAGGGCTAGGCTTTTGGAAGCTTGTGAGTCCTCACTCCTGTATTTCTGCAGGACGTGGAAGGCTGGACCAGGAGTCTTCCAAATTCTCTTTGAACTTTAAATTTGTGCGTTATACTGTGTCACATGTGACCTTTACTTCATAAGGGATGGAACCTGAACTCATCTTGCATATTCAGTTCAGTTCAGTTCAGCTCAGTTCAGTTCAGTCACTCACTTGTGTCCAACTCTTTGCAACCCCATGAATCGCAGCATGCCAGGCCTCCCTGTGCATCACCAACTCCCAGAGTTTACTCAAACTCATGCCCATCGAGTCGGTGATGCCGTCCAGCCATCTCATCCTCTGTCGTCCCCTTCTCCTCCTGCCCCCGATCCCTCCCAGTCTCAGGGTCTTTTCCAATGAGTCAACTCTTTGCATGAGGTGGCCAAAGTAGTGGAGTTTCAGGTTCAGCATCAGTCCTTCCAGTGAACACCCAGGACTGATCTCCTTTAGAATGGACTGGTTGGATCTCCTTGCAATGCATATTAGAGGTTGGGAAACTTCAGGAAAGTGATAACTAGTGAATAAACACTTCAGGCTTTGAAGACTAAGTGGTATCTTTTGTAACTACTCAGTTTTGTTACAGGAAAGTGACCTCTGACACACACTCATTCATTAATGAATACTTGTGGTCCTGTTGCAATAAAACTTTACTTTTGGATACTGAAATTCACATTTCATATTATTCTCCTGTGTCATGAAATATTCTTTTTTGATTTTTCTCCCATCCATTAAAAAATGTAAAGCCCATTCTTCTCCAGTGAGCCTACAGAAACAGTCAGTGGGCTAGATTTGACCTGCAGGCCATAGTGTGCCAACCTCTTGGTATTGTACATCATTGACTGAGAACTTGAAATACCATTATCTTTCTGGCTATCCTTAGACCACCAAACTGCACTGGGTTTCAGGTCTGGTTGGAAGCATCTCCTCTTCTCTAATTTAACTCACTGGCTAGGCAGGACATTTACTTTATTGTTTCCATACGTTTAATTTTACGACCGGCTGTGAAAAAGTTGCTTATCCACTTGCCAGGTCGCAGCAGCTGACGCTGAGGCTCTTAAGCCAAACCCGGCCTTTTCCACACTCCCTCTGCTTCCGGGCAGCCTTCATCCTGCCATATTCTCCAAGCCCCTCAGCTGCTGACAGTGCCAAATTCCCAACCTGCAAGCCAGCCTCTTCCAATAAGTATATCCAATCTCTGGATTTTAAAAGTACCCCAATGCCATATTTAGATTCAATTACAAAGCATAGACATGCACGTAGAGAAGGGCAGAGTAAAAAAAAGTGACTGATGTTCTACCAGCTACTCTTAGGCCACTTGGCAAGAACATGCCACCAATTTAAACTGTGGGTAAAACATTGTCAAATTTCCCCCAATAGCCTCAAATTAGAGAGCACAAAGGCTTCTTCAAATGCCACCCCCCCATGGACTATAGCCTGCCAGGCTCCTCCGCCCATGGGATTCTTCAGGCAAGAATACTGGAGTGGGTTGCCGTGCCCTCCTCCAGGGGATCTTCCTGACCCAGGGATCGAACACAGATCTCCTGGTGCGGGGAGATTCTTCACCATTTAAGCTACCCAGGAAGTCCCTTCAAATGCCCAGTCAGATGTTATTCTTCCATGGGTATTTTTAGTGCTGGCATATTATTTAGTGATCAAGGGACGTGTGGAATCTTAAACTTCAAATTTCCTCTTGGCTACTAAATGGTTTAGCTGTACACCCCAGCCTTCCTCTGCTTCATGGATATGAGACTGTTTAGGGGGATGTCGTATGTGCTGGCAGTGACCAATATGGCTTGTGATATATGGGAAAAAAGTGTAGAACTGCTTCTGGCTAGCCAAGAGTACATGGATTATTGTAACTACAGAGCTTAAGCTTTACAATTATAGTCCTGGGGCTCTTCTGCGAGAAACTATCCAGCTCATTTATTGATCAATATTTGTTGGTAATTTGCCATGTATTATGTGGCACAAAACTCCCAATCAGATGATTGCATGCCCATGTCCTGATTTTAAAGGTGCCAATTTGTGTTACAAATGTGCATGTGTGCCCATCTCAGGTAGTACAGTTAAATCTTTTCCACTTGTATGTTCATGATTCATTCATTTATGTGTTCATTCCATCCAGCCATAATTCTGTCTTACACATTGTATTCATTCTTGCTAGAGATATTTTGATCAAGTACTAAGAGAAGAATTAGGTAATTAGGATAAAAAAGATGAATAGACACAGCCTCCTTTGAAAAATAGCATGGATATTTAGTTGTGGGGAAGTCAGACATTTAAAATAATACATCAATTCATGTGAAAAATGGCATAGCAGATGTGTGGGCCAAGTGTCTTAGGACTAGTGAGAAAGATATTAAAGTTTGGAGGCAGGCATGTTAGTCATTCAGTCATGTCTGGCTCTTTGCAACCCCATGGACTGTAGCCCACCAGGCTCCTCTGTTCATGGAATTCTCCAGGCAATAATTATATTTCAAGGCAGGTTGTAAAAGACTTCAAAGGTGGCTTATGAATAGGTTGTGAAGGATGAGTGGTCTATCAGAGAGAAAATAGGAAAGAACATTCTAACAGAGTAGACAGTGCAACCCCCTTACCATCCCAGCTCATGCTTTATTCCTACACGCAACCTCAATCATATCTCCACTCTAGCCATAGCTCACTTGCCACCTTCTGCTACTCCCCTTCCGTGGTCAGCCATTCCTAGCCAGGCTGGTATATGAAGAACTTGTCTGACTGGTAGATGGCAGGTGTTATAAGGAAGGACTTGAAAGCGAAGCCAGTCTCTTTCCACTGGTGGTCATAGAAAGGTTTCTGAGCAGAGAAGCAAGCTGAGTATGTTGTGGACCACTCGGCATGGCCGTGGTATGTGACTTGAGTTGGAGGAAGAGGCTGGGAGTTGGGAGGTCATCTGGGAGACTTTGTTGGGGAGGTACCTCCTGTCTCTCGTGGCATCAGACAGGCCCCACATTTAGGGGGCGATTGATGGGCTGTCTGGGTCCTGGTGAGGGAGGTGCATCCGCAGACTTCACTGGAGCCCCTCTGAGAACAAGGCAGAGCCCGGGAGGAGAGGCTTAGGCTTAGCTTGTAGCTTGCTCAGCCTTCCTGGGAAGAGCCTGGAATCACTTAGCAATCAGGGAAACTTGGCCAATGTGGCAGATGGGCAGGAGCAGCACTAGTGCTTGGCCTGAGGTTGGAAACGAGGTCGGTTGCCATCGTGCTGAGCGGGGACAGGAGAGAGAGAGAAGCCCCCGGGAAGGATCAGTTAGAGCTGCCAAGGTGCCTGTCAAGCAGGCCTCACAGAACTCCAGAAGCCGGAGCCAAGAGGAGGAAGTGGTAAGCAGATACAAGGCTCCCCGCAGAGCCCTGGCCGGTAGAAGAGGGTTATAGGAAATACCCTTTCCTCACCATAGAAGGGAATTTGCTACTTGCCGGGTCCAGATATTCCAAAAGCTGCTTCCCTTGGTATCATCAAAATTAAGATGTCAAGTGATGGCAGCCGTGCAACACTGCCGTTGCATAGATAAATAGGTTGTCAAATGGGTTTTAGGTCCCTGGGAGACAGTAGGGGAGAGTGGGATAGCAGACCTGGCTCCAGCCCAGTTCACCCCCTGAGTGACCATGACCCTGGGCCGGCCATTGAACTGGGCAGACCTCAGTTTCCTGATGTATATGAGATGGAGGGAGTCTTCCATCTCTAACACTGCTTGCCTATTACAGTTCAAAACATGATGGTTTTGTGTGTGCATTTGAAAGAAATTATCACATTTAAAATGCTGGTAAAATCCAAATCACTGTTAGTGGGGGAAAAAATTAGCACAACTCATTTGGAAAGCAATTTGCAATCTATGTCAAGAGCTTTGAAAGTGTTCATATCCGTTGTCTTGATGGTTTGTCTCCTAGAAAACTACAAAGTGTTCTGAAATTCAGAAAAAAAAATTCACCTTACTGTTATTTCTAGTAGTGAAAAATTATCTAGGATTGGACAGAATGTATAATTGATAGTCTGTGCTCCATACAATGATTTTTTTTAGTCATTAAAAATGATTATTGAGCATATAAAATGATAATTTTAAGTCTCTTAAATGGTAAATAGGGAAGTTATTGAAATTCTTGAAGTAAGCAGGGAAATGTTTATATTATAATAGTAAGTTAAAAAGCCTAGAATATAAAAACTATAATCTAAATTATGTCAAAATGCATAAACATATTGATAGAAAATATTCATTTAAAATGTTTGGAGATTATTGATTTAATTTCTTTTCTCTTTGTTCTCTTCTAATAATCTATAGCAAGTTCACATTACTTTCGTTACAATAAAAACTGAAATAACTCAAGTTTATGATTATTAGTTGGTAGTATATATTAAGATACTGTCACACAATTATAGAACTTTACTTGTTAACATGATGTGAAATGATGTCTTCAGAGCTCAGTGGTACATGGGTTATTGGAAAGGTCCCTGAACTCAGGCAAGCTCTAATTCAAATCGTGGTTCTTACATTTCCTGGCTGTATAGCCTCTAGTGAGAGAGTTCCATCTCTGGAATCTCAGGAGTGTCCTCTGTAAAACAAATTACATTAATATTAAACAAAGTGCTTATTGAATATCTACCATCGAATTGGTTTATTCGATAAACGAATATTTATCGAATATCTATCATATGCTAGGTACTTGTGAAATGCAGTCGTGATACAGAGTTAAAGAAAATAATTCACACTAATAAAAGATTCATAAATTAATGGACTGAGTCTTTAAGCTCAAGCAGTGAAATAAAAGATTCATAAATTAATGGGCTGAGTCTTTAAGCTCAGCGAGTCAAACAGCACATTACAGGTAGAAAGAATAGGAAACCCACTTTTTGGGGTTTTAGGGTTTTAAGTGCTTCATGCAGTGAAGTGACCTGGCAGCGTGGCAAAGCAGCAGGGCCACCGTCCTGCCACCATAGGTCTGGGTTCAGCCTGACTTTGTCCTTGTGTGGCATTAGGCAAGTTGCTCAACGTCTCCGTGCCTCAGTTATCTTCACTTTAATATAAAGATGATAGTACTTACATCTCATGAAAAGCATGGGACAAAGCCATGATCTCTCTTGTATTGAATGTATTGAATACCTGGTACGTGCAACACACAGGGACACATTTTGAGAGTAAATAATAAGCCAGGCAGACACTTTCTCTTGCTCTTTCATCTAGAATAAATGATATTATTATTGCTGTTATTAGTGTTAATCACACAATTGTTGGAAAGACATTCTCAATGTTTTCTAGGTGCTGAGTGGCCCCATCGGTTTTCAGCACTGCAGTGGTTTTCAACCCACTGACACAATAGATCGTGCCATCAGACATCATGATATAGATGGTTGATCTGCTGGTGGAAAATGCCCCTTTGGGTACCCTGTGATGCCTCACTGAGTCTCCTGTGGGGGAGAGCAGATGCTGTATGGATGATGGTGGGCAGGATCGGATACTGCGATGGCCCCTGGAAAGGGGATGCCCCCAACCCCTGGCAGCCAGGGATGGCTGTCCCCCTACCCAGAGTGGCAAGGACGGAGGAAGGGAAGGAGCCAAGGGCAGACTCCTTCCAGAGGGCTTCTTACAGCCGCAGGGGGTAATTACGGCACTGTCTCAGCAACGCCAGGGGCAGGAGGGAGTACAGAGGGGAGAGCCTGGTTAATTATGGAGCAGGTGCCCGGGAGCACCTTGGGGTGAATGCATTAAGGTTGGGAAGCTGTCATCTCACTCGCCCCATCACATTTATTCACAGACCCCTAGGCGCCCAGCTGGGGCTGCATTTGTGTGGATTCCAGCTCAGTTGGAGAGATCTGCAAGTTCAAAGCCTGTGCCTTCTTTCCAAATGGGATCCCCCCTCCTGCCTTCTCTCCCTCGCTCCCACCCCGCCTGCCTCCCACCAGGACTCTCCCCACCCACCTCATAGCTGCCTCCTGGCGTCCTCCTAGCCTACAGACAACCTGAATTGTTTTGCCTGCACTGGTTTAGAAAGGAGGGTTTCAGGCCTCCAGGTGAGTTGGAGGAAGGGGCTTCCAGGCTCCCCTGGCCCCCAGCCCACTTCTGGTCCCCTCCTGGGCCTGCCCACAGCCTACAGGAGAGCCTCGTATGGACGGTGCCCTGAGAGGAGTCCTCAAAGCCCTGCTGCCCCTGAAGAAATGGGATCAGCTGGGAAATGTCACAAAGAGCAGAGGCGCCAGTGCTGTGTGCCCAGCGCTGCCCTCTGCCAGCCTGCAACTGTGCCGTGGGCGCCCGGGCCCGGCAGTTTAGGCCGGAGGTAAAACGTGCCAGGGCCGCGTGGGCACAGAAAAGAAGTCAGGGGCCCTGGTTTGTCCTGGTTCATCTCCAGTCTCCTCATTGTCTTTCCCACAGGCGTCCCAGGCTGCCAAACGGAGATGAAACTTGCAAATCCCAAGAGGGGAATTGCATTTGCACCCTCTGACTTCCTGCCTGCATTTTCTAACATAACTCACCTCCCTAGCCCAACTCCGTCCATCTCTGCAACAAAAGAGAGCAAATCCTCTACCACCTCTCATCTCTCTCCCTGCTGAATTTGTCCCTGAGTTAGCTCTTGCTTTTCTGTTAATAGGAGGAGATCCTTTCGCTCTCTGGATAGACTGTCAATTTCTGGAGAAATTACGCCCACTTCAGGGCTAGCCCGAGTTAATCTGGTGAAACAATAGAAAGGGTGATCTTTTCGTACAGCCTGCCTCATTCTGCACATGCTTGCCCTGGGGGTAACGTTTTTGGCCAGTGAAGCAAAATGCCACCAGTAATGAGGCAAGTCCTTCATCTCTGGCACAAGCATCCAAAAAAATGGATGGAAGGGTGAGCAGGTCCGGCTTGTATTTTACCCATAGTGTGTAATTCAGTGATAATTTTTTCTGCACAAATGAGATGATTGAACTCTTTGAGTAATTTAAACCAGATAACACGGGTGAACTCACTGGAAGTGGAGTATTTAATGCATCATTGCCTTCATCATTGTTATGCTGTTATTATTCTCATAATTTCAAGCTGGGCGTTGTCAGTTAGATTCAGAAGCGACCTTTGAAGTCACCTAATCCAGTGTCCTTAAAAGATAGCTCTTCCGCTTGGCAAACACGGAAGTAAAATGCTACGTCGGTTTATAAGGAATGTGGAATTGTTGTGAGGTGTTTGCCATGCTGGAGAAGGAGCCCAGGGTCTGGAATAATGGGATCTGTCTGGCCTTGCACTCTGAGATCTAGAACCTTCCACGACACTGTTTAAAGGCCAAGGCAGCAAACTGGCTCCTTAAAAGTTGAGTCCCACCTGCCGAGGTGTTTGGTTTGGCCAGTTTGGAATTTAATTATTTTATATGAGTCAACATTTAAAAATCAGGAGAGTTCACCTAAAAAAAAATCCGAATTATTTGCTTTACTTTAAAAAGTGAAGCTTTGGAAACAGTGGCCCTGCAGTTACACTCGGAAGCAACTAGCTGGAAGGGTTTCCTGTAGATCTGGGTGAGCGCTTGTTTACCACAGTCCTCTCCACTCCCTATCACCTCCCTGTTCCTAAGCCCAGGTCCCCAGCTACCACTTACTCTCATGCTTATTTTTATTTTCTCCTTCTTTTCTTCTTCCTTTCCTCCCCTTTCAACTCCCTTTTATTCTTTTTCTTCTGGTAAAAATGGAACAACAGAAGACAGATTAACACTATTTCTGTTTCACGCTGGAAAAGACCCTGATGCTGGGAGAGATTGAGGGCAGGAGGAGAAGGGGGTGACAGAGGATGAGATGGTTGGATGGCATCACTGACTCAGTGGACATGAGCTGAGCAAACTCCGGGAGATGGTGAAAGACAGGGAAGCCTGACGTGCCGCCGTCCATGGGGTTGCAAAGAGTCAGACACGACTGAGCGACTGAACAGCAACAACAACCCTTTAGAATGCTGCCCATGCGTCTGTGCTTCCCTTCCACAGCTCTTGTCCTCATACAGCTTCTTCCATGCTTTCCTTCCCCCTCTGGACCGTGAATTCTAAGCAGTCTTCCACTGCCTGTCTTGCTCACGACTATACCTCGTGCTATGCCCGACAGTGTCCACATCCCATATACGTTCTTGGACTGTTATTAAATTCTCTTACTCTTGTCTGACAAGTAGTGAGATACCTCCTCAGCCAGAATTGACTAAAACCTCAGCCATAAAAGGTAAGTGGGCTATAAAGATTCAATGGCCTACGATGAGGATGTTGTCATCTGGAGTTAGAGAAAGGGCTCTTTTCTGGTTGGTCTGTACTGTCACAAAGAGCTGAACAGGGGAAGGATAATGGTCAAACATCTGCCACTTCCTCACCCGCCTCTCCCCACCAGAATATAAGAAGCCAACCCACTCACATTTGAGAATAAGGGCTGGCTCAGTGAGGGAGCCAAACATCACTGGAGATAAACAAATACCTGTAGTCACAGCCACGGTTTCTCAGGACCCACAGTCAGGGGTTTCAGTGAGTGCTGCAGCTCTGGCTGGTAGCTGTGCAAACTCCCATGTCTTGACTGGCTGACCAAGGTCCCCCCAAGTAGCCCTGCTGAGACAGCGCTGCTCCCAGCCTCAGTGTGTTGCTCTCTCCCTCACTCACTCTGAAACCTCGGGGAACAGGCCTTGTCCCCATCTCTGAGCAAAGTGCTGGCCCACCGCATGGGGTGGACGCACTTGCTCCCTGGTCCAGCGTGAGCTCCCAGAGGGCGGCGTCTCTGCCTGGCCTCCACCACCAACTCTGCACCCCGAGGGGTCTGCCTTTCTCCAGGAGCCTCAAAACCCCGTGAGTAGAGAGCTCGGATCAGAAAGGGTGGCTAACCTTGTCTTGGGGTCTGTGTCAGAACTCTGGTATGTGTCAGGAAGTCCCACTCCATTGTTAGGAGTTTCGGAGTAGAGTGGTGGAGGTCATGCATCCTGGGAGGCTTATGCTAGCATCCATTGGCATCTACTGTTCCTTGCCTGAAAGGAACATCTGGCCCTTGTATTTGCCCACACTCTCGTCCCTTTGGGCTTTGCTGGACTCCTGGGTGGGGAACCCGGCTGGAGCGCCTGAGGATCATCCCCAGGTCCCGGTCTAACCCAGTGTGTGGGTGAAGCTGCTTGACTACACGGGACCCTTAGTGTCCGCTGGACACCCAGCCCTGGGTCCTTTGTCTGATCACCTATGGCTGTTCAACATTTTTGTTGTTGTTCAGTCGCTCAGTCATGTTTGACTCTTTATGACCCCCTGGACTGCAGCAGGCCAGGCTTCCCTGTCCTCCACTATCTCTTGGATCTTGCTCAAACTCAGGTCCATCGAGTTGGTGATGCCATCCAACCATCTCATCCTCTGTCGTCCCCTTCTCCTCCTGCCTTCAATCTTTCCCAGTGTCAGTATCTTTCCCAATGAGTCAGCTCTTTGCATCAGGTGGCCAAAGTATTGGAGTTTCAGCTTCAGCATCAGTCCCTTCAATGAACATTCAGAGTTGATTTCCTTTAGGATTGACTGGTTGGATCTCCTTGCAGTCCAAGGGACTCTCAAGAGTCTTCTCTAGCACCACAGTTTGAAAGCATCAGTTCTTTGGTGCTCAGCTTTCTTTATAGTTCAACTCTCACATCCGTACATGACTATTGGAAAAACCATAGCTTTGATTATACAGATCTTTGTTGGCAAAGTGATTTCCCTCCAATTTGGAAAATCAAAGGAAAAGTGACTTCATCAACTTGGACTCTCTGCTTTATCATTTTTAAATTAATATTTTCCTTTTGCCAATTCTTTATGCCCTTCTAGATCAGTGTCTGGGTGGCATTATAGCCAGTCGGTGCTGAGGCAGACTTGGCTGAGCCCTTGTGGGGGCTGGAGGTGGGCTTGCAGGAAGCCACGGTGATGACTGATGGGGCACATACCTGGGCTTAAGGAGGGGTGCTTGGCGTTACTGATTCTGACGTTCGACATATTTCTTGTACCAGAAGTGGTGATCGTGCATCGAGAGGGACCTAATGGGCTAGTTTCGATAATCCAAGCTACCCAGCAGGCTTCATTGCTTCTACAAGCAGTCGGTAGAAGTCCCACTGTGCTAGGCCATTGGCAGTTTTTTGCTAGGATTCAAAAGTCACCTGGGGGTCATCTCTAATCCCTTCTGATCTAGCAGACACCTTCCACTCTTTGCCCGCATGCTTCCCTCTCCCCCAGAGCCTCCTTGTCTAGAACTGTCTGTTTCAACCGTGGCTTTATCAGTTTTTGCACTGACACTTTCAGTACCTTATTCTTGTCAAAATCTTTCACAAAACCACTGCCTCAGCTTCCTGGGGTCTGTTCCCCCAGAGCGCATCCCTTCATTCACACTCCATTTCTCTGATGAGATCCACCCTCCACCCTGCTTTCTTCATCCGTTTAACCTGTTCGCTGTGCAGTTTGAACCCTTCCCTTGGAAGACCATCTCTTTCTATTTATACTGTTATTCAGGACATGTTTGAAATGTGCATTATTCATGTGTTATTCATGCCAATTATTGGAGATCAGTGTGCAAATCAGCTTTATTGGGAACCCCAGAGACTGCAGCAGAATCCTGGGTACTTGGACATTGCATAGTATCATTTTCTGAAGAGCAGACTTGCTCTGCCTGTTGGTGGAGGGGGGGGGGGGTGGGGGGGCCTGTGGGGAATGATAGTTTCATGCAACTTCCAGGAACACTCATGCCTTTGAAAGAGATTACGCAGCCTTTTTATTTGCCATTTGATGCATGTCCTCCAGCCAGGCTGGTGAAGTCCTTAGCTAGATTTGACTCATATGCTTTTGAGAATGTATTCAGATCCAGACTGGCCAGGACTCTGCTGATGTCATGGAAGAGTTGTGGCTATCAAAAAAAAAATCATCCTTTTTGCTTAACAGGCATGGAAGGGCTTCTGTAGAGAATGTCCCCAATCTAACGACACACACAAATAGCAAAAGGGATGAGCATGGTTGCCAAGGGAAGACTTGGGTGTAACTTGGGTGCCCAGGCTGCCTTTCTGAGTGTGTCTTCTCTGCTCAAAGTTCCCTCGGTGCTCTGAGGCTTTCTTGTCTTGGAGAAAGTGATCTATGCCATGGGCTGTAGAAGCTGACCTTACTGCTCCTCCTAGGAATACTCAACTAGTGTATCCAATTGGGATAGTTCTGTTGATGGAGATCAAGGGTTGTAGTTCTTTGGTGGGAAGACATCTGGGGGACAAGATGGCTTTCCTAGAGTCTCTCTAAATACTGTTGTGTATATGACTTAGATCCCATCTGAACTTTGAAAAGACAACCCCTTCTCTGCCTGTGGGCATAATAGGCTATATACCAAAGTGAACTAGACCCTCTGACTCCATTTCCTCTGCACTCGTTTTCCATATGCTTCACTAGTCCTTAGGGGTAAATTTGGGTTTTTGGAAAACACTCACTCTGTGAGGCTTCTGTACTTATAAGCAGGTTGTATATTCTAAGACTGTTAAAGTTGATTTGTTCCTAGAGACCAAAGTGACACCATAAAAACAGCTGCTATGCCATTGATGGCAATGGGCAGAGTTCTCACAACTCTGGCTTTGTTCTATCTATAGATGCTCTTACATGTAAAGCTTTAACTGAAGGGCTTTTGTAGAGGGTAAAAAGTGAATCTCCCTTAAAAGTATAAAGGTAAACTTTATTTTTGTATGCATTTAGCTTGTCACAGTTCATTTGTATGCACTTAACTCCTGATAATCTCAAATTGTCAGAGTTCACTAAACCTAAAAATTTTGGTTCATTCCCTCACAAATGGAATAAAAAAAATTGTGAATGTTTACTCCGCGTCAGCACTATGCTAGGTGCGGGGATAAAGCAAACTCTGTGTGTGTGTGTGTGTGTGTGTGTGTGTGCGCGCGCGCGCGCACGCGCACATGTGCATGCTCTCCATCATGCTCATGTTCACTCGTGTCTGACTCTTCGCGACCCCGTGGACTGCAGCCAACCAGGCTCTGCCCATGGGATTTCCCAGGCAAGGATACTGGAGTGGGTTGCCATTTCTGCATCCAGGGGATCTTCCCGATCCAGGGATTGAACCTGCGTCTCCTGCACTGCAGGTGGATTCTTTAGCACTAGCCACCTGAGAGACCCATGTGCCCCCCCAACACACACACACATGCACACACGTGTTACAGGGTACTAGCCCAATAGTTATGGTTCAGTGGGAGTTGGATGCAAGGGAGGTGAGGATGTTAGGGAGTGAGCAGGATAAAAGGGCCCAGTTTGAGGTTGGAGGACCACAGCCGGGGAGATGAGCCAAAGGAACTGATGCCTGAGTTGGTTCTTGAAGGATGATTAAGACCTCTATGTGGAGAGGAAAGAGGGTGGTCAAAGCAAAAGAAGCATTTTTTTTAAAAAGGCACAGAAGCAGGGGGAAATGAGTCTGCTTACGAAATTGGGCTGGGTTCTGCTGGGAGGTCTGAAGCATCCAGGGATTCTAGCAGGAGAAAAGTTTAGGGAAGAAAACTGGATCACACCAGGATGTTGCAGGCATGCCAGACTGAAGGGTAGGGACCTGTCCTTAAAGCAACGGGAAATTCCTGCCAATAGAAGCAAGACCGCATGCTTTGGTGAGACCACTGCGATGTGGTGGCGGAAACTGGATTAGAGGACAAGAGATGAGAATCGAGGGACTAGTGCTGGGACCTTTTCCAGGTGGGAAAGGCTCAGCGAAGATGGGGGCAAGGGGGCTGGGAAGAAGGGGGTGAACCAGAGAGTCACTGGTGAGAGAAACTGAGGGGACGCTTGCAGGGAGGCAGAAGATGGTTCTCAGGGTTCGGATGTGGTGACCGGATGCTTAGCAGATCATTCCTGAGATACAGAACTTGAGGAAGGTCTTCCTTTAGGGGAAAGAAGATGCATCACCTCAGGGAACTATTCGAAAACAGAATTAACTTGTATTAAGAAAAGGGAATTTTAAAAGATATAAGCAGACAGCCCACAACAGGGAGTACAAATTCTACGCTCAGTGGGGTAATGCATTTCAGACAAAAATGTCTCTTTCCAGGGGACAAAGACCAGTGATATTAAGGATGGTGATTTTGTAGCCTTGTGAGTCATTATCAAGGCTGAAAGATTCAATTATTTGCCTCAAAGCAGGAGAGTGAGCTCAGGTATTAGAAGTTATTCCAACTCCACATGGTGCCCACTTCGAGCCTGTTTACAGATTTTGACTATTCAAGATAAGATGTTTCTGGGGAAAGCAGAAGGAGTTCGAGCTTTTTCAGCACTGGAATTGAGTAGACACTGACACTGGATGATAAAATATCACAAAAGTTTGGGGTTCTTTCTGCTGAGGCCAAAAAAATTGAACTCATTCCTTCTGGATGATATAAAGAGTGTGCCTTCATCACTTGTAAAAAATATTTCTGCAGTAAAACTTAAACAAGGTCTATTAATCATTATTTTTAGTATGGTAACAGCAGTCGTGAAGTCATCCAAAGTTTTTAATGGGGGACATTTGTCTTCATCCCCAAGGCCACAGAGTCATCCTTTAAACAACCCCGAAGAGTCTCTCTTCTTTGAACTCCATGCCCACACCTCCAATTTTTTGCCCCTGGACCATGGTGGGACTTCCTTGTGGCCTCACCCCCATTATTCCCTGTCCTCTTTGACCCATCTTATGTGTACCCCTGTCTGCTCATCCATACATGAAAGACACTCTAACCTTCCCATCCCCCAACCTCCCCACTGATTCATACATCTGACACTCTGATGTTGGAGCAACATCCCCACGAGGGCCATGGAGGGCCTCATCCTCCTAACACATCCAAAACCAGATTGCTGGTTTTGTCTCCGGACTTGCTCTTCCTGCTGTCTTCCCATCTCAGTGAATGACAGTTCCATCCTCTGGTAGCTTATTTCAGCAAGTTCTGTTAGCTCTATCTTCCAAATATGTCCAGACCCTGACTACCTTTCACCACCTCTACCATCGTGGCAAAAGTCATTGTCATTTATCACCTGGACTGTTCATGAAAGCCTCCTACCTGATCCCCTGCTTCTACACCCAAGCCAAAAGAATGTTACGGCAGAAGAGTCAGAACAACCCTGTTAATACTTGTGACTCTATTCCCATCACACCCAGAGTAATGCTGACGGCTTTGCAGTAGCCTGGTGGCCCTGTTAATCTGGTCTCTGGTCACTTTCCTCTTTTCACTTAGTACCAGTCTCCACTTACTAAGTGTGTTCTGGTCACACTAACTTTCTTCTTTCCTGAGCTTCCAAACCCCATCTTGCCCAAGCATGAGTTCCTGACTTGTTCTCCAGTCTTGGTTCATACTGTTCACTCCTGAGTCCTTTGCACTTTCTCAGCTCCTTCTTACTTCTGAGCTCACCTCAAGCTCACTTCTTCCCGGAACACGCCCATGACACTCAGATGATCTTTCTCCCAAACCCTGATGTTAATTTTTGACTGCTGTGTTCCTCTCTTCACACGTGACAAACAGCCTGGCGTTCTTACTTGCGTGATACAGCTGGGTTTAATGCTAGCCAGTCAGTGGGATGAGGACCATTTCTTTTGTTTCTAGCATGGCCTGCCTGTAAATAAATCTTTTCTGGATTCTGGTAGACAGTTTGCATTACTGTATCAGGCTAGGAAAGAAGGTGCAGGAGAACTGATGGGTTCCACCTTAAATGTCATCTTGGATGACTGCTGAGCAGTGAGAAGGAATGAACTATGAGTACATGTCACAGCATGCATGGAGCACAAAGGTTAAGTGAAAGAAGCCACACCCCAAAGGATTCATAATCTATGATTCTATTGATGTGAGATTCTGGAAAAGGCAAAATTACAGGGCTGGAGTATAGACCAATAGTTGCCAAAGGGTTGAGAGTGAGGAAGGCAACAGAGAGTCGGCAGGAGGGAATTTGGGGGGTGATGGGTCTGTTCTGGATCACCGTGGTGGTGAATTCACAGACAGGGAGGTCTGATCATTGGCTGAGAATAAATTTGGAAAATACATGAAAAACAGACCACTGATAAACAATTCAACCGCTTGATGAATGTTTCCATTGTGTGTGCCCAGGTGTTCAGTCTTGTCCAGCTCTCTGTGGCCTCATGGACCATCGCCCGTCAGGCTCCTCTGCCCGTCTAATTTTCTAGGCAACAATCCTGGGGCGGTCTCTTCCCGTGGATCGTCCCAGCATATGGGTCAAACCCGCATCTCTTGCATCTCCTGTATTGGCAGGCGGGTTCTTTACCACTGAGGGAATAAAGCCTGCTTTGCAGAAAATGTGGAATATACAAACTGCAAAAATGTATTTACCTGTGGAGTATTACCTGGATGAAACATACATAAAATGGATTGCAAAGATATTTTTCAGTTTGTGAATATCCGGTGGTGTTTATTCTTGACAGAGATTTTATCTTTGAAAGAATGAAAGAAAATATTGTGAAACATCACAAGTAGGTACTGATTATTTTAAATAATACAAATAAAAGTAATTGTATTTTTTTAAATGTTCTGATACCCAAAAAAATATGCTGTCACCATTGTAATGAATGTGCAAAAGATTTTTTTTTGAAACACACACCTATACAGATAGCTATCATCTCATTTTTCAGAGATAACAACTGTCAAGGGAATTCAGTTTGAGCCTAGTTGTGCTGGATACTTGCATTTTTTAGTTCTTATAATAATCCCATGAGGAAAGCAATATTATCCCCATGGGATGGATAAAAACGATGAAACCCGGAGAGGTTAAATGAACAAAGGGCTGGTGAGTGGCTGAGCTAGGAACCCCCAGGGTCTGTCTGACTCGGATGTCGCACTTGACACAGACACGTGATTGTCTGGCTGTGCAGATGGAAGGCAGCCAAGGGAGCCTTCAGCCTGAACAACACGCAGCCGGGGTTCTGTTGAGACCTCCGTCTGGCCTGGGGACATGGAGCCTCATCACTCCTGCCCCGTTAGTGACCTCAGTTTGGTCAGTATGGCAAGAAAACGGTCTCTTTGCAGAGGCAGGGCCAGGCTCTTAAGTCCTCTCTCTCCCAGCTGCAGTACCAACTTGGAAACAAACAGCCTCGGAGGGGGCCGCTCTGTCTGGAAGATCAATGCTGCCTTCAGATTCTCTCACCGGGGGAGCTCGGCCAAAGCGGCAGCTGCTAGATGAAAACGCTTTGAAGGTTGAACTCAGGAGTCCAGCGCCGCCCCTTCTGGCAGGCTTGACGAGCAAGGCAGACGCTCAAGACAAATTAAAGTCCCCGTCACAGGCTAGGATAGAAAGTAAAATGCATGACTCATACAACTTTTCCAGGGAGATCCTTAGAAAGTTTCCAGGACTGAGCACGCTGGATTCTCCCCACCTTGGATTTACGGCCACCCTCATCAGGATTTACAAAGCTCATTTACAATGAACGGCAAGGCAAAGGGCATTCCTGCAGGCAATGAGGTCATAAGAAGGGAGAAGTGTAAAGTCTCCCCCTTTGCAGGAGTTGGTGAAAGGTGTCATTTGGGATTGCACGTGTGTATGTACGGATGTTTATACTGTACCAGTGAACGGCATCACCCCATCCCTCTCTGGAACCTGCTCCCTCATGTCACTGCCCTACTCATAGCCAGCATCCTCAGAGAGTGAGGGCTCAGGGGACGTCCCCCAACTCCCCATGTGCTGGGAAAGTGGCACGAGATCTCAGGTGAGATGGGGGCAGGGAGGGGGGAGCCGAGGGTCGTGTCCAGTCTTCACCTAGCTTCTCACGTTGAGGGATCCGTCCTGTTGCGGTGGCATATCTCTCCACTAGGTGGCACTCAGCGCTTAGCTTTATTTTTGTTTCTATCCCTGGACAACTTTACCCCGCTGTGGAGGGACACAAGACTTCTGCTTGCTTCCCAAAGAAGGTACTGGTTTCATGTGCTGTCATGCTTTGTCTTCTATACAGTTATAGTTTATTCTTTCCCTTGTGGCCTTGGCAAAGGTCACTGTAAGGGGATAGCTGTTAAAACCTGAGTGGGAAGGGTCATTTCATCATCATCACCACACACACACACACACAACACACACACACACACACACACACACACACACACACCTGCCACAACTGCTCTAGGGATGAAATAGTGAAAGTGCAAGTCACTCAGTCGTGTCTGACTCTTCGCGACCCTGTGGACTGTAACCCTCCAAGCTCCTCTGTCCATGGAATTCTCCAGGCAAGAATACTTGAGTAGGTTGCCATTTTCCCTTCCAGGGGATCTTCCCAACCCAGGGATTGAACCTGGGTCTCCGAAATTTTTGCAAATAGATTCTTTACCGTCTGAGCCACCAGGGAAGTTTAGATCTTGCCATATTTTTCTTTCCAGTTTTCCTTACCTCCTGCTTCTCTACCCCTCCCTTGTTCCTCTCTGCAGTCAAAACGGTGTGACTGGCTAGCACACTCCGTTGTATAGAAACCCTGCGCAGGATTACCTTTTCAGTATTTCTGTCCATTCCACGGTGGTTAAGGCTTAGATATGCAGCCTCCAAAAAAGGTTCACACCTGAGTCTTAAAGATCAAAGGTCAGAGAGAAAAAGATGATACCAGACTTGTCTTTGAGAAAGGACATTACAATGGTGTGTCTGGGATGTTGTGACTGGATTTCATCCAGCCATTAACTATGAGGAAGCATAACACTGTGCTGACTAAAGTTCTTGGAAGCCTATATTAATATTATTGGATACAGTTTAGTTATTAGAGCTTAGGACAAAGGATATAAGATATGGTCTCTGTCCTCAAAAAATCCTGTCTACTTAGGGAGATCAGAAATGTGGCCATTTCAATAGTATTATTGGAGTAAGGCAATCTCAGCTAAGAGCTTTATGTCAACAAATTTACTCTAAGAGTTCATAAAGCCTTTGCCTGAGTCCTGGGAGGTTGGGGGAGTTAAGGGGAAGGATCAGCCAAGGTGGGCTTTGATAGGATTAAGGTGATAGAGGGAGTGGGAGAGGGCATACCCTGGGAAGCAGGAGGAATCTTGCAAGAGAGGCTCAGATGTAGACCTACAAAGCCACAGATAGCCACGTCTCAATTACTCGGTGCTGTCAATGATTAATGGTTTCTTTAAAACTTCCATTTTATGAAAAGACCAAACCACAGTAAATTCCTCCAACTCCAACATGGGATGATGATATCTCCAAGCTCAACAAAATTATTCATCTTTAAAGCAGTGTTTATTCCTATTCTTATTAAGTATTGAGGGTGACTTCATTCATTCAACACGTATTTATGGAGTACTTTCATTGTGCTGAATGTTTTGTGGGAAACCAAGGTATATCAGGCAGGATTGTTTTCTCTGGAGCCTTCTTGCTAGGAGAGAAGACAAGAAGCATGCATATAATAACTATAAATGTCTGAGAGAAAGACAGACTCTCAAAGGAAACTATAGAAAAATATTATAGGAATTAAGCATAAGACCAAAGTGGTACTTGGCTGTGGGTTCAGTGCTGGGATAAGATCATGTAAAGATGAGGGGAGGGGAACGGTGTTTCTCATGAAGGTAATGACAAATATAAGATAAAGTGTTTAGAAAGGAAAAACTAAATGGGGACATACAGGAGCAGGGCCGTGAGAAAGGATGCTGAAAGTTTAGGCTAGGGCCTGGCACTAGCCAGCCTTGTATGGCAGGTTAAAGAACATGAACTCAGTAGAAAGTTACTGTCTAATTTTGAGTTCATGGATAAATTGATCTTTAAAAAGGCCTGTGTTTCCAAAATTATCACCTGACACCAACATATATGATGGACTAGGCAGGGGAGGGGAGAGAAGTGAAAGGCTTCTCAGCTCTGGAAGGAAAATAACTTCATAAGTTGGCATCTACTCGTGTGTGTGCATGCTCAGTTGCTTGGTCATGTCTGACTCTTTGTGATCCCATGGATCATAGCCCGCCAGGCTCCTCTGTACATGGGATTCTCCAGGCAAGAATGCTGCAGTGGGTTGCCATGACCTCCCCCAGGGGATCTTCTCAGCCCAGGGACCAAACCTGCATCTCCTGCATTGACAGACAGATTCTTTACCACTGAGCCACCTGGGAAGCCCCATTTACTCATATCTTTCTGGAAATGACCAGTATGACAAAAGCAAAGTTAAAGACGTAAAGCCCTGGAGATTATTTTTGGTAAAATTAGGAGGCATGTATAATTCACAGTTCCCAAAATATGTGTTAAGGCTCAACAAAGTAGCTGAGAGCAGAGAGAAATGATAGAGGACGTGAAGAGAGAGGTGTGGGGAAGAGTGAGGAGGCAGCGATGTTGGAGAGCACCAGTGCTTCCTGAAGGGAAGGTTGCGGTCCCCCGGTTCTCTGGGTGAATTGGAGATGTGGGTAAACTGTGAGTGCATAGGCACTCACAAAACCGGTTTGGTGGAGGGAATCCAAGGATGAGAGCTTCATGAAGAGCTGAACCAAAAGCCATGTGTGCAGGGTGCTTCTTCTCTGTGGTGTCATAGATTGTGCTGTAAATACCTGCTAGCCTCTCTGTTACCATGAAGGGTACTTCTCCCTCCCATAGAGTCATTCCCTGCAAATGGCTGGCCCAGGGATCCAGTGATGACTAAGGAAAAGATGAGCAAGTACTGAATCAATGCAAAGTTACTCTAAGAATAAAAGAAGCAAAAGTGCATCAAAATTTTCTAACAAATGGTGAACATTTACCAGAAAAATGTTTCCACCAGATAGAATAAAATTGTGACCAAACATTTTACTACATTTGAAAAAAAGAAAAAGTAGCCACATGATGCCATCACCTCTACAAAGAATTCAACAAGAATGAATATAAGAAGTTGGGAAAGAGATAACTGGTGAGTAAGAAGACAAAACATGAGGGGTCAGATCTCAGGAGAGAAGTAGGAACTGACAAACAGCCATCACAGAAATGAAGACAACATTGTAAGAAGCACAATGAAGGGCATGCCTCGTGGAGAACATGATAATGAACACAGGAAGAAAGGAGAAAGGTCACAAAAATGAATGCAATTCTAAATAATAGATGAGGGTTAGACACAGCATTATAACTAGAGAGGAATGGCAAAAGGGATTCTACATTTGTGTAACTGCAGTCTCTGAAAATGAAAGTACAAAATGGAAAAATATTTAAAGTGTGTAATTTAATTAAATTTTATTTAAATAAAAATAGACAAACATCTAAGTCAAAAGTTTACAGTATGCAATAAGAAACATCGATCTAGAATGGTCAATATGGAGACAGGGTCCAGTACATTTGTTAGATGTAAAGATTTTAAAATATTTTCTGAGCATCCAGGAAAAAAGATCAAAGCAATAAAAGGGAGTAAACTCAGATGACCATTATATCTACTACTGTGGGCAGGAATCCCTTAGAAGAAATGGAGTAGCCATCATAGTCAACAAAAGAGTCCGTAATGCAGTACTTGGATGCAATCTCAAAAACGACAGGATGTACTCTGTTTGTTTCCAAGGCAAACCATTCAATATCACAATAATCCAAATCTATGCCCCAACTAGTAATGCTGAAGAAACTGAAGTTGAACGGTTCTATGAAGACCTACAAGACCTGCTAGAACTAATACCCCAAAAAGATGTCCTTTTCATTATATGGAATTGAAATGCAAAAGTAGGAAGTCAAGAAATACTGGAGTAACAAGTAAATTTAGCTTTGAAGTACAGAATGAATCAGGGCAAAGGCTGATAGAGTTTTGCCAAGATAACACAAGGGTCATAGCAAATACCCTCTTCTGACACAAGAGAAGACTACACATGGACATCACCAGATGGTCAATACCGAAATTAGATTGATTATATTCTTTGCAGCCAAAGATGGAGAAGCTCCATATACAATCAGCAAAAACAAGACCAGGAACTGACTGTGGCTCAGATCATGAACTACTTATTGCTAAATTCAGACTTAAATTGAAGAAACTAAGGAAAATCACGAGACCACTCAGGTATGATCTAAATCAAATCCCTTAGGATTATAAAGTGTAAGTGACAGATTCAAGGGATTAGATCTGATAAACAGAGTGCCTGAAGAACTATGGATGGAGGTTCATGACATTGTACAGGAGGCAGTGATCAAGATCATCCCCAAGATAAAGAAATGCAAACAGTCAAAATGGTTGTCTGAGGAGGTCTTACAAATAGCTGTGAAAAGAAGAGAAGTGAAAGGCAAAGGAGAAAAAGAAAGATATACCCATTTGAAATGCAGAGTTCCAAAGAATAGCAAGGAGAGACAGGAAAGCCTTCCTCAGTGGCCAGTGCAAAGAAATAGAGGAAAGCAATAGAATGGGAAAGACTAGAGATCTCTTCAAGAAAATTAGAGATACCATGGGAACATTTCATGCAAAGATGGGCTCAAAAAAGGACAGAAATGGTATGGACTTAACAGAAGCAGAAGATATTAAGAAAAGGTGGAAAGAATACACAGAAGAACTGTACATAAAAGATCTTCACAACCCAGATAATCACGATGGTGTGATCACTCACCTAGAGCCAGACATCCTGGAATGTGAAGTCAAATGGGCCTTAGAAAGCATCACTACGAACAGAGCTAGTGAATGTGATGGAATTCCAGTTGAGCTATTTCAAATCCTGAAAGATGATGCTGTGAAAGTGCTGCACTCAATATGCCAGCACATTTGGAAAACTCAGCAGTGGCCACAGGACTGGAAGACGTCAGTTTTCATTCCAATCCCAAAGAAAGGCAATGCCAAAGAATGCTCAAACTACTGCACAATTGCACTCATCTCACACGCTAGTAAAGTAATGCTCAAAATTCTCCAAGCCAGTTTTCAACAGTATGTTAACCATGAACTTCGAGATGTTCAAGCTGGATTTAGAAAAAGCAGAGGAACCAGAGGTCAAATTGCCAACATCTATTGAATCATCGAAAAAGCAAGAGAGTTCCAGAGAAACATCTGCTTTATTGACTTATGCCAAAGCCTTTGACTGTGTGGATCAGAATAAACTGTGAAAAATTGTTCAAGAGATGGGAATACCAGACCACCTGACTTGTCTCCTGAGAAATCTGTATGCAGGTCAAGAAGCAACAGTTAAAACTGGACATGGAACAACAGACTGGTTCCAAATCAGGAAAGGAGTACAGCAAGGCTGTATATTGTCACCCTGCTTATTTAACTTATGTACAGAGTACATCATGAGAAACGCTGGACTGGATGAAGCACAAGCTGGAATCGAGATTTCCGGGAGAAATATCAATAACCTCAGATATGCAGATTACATCACCCTTATGACAGAAAGCAAAGAAGAACTAAAGATCCTCTTGATGATCGTGAAAGAGGAAAGTGAAAAATTTGGCTTAAAGCTCAACATTCAGAAAACTAAGATCATGGTAGCTGTCCTAACACTTCATGGGAAATAGATGGGGAAACAATGGAAACAGTGAGAGACTATTTTTGGGGGCTCCAAAATCACTGCAGATGGTGACTACAGCCATGAAATTAAAAGATGCTTGCTCCTTGGAAGAATAGTTATGACCAACCTAGACAGTGTATTAAAAAGCAGAGACATTACTTTGCCCAACAAAGGTCTGTCTAGTCAAGGCTATGATTTTTCCAGTAGTCATGTTGGAATGTGTTGGAATGTGAGAAAATTGAGTGGCAAAATAGTGATGCTTTTGAACTATGGTGTTGGAGAAGACTCTTGAGAGTCCCTTGGATAGCAAGGAGATCCAACCAGTCCATCCTAAAGGAAATCAGTCCTGAATATTCATTGGAAGGACTGATGATGAAGCTAAAACTCCAGTACTTTGGCAACCTGATGTAAAGAAAAGACCCTGATGCTGGGAAAGATCGAAGGTGGAAGGAGAAGGGGATGATAGAGGATGAGATAGTTGGATGGCATCACTGACTCGATGGCTATGAGTTTGAATAGGCTCCGGGAGTGGGTGGTGGACAGGGAAGCCTGGCATACTGCAGTCCATGGGGTAACAAAGAGCTGGACATGACTGAGCGACTGAACTGAACTGAACTGAAGTGAAAAGTTAGGCAGGTCTCAAATTTGGCTATAACAAAATGCCCTGTCAAAGTATAATGATGCAAGACTTTAACTTCAAATAAGAAAGTATAAATGAAGAATTTTCTATGCAAACACTCCAGTAAATACAAAGCTTGTGTATAAAACTGAAATATGCAAACACTAAGGGAGCATAATGACGAGAACTTTTTGAAGAAATTTCTGTAAGATAAACTTACCTTAGTTAAAAGATAACTAGGAAAATTACAACAAAAGGTATCACATATTGAATATATTTCACTCTATAATTAACACTAGTGCAAATTTGGAGATTAGCACAATGAATCATAATATGAGTCTTGTTTTCTGACAACATAAAAGTGTTACAACTAACAAATATTTTGAGGAACTTCGAAAGAAGGTGGGCAGTGGAATAGTTTTGCTGATTTCCTTACTAAATAATAGTTAGTAGTTATTATTAAAACTGCCTATTAGAAAATTGGCATAATGAAGTGTACAAGAGTAAACTTTAAAAATGATAGCCTATTAACTAAAAACACATGGTCAGGGAACATGAAGTGTGCTAATTTTATTATTTCTCAGAATAAGGAATTGATACGTACTATAAAGAAACAAAGGCCTAGGGGATTATATGCAATCATAAATAAAATTTTTATATATCAGAATAAATATGACCAATATTCCAAGCAAAGAAAATGCATCACATAGTTAAGGAGAGAGAGAAACACAAAATAAAATGCAGACCTATGATATGCACTGATCTCATATTAATTTTAATGGGCTTAAATCACCTACCAAAAGGATTTTAGACTGTATCAGAGAAAAACAAACCTTGATATATGGTGTATAGGAAACATATGAAAATGAAATAATTCAGTAAAGTTGAAAATAAAAAGTGAGCAGAGATATAGTAAAGAAATGCAAGAAAAAAATGTGATCCTCCCAGTAACAAAAAATAGACCCTCCAAAAGCAAACTAAAAAAAGGTAGCAAATAAGGAAGAGTCATGATCTTATTACTAGAAATTAGAATTCAGGCAAAAATAAAGAATTAAGTAGGATAAAGAAAGTCATTTCAATCTTATAGTGTGCAGCTTATGAGTTTTTAACAATTATGCTAGCTATACATCAAATGTCATGGCATCAAAATTGAAGCAGAAATTGAAGCAGAAATTACAAGAGATGAAAAGGAGAAACATGAATAGTCAGGGACCTCACTCACTTCTTTCCATCTTCAACTGGGTAAGTGAGCAAAAACACGGAGAAAAGCAAAGTGGTGTGATTCACAGTTTGATGAGATGGATATAGTTCATACTCTACACTGTGAAAATAGAGAGCACGCATTTTTCTCACATGCCTAGAAAATAGTCACAAAAATTGGCCCTAAACTAGGTCTTAGAGAAAAATCTCTATACTTTCGAGGAAGTAATGCAGACACATTTCTTCACATCTTGTTGATTTTTTATCTGCGAGAACCCCCTGGTCCTCTGCCCCCCAGCTTGCAGAAGAGGGGGGATGATCATGGCAAAGGCACACCTTTCCTAAATGCCTTGGCCTGGAAGTGAACACGAATTGGGTCACCTTCCGGGGTGGCTGGAAAACATGATCCCTAACCAGGCAGCCAGCTGTCAGGAGCAGCCTTGGAACTGTTTTGGTGAGCATCTAACCATCTTTGAAACACTTATCTCCGTGTATAGGCAGGCTACATATTATAAACACACCAATTCTTCCATGTCAATTTTTAAATTTAATGTAATCAACATTCCAAATGGTTTTTAAAACACACAAGGTGTTTTAAAGCTTGAATGGGAAACTGAAAAATAAGTATAGCCAGAAAAACTCTAAAAAAAAGAAGAGGTGTAAATGAGGTATAAACAGTTTTTCCAAGTATCAAAATGTTTTAAGGTCCCAATGATTAAAATAGTAGATACCAGTGCAGGAATTGTTGAATGAGTCAGAGGAAAGTTGAAAACCAAGAAATATTGAGTTGGACAAAAATCTCCTTTGGTTTTTAAGTAAAAATAAAAGACACATTTTTCACTTTCACCAAGAACTTTATGGAACAACATATTCACCATTTTGTTCCACTATCTTCTGTCATTTTTCAGATAACTTCACAATTCTGTCTTCCCAAAACTTTTCATCCTTTTTGAGCAAAGAACTTTTCCAGGTGCCTTTTTACAGTCTTCCAGGTAACTGAACATTTTTTCCATTAACAGAATTTTGTAAAGAGTGAGATAAATGGACATCTGAAGGTGCAATGTCTGGTGAATATGATGGATGCATCAGAACTTCCCAGCCAAGTTGTAACGGTTTTTGCCTGGTCGTCAGAGAAGCACGCAGTCTTGGGGTGTCCTGATGGAAGGTTATGATTTTCTGTTGACTAATTCCAGACGCTTTTCGTCAAGTGCTGCTTTGAGCTGCTCTAACTGGGAGCGGTACTAGTTGGAATTAATTGTTTGGCTTTCTGAACTGAGCTCTTTAACAGCGGACTCCCTTCAAATCCCACCATATATACAACATCACCTTTTTTGGATGAAGACCGGCCTTTGGTGTGGTTGGTAGCAGTTCATTTTGCTTGTCGTCTGATCTCTTCCATTCCACGTTTTTGTTCAGTATCCACCTTTCATCACCTGCCACAATTTGTTTTAAAAATGAAACTTTTTATGCTTTAAGTAGAGAATTGTGTGAGGAAATACAGTCAGGAAGGTTTGTCTTTGACTTATCTTATGTGGAACCCAAACATCAAAGTGATTAATGATGCAAATGATTTTCAGCACTTGAATTGCATATTTTGAGTATGTCAGCCCTCTTTCCCATGGTGTAGTGGTGATTGCTCTCAATTAATGTCTCGATTTGATCGATATCAACTTCAACTGGTCTACCTGATTGTGGAGTATCATCCAGTGAGAAATCTCTATCAGAAAACTTCGCCAAACCCTTCTGACACATTTGATCAGTCACAGCACCTTCACCATACACTGTATAAATCTCCTTTTCTTTCTTTTTTTTTTTTTTTGCCTTTCAGTTGTATTTTTACCTTTCTTGAAATAATAAAGCATAATATGCTGAAAATGTTCCTTTTTTCCTTCCGCCTTCAATATTAAAGTGGCTATACAAAAATTCACCCACTTTTATTTTTTTAAATGCACACTGATATGACAGCTGTTACACACAATATCACAAAACTGTTTCGAATGAAGTTAAAGACGATTAAACACCACTCGTGGGCGTCCCTGGTGGCGCAGTGGGAAAGAACCTGCCTGGCAATGCTGCAGACACGAGTGTGGTCCCTGGTCCGGGAAGATCCCCTGGAGAAAGAAACGTGTGTATTCTTGCCTAGGAAATCCCATCGACAGAGGAACCAGGAAGACTACAGTCCATGGGGTTGCAAATGAGTTGGGCGCAACTTAGGGACCGAACAACACACAAAAGAGCTGTCAGAGCCATGTTACAGGACAAAATGAACCAACCTTTTGGCCAACCCAATAACTTAAAGTAAGTCAGAACAAATGGAGGATATAAATCAGGGAAATGATAGAATACCAAGATAAACTCCAAAAGGATTAAAATTTAAGGATAAGGGATAAAATTATAAACAACAACAACAAAAAAATGTGCAGTGTTTAAAATCTTAGCTTGGAAAGATCTTTCTAATCATAATATAATAGTCCTGAAGTCCTAAAAAAAAGTTGGTTAATTAGACCACATAAAAATTGAAGAAAAGAGTTCTGCTTGACATTTGGGTCTCCTATTACAATACCCTTTGTTTTAGGTCTAAACTATTCAGTTTAACTGAAGTAACAGTAATGGAACATCTATGACAAAGTCCTAAATGCACAGGCAATGGCAGCTACATTACCACTGCCTCCTTGTTGACAATTCTACCATTAATTGTACGATCAGAGAGGTACATCATTTTTTAAATACACGTGTCAATATCAGTGATAGGTAGTTTACTGCAAATACTTGGGTTATTGAGAGTAACACAAGCATCCTATATGCTAGTTCAAATCCAAGATGAATAGCCATCTAATAGCTGATCATTGACAACATACTTAATGGCCTCAAAAGATCGCTTTAATGATTTGTGTATCATTCACTGAAAGATATCTTATCTAAAAAGATATCAGTAATAAGCTTAGCTCTAGATTAAAATTGTCAGAACATTTGTCATACTCATTTGCCAACCACTAGATGCTATTATTTGATGTTTAGTTTAAAAAAGAATGAGTAGAGTTACATTTTATTGACTATTTACATTTACACACGTGCACATGTATATACCCACACACCCACTCACATGTATATATACAACACTCTCTCTCAATCTGCTTTAGGCTGAGAAGGACTAATAATGTCCACAGCAGGGAAGAATAATAAGAGCATATTCATGAATCTGATTTCTGTTTTTAGTTCTATTGTGAATGATAATTGTTTGTTACCATAAATAACAGCATATGCCTTGGTTGCAGTTTTCAATGTGGAGAAATATTAACTATTTCTATTCCTTCTGTGAAAAGCAAGCTCTGCTGATTTAATTCTGAGTAAATCTAATAGGATCATTTAATATCAGGCACTAATTATTTAAGTGGCCACAGCAGACCTTATTTCACCCAAATAAACAGCAAACACAGTGTCCCAAACCACTGGTTCTATCACCCAAATGTCATCTGGTACAATTAGAAAAGATTAGCCCATTTAAAAAGTGCTTGTCACCATTTCTTTTCAAGAAGACTGACCCCGAAATCAAACCCCAGAGTTTCATTTTTTGTTTTTGCTTTTTATGCCTTTCAGGTAACAAATTTGATCTAAATATGTCAATTCTTCCTAATTTTTTTTTTTTTTTTTTTTTGCTTGTTTTTTTGAGTAAACAGCCTGTCATGGGCTGGACCTGAGGATTTCTGTTAAAACTGTTGTTTGGTCATTGAATAAACATGTTAATAGTTCCTTTATGCCATAGATTTTAGTTCTGCTGGAGCTGATGGCTGTAATATTCAATTTATAGTACCTAATTCTAACAATATAAGTCTTTCAGAAGTGGCTTTGAAATTTTTATTTTACTTTATTTTGGGGGCCATACCATGTAGCTTGTAGGACCTTAGTTGCCCAACCAGGGATTGAACCCGGGCTCTTGGCACTGAAAGCTCAGAGTCCTAACCACTGGCCCACCAGAGAATTCCCAAAATACTGATTTTAGAATGGAAACCGCCATAAGGAATATAAAAGTCTTCTAAGCACCTAAATGTGAGGACTCTAGGAAATCTGCCTTGAGGGCGGCTGACACCGTCTGCACCTCTCTGTGGTTCTGGCGGGCCCCTGGTCTGTGGACAAGGCCAGCTGCTAGAGAGTTAAACCTATTGGCATGTTTGTCATCGCCCTGCCTAACGGCCCCCTCAGCAAGCCACACATCTTCCTTGGTCTGGATGACAGCTAATGAACTGTAAACGTCTTGCACCAATATTTCTACTCCATCTGCAATCTTGAAGAAGGCAAGTTTGTTTTTCATCCGTGAAAAGAATCAACTGTATTTCTTAGGCCGGCAAGGATGATTTGCTTGCATGGACCTCCTTTTAGCTGGGAGGACGCCTTTTGAGCTTGGGAATTTGATTCAGAGAGTCACAAGCTTCTAATTATTCTTGGGATGTTTTATGTGCCTGGATGTGTTTTATTAGCTTAACTATATTGCAAGCTCTTCTAACTGAGTTTATGACCTTGAGCAAGTTACTTAACCTCTCTGGGCCTATTTTCCTCCCCTGTAAAATGAGAATTCTAATATATCACCAAATTTCCTTAAGAGATCAAATGAGATAGTGATGATTATGTTTCTAAAAGATCACTTAAAATTACCTGATTAAACATTATATTAATCATTGAACTGTTTAAATCATATTAATCACAATATATGTATATGTATGTATATATATCTGTGTATATAAATTTAGATATAAACATATTTTTATTTGTAAAAATACACATTCCTATACCCTTTGAGCAGTTTCTGCAAGGTATAACTGTTCCTGAAGATTAAGTAAATGAAGCATAATTTGACATGAGAAAGCAACTGTTTAGGAGCAAGAGTAATGATCCATTTTTAAGAGGCATCTTTTGCATATTTTGGATTGATTTTTATTTGCATCCCCTAGTGAATCCACCTGCAATGCGGGAGACCTGGGTTTGATCCCTGGGTTGGGAAGATCCCCTGGAGAAGGGAAAGGCTACCCACTCCAGTATTCTGGCCTGGAGAATTCCATGGATTGTAGAGGCCATGGGGTCGCTCACTTTCACTTTCACTTTAGTGAAATTATACTTTGCCTTAAATTTTGACTGGAGTCACCTCACAAACTCTAATGTCCTTCTAAATTGTTCTTTCAGTTGAGCTCTGTTTAGTATTTACCAAAATGGTATCATTCGAAATGCTGGTATATATTCTGTTTCTAATTTACCCTTTTGAGATCTTAGAAAGAATTCTGGTCCTTTCAGTTGCTCCTCTGTTTCTCAGCATAGGATTATTATATACCAAGTTCTGGGCGCTAGGTGTGCTGGTAGGATGTTGTTCTTTTAGGCAATCTTAGCTGACAAGCAAGGAAATATATTTTTATATAATGACATGTATTCACAGGCCTAGTTATAAATATTTCAATGTTTAATCCTTTGTATCTATTTTAAGGTAAATGTGAATTCATACCAGTGTCTCCAATACTAACCCATTACTACATGGGTCATTCTAGCCTTTGCTTATTTGTTCATTACAACAGTGCTCCCACCATCTGTCATTCATACTTAACTATTCAATTCCAGTATAGCAGAGTCAGAGTCATTAACCCATGTTCCTATAGGAAAAACTTTATTAACTACAATTCAGGCTTATATACCATTTCTTCTGCCTTTTGTCTTATGATCTCTGTTCATTTCCAATGATGCTTAAGTTAGTACCTTTTCTACACCCTCTTTAGTGGTTATTTCATGTACTAGTAATACAGTTGGTTTTTTTCCACATTCTGCATTTCCTCCTATGATCCCCCGGCCCCCTTAATGATTTTTAAAAATGGTTTTTATTTAATTTATACTTTAAATACTGTGTGACCTATCAAAATACTGCTAACTATTTGCATATTTGGGCTTCCCTGGTAGCCCAAATCCACCTGCAATGCAGGAGACCTAAGTTCAATCCCTGGGTTGGGAAGACCCCCTGGAGGAGGGCATGGCAACCCACTCCAGTATTCTTGCCTGGAGAATCCTCATGGACAGAGGAGCCTGGCAGGCTACAGTCCACGGGGTCGCAAAGGGTCAGACTCGACTGAGCGACTGTCAGACACACACACCTGCATGTTCATATCCTGATTTTGTCGGCCTTTTCCAAACTCATATACTTGTTAATGCTTCTTTACTTGAAAAACCAAGTACAAGGCATACGCTGTCTGTATTAAGCTGTGTTCTTAGTTGCAGAGAAGAGAATGCATGCTAGGTAGTTAGAGTTGTAATAATAACAGTACTTAACAGCAGAAACAGCAATAATAAGACTAGTACGTATGTGTTTCCTGTGTTCCAGGCTGTGTTCTAAATGCATTTTGTGTGTGTGTGTGCACGCTCTGTTGCTCAGTCATATCTCACTCTTTGTGACCCTGTGGATGGTAGCCCACCACTCCACTGTACATGGATGCTTCCAGGCAAGAATGCCAGAGCAGGTTGCCGTTTCCTACTCTAGGAAATTTTTCTGACCCAGGAATCAAACCTGTGTCTCCTGCGTTTGCAGGTGGACTCTTTACCACTGAGCTACATGGGTAGCCCCTCTAAATGCTTTACGTAGATTAATTCCTTTATACCTCACTACCTATTTGCTCCATCACTTAAGGAAGTTATTGTTGTTGTTCAGTAGCCAAGTTGTGTCTGACCCTTGGCAACCCCATGGACTGTAGCATGCCAGCTTCCTCTGTCTTCCACTCTCAGATAAGGAAACTGATGCATAAAGCAGTTAGACAACATGTTTAAAGTCACACAGTAAGTGGCAGAGCTGGGATGGGAGCCCAGACTGCTCTCTCTAACTCCTAGAGTCATGGGAAGAGCCAGCAGGCCATCTCTGGGCTGGTTTCCAGAGAAGTTCTTGGAAGCACCCTGCAGACGTGCCCTGGTAAGTGAGCTGCTGCTGCTGCTGCCCCAGCCTGCTGGGCCCACACTGCCCAGCCATGATGTTGCCACTGTCCCCACTTCCAGTCCCGGGAATATGTGGCTTCGGCTCCCACTCCAGGCTGCAAAATAGAAGTTCCATTCCTGCCAGTTTCCTTGCTTCCAAATCAAAGGCTCTGAAGGTGGGTCTGGTTGAAGGGACCCACGTCACATTTCTCAACGTTAGTATAAGAGAAGGTGTATGAGACTTGTGGGCTTCCCAGGTGGCGCTAGTGGTACAGAACCCTCCGGCCAAAACAAGACACGTAAGAAACACAAGTTCGATCCCTCGGTTGGGAAGATCCCCTGGAGGAGGGCATGCACTGTAGCCCACCAGTTTTCTCTGTCCGTGGAATTTTCCAGGCAAGAATACTGGAGTGGGTTGCCATTTCCTTCTCCAGGGGATTTTCCCAACCCAGGGATCAAATCTATGTCTCCTTCATTGGCAGGCAGGCTCTTTACCACTAGCACTTACACGTTAATCAGCTCTGTGTGATCTGGGCCAGATGCCCGTGAGGATCACAGAAGGAACTTAGCCGGGGGCAGTCATACTCTGCTCCCAAACTTTCCAATGGACTCAATCCCCTTCCCACCCTCTGTGGGGACAGGGAGTTACTACTGAGAGAGGGGATGTCTCTTCACGTGCAAGTGTGCTTCCTTGGGAAAACAAGTTCCTTTTGCGAGAGTCCTGGGAGACTGTGATCCTAAAGCAGGCACAGAGAGTGGAAAGAACACATGGCAAGAAGACCTGTGCTTTCAACCCGGACACATCACTGCCTTCTGTCCATCCCAGGCAGGTCCAGTTACCTCTTGGCCTCGGTTCCCCCCTTTGAAAAATGTAAGTAATCAGACCCGCCGTGGGGATCCAATCAGATCCCCAGACAGGATCGTTCTGTGAATCCAGTAAGATAATACGTGTGAAAATGATTTGAAAATTATGAGGCACTAGTCACATAAGATTGAAGTTGAAAGCATATATACTCGAATCATTGGGGAATTGGGGATTGTATAGTATTTCTAGTCCTAATTTTATTTTTGCTAAGAAGAAAACTGAATCAGGGAGTCAAGGGCGTTTTTGGAATGTCACATTCAGGTTTTTGGACCCTCAATCCAGGGCTGTTTCTCCTTCATCATCATGTAAATGGTTTCTGAGTCATAACCATGCCTGGAAGCCAAGAACTCAAGTTTCAGGAAAACTCTCGCTTGTTTGGATTAGCCCGAGACTGAGTCTGCTGTGGTCCTGCTGAGCCGTATAGTCGTTTTCCCTTTGCACGGGGAATCGATGTTCCTTTGGGTGCTCTCTTCTTTCTGAGTCATGTCGGGGGGTGGGGGACGGCGTGACTTTGCCTGGAGTCTTTGCTGCGGAAGCACCAGCAGCCCGACAACCATCAAGCTCTCCTCACCCAGCTCCCCACGCTGCTCCCGGGCACTGCCCTCAATTTAGCGTTTTTAGTGTTTTTTAAAGCGCATTCGTCGGATTGTCAGTTTGTTTTTTTTAAATTTTTACTGGAGTAGAGTTGATTTTCAATGCTGTATTTCTGCAGCACGGCAAAGTGACTCAGTTATACACACACACGTATCTGCTCCGTCTTAGACTCTGTTCCCGTGTGGGTCACTACAGAGCACTGAAAGAGTTCCCCGTGCTCTGCACTAGGTCCTTACAGTCACCTGTTTTATATACTGTCAGTTTTTAAAGGTATGTATTATTATAGCATGTGTTAATTTGCTAAGTTGTGTCTGACTCTTTGTGACCCCATGGACTAGAGCCCAACAGGCTCCCCTGTTCATGGAAGTTTCTAGGCAAGAATACTGGAGTGGGTTGCTATTTCCTACTCTGGTGGGGATATTCCTGACCCAGGGATGGAACCTGCATCTCTTGGGTCTCCTGCATTGGCAGGCGGATTCTTTACCATTAGCGGCACCTGGAAAGCCCATTTTTTAAAGAGTTCACACTCAAACAGTGTCTGTGCTTATCCTAGCTTGGAAAATACTAATGCACAGTCATGTCTGTTAACATAGCTAGGGCCTTAAAATCCCACAGCAAACAGAGGCTGTTTATTATTTACTGTGATTTAACCCAAGATCCTCAAAGCCTATTTAGCATTGAAACACTTTCCCCCCCAACCCCAAGGAACAGCTACAAACATCCTGGTTTGTTGTGGTGAATAAATCTCATCTTCAACCCCCCACCTCCACCCCCACCCCAACCCAGCCCCCATACTGGAGATGAGGCACCTTTTCAACCTTGGCTCTGCATGGAAAGATTTTATTCCAGATAACTAAGCTGTCCCCAAACCAATTAAATTCAAATCTCTAGGGGTGATACCAGGCATCAGTACTTTGTGAAGCTTGCCACCCAAATGGCTCCGGGGCAGGGCCAAGGCTGAGTGCCTGCACTGAGGAAATCACCTCGGCAGTGACGCTGACTGCCACAACCTGCCAAGTTCAGGTGAGTTAGCCTTTCCTATAGTAAGGGCAGGCTCATGATTCCACTGGAAATAGGAAGAATGTAAAATGTTCTTGTTGACTAAGTGGACTATTCATTGCAAACGCTTCTATGTGGGATTCCCAGGTGGCCCAGTGGTAAAGAACCTGCCTGCCAAAATAGGAGACAAAAGAGACCTGGGTTAGATCCCTGGGTGGGAAGATCTCCTGGAGAAGGGAACGGCTACCCACTCCAGTATTCTGGAGAATTCAATGGACTGTATAGTCTATGAGGTTGCTAAGACTGAGGGACTTTCACTTCACTTCACAAACTATGCTCTCTGCAGGACCCTCTGCAGAGGGGGTCTCTGCAGAGACGAGCCTGGTCGCAGAAACTTTAGGAAAACATGAGTAGTAGCTCAGATGGGGAGCATCCCCCCCACGCCCCGCCCTCCTCCTTGTCTTCCTCTCCATCTGCCTGGCGAGCTCAGGCTCTGTCCTCACACATGAAGCGGGCAGCATGGTGACAGAGTTCAGCTTTCTTCTCCCAGGATGGGATGGGGGTGTCAGCAGAACCCTTCTCAGGACATCAAAGCCCCCAATATTTAGCACCTGCCTGGGGCTGAAGTATTAGTAAGATACCTGGAATTAGGGGGTGTGGGAGGACTTGATTAATTTGAGAAGTGGGGAGGGGGGTGGGCCGATGATCTTATCTGTAAGGACAGAGCCAGGGGTCCAGAAGGAAGATGGGGAGGGGAAGGGTTGGAGCCACGCAGTAGGGTGTGTTGGAACAGTTTGGCACCGTCACGGAACCTTTCTGTGGTGAAATGTTCAGCTCTGCTCTAGGCGAGAAGCAGCTGAGTGTTTCTAGAAAAGTGAGGGCATCAGCAGGTTCCGCAGTCTAATGGCTTTGAAGGGCCAAGTCTTTGACTGTGAGGCAGAGCTCCCTGCGGACAACTACCTGTCAGAGAAATGGTAAAGTCATCTCCCACCCCCACCTAGAGAGATAACTAGAGCATCAAAATCACCTGGAAGGCTTCTTAGCAGATCACTGCATCCCGCCCTCGGAGCATCTGATTCCGCAAGTCTGGATAGGACCAGAAATGTTGCATTTCAACAAGCCCCCTGGTGATGCCCAGATAGGCAAGTACACCACCAAGGTGGAGATGTCCCTGCGGGGTTGGGTGGAGATGAGGGGTCGGCCATGAGATAAACTTTGGAAAAAGCCTCTGTAGGTCAGGCCTGCTTCTATGCCTCTTCTGACTGCGCAGAAGGAGTCTCTTTTACTTTTCACCACCAGCCAGCCCTTCTGCTTGTTACTCCAACCCTCAACTTCACAATTTTCCAAGGCATGCTGTGCATTAGGAGTCTGGCCAATAGAAATGCTTTCTTTCATCTCACTGAAAATCTTTTTGTTCGCTAAAATGTGCAGGAGGACCCTGCATCACAGGGGGCTCATCCCTCCTGAGAGCCCCTGGATTGTGGCCTGTCCCCAGTACAGAGAGTTAAAGGTTCAGAAACCAGGAGTTCTTTCCAAGGGGACTGTTATGCTGAATTTTATCCTGAATTTAGGTACTGGGGTTTAGTCACAGTCCCGCGCCCCCACCCCTGGAAGTTTAGGAGGATTATGCAAATGAGGCCCCGAAGCCTGCCTTGAGCATCTCAGAATTCCCCCAGGCAAGTATGCAAATGAGACCGAAATAGTGACCCCCACTCACAAAAATAAAGTCAAAGTCAACTTCATTTACTCTGTGTTGCTTTTCTCCACCTGCCTTCTTACCTCAGTCTCCCTGCCTGGAAAAGACACACGCTTAGTTTTCTGCTCCAAGTGTCTATAATGACACTCACTGAGGCAGCTGCTAGTTAAGAATCATGCTATGTTATTGTTCCCTACACTGTGCTATACACAAAAAAACATATGTCAGTGGGCTTTGAAAGCAGGCAGGAGGCCTGAAGGAGCTAGCTCCAAATGGGAGAGGCGGAATGGAAAAGCTGCCTCCTCACTCATCATAGAATTACTAATGTGCGGTTTGTCATTCAGGATGCTCTGCCTTTTGGAGGCAATTCAAAGCAGACCACCTGAAATGGAGACAAAGAAACAAAAAGGACTGAAGGGCACATCCTTTGCCTTTCCCATGTGGAACTGGCGACTTGGACCAGTGTCCGGTAAGCCTCCAAGCTGAGTGAGAGGTAAGGAGGCGGTGATGTCAGACTGATGTCCGTATTTGCAGCTGTGTCATAGGCCCAAATGCTGGCCACGGAGGAGCGGGTGTCCACCTCCATCTGCAGTTTTGTCCCTTATAGACAGAGGGACATGAAACTGTACATACAAAGGGCCCAACTATTCCTTGGGCACTCTGTGAGGCTCTGTGCACAGATAGCTCATTCAATCTTCACATGCATATTGGCAAGGAAAGTTTTATTAGCTCCGTATTCTAGCAGAAGAAACAGGAGTTTAGCGAGCCTGGGTAACTTACTCAGATCACAGATCACATCAGCTGAACTGCTGGCCCTGTGCTAAGTGGTCTCGGGGTGTCGCCCAGTTCTGTGATGCCTCCAGGTTCCTGAAGCTGTCCTGGCCCCTCCAGAATTCCAGATCCTGCTTTCCTGCCTACTGCTGCTGCTGCTTCCTCTCTTGGGGCTCTCCTTATAAACTGGAATTTAGGGTGCTTGTGCCTGCCTCTTGGAGGGGGCTTCATTACTGTAGACGGGCAGTAGCATAAAGAATGACCTGTGGAATAAGGTCTTAAAGGGGTCGAGAGAGGAAGGAATGCAGAGCCCAGAATCCACAGAGCCACAGGTCTTGTCCTCTTCTGAGAGGAGGAAGGAGAAAAGTTGGAACAGAGGCAGAATATTGCTGGGAAATGGGAAAAAAAAGTTGAGTTCAGCACCTCATGGCCTCTGTTTTCTGGGGGTAGTGAGAGGCACTGTTTGTGTGGTATCTCCTTTTAGGTCTCATTTCACTTGAATGTCTGTCTTTAGTCTGGACCAGTGTTTTGGGCAAGGTAGACTGTTGAGGGCTCATTGCTCCACTTCATGGAAGCCTGGCTGCAAGTTCTGAGTGCTCCCATTTAGTGGACTAAAAATTACCCTCTCTGAGAGCAGGAGGCCAGTCAGTTTCCCTAAGAGAATTTATAAAGTGATTTTGCGAAGTTGTGCTGACATTTTAAACTCCAACCAGTATACCACACCAGGAGGGCAGACAGTATGTCCTGGTGGTTAACAATCATCTATAAAGTATCAACTTAAAAAAAAAATCAATGATTTTGGATAAAATATACTTTAGAGATATTTCTAAAATCAGGCAGAGAAATACTTATGATCAAATTTATATGTGAAATCTAAAACAAGCAAACAAACGAAAACTCCCTTGAACTGGAAGATACAGGACATAGACTGATGACTGCCAGAGGTGGGAGAGCGGGCAAAATGAGTGAAGGGGGTCAAAAGGCACAAATTTCCAGTTATAAGTGAGTCATGGGGCCGTAAGTTACAGCGTGGTGCCAGCAGTTAATAATATTGTATCATGTATTTGAAAGCTGCAATGCTTGTCTTGTTTGTCTCACACGGGTCTCCACCACTGTAGATTCTTTACCGTCTGAGTCACTAGAGAAGCTCCATTATAGGCCAAAATTCTCCCTATATCCATTAAAAATCCCACTTTGCTGTGATGTCAGATGGATCTCTGTGGTGTTAAAGTTTCAGGGCTGTTGGGTCTTCCACCAAATGGCTCAGGGATGTGAAAGCAGTTCTTGGCTCTGTGTCAGCTTTTTGTAGTTCTTCTGTCTCCTCCCCACGGCCATGCTCTGTGTACTGTGTAAATATGTGTGTACCTGTGCACAGATAGAGAAATCTGTATAATGCACGTCACTATGAACTTTAATGGTGAGTTATTAGTGTAAGTATTGTTTCTCTCAGAATTGTACATGAGCTTGTGCTCAGTTGCTCCATCCTGCCCGACTCTTTGCGACCCCACACTGTTACCTGCCAGGCTCCTCTGTCCATGGAATTTGCCAGGCAAGAGTACTGGAGCGGGTTGCCATTTGCTACTCCAGGGCATAGTCCCAGCCCAAGGATCGAACCTACAATGAACTTCATGACGTCACTTTCTCACCTTTCTTTGGACAGATACAATCATAGGTACAAAATACTTGAAAGATTGCTTACTGACATGTCAGTGATTGTTCACTGACGTGAACTTGGGCAAACTCTGGGGGACAGTGAAGGACAGGGAGGCATTGTATGCTGCAGTCCATGTGGTCGCAAAGAGTCGGACTTGACTCAGCGACTGAACAACAACAACAACATTGGGGACTGTGTGACTTTTTAATTGCTTTTCTTTTGTACCACCAAGTTTGCTGCTGCTGCTTCAGTCGTGTCCGACTCTGTGCGACCCCATAGACAGCAGCCCACCAGGCTCCCCCGTCCCTGGGATTCTCCAGGCAGGAACACTGGAGTGGGTTGCCATTTCCTTCTCCAATGCATGAGAGTGAAAAGTAAAAGTGAAGTTGCTCAGTCGAGTCCGACTCTTCGCGACCCCATGGACTGCAGCCCATCAGGCTCCTCTGTCCACGGGATTTTCCAGGCAAGGGTACTGGAGTGGGGTGCCATTGCCTTCTCTGATCACCAAGTTTAGGCAACCATTTTTTTTGAATAACGCCAGGACTTCATGTCAGTAACTGATTTTGTAATCAGTCCTTCCAGTAGCACTTTAAATTAATGTTCTCACATATGGATTTAATTGGAGTTTAATAAGACACTGAGTGCATAATAAGTAAAAATCACATGATACTAAACATATTTACTGAAGATTAACCACCATGGCAATACAAATCTATTATGTAGAAATCCCAATAAATATTTTTAGAATGTTAAATCATATGTAAACATTGTGTATTGCTTCAAGTAAATCTAGATCTTCAGCTTCATTTGTTATCTCTCTTCTAAGTAAACATAGCTGTTTACTACAGTTAAATTCATTTTCATCTTCTACAATTGGTTCAGCAAAATTCAGAGTCAGGGAAAAAATATCTTCAACCTTAATGTAAAGCAGACTTTCTCATTCAGTAAGTTTGAGGTGGGACCTGAGGATTTGCATGTCTAGCAAATTTTTGGGTGATGCTACTAGTCTAGGGACCACACATTGAGAAGTGCTAATGTCAAGCATTGTCTTGTTTTAAGATTAACGGAAAACTTTGGTTTCCTCTGCCCCAATTTAATGTCTGGTCTTAGCTAAAATCCCTGATAGCTCAGTTGGTAAACAATCCACCTGCAATGCAGGAGACCCTGGTTTGATTTCTGGGTCAGGAAGATCCCCTGGAGAAGGGATAGGCTATCCACTCCAGTATTCTTGGGCTTCCCTGGTCGCTCAGCTGGTAAAGAATCCACCCACAGTGTGGGAGACTGGGGTTCGATCCCTGGGTTGGGAAGATCCCCTGGATAAGGGAAAGGCTACCCACTCCAGTATTCTGGCCTGGAGAATTCCATGGACTACAGTCCATGGGGTCACAAAGAGTCAGACATGACTGAGCGACTTTCACTTTCACTTAACTAAAATCTGCAGTAACAGGCTAAAGATGGCCTCACATTCTTTGTCACTGTCTCCATGGAGAGGTGGTTCTTTCTTCTTCCCTTTAATCAGGGCCTGTTCTGTGATAGCTTACTCAACAGAATGCAGAGGAAGTGATGCTTTAACATGGCAGAAAGCTGCTGTTTCCTCCTTCTTGTGCCCTGCTCTGTCATTTGTGAGTTAGCCCAAGCAGTCATCTCCACAGGAGTAAGAGTCAAGGTCACTATCCACCTTTCTTGACTGAGCTCACAGGCAACAGTGAGAACCAACTGACCAGTCTTGAGAGGGAACCATCCTGGAAGTGGAGCTGCCTCAGCTTACACGAGTTGGGGCAGAGGAAAACCATCCCGTTTATAACTGTGGTTTAGCTGTTAGTTGTGTCTGACTTTTGCAACCCCATGGACTGTAGCCTGGCAGGCTCCTCCATCCATGGAGTTCTCCAGGCAAGAATACTGGAGTGGGTAGCCATTCCTTTCTCCAGGGGTTCTTCCTGACCCAGGGATCAAACCTGGGTCTCTTGCATTGCAGTCAGATTCTTTACCATCTGAGATACCAGGGAAGCTGTCCAAACTGCCAAGCCAAAGTGAATAAATTGTTGGTGATGACTTATTTTACAGCAGTTGATAACCAAAATTTACCTGTCTATAAGTTGATGGGGGCCCATCAAGCAGGCTTTCAAAATAAACTGGGCATCAATTTTGACTTTCCCCTTCTGAGTTTGTGTTGTAAATCTTAATAATAACATCAACCAAATGAATTGTGAATGGGCAAAGGTTCATTTCAGAATTTTATTTTGCCAGTCCTCTGAGACTTTGACTTTATAAGGGGGCAAAATAAGTAACTGTCAATGAGGACATCATTTGAGGATGTGAGGAAAGCCCTTCAATCCCTTAGCGTATCACCTATGGGTGTATTTTCATAAGCAGGTATTTTTATAATTAGGGCTCAGTTCCTTTGTCTTGAACAAATGAGCCTTGGCTGTTAAAATACAAAGAACGATGGATGATTTAACATCTTAGTACTTAGTGGCCATTTCCATAGCTTAAAATCTGTGCTGTATCCCCAGGTCTAAAAATGGGCTTGTCCATCTTCTTCACAGTGGGCACACAATGTCCCCTTACCACAATCAGGAGCCTGTGAGTATTTGTGTGGACTATTTCCTTTTTTAGTATAGAAGTAAAGTCACGATTGTCATACCTGTAGCAGATTATTCTTGGAAGAAGCAATAAAGTTGAAAACAGGTTTACTCATGGAATAAAGGTCATATTTGGAACTTTTACATTATTGATCAAGAAACTTATATATAACTTTAAAAATTTATGACCATGAATGTTATTCTTAGCAATGATTACTTTCATAGGTAGAGTCTACAGTTTATTCAACATCCATAGTTTGTTCAAATAGACAATGGAGTATCAATTTCAAAGTGATCTTTACATCAGGAAAATAATAAATTGTGCTTTGGAATATGTTCCTACTGTATTTTTATTTCAACCACCAGAAAGCAAAGCAATATTCTTATAATAAGGGATTCGACTCAATTCAACAAATTATTGCCCAGAGCGTTAGACACTCCGCTGTGCACTGCAGGGGACTGAATGATCTCAATGATTTCAGTGAAGTCTATTTGGTGTAATAAAAACAGAATAAAAATGGCTTCAATCCTAGGCAGACTACTGGCAACATCAGAGAAGAAATGCAAAGTTTTCAAAGAAAAAACTGTTAAAATCTGGTTGGGGAAACAGAAACCTTCTTAAAGGATTCAGGGTAGGTTTAACAATTAAAAAAGACTCACTTATACTAATATAACACTTTATACCTTATATAAAGGAGGAGAAGAGGGTGAAAGAGGATGAAATGGCTGGTGGCATCACCGACTCAATGGACATGAGTTTGAACAAACCCTGGGAGATAGTGAAGGATGGGGAAGCCTGGCGTGCTGCAGTCCATGGGGTCACAAAGAGCTGGACAGCACTTAGCGACTGAACACCACCACTTCATAAAGCAGTTTTACATGTATTGTCTTATTTGATTCTTGCAATATGTAGGGCAGTAATTCTCAAAGTATGTTTCTCTAAGAGCATTAATGTCTCCTGGGAGCTTGCTAGAAATGCAAATTCTCAGGTCCCACTCAATCAGAAACTTTGGGGATGGGACCCACCCAGCAACCTGGGTTTTCACAGGCCCTCCTCCTGACTCTAAAGCCTGCTAAAGTTTGAGAACCAGTGATGCAGGGCTCTTTTGATCGCATGATGTCCTTTTCATTTCACATGTGATGATTAAGAATTATTGAAGTTGGATTTTGCCAAGTTTCTAGAACTATACCAGGAAATCCAATTCCAAAGTTATTTCAGATTGAATGTACTCTTTTGAATTGCATCTTGAAGAATGAGTAGGAGTTTCACAGGTGAAGATGGTGGCATGTTAGAGGTATGGAGGTGGCTGGGGTTATTTTGACTGGACAGAAAATTGTGTTTAAGACTCTTAAAGATGTATTTTAGGAAACTTTGATTTTTAGGTTCTTTTCCTGAAGAAATATGTCTGTGGGTATTTATTTTGTTCTGAATTTCTTATTCTATAAATACAGAACTTAAAAAACCATAATTCTTGCTACTGTGTTTGGGTTGGAATTCATTTCCCCCAAATGTGTTTGAAGCGTTGCGGGCCTTTTGCTTATGCTTCTTCTTTCTTCTTCTTCTTCTTTTTTTTCTTTTTTTTTGGTTTGTTACTTTGAGAATGAGTGTTAAGAACCAGGGACTAATCCTATTTCTTCCTTTACTTCAAAGGAGGACAATTTTTTTTTTTTTGTAAATTACTCATAATAAGGGATCAGAAGTTCTTGAAAAGCTCCAACACATGCAGGGATTTTTTTGCCCTTTGTCTTCAATTAATAGAAATTAGACCAGGCCAGCTCCAGGCAGATGGAGGCAGGCATTGCTAATACCATTGGAGATATTACACTATTCCTCATGGTATCTCAAACACTGAGGCTCTTCTGGGACATCCTGAGGATTGACCCAGCTTCCAACTTGAGGTTTTGAGAACTCAGACAAATATCCTTGATGGTAAAGCCTTAAAAAGTAAATTAGTCCTTGTTACTTTACCGGAGCACTTTTTTTTTTAAATGGAAGGATAATTACTTTACAGAATTTTGCTGTTTTCTGTCTAAACCTCAACATGAATCAGTCATGCTGCTGCTGTTGCTAAGTCACTTCAGTCGTGTCCGACTCTGTGCGACCCCATAGAGGCCAGCCCACCAGGCTTCCCCATCCCTGGGATTCTCCAGGCAAGAACACTGGAGTGGGTTGCCATTTCCTTCTCCATGAATCAGCCATAGGTGTACACATATCCCCTCCCTTTTGAACCTCCCTCCCATCTCCCGCCCCATCCCACCCCTTTAGGTTGATACAGAGCCCCTTCTTTGAGTTTCCTGAGCCAGACAGCAAATTCCCGTTGGCTATCTATTTTGTATATGGTAATATAAGTTTCTGTGTTACTCTCAACATATATCTCACCCTCTCGTCCCCTCTCCCCATGTCTATAAGTCTATTCTTTATGTCTGTTTCTCCACTGCTGCCCTGCAAATAAATTCTTCAGTTCCATTTTTTCTAGAACCCATATATATGTATTCGTATATGATATTTATTTTTCTTTCTGACTTATTTCACTCTGTATAATAGGCTCTAGGTTCATCCACCTCAGTAGAACTGACTCAAATGCGTTCCTTTTTATGGCTGAGTAATATTCCATTGTGTATATGTACCACAATTTCTTTATCCATTCGTCTGTCAAAGGACATCTAAGTTGCTTCCACGTTCTAGCTATTGTAAATAGTGCTGCAATGAACAATGGGATACATGTGTCTTTTTCAATTTTGTTTTCCTCAGGGTATATGCCTAGGAGTGGGATTGCTGGGTCGTATGGTGGTTTTAGTCCTAGTTTTTTAAAGAATCTCTAAACCATCTTCCATAGTGGCTGTATCAATTTACATTCCCACCAACAGTGCAAAAGCATTCCCTTTTCCCAGAGCACTTTTAATACAGGATAAAATGTGGTTTGATTTTTAATTTGACAACTGTATGTTGATTTTGACTTCTATCAATCAATATAAATTTTACAATTTTGCTGCATTTTATTCACTTTTTTAAAACATATAGTAAAATTAACTCCTGGTGGTATACAGCCACAGGAGTTTTGACAGATATGTATAGTTGTGTAACCACCTTCTCTGTCCTGAGATAGAACAGCTCCATCACCTCAAATGTTCCCTCTCAATGTCCCACTGTACTCAACCCTTTGCATCATTGCCAACCCTTGGGAACGAGGACTTTTTTCCTCGGAGGAGTTTCTTCTTTATATAAATGGATTCTAGAAATTAGTATCAATGGTACACTGCATTTGTATAGTACTTTTACTTTGGGTAGGTATAATGCAACACATGTAGTTTTCATGCTACAAAGCTGTGGCCCATGTAGCTCTGACTCAGTGTTGCAATCAAAAGAATACAGAGCAACAGCCAAGCATAGTTTTTAAATAGCTCAAATTCTTAACTTGCAACTCTTGAACACGCCAGAGGAGACTAGATCCTAGAAAAACTCTGCAGTCTTCCTATTCCTTCACTTCCCTCACACACTATAGCTCTTGCAGCTGTTTATAAACTGTTTCTGACTCACAGTGCATATGTATCTGAAACTACTCATTCACCATTTATAGAGCAAACACTGAGTGTGTATATATACATATACCACACCATCTTAATCCAGGATGTTGGTGGCACTTGGGTTCCTTCCATCTCTTGGCTATTGTAAACAGTGCTTCTGTGAACATTGGGATGCATGTATCTTTTCACATTAATGTCCTCATTTTTATTTCCTCTCCATATCAACTTTAACATTTGCTATTTGTAGACATTTTGCTGATGGTCATTCTGACTGGTGTGGCTTGAGATACCTCATTGTGATTTTGATTTGCATTTCTTTAATAATTAGTGATGTTGAGCATCTTTTCATGTGCCTGTTGACCACTTGTATGTCTTCTTTGGAAAAATGGCTGTTTAAGTCTTCTGCCCATTTTTGAATTGAACTATTTGGCTTTTTAACATTGAATTGTATGAGCTCTTTATGTGAATTGGATATTAACCCCTTCTTAGTCGCATTATTTGCAAATATTTTTTCCTATTCCAGAGATTGTCTTTTTGTTTTGCTGATGGTTTCCTTTGCTATGCTAAAGCTTTTAAGTTTAATTTGGTCTCATATGCTTATTTTTGCTTCTCTTTCTTTTGACTTGGGAGACTGGTTCAAGAAAATATTGCTACTGTTTATGTTAAAGAGTGTTTTGCTTATGCTCCCTTCTAGGACTTTTATGGCTGCATGTCTCATACTTAGGTCTTTAAGTCATTGTGAGTTTATTCTTTGTGATTTTGATTTGAATTTCTCTGATTACTAATGATGTTGAGCATCTTTTCAGGTACTTATTTGCCATTTGTATTTATTCTTTGGTGATGTGTCTTTTCAAATCCTTTGCCCAGCTTTTATTAAGAATTTTTGTTTTGTACTATTGAGTTTTAAAGGTCTTTACTTATTCTGGATTCATGATCTTTTTTCCGAGATGTGTTTTGCAAATAATTTTAGCAGGTATTTGAAGACTTAACACTTTCCTTTCCCTTTGCCCTGTAACATGGGACGAACGTCATGTCTAGCGCTCAGCTGCAGCACTGGTGTGTCACCTGGGGTCTGCATCACATGATGATCTTCAAGACGCCAGTTCTCTCCGTTGTGATCCCATCAGGAGAAATTTACATTCAGGCTGAAGCCAGGACAACAAACCTCCAGAAATATTATGCAAAATGGTTATAGTTAGACTGGGGAAACAGAAAGGCTGAAACTGAGGGAATAGAGATATAAACTCCTGAAAAATTGGTATGGTATCATCCATTTATGGGCCACTTCTTAAAATGTTATAAATACCACTGATGCAATTGGTAGAATTTCTATAATTTCTCATCGGGGGCTATACATACTGGTACAAGGACAATCATATTTGTATATATACAGGTGACCATATGAACCTCCCCAAACTGTCATTGCATAGACAGTATTGGTCTAGCATCTTATCTTCAATCAATGATAATTTAGAATGTTAGATTTTAATAACCCTATGACTGAATTTCACCGTATTTTTTCATCTGTAAAGATACTGATGATGTTGTGAATTAAGACTGAACAAAGAACAATGGCTTCCTTGTGAAATACAAATGTTTCATTTTTTAATATGACCATTTATATAACTACCTCCCTTAGCCATAGCACTGCTTGGGATAGTGTTCATTCAGATTTGGCCTTGGAGATAACTGGAGTAAGGCTGTAAAGAGTTGCTATCAATAGCTGCTGCAAGCAACAAGCTTCAATGCTTGAAAGGTTTTATTGGTTCTTCTCCAGCTAATCCGAGTTGTACGGATGCTTTTACTCAAGTCCAATAGCCAATTCTCACCAAATTGTGTGTGTGTTAAGTTACTTCAGTCACGTCCGACTCTTTGCAACCCCATGGACTGTAGCCCACGAGGCTCCTCTGACCATGGCACTCTCCAGGCCATGGAGAATACTGGAGTGGGTTGTTATTTCCTCCTTCAGGGGATCTTCCTGACCCAGGGATGGAACCCACGTCTCCTACATCAGCAGGTGGATTCTTTACCAACGGCATCACCGGGAAGCCCAAAAGGCTGACGCTAAAAGAGAAATGAGTATGGTGCCATCTGCTGGTCTGCTTGGGTGTGCTGCCTGAGCATCTGCATGTCCCTTCAGCTCAGTCTTTAATGCAATCTTGGTCGTGTTTATACGACTGGACTTTTTGGTGCGTGTGCTTCTTGGACCAGAGCCTTGCCCTTACCTAAAGCTAGATGGATACTGAACATGCTGGGTAGCTCTTACCAGCCCCCTCTCCCGTGGTTAGTTCTTGTACTGCTTGCTATCAGCAACCGGCTTAGATTTTGCTTTTCTGTTCCTACTCTGGGGCCAGCAGAGGGGTCTTCATTCATATCGTAGGGTCCTCCCCTCATCTATTGTCTGTCCTACTTGAAAGTTAGTATCTACACATTAGTGTTTGAGTAATTTCTTCTTCCCCCTTTGGATCACAGGTGTTGATATTTTCCTCTTTGAAGCTTTGCCAAGAGTAAATCACTTACCACTTAAGCAAGAGTTTATGTATTACCTTTAACTATAGGATAAGATGTTCTTACGTGGATACTTTATGCATCAGCAAATGAACTGCCTGAGCTGAGTCAGCATTCATTACCCCGTGGCCATCCCTTCTTCTGTCACTTCTGTACAGTAACGGGGGTCCAGAACATGACCACCAAAGGGCAGTCAGACGCCACACGCCTCTGCTGAGTTGACCTCTTGCAACTCCAGACTATTTCCTCATGGAGGCTAGTTTTATGGTTTTTGCTGTCACTCAAACTGAGTCTTGGTCGCTTGATCAGTCTGAGCATGGTGGTGGTTTAGTTGCTAAGTCATGTCTGACTCTTGCGACCCCATGGACTGTAGCCCGCCAGGCTCCTCTGCCCATGGGATTCTCCAGGCAAGAGTACTGGAGTGGGTTGCCATGGTCTCCTCCAGGGGATCTCCCGACCCAGGGATGGAATCTGGGTCTCCTGCACTGCAGGTGGTTTCTTTACTGTTGAAGCCGCCAGGGAAGCCCAAACTATTCCTGGGTAAGCATTATCAAATTTACACGTATGCAAAGCAGCACAGAAGTGACTGTGAAGCCTGGAAAGAAATGCTCAAACATATACACAGTCATTAGAAGAAAGAATAGTTAAAACATCTCAACTCTGTGAGAGGCAAACAAATGCACCTTTTGACTATCTCCCATGCACTTCATGAGAGACCCTGTTAATTTTGGAGGTATGTGAGGTACAGTTCTAAGAGTCAGAAGACTGGTAGCCTTGCTTTGTAAAATCAAAAGTTCTGGGCCCTCTTAGTTTATAAGTAGAGATCCTAAAGAGATGAGGGCAAGAAGATAGCCACATCCCTCTTCCAGGAAAATTCCATTTTACACTCACACCTGCCCTAGCCACTTCTGTAAGTAGTGTTCTAGCTATAATTCGAGCAATGATTATACAACTGGAAGAAGTATGTTACTTTCCATAATAATAAGGGTGATTATTTAAAAGATACTAGTTTGATGTTAAACTGTCAGTTTGTTTACTTAAAAAAAAAAAATCAGCCCCAGTCACAGTTTGTATGTGGGTTGAATATCCAACTGTGAAAGCTCATTTAAAAAGTCATCTTGCTGAGTCACTTAGTGAAAACCTGAGGGAGGAGGTAATTAAGAAGTGGGAGTTGGAGACACTGAGAGAACACAGTCTGACTTGCTCACAGAGAGGAGACCCAGGCAAGGACTTGCTGGAGGAGACTTGGAGGCCCTGAGCTGCAGAGCTGCGTCGTGTCCCCTGGGTTTCTTAGCGACAAGGAGGGGGACGTGCCCCCGACGCTGAGGAAGTGCTTCTCGATGTCTCAGTGCTGTGACTCTGATTCCTTCACAGTTGAGTGTAAGCTGTGAGATTAGGTACCAAAGCCAAAGAAATAGAAGAGGCAGGGATTTAGCCAACAGGTAGTAAAGATCACATTTTTGTTCTAGGTACAAAGTGATGTGGGAGGCAGACTTGTTGCATGTATTATTGCTTAGCTCTTTAGACGGCTCTGTCCAGCAATTTTCTGTCAGGATGGAGATGTTGTATATCTGTGCTGTTCAATATGGTGACTGCTAGCCTCCTGTGGTTCTTAAGTCCCCAAAATGTCTTAGTGAGACTGAGGAATCAAAGTTTTAATTTTATTTAATTTTTAATTAATTTAAATTTAAGCCACATGGGCTCAGGTACTACCCTCCTTAATAATATTTTAGTAAATAACTTAGTACTTCTATAGTTGGACTTGGAAAGTGCTTTTTTCTCAATTGTGAGCTTTGTTACTTGGTTTCTTCTTTTACACAGCTGCATTTCTTTTTTGTAAGTTGAAATATAATTGACCTGTAACACTATGTTAGTTCAGGTATACAACATGTGGTTCAATATTTCTATACACTGCAAAATGATCACCAAGATAGACATAGTTACTATCTGTCACCAAAGTTATTATAATATTATTGACTACATTCCCAATGCTATACATTTTATCTTTGTGACTTGTCTATTTTATTGCTGGAAGTTTGTGCCTCTTAATTTCCCTCACCTATTTTATTTATCCTCCTCTCTCCCTCTGGCCATCCCCTGTTTGTTTCCTGTATCTATAAGTCTATTTCTGTTTTGTTATATATATTTTTTTAAATTCCATGTGTAAGTTAAATCATTATGAGATGTCTCACATCTTCTTTATCCGTTCATCTATTGATAGACACATGGCTTCCATATCCTGGCTATTGTAAACAATGTTGCAATGAACATAGCAATATATATGTGTATATATATGTGTGTATATATACATATATATATTTATCTTTTTGATTGTTTTCTTCATTAAAATACCTAGAAGTGGAATTGCTGGATTGTATGGTAATTCTGTTTTTAATCTTCTGAAGAGCCTCCATACTGGGTGCACCAGTTTACATTTCTAGCAACACAGTGCACACAGCTGTATTCTTACTGAGAACATAGGAAGCATGGATGTCTTGTTTCCCCTCTTTGCTTGTTCGCTGTGTTTGCGGCATTAATGACAGGCCGTAAGGTAACACTCACGCTCCAGGATGGTCTTCAAGGGAGGCCCAGCTGCCTGGCGGTCCCAGCTGGTGCCCTTTCAGGACTCAATGGCCTCCACCCTGACCCAAAGCTGTGAGAGCAGACATATCGTACTTGACAAAGAAATCAATAGGTCACCTTAGTGTCAGTCACTGCCTCTTGTGTTCTTCCTCCTTTTTCTGGGAAGACACTGAGTGAGGGAGAAATCGTGCTGTTCCCAGCGGCATTCTGGCGCAGAAGTTTCATTGTTGAAACTAGCACATGTGTTGTGGGGGCTGCCTTTCAAGGAACTGCACCTGGGCCAACGCTGGAGGAGACTTTTCTTTACCCACCACACAAATGCTGGCTCTTTTCTCTTAACTTGTTTGTGAGATCTAACATCTCTATCAACTTAGGGCCTACACAGGAAGAGTGTAGGAACAAAATATAATTATTTTTGTTTCAAATCTTGCTGACTTTACTTATATTCCTTAAACCAGCCCAAAGGGCAATCAAGGATGCTGTGATGCAGTGTCTTCATTTTCCAAATAACTGCCCTTGACCCAGGGAGAAGGAGTGCCTTGTCCAGGGTCAAGGTTGGACAACTGGTCCCTGCCAAACCTGGATTGAGTTGATTGATTCTTGAGATGGATTTGTATTTGATTATATTTTTCTTAATCATTAAAAATGTGATCTATTCAACTGATACCACTCTAATGGCAGAAAATGAAGAGGAATTAAAGAGCCTCTAGATGAGCATGAAGCAGGAGATTGAAAAAGCTGCCTTGAAACTCAAGATTCAAAAAAACTAAGATCATGGCATCCAGTCCAATCACTTCATGGCAAATAGATGGGGAAAAAGTGGAAACAGTAACAGATTTTATTTTCTTGGGCTCTAAAATCACTGTGGATGGTGACTGCAGACATGAAATTAAAAGATATTTGCTCCTTGGAGGAAAAGCTATGACAAACCTAGACAACGTATTAAAAAGCAGAGACATCACTTTTCCAACAAAGTCAGTATAGTCAAAGCTATGGGTTTTTCCAGTAGTCATGTCCAGATGTGAGAGTTGGACCATAAGGAAGGCTGAGCACCAAAGAATGAATGCTTTCAAATTGTGGTGCTGGAGAAGACTCTTGAGAGTCCCTTGGACAGCAAGGAGATCAAACCAGTCAGTTCTAAAGGAAATCAACGCTGAATATATATTGGAAAGACTGATGCTGAAGCTGAAGCTCCAATACTTTGGCGACCTGATGCAAAGAGCCAACTTATTGGAAAAGACCCTGATGCTGGGAAAGATTGAGGGCAGGAGGAGAAGAGGATGAAAGAGGATGAGATGGTTGGATGACATCACCAACTCAATAGACATGAACTTGAACAAACTCCAGGAGATAGTGGAGGACAGAGGAGCCTGGCATGCTGCAGTCCATGGGGTCACAAAGAGTCAGACATGACTGAGCAACTGAGCAACAAGAGCAAATTCGACTGAGGGATATACTATTAACAACAGTCATCCTAATCTCCTCCAGAAGTTTGAAAAGACCTTTTCTTTAAATGTTCTCAGGTTTCCACCTGTAGGGAGCCCCTGCAGTAGGAACAATTTGCCAGGGCAGCAACCTCACTTTGTGCCGTTACTTTAATTGCCATCAGAGTCTTGGTTAGAATCCCCTGTGCCAGGACTCAATGCTGGGAAAATAAATTCAGTAAATAAGATTTCAGTCACCCATAGAGTCCATGCACTCTCAAAGGTGACTTTTGCACTCAATGAAACTCCTGAACCAGAGGGCAAGACTCTGGCTGACTGGAAATCGCCCTGCTCTGATGACTGTTGCTTGTTAGGACTGAGATGAGCTTCTTGGGAATTCCACAGCATTCTGCTAGAAAGAGGCATGATCAGCAAGAACTGCTCTGAGGGGAATGAACCTTCTGAATCCTGCCTCTGATCTCAGCAGAGTTGCACTCTGCCCGCGGCTTCTGGGAGTTAACGATCAACCTGAACCTGACTTCTGTTCGTGGATTTATCCTCTGCGTCTCTCCCACCTAAGTTCCTGTTTCCTTTTACGTTCCTGCCTTGTTTTTGGCCGTGTCCTGTGTCCCACACCCTAGACTAGCCCAGTGGTCTTGACAGGTCTGTCTTACACCCTCCCCCTGTATAGGGTCACCGTGTTTCTCCTTCTTTCTCTGGCCTCCTGCCTGCCTCTCTGCGGCCACTTTGGCCAGCCTGTCTCTGCCAAGGAAAGCAGATTCTGGTAGCCTCTCCTCAATTCCAGTCCCATAAGTATTCTTCTAACACTTTCCTGAATGAAGAGGAAAGACGGCTATCCTACAGTTCAGTCCCTGTATTGTCCTTGTCCCCTGCTGGGCTGGAGGAGAGGTGGCCAGATTTGGGGTGGGGTTGCCTGGGGTGGGGGTACTTTGGCACAGGCTCCTAGGGCCCTAAATGCAAGCACTGAGTGTATAAGTCTCACAATGGGCTTTTTCATACTGTATTTCTGAAAGCTATGCTTCTACTATTTCTTTGTTTTGACTAGCATCATCATAATCTACCGAGATTCCCCACGAAAAAACCTCTGAAGGGAAGTGAAAGTCGCCCAGTCATGTCCGACTCTTTGCAAACCCATAGACTGCAGCCCACCAGGCTCCTCTGTCCATGGGATTCTCCAGGCAAGAATACTGGAGTGGGTTGCCATTTCCTTCTCCAAGGGATCTTCCTGACCCAGGGATCGAACCCAGGTCTCCTGCATTGCAGGTGGTCTCCTGCACTGCAGGCAGATTCTTTACCGACTGAGCCACCAGGGAACTTCTGACTCATCTTCTATTCCTCCATCCCTCTGCCCACTCGCACTGAGTGTTATTCATTTTATTCTCTAAATATTTTTTCCAGTTTGCTCTTCCTCTACTTCCCTGACTGGAAGTAAGCGTGTAATTCTGGTCGTTTCCATATATATATTTCTCGGACAATTAAAATTGTCTCCCAACTGGGTCTTCCCCAAGCACACCTACCCAACAAATACAGTACTTGCATTTGCTTTCAGAGCAGGCAAGATTTTCTTCTAAAACATATATTTCAAAATTTCCCTTCCTTTGATAAAGCCTATGTAGCCAACAGGGTAATGTCCCAACTCCTTCACAAGGTTCTCTCAGATCTTATTTACAACTTCTCTCCATCACACAGCCTAGACTCCATCAAAGGATCTTTTTAGAGACCTTCTAGACCTTCCTGAGCCTTTGTGTAAGCTTTTTTTTTTTTTAAGTGAAAAGGCCTACATTTTTTTGCCCAAAGGACTTCTCTTAGGTCTTCAAGGTGCAACTATTTCCCCACTGTCTATCTGTCCTTATTCCCTCTACGAAACACTGGGGGGCTTAACTTGTGTCCAACAGTCCTTTGTCTATGCCGTGCCTTTTTTCTCTTGTCATCAGGTGATATGTATAGTTACTGTTCTGTTTGTCTAACCCCCAAACAATGGAGAGGGTGAGGACTAGTTCATCATCTTGTAACTCTTATATTCCATCTGCCATATTTCTTGTTATCATACCAGTCTTCCAAAGTGTTAGTGCAATATCTAACAAATATGTAATGCTCATTAAATATTAATTTTCTTGTCTACTCCAAAAAAGTAAAAGTGTCATCTATGTAGGGATTACTATGCTTTAGCCACTGTGTTTTATGTACCTTATTGAGTTTAGGTATCATTATGTCCATATTCTTTACAAAGATACTGAGACTTCTCTATTTGCCTTTTCTTCCAGGATATTACAAAATATTCATCAATCTAACAAATTAATCTGCCATAAGTTATTTATGGATTCTTTTGGGTGACTGTATTGCCCTTTTTCAGGCATGATATATGTTCTTCATTAGGGACCTTCCAATCTTTTCCCTCAAATAGTGACACTAATGATTAGATGGGGATGGGTCATTGGTGTGCTGGAGTCAGATTGTACTGGTTCCTGAGAGTTAGTTGTTAAATTTTCATGAATTTTACAATCTGATTGCTAAAATCAGTCTTTATTAAAAATTAAATTATGTAAACTATTAAAAATTAAATTATTTAAACTTATAAGACAAATTATATTTTAAAAGTTGATAAAAGCTCCCCATTTCCTAATTATTTTACTAGTATCCATACTCTTGAGGTTACACATTTGTTGCATCCATGTGGTATAAATACTACAAAACTGTGTATTACTGTACACCTCTTCTCAACTCCAAGTTTAGTGATATCACATTGGTGGCTTAAACTTGGCCATGATGAGAGTATTTACACCAAGGGAACTGGAAACACTGCAACTCAGGGTTTCTACTCCTGCTTCTCCACTGGTTATTAAACACTGAGATGGGAGCATATTCAAAGATGACATGCCATCTTTGTTAGTGTATACCAATATGGCCATAATGAATGACAAATTATAGGAAAACTTCTGCTCAGTTCAGTTCAGTCGCTCAGTCGTGTCTAACTCTTTGCGACCCCATGGACCGCAGCATGTCAGGCTTCCCTGTCCATTGCCAACTCCTGGAGCCTACCCAAATTCATGTCCATTGAGTCAGTGATACCATTGAACCATCTCATCCTCTGTCATCCCCTTCTCTTCCCACCTTCAATCTTTCCCAGCATCAGGGTCTTTTCAGATGAGTCAGTTCTTTGCATTAGGTGGCCAAAGTTTTGGAGCTTCTGCTTCAGCATCAGTCCTTCCAATGAACACCAGGACTGATTTCCTTTAGGATGGACTGGTTGGATCTCCTTGCAGTCCAAGGAACTCTCAAGAGTCTTCTCCAACACTACGGTTCAAAAACATCAATTCTTCAGCATTCAGCTTTCTTTATAGTCCAACTCTCACATCCATACATGACCACTGGAAACTTCTGTACTAGTTGGCAATAAAACCTGCTGCTCCAAGATCCTCAAGGGCCCCAGTTGACCAGGCCATCAAATCCCTTTAGTGATACATCTGAAACCTGCCCATGAGCTAGCCCTTGAAGGATCACTGCTTGGCCCAACAGGCACCTCCCAGACTCTGATCCTGCACTGAGCCTTCAGTTCTCTACTATTTCAGGCACAGTGAAGGGACAGAGGGGAGCCCATTTTAGGTGCAAGTGTCCTTCATTGGTTGTCAAATTATACCAAGTAGGTGATCACTTATTCAACTACACATAGCATCAGCCTGAAAACATCAATCTTCATCCTTCTCTGATGGAAAGGGTCCCTAGTGTCATGGAACAGCCTGTTCTGAGCATTACACATCACAGTGGGTCATAATTTTCATCTCACAGTTTGATTTTCAGCCTTAACTGTACATTTGAGTCTATTGAAGAACTCTTAGGAAAAATAAGAACTCTCAGGTCCCAGTTAACTCTGAATACACAGGGGTGGTTAAGTGGGAAATGGGTACCCTAACATCATCATCATTATTAATTTTAAACTCACTGTGTGATTCCAGTAAACAGCCGCTGATCTGACAAATAGGATGAGGTGAGAGATGAATAGACCACGCATCTCTGTTGGAATTCTAGCATTCAAGAGCTATGTAATAATGCACAAGTCAGCTAAATTCTCTGAGCCTTGAGTTCCTTATCTGTGCAATGGGAAGATTAATAACCTTCCTCCCAGAATGCTCTAGAAATTACATGAAAGTATAAAGGGGAGTAGTTTCTGAATGGCAAAGTGCTAAACAATACAAGTGATTTTGACTGCGACCAGACACTTCCTTGTCCAATACATAATTTTATAGCCAAGTTGCATATACCAGTGTTGGAGTGGTTTCTTAACACTAGCTGAAATCCTCTGCTCATGTCTGGGGAGATGGATAGTGCTAATAACTATAGGCATACCTGGTACAATTGTGGGATCTGGTTTAAATGCACCTTGTCTTCCAACACTATTTTTGAAAGCCTGCTAAGGTGCTGACCTGGGTAACGTTCCAGGGCAGAGTGCTCCAAAGGTTAATGGCAATTGGCTGCTCCTATACCATTTCTAACTCTGAGCTGTTACATGTCACCCAGTGTCTCCTTGTTCTTTTCATGGAGCAGGAAATCCAACCACCCCATGACCTTTGATTCTTTTCCCTTTATTTTAGAAGCAAATGCACTTTGGCTTCCATGATTAGACAAGTAGAAAATTGTGAAAACAGTATTCCAATTCCTTTGTTTGCAGAAGTAGGCAAGATTCTGGTTAGATGCTTATGTGTCTGGGAGTAACAGATGAGATGTCTCATTATTTTTAAACTTCAACACTAGCCTGGCTAGAAACTGGGCCTTAAGCTGCTTCTTTCAGCACTTAAATTTCAGGAGAGTAGGAAAAATGCAGTGGCCTGTCTCAAAGACCCAAGAATGCCACAGCTGATATTCAAAAACAAGCTGTTGTGTGTAGGAGCACCAGATGTCCTGACATCAGGAAGCGGATGTCACAGATCTGAGAGGAGCTGTGCAGGAAAGAACCAACTGACAAGAATTTTCTTCTTTTTTTCTAATTAATTCTGATCTTATGATTAATGAATGCTTATAGTAAAAAAAAAAATCAACACAGAAAGAGATAATACATTTAAGTATCCATTATTATACCTAACAGATCATCATTTTACATTTTGGAGCATATTCTTTGAATATTTTTTGGCAGAATTTCTGCTTATCACGTGATTTTCATTTTTTTTCAAATAATAAAACATTATGAATAGTTTTATAAAGTAAGACTAAACATATTAATATCATCCTTTTTCTCTCTCTTGGTACGTTTGCCCCCTCCCCACTTCCCACCCCCAGGCTTCCACACACACAGTTTGCTAGGCACTGTGCTACTTGTGAACTTTTAATTAGAGCCATTTTGAAAATGGCATTTGTTCTCAGTATTATCACAGACTTCCTGGGCTGGCAGAGATAGCCAGAGTTTATCTAAAGGCTCCTTTTTTGCCAGGCAGATTTCAAGTTTGCATCCATAATAATCCTATAAAATACCTTGCAGTATTCGCACCACCCTCTGCTTCTTATTTTGGAAAACCAAACAAGGTTAAAAGTGTCTTCTTCACTTTAAATGATACTAGCTATAAAGCAGATCTTCCAACAGCTCCAGCTGTCCTGCTTGGCCCTAGCCAGGTGTGAAGGAGGCTCAGGAGAGCAGGAGTGGGGAGAGGACCGCTGGGGCGTGTGGCCAGAGTCACCAATGTCCATCCCTCAGCAGCTGTCCATCAGCTGGCCGGGGGAAGGGAGACTGCCCTTGCAGCTACTTACAGCATCCTCAGGACAAGGTCTACCTAAAGCAGCCAGGCTCAGCCAGAAATAGAATCACCACCCTGGAAGAGTCAAGGTAGCATATCAACTGGGTCAGCTTCCGCCTCTCCAAATGGGATAGAGGAGAGTCTTCAGTTTCAGCAGTTGTTAGGATCCTGAAGTCCAGTGGTCCTTCCTTCAGGTCTGTATCAGCTCACCCACACTCTCTAGTGTGGAGTCCCACCCCATCCTTCTCCCAGTCCTCGCCAGTTGCTCCCTATATGCTGGCCTTGAGATTCTTCTCCCAGATCCCTCTCTTGGTTCCCACACTGCCACAACGTGTCCCCAACAACTGATGGACATTTCTCAGAAGGATTGAAGGTTATTGATCTTCCTTTACACTTGATGGCTTATTCATATATAGTTCTTTACTAGCTCATGGGTATGTATTTACTTATCATCTATTTAATCACCAATTAAAGGAGATTTACAGGACATCCATTAAATACTTTGGGGGAATACAGAGAACTACAGGACCTGGTCTTAATCCCAAAGAAGCTTCTATTATGGAGGCAAAAAACTGACACCTTTGAAACATTTCAGAGTTGCTGAGACAGAATACGATTCAAGATAGTTTTACGCAGTGTTATAAAAATGGGCCAGAGCAAAGAATAACTGATGGAAACTGAAGGGGTCTATAGGACTTCCTCCCAGAAGTGGGGCTTTATCTCACCCTTCATAAATGGGTGAAAAAGGTTTGGATGGACTTGGGTAGAAGGACAGGAGAGAGATATATCCCTTATGTGCTGTTGCTGCTGCTGCTAAGTTGCTTCAGTTACGTCCGACTCTGTGCGACCCCATAGACAGAAGCCCACCAGGCTCCCCCGTCCCTGGGATTCTCCAGGCAAGAACACTGGAGTGGGTTGCCATTTCCTTCTCCAAATTCCTTATGTAGTAGTGAGTAATCAACAGTCTGAATTTGTGAAAAAGGGACTCAAAATTGAGTAAGGCTGAATGCCTCCAACTTCCCTGGGGTGTCATTAAGTTAGCAAATACTACTCCAAAGTTAAGTTCTGCAAGGCTTGACCTTATTCCTCTTGAAATCTTTTTTTTTTTTTTTAATTGACGAAGTAATGTCTTTGCATTTTATTTTATTTTATTTTTTTTCAGTGGGTGTTGTCATACATTGACACGAATCAGCCATAGAGTTACACGTATTCCCCATCCCGATCCCCCCTCCCACCTCCCTCTCCACCTGACTCCTCTGGGTCTTCCCAGCCCACCAGGCCCGAGCACTTGACTCATGCATCCCACCTGGGCTGGTGGTCTGTTTCACCATAGATAATATACATGCTGTTCTTTCAAAACATCCCACCCTCACCTTCTCCCCCAGAGTTCAAAAGTCTGTTCTGTACTTCTGTGTCTCTTTTTCTGTTTTGCATATAGGGTTATCGTTACCATCTATCTAAATTCCATATATATGTGTTAGTATACTGTAATGTTCTTTATCTTTCTGGCTTACTTCACTCTGTATAATGGGCTCCAGTTTCATCCATCTCATTAGAACTGATTCAAATGAATTCTTTTTAACGGCTGAGTAATATTCCATGGTGTATATGTACCACAGCTTCCTTATCCATTCATCTGCTGATGGGCATCTAGGTTGCTTCCATGTCCTGGCTATTATAAACAGTGCTGCGATGAACATTGGGGTGCACGTGTCTCTTTCAGTTCTGGATTCCTCAGTGTGTATGCCCAGAAGTGGGATTGCTGGGTCATATGGCAGTTCTATTTCCAGTTTTTTAAGAAATCTCCACACTGTTTTCCATAGTGGCTGTACTAGTTTGCATTCCCACCAACAGTGTAAGAGGGTTCCCTTTTCTCCACACCCTCTCCAGCATTTATTGCTTGTAGACTTTTGGATAGCAGCCATCCTGACTGGCGTGTAATGGTACCTCATTGTGGTTTTGATTTGCATGAAATCTTTTTTTGTTATAGGTCAGTAACTCCAAATCAGTGATGGAAATGGTGATGACCGATGAAACGTCATATAGCTATTTGATGTGGTTTGGGATAGTCTGTAGGGTAATGAAGACACTGACTGTTAATTTAATTTTCCAGTAATAGTCCTGATTTGCATGGAATCAGCCCACTTTTTCTCCCTTTGCTGGACTCTATGTTTTAAATGCGGCTGGTCATGAGCTTGAATAGGCTCACCTGGATCTTTAGCCTAGAACCTTTGCGCAGCAGCACTGTATGGATATGTCCAGCGGATCAGCCCAGACAGAGGTAAGCTTCAGAGAACATTAGTGATTCAGTCCTGCAAACTGATTGTTGAAACATGCCATAGTCCTTGTGGCTCCCCACTCCTCCTCCAATCCCCTCTTCAGGCCATTGAGAGACAAAGAAAATGAACAATATCTTTGTAATGAATCCTCTGGCTTTTTTGCTGGTAGTTACAACTCAAGGGTTGAAAGCCTCTTGGTATTCAAACATCATGATATCAGTCTAAACTCCCTGAGCCTGAAATGGACTAGAATAGACTGTGAGAATATCTAGTTAATCCCTTTCATGCTTCATATGAGGGAACTGACGACCTGAGAAGGAAACTGACCTTTTCTGTTTCATTAAGAAATGGCTGAGTTTGCCCAAGGGTGTCTCTATGGCGCATTCAGCTGTTAACCAAAAGGTTGGTGGTTCAAGCCTCAACTGCCTGTTTCTGATTCACTGCATGACTTCTGCCTTCAGTCACCCCCATCTGGCTGCCCATCTCAATCATGACCACTTACCATATAAGTGTGTAAAATAAAAATATTTAAAGTATAAAAATCAAGTAATAATAATCAAATAATCTCCCCATAATAGTAAAACTATGGTTAAGACTTTATGTATCTTCAAGCTTTGTGTGTATGGTTATTGACTGCATAACATATATCTTTTATTTGTTCCGTAACCTATTTTTCTTACCTACATTTATCACGAGTATCTTTTCATGTCACCAGATACAGAAAAGCATCTGTATTTTTAAAGACTGTATTGCAGTCTATCTTATGGATGAACTATAACATTTGGATAAAATAGCCCACTGCTATACATTTAACTAATTATTAAATTATTTTACCAGATGTCCATTTGTTTCCTTATGACAAATTCTAACCTTCTAGGTGATCCTGGGCATTATTTTAGATTTTTGATATATGTTACCAAATGCCCTCTGGTTGGGACAATTCGCAATCTCAGCAGCTGTACAGAACGTTCTTTCCTTCACCTTCATAAATAGTAGACACTAACATTTTCATTCTTCTTTTACAATCTGATAAGTAAACCACTTTATACTTTCTGTTTTAATTTGTATTCTTTGGTAACTGGTGAAGTTTAACTTTTTTTTTTTCATAAGTTCATCGACTGTTTATAGAGAGAAATATTTTCTTGAGACTAATATGCTCAGATTTTCCAAAACACACTGGCCTTCATGGATCCAATTAAAAGGATACTGAAGAGATGAACTAGCTGGTTTATGAGACCCAGTACACATGAGCTGAAGGTTATGTACTGTGTTGCCCTTCAAGATTCTCCAGGAATAAAAATTAAGCAGAAACAAATGAACCCACAAAGGCAGAGAAGTGCTTTTTTATTCTTAAAGCTGCACAGACATTGCTTTACACCCAGAAGTTATCAGCTTACTTTTGCTATTGTTCAGTCCTGTTTGCGACCCCGTGGACTGCAGGACACCAGACTTTGTGTCCTTCACCATCTCCCGGAGCTTGCTCGAACTCATGTCCATCGAGTCAGTGATGCCATCCAGCCATCTCATCCTCTGTCGTCCCCTTTTCCTCCTGCCTTCAATCCTTCCCAGCATCAGGGGCTTTTCCAGTGAGTCAGCTCTTAGCATCAGGTGGCCAAAGTATTGGAGTTTCAGCCTCAGTTTCAGTCCCTCTAATGACTATTCACGGTTGATTTCCTTTAGGATGGACTGGTTGGATCTCCTTGCAGTCCAAGGGACTCTCAAGAGTCTTCTCCAGTGCTACAATTTAAAATCATCTGTTCTTTGGCACTCAGCCTTCTTTATGGTCCACCTCCCACATGCATACATGATTACTGGAAAAACCATAGCTTTGACTATATGGACTTTCATTGGCACAGTGATGTCTCTGCTTTTTGATATGCTGTCTAGCCATTAAGACTATACACATTGAGGGGGGTGGATTATGTACTTGTTTTGAAGGGGTGCTCCAGTAGGGTACCAATCTTTCATACGATGCCTTGTCTTCCTGGAAGACTCATTCTGTTGGACGCATCGGAAAAGAGGCAGCGGCACCACTGGCAAATATTTGACCTAAGTCTGACCTGAAACCCTAAAGGCAACAATCCCATGATGATCACACATCGGGTGTGGTTATGTCAGCTCCAAAATGCTTTGATCTTTGTTTTGTCCACCTGGGCCAGCATTTTCATCTGCTCCAAACCCTACATTCTGCTAGATTATGAGGGTATGATCAAAACTTCTTCTTCACTGAGTCACTTGCCCCAGGCCATCACCTGTGGCTCTGTCCCTCCAAACCCTGGCCCCCCTCTCTTATCATCACCCCCTGACAGCTGTCACATACTCTTAACTTCAGATTCAGTTTTGCTTTGCTCCCACCTCCATAGTTTGATGGTTTATTCTCTCTAGTTCCCCAAATAGCCACATTGTATTAACCATTTGTTTCTGTGTCCGCTGCTGCAAGTCAGCTCGGCTCACTTTTCTTATTGGGCTAGAACAAAATGCCTCCAGCACTTATTGAACAAATATTTACTAATAGAAATAATGGGCCAACTAGTAGTTTCTGAAACCAAAATGTTGAAACAGCCCAGTGATAATGCAATGTGATAAGGGTTACATGGGAGGAAGTGAGTGTGTGAAGAGAACAGGTCAGAGGAGGCCCTATTTTGGTCTAAAAGGGATGGGAAGGGAAGGATTTCCAAGGGGAAGCAACACGGGAGCAGAGAGCTGTAAGATCGGGCCCATAAACAGGCTTCTGCCTGGTGAGAAGGATGGGGAAGAGAGAGGAGCAGCCTACTGAAGGGGCTGGTCAGCTAAGGGCTCAGAAGGGTGAGCTGACATGAGGAGCTCTTGGAGCTGAGCGGAGCAGCTGATGATGTAAAGGTAAGCAGAGGGCCATCACCACCTGTCTGTGTCTTGTCCTCTGGCTTCTCAAGTGGCACTAGCGGTAAAGAACGCAGCTGTCAATGCAGGGGACATAAGAGATCCTGGTTGGATCCCTAAGTCGGGAAGATCCCCTGGAGGAGGGCGTGGCAACCCACTCCAGTATTCTTGCCTGGAGAATCCCACGGACAGAGGAGCCTGGAGGGCTACAGTCCATGGGGTTGCAGAGTTGGACATGGCTGAAGTGATTTAGTATACACATGCTGAGATAACTGCAACCTGTTGAATCGTTTTGTGGAGATGGTTGGATGAGCAGTGAGATGAATAGACTTACATTTTTGGAAGGGTTACTCTAGCTACTGTGTAGAGACTGGGGTTGAGTGAGCAGAGAATGGAGACACAAGACTTTTATTTATTTATTTATTTGCTCAAAGGTTTCTATTTTCCAAGCAGATGATGGTGGCCTAGAATAAAATAATAGGAGTGAGCCTAGAAAGACATGCTCTGAATTCGAGATATTTTTAGAATGGAGAGAAATGTGATCGCTAAATTTCCTTGCTGTACACAGGAATGAAACTGACTCACACACAGAGCCTTTGCTTTATTGAAGGGATCTGGAAATTGAGAAAGAAAACACCTGTGATGTTTGGCAAAGTTAGAGGTCCTAGGACTGGGGAGGGGCCTGCTCACTTGTCCTTCTGATGCTTTTGCTCTTCATTTGGAGTGTTTCCCTATCAGAGGCTATGATTGTTTAAAAACAGACACTTGTGACTTTGCAAAGTGTCATATGTTAGAAGCAATAAGTCATGGTCTAAAAACCTGCATATTTATCTTTTTATAAGTCTTTTATAGACAAACATGTTTGAGGTAGTTTGTGACTGAAAGCAAGCTAAAAATAGATTGATCAATCAGGGTCAACAGAGGAATATTCCCTGCACATTTTGTTGTATGTTTCCATCATTAGAAAGCAAAAATAATGAAAAGAGCATCATTTTTTTGATGCCTTAGGGGTCAATGATGATTGATAACATGGAAATACTTTTATAACTTTGAAAATTCCTTTTCTGAAAAAAAAATCCCATCTTCCTCATACTGAAGTTTAATCTGAGCATAGGCAAAATGCCATGTTGATGGTTCTGGGTTTTCTCAGAATTCACACACGTCTAGTGTATAAATAGATATTTTGTAGATAAATGAAATGATACCTCATTTGTTCTGTAACTGTTCCTTCACATTTTATCATATTCTCTAGTTCTAATATTCTACTCTTTCTTGTATCTATTGGATCATACAAACCCAAGTTACAATTACTATTATTTTTGTCTTTGATATTAACCCTTTTTAGTCTTAATTTCCCCCCAAAATAAAAAAGATTCTAAAGCAGCAGCAGCCAATTAGTGATTATATATTTTATAATATTGGCATTTTGGAGAAGGAAGAGAGGTAAACACAGAAAGCTTTTTGAGTCTTTGAAGACACCCTGAAGCTTCTGTTTTGGTGCTGGAATTTCCTAACTTCAAATTAATATGTGAAAGATTTAAATGTGTCCACTGGTTGAAGCCACTATTAGTTAGGTATTCTAAGATTTCAGGCAAAAAAGCAAATGTCTGACTGATAGACGCTTCCATCTTCATAGATAATTTTCCGATGACTCCTGCCCACATTTTTGTTCTTTCAAATTCTGTATTGTCTCTACTATGGGAATTTTTTTCATAAAAGACATTTTCAAAATTATAAAAGTATTTGCATGTATCAATCATCATTGACCCCTAAGGCATCAGAGAAATGATGTAGCGTCTGCTCTTTTCATTATTTTTGCTTTCTAATGATGGAAACATACAACAAAAGGTGCAGGGAGTTATTCCTCTGTTGACCCTGATTGATCAATCTATTTTCAGCTTGCTTTCAATCACAAACTACCTTGTTTTGTTTTCTTGTGTCTTCAAGTTTGCTTCTTGTGTCTTGCCAACCATTTAACATGCATGCATCTTGCCTCTCTAAAGGTTTTCTAAGCTTCTTTTAGATAGGAACCAGATTGTCTGTTTGTTACTTTACATGTTCCACACAATGGCTTTCTCAGGTTCTAATGATAAAATTCTTGTTAACTACCTGAATATTTACCCTACACAGTTAAGCATCTCAAACCAGAAGCGTTAAGGTCTATCACTTGCCTGTGTTGGTAGTGTCCAAAACCAGCTGAAATCAGCCTTCTTTTTAAAATGTTTTTATTTTATATTGGAATATAGTTGATTTACAATGTGTCAGTTTCAGGTGTATGGCAAAGTGATTTTGCTATGCATACACATATATCTATTCTTTTTAAAATTCTTTTCCCATATAGGTTATTATAGAGAACTGAGTCGAGTTCCCTGTGCTATACAGTCGGTCCTTGTTGGTGATCTGTCTTACATACAGTAGTGTGTATGCGTGCACGCGTGCCAAGTCTTTTCAGTCATGTCTGACTCTTTGCAACCATATGGACTGTAACCCACCAGACTCCTCTGTCCATGGCATTCTCCTGGCAAGAATACCAGAGTGGTTGCCATGTCCTCCGCCAGGGGATCTTCCCAACCCAGGGATCGAACCTGTGTCTGCATTGGCAGGCCGGTTCTTTGCCACTAGCACCACCTGGGAAGCCCAATAGTATGTATATGGTAATCCCAAATTCCTAATCTATCCCTACTAATCTTTCCCCTTTGGTAATCATAAATTTGTTTTCTATGTCTGAGACTGTTTTGTAAGTAAGTTCTTTTGTAACATTTTTAAAGATTCTACATATAAGTGATGTCATGATATTTGTCTTTCTCTAACAGTTCACTTAGTATAATAATTTCTAGGTCTAGCCATGTTGCTGCAAATGGCATTATCTCATTCTTTTTTATAGCTAAAATTCCATTGTGTATATGTATTACATCTTTCTTCATTCATCTGTCAATGGACATTTAGGTTGCTTCCATGTCTTGGCTGTTGTAAATAGTGCTTCAGTGAACACTGGGGCGCATGTATTTTTTTGAATTATGTTTTTTTTTTTTCTAGATATATGCCCAGGAGTGGAATTGCAGGATCATATGGTAGCTCTATTTTTAGTTTTTGAAGGTACCTCCATACTGTTCTCCACAGTGGCTGTACCAATTTATATTCCCACCAATAGTGTAGGAGGGTTCCCTTCTTTTCTACACTCTCTCCAGTACTTGTTATTTATAGATGAAATCAGCGTTCTTTTCTTGCCATTTTTATGCTCTGTGAATGAACAGAACTGGACACTGAGATATAGAACAAAATTTCTATGCAGGGGAGACTAATGCATTTTTGGCTAATAGTCCATTTCATGTGTTTGTCCCTTTTAACCTCTTAGTTGTATGTTTTTAATGACTTCCTTGGTCCGTGGATATTTGAAACATTAACATAATTACCTCTGTTAACATATTGTTTTTACCACCTACTGGGGATGAAACACTAAAACTATCACTAGTAACTCATTAACAATAACACTAGTCATTCATTAACAGTGTTGACCCAATTGCATGTTGTGTATCCCAGAGACAAACAACTGTAATTGCAACTCAAAAGTGATTTCATAAACACAAAGGTTCTTTTTTCTTGAAATGCAAAGTGGCATGCATTTGAATTTTCCACATAAATACAGGTTTCAATGAAAGAGAATCATTCAACCAAATAAAATAAAAATTCAATCTAAAGAGAGGCCATTTGGAATCAATTGGTACAGCGTGCATTCTGCTTTGAAGGATCAAAACACTTTCCTTGCTGGGTGTAGAAATTAAACAAGTTAGCAACAATGAAAGCCAGACATCTGGTAAGTGACATCTACCCTGGCTATCAGCAGGTAGTGATTTTCTTTTGGAACCATTCAGAGTATTGTCTGTTGCCTGGACAATGGAAGCATGATGAAGCATTGATATAATCTGCCTGGAGGTTTTAAAGCTCCATTGAAGAGATGGAAAGCTAGGGAGATTTGTATGGGGGAAAAAAAATCCATTATATATACATATATATGTAGACATAAATAACTATGCCTCTACCCCTCCTGTGGAAGAGATCTGTATAAATAGAAGCAAATGTAGTGTGATGTATTAGAAGAGCAAAGGGATGAAATTTTACTGAGACAATTACTAGGATACAAAATTAGGCAAAGATAGCTCAGAGAAACCCACCAGAGACAGCTCTGTGCTCAAGTCAAGATGTTGAAAGCAGAGACATTTCTTTAAGACAAGCATCTCCTCTGTAGCCTTTTTCCTGTTAATAGAAAAATGCTGCCAGAGGAAAGAGGCCGGGGGACGCGGAGGAAGGAAAAGGGCAAGTGCATTCGAAACCTGCTGCCCAGAAAACCAACTTCCAAGGTGTCTTAGAAAGTCTCAGTTCAAAAACTGTTTAGTGCAGTGGTGGTGGGGGGGGCCTCCTTTTGTTCTTTAACTTAACAAGGCAGCGTGGTGGGTAAAATGCTCTATTTTAAACATGAACTTTAAAACGTTAATTTGACCAAACACATACTGAGTGTCAGAAACCTCTCAGGCACTGCTATGAATGTTGGAGATGTTCCAGAGGTGAACATGACTGCCTTTCAGGAAGACATCCTTCTCCTGCATTAACATGAAACACCGAGAAGAAGATAGCCTTTCACAATTTTGTCAATTGTGCCTCAATAAACTTAAAATTAAAAACCAGAGCGCTTTGGTAAATACTATACCAAAGGAACGAATAAAGTCCTAGGGCCTCCCTTCTAGGCTAAAAGAACATGAGAAATACAGTGAGCTCTGACTCTAACACTTACAAGCTGAGTGATGTCCAGTGAATTACTCACTCTGAGTCTTTGCTTTCATGGTTTTAAGTCCTGTTACCCTCCCTGCATGCGTGCTCAGTCATGTCTGATTCTTTGCGACCCCATGGACTGCAGCCCACCAGGTTCCGCTACTCATGGGGGTTTTTTAGGCAAGAATACTGGAGTGGGTGGCCATTCCCTTCTCCAGGGATCGAACTCGTGTCTCCTGCATCTCCTGCACTGGCAGGTAGATTCTTTACCACTGGGCCACCTGGGAAGCCTGTTACCCTCCCTACAAGTATCAAATGGTGCAAGATGGGCAAACAGTGCCTCTAGGATGGCAGCACACACAAGGGAAGTGTTAATGCAATCTCGGGGGGAATGCGCAAAGCCAAAATTGATTCTGGTAGGAGGCACACTCTGGGAGCCCCATGAAACTCTGCATGAAGGCTGGGGTGCTTGACTGCCTGGAATGTGCTGAGTTTGGGAGTTAATCTGACCCAGTGAATCAATTGTAATTGAATTATGTCACACAGTTTTTGCCAATTCTGCAGGAGTCTTTGATGGAAAGTCGTTGGGACATTGTGTAGTTTCTTAACACGTACAATCTTAAGGAAAATATTTCTTTGCTGGCTTTCTAAAATGAGTCCCTTCAGCCTCTTTTCTTCCACATTGCTGATGTATCTTTAATAATTTGTAGAAAAGCACATCTTAGCCTCCTGCCGTCTTAAACATGTGTCATTTATTAGCTTATTTCAGTTTTATAACAAAACTCAGATACAGTCTTTTGTCCATTTCACGGAGGAAGTCAAGGAAGTCCAGACATAGTTGCCAAGCAACTCAATGCTTAACCAAGGATAGAGCAAACAGAAAAGTGGAAGTTTTTCTACTTTGTACTATTTTCTTAACACTGCTCTTTCTTCCATGAACTCAGCATGACTGGACATTTTCATACTCAAAAGTGCGGAGTGAGATAGAAATGTATGATCCAACTAGCGCCTTCTGTCATACTCAGCATCACTATGTTCCATTGCGTCTCTCCCTGCCCTGAAGTGAGGTTTATTTTCATTTTTGCTTCTAATAAAAGAAATTTTCACATGCTGAGGTACAGGTAAGTCATTCTGTCTTCAGTTCAGTTCAGTCACTCAGTTGTGTCTGACTCTTTGTGACCCCCTGGCTTCCCTGTCCATCACCAACTCCCAGAGCTTACTCAAACTCATGTCCATTAAGTCAGTGATGCCATCCAACCATCTCATTCTCTGTTGTCCCCTTCTCCTCCCACCTTTAGTCTTTCCCAGCATCAGGGTCTTTTCCAGTGAGTCAATTCTTCGCATCAGGTGGCCAAAGTATTGGAGTTTCAGCTTCAGCATCAGTCCTTCCAATGAATATTCAGGACCTATTTCCTTTAAGGATGGACTGGTTGGATCTCCTTGCAGTCCAAGGGACTCTGAAGAGTCTTCTCCAGCACCACAGTTTGAAAGCATCAATTCTTTGGCGCTCAGCTTTCTTTATAGTCCAGCTCTCACATCCATACATGGTTACTGGCTTACACAGGGGTTAACTTGAATTTTATGCTAACTGAAATAGCCCGTTTGTGGCTCTCAAACATAACATTGTGCTTCTGCTTTAATTAATAAAGAAAAGGGCACGTTGACTAGAAATACAGAATGTCCATGCTAAAAATAAAGATTAAATGCCTCCCTTCCTGGCACACCAGAGCTGGTCCTCCTTTGATGATAAGACTCTGTTCCCTGATACTGAGGCCATACTGACTCGCTGTTTATGTGCTGTGTTTCTGATCCTGAAACCTTGAAGGAATGTATCCCCGACTTGTTTGATATTCTTTGTTCTGACAAGACAGAATATTGTGCTGAAAACCACATTTTTCTGTAGCAGTTTCTTATAGTTATCTGAGAGGCTGTTTTCTGGCCTGTGATCCTTGCTTTGGTGCATGTAAAACTGTTCTCGACTGCTATCATTGATTGTTCATTATTTTCACCAACACTGCCAGAGTTGAAAATTTGGTTAGCTAGCAAGCAATGGTTTCCACAAAATGAAGGTAAATGATAAGTCAAAGACATTATCTGTAAGGTTATTTACATACTCGTTCCAGTAGCATCACCGCCGCTAGCATTTGTTTCCTGATTTTTAGACTTTGGTTAAACTCTCTTTCTCTGTCTCTCCCCCATATGTGTGCAGGTACACACGCACCCACACACCACCCCCCTCAACACTTCTAAATGGGACACCCACCTGCAGAGTGTGAAGCGAGTCCTGCCTTCTTGGTTTGACTATGAAAAGTTCTTCCAGCGGTAAGGAGATCACAGCACCAACCTGGGGATTCTAATGGATCACAGCTCCCTAGGTGTGGGATAAAAGGAGGCTTCTTGGATTCAGGGTCAGGACCTCTTGACTTCATGACTTATAATTTTTTCAAAACAATTCTCTGTAGCAGGGGCTCCTCACTACAGGGACATGCAGTTTCACCTTTTTTGAATATACTGGAAGAGCAGTTAAAACAAAATTTGGAAAATAGAGTAATGTCAATGTAGAATTCTAATCAGTGCTTTTCCCTCCCCCCCTTCTGCTCCCTCCCACCCCCCACTGCCCCCAAATCAATCTCAAGGTCAATCCATAAGGTCTTGTTACAACCACCAAAAGAAAGATCTGACCTAACAGAAGCACAAAAAGAAATTTTGCAGGAAAGACAAACATGAAAACTCCCACAGATTTTAATTCACTAAATGAAGTTCTTTTGGCAGAGTTCTGATTATTTTGCAGTAGAAAGAGAAGCTGCCCATACTGTATCTCTGTGTAGCAAGAAATATTACACCAAGAGAAAATACCATACTGAAATATCTTTTTACACCCGACAATGGAGAGAGTCAATATGTGTTTGCTGTATATAGTGTGTGTGTAGGTATGACGTTTGGGCTTCCCAGGTGGCACTAGTGGTGAAGAATCTGCCTGCCAATGCAGGAGATGCCAGAGACATGGGTTCTATCCCATGTTTGGGAAGATTGCCTAGAAAATTCCATGGACAGGGGAGCCTGAGTCCGTTGTGACTGAGCAACCGAGCACACATGTATGAAGGTTAAGGTGTCAACAATCTTTTGTATCACACAGCTCTGTGACCACACACCATTTGGTAGGGTCTATCATTTGATCTTCCCATTTTCTGTGAGGAAAACCCATTTAATACAGGTGCATGCAGATGTCAAGCCAGATAATAATGGTCTTGATTATGAAAGGTATCTTCAAGGTTTCTTTACCCACCCTCCCTAACCTCATTTTTGGAAGCAGCACCCTAAGTTTTCACTGTGTCTCCTTTCTCCAGCTCTGAGTCTATGTGATTCAGGAGTTGCCAATCAGGTAACATGACTCAGGTTTACCCAAGAAGAATGTATCAAGGGATTATCTCGAAAAGGATGCATTCACCTTTTTGGATTTCTGGCACCAAGGACAGAGCAAGCCTTGGGTTGTGCACCATCAACTTGATCAGTGACACTACACAGACACCTTTTCTATACATGAAGCCATCAGAGAGGACAGAAAACGGGAGATGGGGAGAGGCAGACTGCATCCCACACTATGATCTTTGCCTGTCTAAATGGAGGTGTTTGATAGCTAGAGAAAGCTGTCTCCTTTAGACAAGAGCCAATTGGAGAAGGTCATGGGAAGAATGCAAATGCTTGCTGAACTGCGAGCTGGACCCCAGCAACAGGTGGCTCCTTCCCCATCCCATCCTTTGAATGTATGTCCCACCCATGGCTCCCACGGTGGGAGCCAGTCTCAAGGACACAGTCTTGAGAGAGCAGTGTGTTAACGAGCCCATCTGGACTGAGTATGTGACTGAACCCCGTTAAAGCCTCTATATAAGCTTTTAAGATTCTAGCAGGCACCCAAGGCCATCCTTGTGTATACGTCCCCTTGCTCTTTGAAACTGGCAACTAAAACCAGCCTGGAGCGATGCACCTTCTTCTTTCACCTCTCCTTGCTCTCTCTGTGTTTGGGACCCAGTTTCAAATTTCAGCCAGGGGAACCCACCTTTGTGCAAAGGAAGAGAGGTCTTTCTCTCTGGGTGGATGCAGCTCATGCCAGAGCGCATGATTGTAAGAGTGGGGGTGGTCTGGGTACAAATGTGTAGTGTACGTAGTGGACGATTGCATGCAACGGCCCAGTCTTTTGCCATTTTCTTGCATCCCTGGATCCAGCCATTCCTGTAGCCATCATACCCCTGGACTTGGCCATCCCATGAGTCAACCCTTTCCCTTACTGTTCAATCAAGGAGGGGAGAAGTCACTAGCAGTCAAATGAGTCTTGCACTTGGTAAGTGGAAACAGAGAGATACAAGTGTCAAATCTCAATGTGAAGTTGGTTGAGTCAGGGTGTGGGCTGAAAATTTGTCTCTGTTAAGCTGTAGCTAAGTAAATGGCTAAAATATGGTTTATTGAATTGCAGAACTCAGAACAGTTTCTATTAAGGCTTGAGTTTTAGAGTTCAGGTAAAATTAGTCTGTGGCTTTAATTTCCCTTTGCTTTCTATTAATAACATTTCTATTCAAAAGTTATGTCTTGCTTGCAAAATGAATTGGGAAGAATTTCAATTTAAATGGAATCATCTTACCTTTAAATGTATAATCAAACTTACCAAGACAACTGACTGGGACTAATCTTTATTAAAATAATTCATTGGAAAAACAATTTATTTCTTCAATTGTCCTAGCTCTACTCAGTTGCTCTACCTGTTATTAAGTAAATTTTGCTTTTCTGTTTTTATGTTTCTAGAGAAATTTCGCCATTCCTGATGTCATGTATTTAGACTTTTTCTTATTTCTTGATTAATCCCTGGCAGAAGATAAATTTTTCTTTTTTACATGCAGAAGCACAGAAAAAAAGATGTGATTTTATTCATTGCCAGCCGGGTACTTGTGAAATATTTAAATAACCTTTTAGACTTTTACGGTTTGGTGTTTTCCTGTGTGTTCTTGTGCACTTCTGATACTGACCACTTGGGAGGAGACGAATAAGAACTGTATGAGTATTTCTCATCAGGCTGCTTCATATCGCCACTTCTTTGGTAGCTTGAAATACTTGTAGAAGTCAAAAACAGGAAAGCTTGTTATATTTCTAGTCTTTTTAAAAAAATGTTGAAGTGAAACATATAGAAGACTGTGTATATTTCAGAAGTACAACATAATAGTTTGAGACGTGTATATACTATGAAGTGATCACCACTGAACGTTTAGTTACCATCCATCACTATTGTATATTTTAGAGTCCCATTATCTTGTATTTTGAAAAAGAATTTATCCCTTTAATATTTGATTGCTTTGTTCTTTTATCATTATGATTTTCTCATTTCTACTTTTCAGTAGATTTTGCTGTTATTTTTCTAGTTTCTAGAGTTGATTTTATTTCTTCTTCATAAAAAAGTGAAAGCATTTAGGCTGTAGATTTCTTTTCCCCAGTACAACTTTTGCCATATCACTTAAGTTTTGGTAAGTTGAATTCTTAATATCATTACTTTTTAAATAGTCTGCAATTATAATTTAGATTCTTTCTTTGAGTTAGAAGTAATTTAGAAGCATGCATTTGCTATATGTGTGTGTGTGTGTGTGTGCAAATGTGTGTTTATTTCCATGTCACTGAATTTCTTATTATCATATAATTTAATGACATTGTACTCATGACACACAAAGATCCTAATATGTATTCTAAAAAGAAATTAGAGTTTAGTCACATAATATTAGGGAATTCTACTGGTTTCAAGGTGTTCTGAAAAGAATATGGAACTGACTACCTGATTTTAAGACATATTTTTTAGAAAGATTATTTTATTAAGTTTTATAGGTGAACCCACCTGCCAAATATTTCCACTTTTTCTTCTGTTCTGATAATCTCCATCCCTGATACTCATCATCATAAATACCTAAAATCCACAGAAAATAACTAGCGTCACTAATAAATAAAGACCTAGAGGAGACTTCTGAGGCTTGCTTTTGTAGGGTTTGCTTTCTTATTGTGATGGTCCAGGCTTTATATCACCATTAATTAGATTATTTCAATCATTTAAAACATTTTGAGCCCCCAAATAATTCAGTTCCGTGACGATCCTCCCTATATCCACCACCTAAACATACAACTATCCCGAGTTATGGGTATTTATATCTTCAGTGAAGGATGAGTGAAGGATAATTTTGTCTGGACATTTAAAAAATGTGATTGAATAATAACAAAAATGTGTTATCTTTTAAATTAAAAAATATGGCTGTTTTAGGGGTTGTTAAATTTATGATCCAAAATAAACATGGACCCAGATTTTCCTTATCTTTCTGCTCTACCTAATCTTCACGTCATCACCCATACACTTATCCACACCTCCCCCCGCCCCCCGCCATGTTTGCAGAAGTGTCTGGCAGCTCTGGATACAACGTAACCTACACAATATTAATAAAGGGAAGAAAACCTTCTAATGAAGAAAGACTTTCTCGGAATGTCCCTAGCAGATTTCCCCTCACACCTCTCTGTTGAGAATTGTGTCACTTGTCCTGTCCTAAAGCAGTTGCTGGCAAAGGGAAAAGTGTTGGAAGTGCTCTCTGCAACCCATGAGCTGTAAGCCGCCCAGGATCCTCTGTCCGTGGAATTCTCCAGGCAAGGATACTGGAGCGGGTAGTCATTTCCTTTTTCAGAGGATCTTCCTGACCCAGGGATCAAGCTTGGGTCTCTTGCATTGTAGGCCGATTCTTTATTGTCTGAGCCACCAGGCAAAAGGAATAGCTTACACTCAGTGGCTTAGAATAATCAGGATTCCTTTCCTTAGGTAATGAGGGGGAGGGGAAGCTGGCCTCCCCTGAGCCCTGAGTAGGTTGATATTTTAACAAATCGGGGTGGATTACCAAGGAAAAAGGAAAAATTGCTGTTGTTTAAACAGCCAAGAGTGCTGCCACTAATTTCCCATCAGGAGGTCTCAAATGAACCATGGATAAGGAATAGAATATTCTTAAACTGGGATGACTATGAAGGAACATTTCTCAATAAGAAAAAGAGGAAAATGAAAGATTTTAAAATACCTTGCTCCTTGGTAAAGTTTGCTCCATTTCTACTGGTGTTCAGTTCAGTTCAGTCGCTCAGTTGTGTCTGACTCTTTACAACCCCATAGACTGCAGCTCGCCAGGCCTCCCTGTCCATCGTCAACTCCCGAGTTCACTCAAACTCATGTCCATTGAGTTGGTGATGTCATCCAACTATCTCATCCTCTGTCGTCCGCTTCTCCTCCTGCCTTCAATTTTTCTCAGTAGTGTTGTTTTAAGTCCAATGTTTTAAATGTTGAATTCCCTGGTGGCTCAGTGTTAAAGAATCTGCCTACCAATGCAGGATATGCAAGATACTTGTGTTCGATTCCTGGCTTGAAAAATCCTCTCAAGAAGGAAATGGCAACCCTCTCCAGTATTCTTGCCTGGGAAATCCCGTGGACAGAGGAGGCTACAGTCCATGGAGTCGCAAAAGTTAGACATGACTTAGTGACTAAGTAAGTCAGATTTACTTTTTCTTGGATTGCTTGTACATTTGGTGTCGTATCTACAAGACCTAAGGTATAAAGATGAACACGTTTTTATCTAAAAGTTCTCTAGTTTCAGTTCTTACATTTAGTCAGGGATACATGTGCATTTGAAGTGGACTCAGAGTCTGGATGTAAATATTCACTGAATTCATCTGTTGTCATTTACTGTACTCCTATCCTAAACTGTGCCTGATTCTCCCTGAACAATGTCTGTTTTACTATATTAGAGAACAAATTTCCTCTCTTCTGCCAACATTGGAGAGGTAGAGGCATCTAGCTGCTAGATTAGGGGGTAGAATTGAGGCCACTCACAGCTACTGGTACAAACTTTCAATGACTGCTCCTCTCTGTAGCTCCGCCTCCACGTCAGAGGCTAAGGTCAGAGGCTTCAGGTGCCACTGATACTTAAATGAGATTATCAAGTGCTAACAGCTGTGGGATCAGTTGGGCTGTTCCTGAGCTTTCTTCACCACTGCTTTGGGATCCAGCACGCAAAGGTTTGGTGAGTAAGTTGGCTGTTTTTTATTTACATTTCAGTTTTTAAAAATTGCACTGCTGTTTTATTCTTTTATCTCCTCTTCTTACTTTTGGTCTTACATCTGAAATAAAACACGTCCTGTAGTTTCAGTAAAAATTCAGAAGGGAGCAGAGTAAATGCCTGCTTTCCCTCTGCCGTCTTCATCTGGAAGTCAGAGTGCCTTTTATCAAATTCTCTCTTTCAGAAACAAAGTCAAGCTGTGTTGTGTGAGTTTTTCCTCCTCTAGTTCGATCTACTTAATAATTAGTGTCAATTCCTCTCACATTCTGTTTTTATGTTTTCTGACAGTCTTGGTTTCCAAAGTTGTGGTGAATCTTTTTTTTTTAAATTGTCTTTATGGATATCTTAGTGATAAGTTGATAGAAGATGTATTGGAGTCTTCTAGTCAGAGTCCATTTTGAACCACAAACCATTGATTTTGCTTAGAAAATTGTGTGACTTGATTGAATGAAAAACTAAAACGGAAGATACTGGGTTTGGATACTATATTCCTTCAGAGAAAAAGCCTTTTACCACTTTAAAGACGTGCCCCACCTCCTGAGGCCTGTTTCAGTGTCCCCAGGCCATCACTCATCAGTGCTGGGCCCTGAGTGTGCTCAGGCAGGTGTTTTGGAGTTTCTTTAATAGTGAAAACTCCTGGAGAGATATCTGTAGATACCTTATCATTTTCACTCCTTAGTTAATAGCAGTCAATTCCATGACTATAAAATGCTCTCAATAAGATGATGGGTCCAAAACTTATAACTCAGTCTCTGACCTCTTCGTTAAGTATGGACTCATTTAACCAACTACCACTTGGATGTCTGGTATGTATTTCAGAAAAGAAGTCTTAATTAAATCCTCCTGCTCCTTCCTTCCCAGGTTGTTTCTACCATGGTAAATGACTCTACCATTTACTCTGTTGCTTGGGCCAAAACCCTAAGAATTTCTGTAGACTGACCAACCATCCTGATTTGACTGAGCTTTCCCAAGACATGGGCCTTTTGGTTCTAAAACTAGGAAAGTCTCAAGCAAACTGGGATGAGTAGAATCCAAGGTACTATATCTGTGATGAACAAATGAATAATGGTTTATTGACACTCCGGTATTCTAGAGAATCACAGTGTGATGGGCTTCCCTGGTGGCTCAGATGGTAAAGAATCTGCCTGCGGTGTGGGAGACCTGGATTTGATCCCTGGGTTGGGAAGATCCCCTGGAGGAGGGAAAGGCTACCCACTCCCATTTTCTGGCCTGGAGAATTCCATGCACTGTATAGTCCATGGGGCCACAAAGAGTTGGACATGACTGAGGATGATAGAGGTGGCCAATTTAAAGTACTGGTGAACCACCACCTATCTCCCTGTCCCTTTTGTAATTATAAAGCCTAAATTGGAAATGTTGAAAAAGCTGGACCCTAATGCTGAGAAACAGTGATCACTTATTGTTCAGTTCTTTCAAAATGACTTGATATTTTGTTCTCTCTATGCATCAGTTTCCAATTTAATAGAATACTGTCTGTCTGGAAGAGATTCCCTAGCCCATCCCTGTGTGTTATTGGAGTTATAATTGGTTTAGGATTATCCCTTTTTCATGTGGTTAAGTAATAGCAATAGTAACCACAAACAAATGTTTTTCAGGCGAACCTTTTGTTTTCTAGTGACAGAAATTCAATTCCAACTGGCTTAAGCCAAAAAAGGGAAATTATAGATTAAAAACTCATTCATTAAAAAATTCTGGGTGCCAGGTTCTTTTTTAGGCACTGAGACAATGAATGAGAGACTATCTCACAAGCCATTGGGAGAACCCACACGAATCATAACAGATGTATATGCAGTACAGTATCATGAGGGAAAGAAAGTCAAGGTAATGGATAAACTAGGCAAAATTCTCCCTCGGTATCAATGGTGGGTGTTGGTTTTTGGAGCCCCTATGATAACAAAATCCATGCTATGGAAGTCCCATATAGACAGTGGCTTATTACAGCTTACCCTCTGTATCTGTGAAATTTCCATCCTTGGCTGGTTGAATCTGTGGATTTGAAATCAGTGGAGGCAGAGCACCATGTAGTAAGAAGAGCTGGAAGGATACAGGAAGCTGCTGTCTCAGACAATGTCAGAAAGCCTCTCTAAGAAAGTGACAACTGAGCAGACGCCTGAAGAAATGAAGGCGTGAACCTCACAGAGGTTTCAGGCAGGAGCATTCCACACAGAGGAAAGAATGTGGGCAAAGGCCTGCTGGGGAAGAGCGGGTCAAAGGGATTCAGGGGAAGGAAGTAGCGGATGAGGCCAGAGGATGGAGGTAAATCACTGTGGGCCTTTAGCTGCAGAAAGGGCTTTGGACACATTTTACATATGATGTGAAGTCAGTGAAGGATTTTAATGTCTCTGGCTGCTAATTGGAGACTAGACCTCAGGAAGGCAAGAGTGAGGGAAGGCCTGTTGGAAAGCGCTTCCATGCACCCGGATGGCAGGCGTAGACTTGGACGGCAGAGGTGAAGACAAGTGGTCAGAGTTTGCCTCTGACCACAGGGAGATCCAAAAGGATCTGATAAATTAGTTGGGGGCTTCCCTGGTGGCTCAGATGGTAAAGCATCTGCCTGCAATGCGGGAGACCCGGGTTCGATCCCTGCGTCGGGAAGATCCTCTGGAGAAGGGAATGGCAACCCACTCCAGTAGTCTTACCTGGAAAATCCCATGGACGGAGGAGCCTGGTAGGTTACAGTCCATGGGGTTGCAAAGAGTCAGGATGACTGAGAAACTTCACTAAAGAGAGAGAAAGGAATCAGACACTGGTCTGAGCATCTTAGTATATATGGATTTGCCATTTACCTTGCAGGACACGAGGCAGTGGTGGGAATGCCCTATCTGCGCAGGGGCAGAGTTTCAGTTTCACGATGAGCTGCAGATTCTTATCAGATGGGCCCATGGCAATGTTGAGCAGTCAACTAGGGAAACATTTTGGGAATTCCAGGGAAACACTGGGGCCACAGGCATAATTTGGGAGATGTTAGGGAGGAGATGGTAGGTAAGTCCATGAGATTGGGTGAGATAAGCTAAAAGGTTGAAAATGGGGTTGACATCTGAAAATGGAGACTTGGGCATTACTGAGATGATATCTGCAAGATACAACAGATGTTATTTATCAAGTATTAATGGTAAACCTTTTAAAGCCCTTAATAAAGTGTGACCCCAACACTGGGAGAGTGGGTAGTGGAGGCGGAGAGGAGCCAGCAAGGCAGAGGGAACACTGGGAAGGGGTGGCCTCATGAAGGCTGAAGCAGGAAAGAGTGTCAAGCACGATGCTATGACCAGCTTTTGTTAAAAGCTGCTAAGAGGTCAAGTCACGTGACGCTAGAAAATGAAAAGGCTTTTGATGCAATAAAACTGGATAGTCTGAGGGTAAGAGTGGAGATTGGAGGCTTCAGGCTGAAGGAGACAGTAGAACCAGATATTGAGGGTTGATAGGCTGTGGACGAGGGGATGGTAGTGTCCTGAAACTTGAGGGCTGTGCCTTAGATGTGGGGCTGGCCACCAGCATGGGTACCTGGACAAGGCTTACCTTGCATTCAGATGCCTTGAGAGCCTGAACAAGGGACTCTCTGAGAAGAAAGTCAAGTCACACGCAAGGCTGCTCAACATCAAATGGACAAGAGTGGCTTTGGCAGGAAGCTGGGCTAGTGAGATTCTGCTTTAGAGAGAACAGCAGTGCTGGACAGATGGTCATCCTGGTGCCAAAGGTACATTTTGGGGCTACTGCAAAAATAGCTGCCCCTGCAACCATGGCCTGAAAGACCTCTTTTGGAGAATTGGTTGAGTAATGCTGGACACACTTGTTTGATATTGGGCAGGCTGAGGGTTGAGCAGAATTTGATTTGATTTGATCAAATGGAGACATGTACATTGCTGATGCCTTCAGTATATGATGGAGCTGTTTGTACCTGGTTCACTGACACCCCTGCCCTGGGATTGTGTCCTCTTGTGAGAGCGCCAACACTGCTTCCATATGTCTTGGTATAAACAGTGCAGTCAATGTCACTCATGTTGGGTTGACCTTGGTTTCAGGGGCTGCTTTTCCTTTAAGATGATGGAGAATGATCACTAGTGAGTGTGTAATTGGCAGAGCTCTTGGTTACAGGTGTGCATGACGCAGATCTACTTTCAGTGAATTTTTCCTGCTGAGAGAACCTTTCTGTAGCATCGTGGATATAATGTTTGCAAGCTGTCTCCTATGGTCTGCTTGCCCTAGCACAGAATAAAGTGCTCCTCATGCACAATTGAACATGTCAGTTCCCCAGGAAACTACTCGGGGGCATCTCCATCACTACCGGTAACTCTATATCAAAGGATTGTATAGTTACATTACCTTACATAGCCCCAGGATTTAATCATAGTTTCCCTAAAGTCTGGCAGCATAGAATCTCTGACCTTCAAATTCCTGGGCATAGCAGTGCAACATTTGACATTGCAATAGTAATTTGGCAGAGGAAATCGAATACAGTTATAAAACATGATGCAGAAATAATCACACTTCTAGGCTTTGGTTAATTTAAACTATGTTTATACTAGTGTAATTATGTTAGTTCTAGGTGTTCTGGTGCTTGCTTTTTATTTTGGTACCAACAGTGCTGAAGTTCATAATGGCAACCTTGATTACATCTGTTGATGACTAGCCTGCTAAGCGGAGGTAGCAGCTGGGTTAGAATGGTAGGTTAGGACTGGTTGGACACAGCTGGACCTGAGGTGTAGCCCCTCATAGCTGGGTGAGCTGTAGCTGCACTGGATGGGCATCTGGTATCTGAGGGACCCGTCGAGATCAGGGTAAAGCAGAAGGTTTACTCTATACATCTGTCTGACAGAGCAAATGGGGTAAATGGAGAAATCCATAAGGGCAGAGCCAAAGCTGCTAATAAGTTCAAGTCTGCTGGGCCTACAGGCCAAAGATCAGCACAGGTACTAAGGTACGGAATTAGGATTTCGGGCAAAGAGCTGGCATTTGTTCAGAGTCCCAGCTGCAGACAAGGTCATCATTTTGAACCGTTTAGCCTCAACAAGGGGGTCTTCATACCGTCCTTATTAGTTCAGCGGACAATCTACTTGTGTGCCCAACCAGGTGGAGATTCATTCATTTATACGTTCATTCAATGATGTTTCAGGTTCAGCACTTGGCATAGGAGACTTTAGCCTAGCTTTCGCAAAGCTTACAGTCTGCTGGGTAAGGGTCATTCTATTTTAACACTGAGTGAGGAGAGTTACTATAAGAGTAAATTCTGGTCAGGAAAGAGGTGTGAGGAGGAGAAAGAGGAAGGCTGCTGTAGTTTGGGCCATTGATATCCCTCAAACGTGGCTTTAAGTTGAATTGCTGGGTGGCTCGATAGTTGCCCTGTCCCTGGAGTGCCAGAATACTCTGAGCAGAGGTCACTTGAATGGGTCAGTCCATCTCACACCAGTCCCGTCTTTGAGTGGCTGAGGTTGCAGGGGCCAGAAACTGGCATGGCCCTGCCATGGCGCTTAGCATGCTGCTGGTGATTTCATGGTCGCATGAGAACAGGGCTCTGGCCTCTCTCCTCTGGGACAGCCTCTCATCCTTCCCTAGCTCAAGACCTGGGTGTCTTACTCCCTGCAAAGACTGCCCAGCCTGGAGTGTCCATTCCCCAAGGATAGCATCTCTGCCCCCGGATCAGGCACGAGGAACAAGTCCCTGGCATCTGCTGCAGCCTCTCCCTCAGGCCGCCCACAGACCCGCCTGCAGCTTGGCCCTCTCGGTGCATCTCCTGTCCTCCTTCCCACTCGGGTGGACATGTCCATTGTGAGGTTGGTAGAGTCATCCTTCAAATTCTTCCTTCCTGCTGCTGTTTTCAGATGGATTTCCAGGCCTTGGAATAAATTTGTCTTTTTTCTTCATGTGTCTCAAATTTTAACCTTTAGCATAGAATCCACTTTTTGTCAGTCTATATGTGTGTGCTCAGTCACTCAGTTGCATCTGACTCTCTGCGACTCCATGGATTGTAGCCCACCAGGCCCCTCTGTCCAAGAAATTTTCCAGGCAAGACTATTGGAGTGGGTTGCCACATCCTACTCCAGAGGATCTTCCAACCCAGGGATCGAACCTATGTCTCTTGCGTCTCCTGCATTGGCAGGCAGATTCTTTACCACTACCGCCACCTGGGAAGCCCTGTGTAACTAGATGTAAGCATGTTTTTGGATGGACCCTCCAAAGGTAGGGACTGTCTATCTCCCTCCCTGGGGCCTAGCTTTGGGAGTGACACTTGGGCCTCAAATCATTTATGGAAAAAATGCACATGGATGAGGAGATTTCCAGCTTGGCACATTTAATTTTATGATTCCTCAGGGCAGGACTTAGCTCTTCTCTTTGGAACAGAATGACTAGCATTTGTATATTTTGCTTCATTTTAAGCATCTCCAGGAGCACTATGCTTTAGAAAATGCACTGCCACAGCAACATTTTTAAAATAAAGGAATTAGTGTTTTTCCCTGACTGAATCTGATTCTTCATAATGTAATTTTTACACTTTAGCCTTTCTAGCTTAAAATGTGTACCTACTGGAAAAATAAGGGGACTTTAGAAGTTGTATGAAAATGATGGAGGACTTTTATTTCCATATATATTTTTTTTTGTCTTGGACTTAAATGCTAAATTTCTCAGATTTTATTTGATGAGGACATTGATTGTTTCCCATATCCATACTGATGAACATCACTACCATCAATAAATGCTTAGTACTTGTTTGTTAGAATAGATCTTCTTAGCACAACTATATATGAAGGATAATACACAGGTTCTTATCTAGAAGCTAACCTATTGTTTTAACTGCCAGACTTTGAAGCAGTGTTTAGTATTAAGGAGGAATTACTGCAGTGTCACTCAATGATATGTATTTGAAAGCAAATCAGGACTTTCACATGTTAAAATTAAGCATAACAGCGTGAACTATCCTTTGAGGACATGCTCTGTACACACACACACACACACACACACATATTTAATATTAGAAAAATAACTTTACAGATAGTATGTGTGCTTTGAATAGTCTTGTCAGACTGCTGATGGGTAGAAAGTCATGCTTTGGAGGGCCAAGGTGGAGGGAAACTGAGAAGCTATATCACAGGCAGTTAGGACTAATGGACCAAAGATGGATGCAAAGGTCTGAGATGAAGGCTGCTTTCTAGAAATAACCTCAGGAATATTTATCTAGTTCAGTACCCTCATTGGAGTTAACTGGGACTCAGTTGAGGAGATGAGATTTATGTACGTAATGCTATGTATCCTGTAACTTTGTAGATAGTCATGTAAGATAATAGAATATAGTGAGCTAGCCAAGAAGTTCATCCAGGTTTTTCTGTAAGACTTATGCGAAGTTTTTGGCCAACCCAATAGAAGGAGTGGTGGTCAGTTCAACCCAACAGAGACCTTCCCTATGTCACATAGTGTGCTGACAGCTAAGGATACGAAGGTAAATGGCACAAGTGTCTGCCCTGCTATAGAGGAGAGAGTGCTGGAGAGAAGGACGCCGCGATGGCTGACAGTACTGGCTCCACAGCAGAACTGCCCGAGTCCAGCTTTGTTTCCAGCATTTACTAGCTCATGAGTCAAAGTGAGTTACCTAACACCCGTGCCTCGGTCTCCTCATTGGAGTAGTGCTGTTACCTCCCTCGTGGAACTTAAGGAGGCGACGCGCTTGGAACAGTGCCCAACACAATGTGAGCAATGGGGCTTCTCTGTCAGTATTTCTGTAGGATTTTAGAATACTGGGGTCTAACGTGGGCTCTGTGAGAGCTTGTATGAAACAATGCTGGGGTATAGGAAGAAAACATTGACTTAGGTTTTTTTTTTTAACTTAAAGCAATGAAGTTCAATGAGTGTCAGCAAAGAGGTTGAAACTTGTGCCTTCATTCAATAGGATGGCAGGTGTGTGTCACAAGGGCGTAAGGGAGAACTCAGAGGGATGGAGGGGTGTCCTTTGCTCTTAGTATATTGAAATATGTTGCATTTGACGTACACTTGGCTAAGTGGATTAAGAGATTATTATTTACTTTTTAAGTCCCTTTTTTGGTAAATTTTTATTTTGACAAGGACTTCCTGTATACCCTTTGTGCATTTACCAAGATGCATAAATTGTTTACTTTTTTCTCGGTTTGCTTGATTCTGTGTGTGTATGAGTGTTCTGTGTGTGCATTTTTTTTCTGACCCGTTTGAAAAAAATCTGGAGACACTGCGCTCTTTTATTCCTAATCGTGTTACTATGTATCATTGATGAACAAGGGAGTCCTCTTAACAGCATTACAGTGGTCAGAATTGTGAACATTGAGCAGTGATGTAATTGCTCTCCTTTGCTCCAGGATCTGACCCAGGATCACGTATTACATTTAATTGTCATGTCTGTTTTGTTTTCCTTCATCTGAAGCAGTTTTTCAGCCGTACTTGGTTTTTCCTGACCGTGACATTTTTTCATGGGTACCAGCCCTTCCTTTGTAGAATATGCCTCAATTTGGATTTGTCTGTTTCCTCCTGATTGGATTCAGATATGCATTTTGGGCATATATACCATGGAAATGATAATTTGACCATTTCTGTACACTATACCCAGAGGCATTTGATGTTGGTTTGTGCTACTCTTGGTGGTGTTAAATTTAACCCTTGGTTAAGATGGTGTCTGTCTACTTTACCCACTAGAAAGTTACTGTTTTTTCCTTTGTATTTAAGTATAATTTTTGGAGAGACACTTTGAGATGAAGTAAATACCTGGTCCACAAATTTCAGCAACTTGCCTTAGCATTTGTTGACTTATGTTTATTACTTTGCTTATTACTTGCTTTGCTTATTATTATGTTTATCAGTTGACATTCTATATAAGAAAAAAATGTATTTATGAACTCATGGGTTTTTATTTTGTGGATTATAGCCAATTACTATCATTTTGATGCTCGAATTGTCCCCCATTTGGCCAGTTGACTCTTTTGTGACCCCTTAGACTGTAGCCTGCCAGGCTCCTCTATCCATGGGACTTCCAGGCAAGAATACTGGAGTGAGTTGCCATTTCCTTCTCCAGGGAATCTTCCCAACCCAGGAATCGAACCCAGGTCTCCTGCATTGCAGGCAGATTTCTTTACAGATGAACCACCAGGGAAGCCCTTTATTTGGCCAGTATTAATTGGGCTTCCCTGGCAGCTTAGGTGGTAAAGAATCCTCCTGCAATGCAAGAGACCTGGGTTCAATTCCTGGGTTGGGAAGATACCTTGGAGAAAGGAACATCTACTCATTTCAGTATTCTGGCCTGGAGAATTCTATGGACTGTATAGTCCATGGGGTCACAAAGAGTCAAACACAACTGAGCGACTTTCACTTTTCAGGCCCTTAAATTAGGCCTTTAAAGGGCTTCCTGGGTGGCACTAGTGGTAAAGAACTTGCCTGCCAATGCAGGAGACATGAGACGCAGTTTCGGTCCTTAGGTTGGGAAGATCCCCTGGAGGAGGACATAGCAACCCAATTCAGTATTCTTGCCTGGAGAATCTCATGGACAGAAGAACCTGGTAGGCAGCAACCATAGGGTTGCAAAGAGTTGGGCAGGACTCAGAGGCTTAGCACACACGCATGCACAGGCCCTTAAAACTGGCTCTCATGTCTTTTTTGTTGTTGTTCTTTTAACCTTTCCCTTTATTCTCAGAGCACTTTCTCTCTTGTGCAGTAAGACAGATGTCCCCAACCTTTTTGGCACCAGTAATTGGTTTCATTGAAGACAATTTTTCCACAGACTGGGGCTTGGGGAATGGTTTCAGGATGATTCAAGCACATTACATTTTTGTACATTTTATTTCTATTATTACTGCATCAATTCCATCTCAGATCAGGCTTCCTAGGTGGAACTAGTGGTAAAGAATCCATCTACCAATGCAGAAGATGGGGATTCAATCCCTGGGTCGGGAAGATCCTCTAGAGTAGGAAATGACAACCCACTCCAGAATTCTTTCCTGGAAAATTCCATGGACAGAAAAGCCTAGCGAGCTATAGTCAGTGGGGCTGCAAAGAGTCAGACAGGACTGGGAGACCGAGCACACCTCAGATCATCAGGTGTTAGATCCGGACCCTGCAGTGAGATGGCCCAGGCTCATCTCACCCCTGCCTTGGCCCAGCCCTGGGACTGGCCTTTTCTCCAAGGAGTACTGGTCGCTTTCATTACAAATGGTAGCAGATAGGGAAAAAATTCTCTGCCCAAGGAAGATGCCAAGCAATTTCGCCTACCCTTCTAGGATCTTGATAAAAATATATATCCCTTAAGAGTTTTGGGTATAGAAATGATATCATTCAGGGTTGAGGCCTGTGTCATCTCAGAACTCTCAAATGTATGTATTAACAAAGATGTTAATATTAAAAAGCCCCTTGTTGGAAAGCCACCTGAGTAACTGGCAGAGAAAGTAGAAAACCTCTTTGGAGGGAGGAAACCTTGATCTGGGCTTCAGAGTACTCTCACAGACAAATCCTCACTGGATATGAGCTCATAATTGAGAAATATGAGCCGCATAAGGAAACAGTGCCTTATGAGCTAGTCAGTCAAAGCAAGAGTTAGATGGACTCTACTTCCTCCCCTTCCCCAATAAAACACTTCATTTAATAGATATCAGAGAGACTATAAAACTTGTTGAAAGTTAACAGACATAAAATAGGGCATCAAAAACAAAGGACAAAAAAAGAAAAAAAAAACAAAAACAAAGGACAAGATGCTATATTGTTGGGGGTAAAAACCAAAATGATTTTTAAAAGAACCAGATTAGATTTTAGAAATGAAAAAAAAAGTATTAACATTTAACTGCTTTTAAATTTATCCATTGACTTAAAATACAGTTAAGAGTGACTGGTGAACTTAAATACATGTCTGAAGAATTTACATGTTATATCTCATAGGAAAGGAAGAAGATAGGAATAGGAAATATTAAGAGGCATTGATAAAAGAAGGTCTAACATCTGTTAATAAGAGCTCCAAAAGGAGAGAATGCCACGGATGTTCCAGAATTAGTGAAAGACGTTAATCTATACATATCACAGGGAATCTGTAGAACATCAAAATCAGTGAAGATCTTAGAAGTAACCAGAGAAGAGAAATGTTGGTTATTTAGAGTATGTAGCTGTAACAGTTAACATGGCCTTTGAAAATTAAATACCACGAAAAACAAAGGCACACTTCTGTAATTTTGTTCAGCAAATTTTAAAGTTATATATGCCACTTGGTATTTTCCAAAACGTTAGCAAACTTAAGCACACACATGGGGAGCCCTGTTTGAAGCTACTCACTTGAGTAAAAAAGGCAAAAAGCCACATGCCAGTGCTAACATACTCTTTCTTCTTGTTATGGCAAAAATGTCTGATCAGATTCAAATAAAATAATCTCAAACTAGACTCAGTTATCACTGACTGTTTGGTTGATACATTAGAAAGCATTGCTAATGGTTCAAAGAGACAAATTTTTAAATATAGACTATAGGAGGTTTTCCCTGATGCTGGGAAAGATTGAGGGCAAGAGGAGAAGAGGGCAACAGAGGATGAGATGTTTGGATGGCATCATCTACTCAATGGACATGAATTTGAGCAAACAACTGGAGATAGTAAAGTACAGGGAAGCCTGGTCTGCTACAGTTCATGGGGTTGCAAAGTCCATGGGTTGCAAATGACTTAGTAACTGAACAATAACAATAAGAGATTTGCTGTATAATTGAAAGGAAGTATATACATTTTTTTTTTAGCAAGTTTGTGTTCATGCTATTTGCTAGATTAGGATTTATTTGTGATTCAAAAAGGAAAGGATATGCTAGAAGAGAGGTATTCTCCAAACTAAGAATTTGTTTAATGTTAATTAGTATTTTATCAGAAAACCAAGCATGTTCATTAATAGAAGAGCTGCTTTGAGTGGAATAAGGATGGGTTGAGCGCTAGGCCCAGAGGCTAGCTAGATTTCACATGTGAAATCTATTAGCTGCACAACTTATAGACAGAACATTCCAGTAAACAGATCGAAGCCTCCAAGTTGTAGGAAGTCATCAGTGTAGCTAGTTTTAAGTAGCAAGTCTTTTAAAATTGTCTAACACTATTGAGTGTATGTGTTTACCCTGAAAATCTTTTGTGTCACACAGAGTGATTCATGAGTTAGCTTATGGCAAAGTATGTGGCCTACCCGACTTATAAACAGTGTATATGTGTATATATTCTCAGACATGTTCTAGACTGACTGTCACTTTCTGTGGTGAGAAATGCTGTTTTCAGGATATTGAACAGTGTATACTACTAAGCAGATAAAAGGAAAAGCTTTGCTGTCAATAAGGTGATTTTTTTTTTTTAACAATGAGTAAGGAAGTAATTGGGCTTCCCAGGTGGCGCTAGTGGTAAAGAACACATCTACCATTGAAGGAGACTTAAGAGACATGAGTTCGATCCCTGGGTTGGGAAGATCCCCTGGAAAAGGCCATGGCAAGTCATTCCACTATTCTTGCCTGGAGAATCCCATGGACAGAGGATCCTGGTGGGCTATAGTCCATAGGGTTGCAAAGAGTCGGACAGGACTGAAGTGGCTTAGCACAGCACAGCACTTACGTGATTTAGGATTGTTAAACATTTTTTGACTGATACTGACTCATCTTCCGGTCAGAGGCCAGGTGACTAGAGTAGGGAAAAATTAGCTGAGATGGGGTTGCCAGTGGAGACTTCAGAGAGATGAGGCAATGAGAAAGGGAGTAAGATTTAGAAAGCAGAGTCCTCCCATTAGGGTTAAAATGACGGCAGGTAGATCAGTTTTCCCAGAGAAAAGGGATGAAATCAATCAATAAGCAGACTCTTTATATCTATTGTGTGCTCCACCCTGTCTGGTGACATTGGACCATAGAAAGCCCTCCCCCTAAGGAACTAGAGTCTTTCACTCAATTATTTGTTGAGTACATTTTCAGGGCTTTTATTTCTGGTGAGAACTAGCATATAGGCTGTCACGGAACTTCCTCTGTAAGGAAGGAGATAAGACTAAAAACAGATGATAATTGTAGACATTTATACTCAGCAGTAAAGAATCCACCCGCCAATGCAGGAGATGCACTTTTGATCCCTGGGTTGGGAAGACCCTATGGAGGAGGAAGTGGCAGCACACTGCCGTATTCTTGCCTGGGGAAGCCCATGGACAGAGGAGCCTGGCGGGCTGCAGTCCATGGGTTTGCAAAGAGTTGGACACAGCTGAGCATGCATTCTTATACTAAAGAGCTTAACGGTATTATTATACTAAAGAACTTAATGAATGGTACAGATGGTAAGAGAAATTCAGAAAAAGGTTGACTTTTGCTGACTGGAAACCTTTTGAGATTTGCTACCTCACTTCCTTAGATGGTTGGATGGTGTCACCGACTCAGTGGACATGAGTTTGAGTAGACTTCGGGAGTTGGTGATGGACAGGGAGGCCTGGCGTGCTGCAGTCCATGGGGTTGCAAAGAGTCGGACACAACTGAGTGACTGAACTGAACTGACCCCACTTCCTGCAACTCTCATCCTGGTTTCAGGTCCTTCACAAGTCAAAGCTTTGCTCACCCTTTTATCCTAACCAGGATGCTGTTGGGACATCTGGTTCTTTCTCATTATCTTAAATCTCATTTCAAATGGCTACTCTTCAGAGAGGTCTCTGACTACCACTGTAGGGAGCAATCACTCCACTTAAATCAAACATTTTATAGGTGATTTCCTATCATAGGTGATTCCCTTTATAGCATTTTTTGTAGCTGACTATTGCATATTAACTTTTCCTGTTTCTTCTTTCTCCTCCCACCCTCAACCAAGCTGTAAGCTTAAAGCACAATTGTATAACTAGTTATACTTCAGTTCAGTTCAGTCTCTCAGTCGTGTCCGACTCTTTGCGACCCCATGGACTGCAGCACGCCAGGCCTCCCTGTCCATCACCAACTCCTGAAGCCTACCCAAATTCATGTCCATTGAGTCAGTGATGCCATCCAACCATCTCATCCTCTGTCGTCCCCTTCTCCCACCTTCAATCTTTCCCAGCATCAGGGTCTTTTCAAATGAGTAAGTTCTTCACATCAGGTGGCCAAAGTATTGGAGCTTCAACTTCAGCATCAGTCCTTCCAATGAATATGGAGGACTGATTTCTTTTAGGATTATACTTAGTATATAGTATAGAACTTGACACCAAAGTAACAACTATTTCTCAAAAAAATGATAAAAATTAAGTTTGGATCATGGAGGGTAGAATCCGTTTTGCTGTTTTTGTTTAGTCACTAAATCATGTCTAACTCTTTGTGACCCCATGGACTGTAACCTGCCAGGCTTCCCTGTCCATGGAATTTCCCAGGCAAGAATACTGGAGTGGGTTGCCATTTCCCTCTCCAGATGATCTTCCTGACTCAGGGACTGAACCTGCATCTCCTGCACTGGCAGGTGGATTCTGTACCACTGGGCCACCAGGGAAGTGCAGAATCTGACTAATGATGAGAAAAAGAGAGAGACATCTAAGGATGGGGGGAAAATGGGTTCAGCAAAACTGGTCATGGGGTAATGTAAGATAGACTTGGAAGACAGATTAGAGCCAATTTAGCTTAAGTAGAAAGCTTGGAAAATGTATGACTGGGCAGAACATGAAACAGGAAATGCAAGCCAGGATGTGGGAGATTTTGAATGTCAGCCTAAGCATATCACAAGGCAATTTGGACTTTATCCTGTCTATCGTCAATAGGGAGTCACTAAACTTTGATGGAAATTATAAATTAGAAAACTCAGTCTGACATGTCCCTTGGCACTGATTAATTGAACACATCACCACTCCTGCTTGTTTAAGAGTTACTGCAGAGATTTCTGTCCAGAAAGTGCTGGGGAGAGTGTTGGCTAAATGCATGTAGTAGTGGGAAAGAGACATGACCACTTGCAGACAGAACTCCAAGTTCAGTGAACCGCTGGATAGACAAAGTGGGAGGTATACTTTGAAATTCAGGATGTAGGTCTTCATTTCCTTTTCTCCCAAGTGTGTGTGTGTATGTGTGTGTGTGGTGTGCGCACACACACAGGCTCAGTCATGTCCAGTTCTTTTCAACCCCATGGACTTTAACCTGCCAGTTTCCTCTGTCAATGGGATTTCCTGGGCAGGAACACTGGAGTGAGTTGCCATTTTCTCCTCCAGGGGATTTCTCCAACTGAGGGGTTCAACCAACATCTATTTTGCCTCCTGCATTGGCAGACAGTTCTTGGCCAACTACACCAACTGGCAAGCCATCTCCCAAGTGTACCCTACATTAAAAGGCTTTCTAAGAGGCTGGACTCTAGCTCACTAAGTTAGAGAGTACTACTCTGGGAAAATGCAGGCTTTGCCAATTATCTGGGATGATGGTCAAGTTGGAGTAACTTTCTCAGCCTCAGCTTCTAAAACCAGAGACTGGACAGATTAATAGTCCCCTTGTCAGGATGAGAGAGATTGTATCTTCACCACAGACATGTTCTTACACTCTGTCCCTGAAACTTGACTCTACGCCACTCCAAAGCTGCTAAGCAAATGATGGAAATGTTCCTTATATGGTACTTACCACAGCCTGACTAACCTATTCACAATTTTGTCTACAATTATGACAGAGTTGTCAGTACTCTTGAGGCCTATGTTTAGACTTTTCCTATTATTTTCATGTCTCTGAACCTGTCAGGATGTTTTGTTATGAGTAAGATATTTGGCTATCAAAGCATTTGAATGCTTTTTTTACGATGGACTTGCATTTTTAATTCTTTCAACCTCATAGTCCCGAACAACATTTTCAAAATAATAAAAGAATGATCTGTAAATAATTCTTTGGTTTGTTTTAAATTTATTTCTGTTGTCGCTCAGTCACTCAGTCGTGTCTGACTCTTTGTGACCCCGTGGACTGTAGCATGCCAGTTTTCCCTGTCCTTTACCGCCTCCTGGAGCTTGCTCAAACTCATGTCCATTGAGTCGGTGATGCCATCCGATCATCTAGTCCTTTTCTCCTCCTGTCTTCAGTCTTTCCCAGCATCAGGGTCTTTTCGAATGAGTTGGCTCTTCACACCAGGTAGCCAAAGTATTGGAGCTTCAGCTTTAGCATCAGTCCTTCCAATGAATATTCAGGGTTGATTTCCTTTGGGATTGACTGGTTTGATCTCCTTGCAGTCCAAGGGAATGTCAAGAGTCTTCTCCAACACCACAGTTCAAAAGCATCTGTTCTTCGGCACTTAGCCTTCTTATGGTCCAACTTTCACATCCATACATGACTACTGGAAAAACCATAGCTTTGACTATATGTACTGTTGTTGGCAAAGTAATGGCTCTGCTTTTTAATATGCTGTCTAGGTTGGTCATAGCTTTTCTTCCAAGGAGCAAGTGTCTTTTAATTTTGTGGCTGCACTCACCATCTGCAGTGATTTTGGGAGCCCAAGAAAACTCTTAATTTTTAAAGACCTTAAATTAAGGCAGTATAGTTAGAATCCAATGGTCTGTTTTCTGGGTCTACCTCTGGAGATACATGGCTGATGCCCTGGGACACTTGGGGCCTTACACTCCTCACCTGTCAATTGAGAGGTTGGACTAGATGAGATTTCTAGGAGGTCTTCTCCTTGTGAGACTGTAGGGTTTTGGGGCAAATTATACCCTCCAAAATTCTCTGAAAATTAGTGTAAAAAAGAGGCTTCTATGTGGTGTGGGAGGTGAAACCACATGACCTCTAAGATCCTTTTAATTTCCAAATTCTGTGACTAAATGGATTCAGTAGATTCTCATAGATAATAGCTACTTAAAGATATTGACATCATCCACTTATCCATGTTAGTAAAACTCTTCATTTCAAAGCTTATAAATATTTCAGAAAACATGCCAGAATTCCATCTCTTCACCCCTCCCTGCTTAGATCATCCTTAGGTAATTGTCCCTTTAAAGTCCCCATGACCTCTGGATAGAGAAAGTTAGCCAGGGTGTACAGAACACCGTCCTGCAAACTCAAGTTTCAGGATATTTATTCCAGTCTTTAGTGGTTTTGTGCCCTTGGACAAACTGACTTAACATAGGTGGAGATATTAAGTTCCAGAGGCTACCAAATGTAACTTAAAACATAAAACGGCAATGGCTTGTTAAAGACATACCTGGCTCAGGGCAATGACTAGACTCTGAACATGAGCATTTTTTCCACAAGGATGAGAACAGCTGAAGGGTCCAACTCACTCTCCAAATTGCTTGCAAGTTGGAAAAAGTGAGAGCCATGTAACCTTCGTAGTAGTGCTGTCCATGGGTAAGCTGGGCTGTGGGTGCTTGTCAGTATCTGGTGGGATGTTGGTTGTTATCACTTTATCGGTCTGTTAAGAAGCTTGTCCTTCAGTGTCTGTCCTGCTCCTCCTTTACGGGTCATCGCTCAGTCATGTCTGACTCTTTGTGACCCCATGGACTGTAGCCTACGAGGCTCCTCTGTCCGTGGGATTTTCCAGGCAAGAGTCCTGGAGTGGGGTGCCATTTCCTTCTCCAGGGGATCTTCCAGACCCAGGGATTGAGCCCGGGTCCCCTGCATTGCAGGCAGATGCTTTACCCTCTAAGCCATCAGGGAAGCCCCCTTAGTTTATACCAAATAGTGACCACCTTCAGTAGAAGGTGAGTGAGCTCCTTGAAGGGGACTTGTGTGAATTCATCTCTTATCATCATTCCTTTGCCTGACTTAGCACAGCTTATGGCATCTGGATATATGTACTCTTGTTGAATTAAACTTTCATTGCAATGACATATGGATAAGTATAAAAATAATAACATGAGCTATCATCTAAAGAGCATTTGCTGTGTGACAGTTATAGAGTCAAGTATTAAAGTATCACACCTTATTCCATGCCATGAGGGAGGAATTCTTGTTATCCATCTCTTAAAAATGAGGAAACTGGGACAGAAAGGTTAAGTAGGATTTTCAAAGTCCAAAGCAGCCAAGTATGGATGGGATGGAGGGACTTTTAGAGCCCTGTCCTCTTGACCACCACAATACAACTATATTGACTCCTTTAGTCCCACATATTCTACATGATTTTTTTCCTAATAGACTACTACTCTGCTTTCAAGACTCAACTCAAAATACTATTTCTGTAGATCTGTCTTTGAGCACTTTTATTCGTGAATCTCGTTTTCCAATCCCATCTTAACTTCTTATTGATTCACTAATCCAACCAACAATGATCTTAATATTTACTATATATTAAGCATATGATAGTCTGGTCAGAGGGAAAGCTGTTACTCAAATAATCATGTAAACGGATGTAAACTTTTACCAGCTGTGAGGCAGAGTTAAAAAAAAAATGTAATATTTGATCCGCCTCTGAAGGCTGAGTAAGAGTTAGGAAGATGAAGAGAAATGGGTGAAGGCAAAAGGACAGGCATGTTTAATGCCCAGTGGCAGAGAGCACAGCTCTTCAAGGGACTGCATGATTAAGGGGAGGGGAGGTTCTTGGTCTGTGGTGAGATCCCAGGGAGGGAGTGAAGTCATCAACTTTGTATTTGGAAAGATTGCTCTGGTTGAAGTGCAGGTGGGCATTGCAGTTTGAAGCTATTCTAGTCACCCGGACAGTGATCTAGATTATAGAGCTGGGGTGGTGGAAATGGTGACTGCTCCAGACAGATAGAGTTAAATACACTGTAAAGAGGTCACATTCACTTACACGGTGAGAGATTAGATTTGGCAGGGGAAAGGTGTGACGACTATTAGGGTACTGGTTTGTGTAACTAGGCTGATGATGAGATAAAGAATACTGTAAGTGGACCCTCTTATTTTTAATTTTCTTTTAGAGGTAGTGGCAATATGGAAAGTGGAAGGATCTCGTTAGTTTACCAACTGCATTCATTAGGGCAGGTGATATAGCTGCTGCTGCTAAGTCGCTTCAGTTGTGTCCAACTCTGTGCGACCCCGTAGACGGCAGCCCCCCCAGGCTCCCCCGTCCCTGGGATTCTCTAGGCAAGAACACTGGAGTGGGTTGCCATTTCCTTCTCCAGGTGATATAGATTATCCTGCAGTTAGTTTGTGAGCAACTGGGGTCCAGGAAACACTTTTTATTTTTACTTAAACCCCCAGAGCTTGGTCTTCCCTGATGGCTCAGATGGTAAAGAATCTGCCTGCAATGAGGGAGACCCAGGTTCAATCGCTGGGTCAGGAAGATCCCCTGGAGAAGGGAATGGCAACCCACTCCAGTACTCTTGCCTGGAGAATCCCATGGACAGAGGAGCCTGGCAGGTTATAGTCCATGGGGTTGTAGAGTTGGACGGGACTGAGTGACTTTCATTTCACTTTCACTTTCCAGCTCTTACCTTATAGGTTGATTTGTTTGTCTGATAGCCTGATTTTCCTTTAAAATTTTTTTAAAATAAAGTTAAGCACAGAAATATTAAAAAAAAAAAAAAGCTTTTAATAAGTGAGTTTCAAAGAAATA